>NC_058155.1:6277536-6935036 GCF_011075055.1 Mangifera indica | reverse complement strand
GCACCCCTTGTCAATGTAGACAATATCATTACCTCATACTTTTAAAGACATCACCAGTTGAGGTAGATTTGAGTTAGATTAAATTCAAATATTTTTTAACTTAAATTTAATTTAAATACAAAATAATATAACTTAAGTTTGTTGAATTAAAATTAATTCTAATTCAAATAAAAAATGATTCAGTTCAATTCAATTTGAGTTTAATTTGAATTTATAATTCGGTTCAGTTTAAATTAATAGTTCAAATTGATGGTTTGAATATATGAATAGGATGTGTGGCTCAAATTTATGGTTTATTGAAAAAACAATGTCGTTTTATTTAAATAATATTCATATTTTCTGATTTGAATCGAATTAAGCTACGAATTAGAACTATCAATTTGAACTACTAAATTTGAACTGATTCGGGTCATAAATTCAAGCCGAACAAGCTACTAATTCTAGCCGAACCAAGCCGAACACTCTTTGACTCAAATTCAATTTGAATTAATAGTTCGAATGTAAGACTCAAAGTCATGATTTGAGTTTGTGATTTATTGACAAAACGATATTATTTTACTCAAATAATATTTAAAATTTTTGATTTAAACTAAACTGAATTCAAACTACTAAATTTGAGCTGATTTGAGTTATGAATTCAAATTGAATCGAATCACGAATTCGAACTATTAGTTTGAGTCAACCCAAACTGAACATCTCTCAACTCAAGTTTAGTTTGAATAAAAAATAGTCAAATCTTTTGATTCAAATTTAAATCAAATTAAATCAAATCAATTTAAACTAAACTAAATCAAAACAATTTTAAATCGGTTCGGATTATACCTACGCCTAAACACTCCTGCCACAATCTACAAAAAATTTCAGTATCATATCCTAGTTAAAAAATAAAATAAACAACAATTCTTACCTATTTCCTGATGACGTGGAAAAGTTTTCATGCTACCACGTGAACATAATGACATGGACAACTTCTTATTGATCAGTCATAAGACAATGCACAGTTCGGTCACAAGCTTCGTTACGACAGCCCTACACCTCAGCCAATATCACACAGCAGTTGCATTTTCATCTGCCACGACGCAAATCGAAAGAATAGTCAACGGTCTAGATCTCGTCTGTGAAAATAAAATCTCACAACCACCGTGAGAGCAGTCAATCGAGTCTATAAAGAGGCAAAACCTATTGAAATTACTGATTTGTACGTTCTATTTGCCAACTTCCCAAGCAAAAAACTCTGTACTTTCTTCGTTTTCTTTCAAACGAAGAAAGTTTTCTTTCTCATTTTGCCGGAAAATCTCGCTTCCTAATTTCCTGGGAAATTTTCAATTACAGTTACGTGCCTAAACAATGTATTTGATTTTGTTTCACTATTTTGTGGTTTGATTGATATGTTAGGTTTTGAGTGTTTGATTTTGTTTATTTTAGGTGTTGATTGTTAATGTTTTCTGCGTTTGAAAGTATTATGGATTTATTATTATTATTATTTTTGCTATGTTTGATTGTTGAGAAAATCGAACATTCGTGGTTTATTGTTAATTTATACTGAAATGCACTTTAATTAAGCCCAGTGCCGATCACAAGTTCAGTTTAGTATAAATTCTTGTTTTCTCAGGTTATAAACTGAGTTGTGCTTCAACTTTCACTTGATTTAATTTTTTTTTATACTATTTTTTATGTTTTAAGTTAAATGCAAATGCAATCACCAGTATTTAAAGACCGAGGAAATTTTAATTGAAATAATTTCATTGTAGATTTATCTGACGAACTAGTGATTAAGCTAATTAGTATATGATTTTTAGGGTTTTATTTTATTTTATTTTTTTATATTTCCATTCCAGGACATGGGTAAGATAACTGCATTGTTACAATTTCGTGTCCTAAATTGCTTTTGAAAATAGTAAATCTGCACTCCTACATTTTACTGCATGGTCGTGATTATGCCTGCACTCCTTCATTTATGAGCTAATCTTACTTGGTAATGCTTTTTTTTTCCTTTGCACATTTTGGAGTTTTTGGAAATTCTGAAGGATAGATTGTTCAAAACAAGCTTCCATTTAATGCCACTACCTGGGATTTTAGTCCCAGTTTCAATCTAGGCTACATACTAAGCTTTCAACAATTCATTATGGTTCTTTGTATAATTCTCCTGTGTTTACTTTGTGTATTCTCATCTCAGGCCTGTGTCTCTAGTAGCAAGCTGTAACTCTTTTCTTCAAAGAACCTTCATGGGTATATGCAGTTCACAATAGTTTGAAGATACTATTGCACCGCGGAAGAAGGCCAAGATATATATTTTTTTATTATTTCGAGATATTGTAATTTGGGGGGAGTTGTCCTCTTGACATCGATTGGAAGGAAGAAACAAAACTGAGAATCAGAGAAAAGATAAGTTGTGTAAGCATTCGGGAGGAAAATCCCCAATTTTTTTTTGTGCCATGAAGTCTTCAATGAAGTAGTTATTAGCCTTGATCAAGCACATCGTAATATTGACAAAATTTTGGATCTTCTCGATGGGATGGAGAGGTGTTTTATATTCCTTACTTTTTCTTCTTCCTGTGGTTGAGTCATCGTATAGATCATGGAGAATGTGGTTGCCAACCATGGTTGCCGAGTCAGAGTCAGCTGTAGCCGTCAAATGGCCAATTTTCAGTGCAAGCATATTTGTTCTTGTTGCTCTTGTTCTCTCCATGTATCTTATCTTTGAACATTTAGCTGCTTACAATCAGCCCGAGGTTCATGATCATATTCCCTATTTAGAATTTTTAATTTCCTTTTTTATAATATGATAAGTGATATGCTCTATATATGTCTTTTTTCTCTCCTTATAGTACTCTCCTTTTCCTTCTATTTGTAAAATATCCTATTGTAATATTATAATCTTTACTAGTTAAAGTTAATAGCATCAATGCTTTTCAATTAATTTTTTGCATATGATGATGTTCGATTTCAGGAGCAGAAGTTCTTGATTGGACTCATTCTGATGGTTCCTGTGTATGCTCTTGAATCGGTATGTCAAATAACTATAATGTTCTCCACTGTGTCTACTTCCTTTTGCTAATTCTTATATTCTAAGGTTCTTACTGATGCCTATGGAATTGCTGTATTAATACAATGATTTTATAGCCTACAATATTCTGCAAAGTCATGTTTACCAAATCATATATTGAAATTGTGAACATTTTGTTGTTGCTTATGGAGATATTTAATATGAAGTAAAGGGTCGTCTATTTATATGCTGATATATGTTATTTATTAGATAAAAATAAATAATCATCAATGTTCCTGATACTATATTTCAAATTATGACCTTTGGAGCTACACTTGGATGCCAAGTGAATACTACATTGCTTTGTTGATAACAGGTTCTCTACAAAATGTACTAGTCTGCAGATACTTTAATTTTGTTGTGTCAGTGTGGGATTGTTTTCTGTCCTTTTTATAGTATAAATGATTAACACATTGTTTTGTTGACACCATGTCCCTAAACAAATATTGCCATGCAAATGCTTCCATTTGTAGAGTCAGTTAGGACTTGTTTTGTCGTTTAGTCAATAATGTGTATATTTGTATGGAATGTGATATAAAGAAAGTGGCAACTTTCACGGGAATTAACTGGATATGGTAGAATTGTCATGCATTTATTGTTTGGTTACATTAATTCTGGGGCACTAAGGTTAGTTTTTTTTCCCCCTCTTTTTGGGCAGTTTTTGTCACTATTGGATTCAAATGCTGCATTCAACTATGAAGTAATTCGAGACTGTTATGAAGCATTTGCGTTGTACTGTTTTGAGAGATACTTGATTGCCTGCTTAGGTATGATGGGAGTACCAAATGTTGCATTGCTCAATTTATATAACTTGTCGAAATTAGAATTTGTAATGTAATAATTTGTTTATAGTACTAAAATAAATAATACAAAATGGCAGAATCCTCTGCTGACTAGAGAAAAGAGATACTTTGCATGACAGATGGTTTATAAATTTTTGCTTCCATGCTGTTGAATGATAATTGATTTTACTTTTACTTTTTTCTTTCTTCTTTTTTTGTAGAACTCTTCTTGCAAGTTTTCCTACATAAGTATGTCTGTCTTATGATGATATCCTACTGATATATTTTCAGATGTAATTTTTGATAGTCTTGTGAATGTTATAAAATTCTGCCTCTAATTTGACAAAATTGATGTTCCTTAAAGGTGGGGAGGAAAGTACAATTGAGTTCATGGAAAAGCAGACTATAATCACTTCCAGCAGCCCTCTTTTGGAAGATTCATATGCATATGGAGTTGTAGCACATCCTTGTCCATTAAATTGCTTTTTAAAGGACTGGTCTCTTGGTCCTGAGTTCTATCATGCTGTAAAAATTGGCATCGTTCAATATGTATGTGTTGAACTATTTAATATAAACTATTGGATCTTTCTTTTCTAACTTTTAAACCTTCACGGTCATTAGGCACTTACCTGAACATTTATTTTCCAGATGATACTGAAAATGATCTGTGCAGTACTAGCCATGATTCTTCAAACTTTTGGGGTCTATGGAGAAGGGAAATTTGAGTGGAGATATGGGTAAGCTGTCCTTGTTAACTCTTTCAGCATCTCAAATGCAACATTATTTGACTATAATATTTTCTTACCACGCCTATGCTTAATCCTTTCATTGCATGGCTGTTCGTAATTAAATTGGTCTATTTCTATTTGATTTTTTTATGTTGCTGGCCATATGCTAATTCAGAAATTTTATATACAACAGAATTGCACTGCCCCGTCATTCTCTATCAGCACTAGATATTACTGTTGATTATCATCATTGTAATCGTGTGTTTATGACCTGAAAATCTGATTTGCTTGCAGCTACCCGTACTTGGCGGTTGTTCTTAATTTCAGTCAGACATGGGCCTTGTATTGTCTTATACAGTTCTATTCTGTTACTAAAGACAAGTTGGAACCAATTAAACCATTGGCCAAGTTTGTGACTTTCAAATCTATTATATTCCTGAGTTGGTGGCAAGGTGTTGCCATTGCGTTTCTTTTTTCAAATGGAGCTTTTAAAGGGTCTTTGGCTCAAGAATTGAAAACACGAATACAAGACTATATCATCTGCATTGAGGTTGGTAAATTTATTAACATTTGTCCTTAGGTCAATAAGTATAAGTAATTTATAATTCATATAATATATGAAAAATCAAGGTGCAATATGTTGGAGATTCTTACATCAATTTGTCAAACAGATGGGTATTGCAGCTGTAGTGCATCTTTATGTCTTTCCAGCAGTACCTTACAAGCGTGGAGAAAGATGTGTCCGTAATGTAGCTGTTATGACCGACTATGCATCTTTAGGAGCACCTCCAGATCCTGAGGAAGTTCAAGACTGTGAAAGATCTACAAGAATGCGCATTGCTCGACATGATGAGAAAGAAAAGCGCTTGAATTTTCCACAGAGTGTTCGTGACGTTGTCCTTGGTAGTGGTGAAATTGTAAGATAGTTAATTTGCTGCAATTTTCAGTTACTGCAGCTTTTGTTTCCCAAAATTTGGACTCTTAACCTTCCCCTCTCCCCTTTAGGCATTGATTTCTACTATTCTGACTTTCTTTCTCTATTTGTTTGTCTAGATTGTTGATGACATGATGTACACTGTTTCACATGTTGTTGAACCAGTTGAAAGGGGAATGGCAAAAATTAATAAAACGTTCCATGAGATATCTGAGAATGTGAAACGCCATGAAGAACGAAGGAGACGCTCGAAGGATGACAGTTATCTTATCCCCTTGAATTCATGGACGAGAGAATTTTCTGAAGTTCAGGATAAAGCTCTTGAAGGGAGTTGTAGTGACAGTGGTATGTGTAGTGGAAAGAAACCGCATTATCGATCGAAAGCATCAAGAACTAGAACAGGCAGCTGATGCATAAACCTTTCCATCATTTTTTTTTTCTGCAAGTTAAATTCAGAAGGCGCTGCTAATCTTAATGCCATTTTTTAAACAAGGCCTTACACATTGGAATATAGGCAGAAAATCTGATTTCTTAATAATTTCTTTCCTTATCTCTTCTTTTGCCTTGACTCTTTTTTAAGATGGAATCACTATGTTGAAGAACCTGGGGAAACAAAGTTTGCTGCTTTCTAACCAGGAAAATGTATAGCGAAAACTCAGTCATTCAGCCATATATGGAATTTGATATACTTTGCTGCAAAAAGAGGTACTGTACAGAAGTTTAAATTTTGAAAATAGATTAAGTCATTGGACTTATTTTCAGATCATAACATTGCCCTTGTAAGACCAAAGGTTTATGCATGATGATAATTATCTCTTAGTTTTAACATTGAAAATGTGCTGGTTTTAATTTTAGTTATTGTATAGGCAATTTAGAATTTGTTGGGTGAGGTGGGATCTTATTTGTTGGCTGGAAATGAATAATATTAGGGTAGTCTTAATATGTTGAACGTGGAAGGCATGAGCCACCAGGGGTTTTCATAGTAAGTTTTTTCTAGTCATATGATTGTTGGTATTATCCTGTAGAGTTGTTTTTTTTTCAATGATAAACTCTTACTTGAGTTAAGAGTATTCTTTTGACGTCTAGTTATAAATTATCTTTTCTATCTACTTGAGTCTGAATTCATTAACAGATTCAGTGATTGGTTTCACAACTATTACACTAGGAAAGTTAAGAGATTGAAATTGATATGCATTTCAATTTTGTCTTTTTTGTTGTTTGGGTGTCCTATTTTTGCTACTCAAGCAACATTCATTTTTGCTATTCAAAGGACCTTTGAAGGTGTTGTAGAATTGTATTTATAATTAGGTGAAACCATTTCTCAAATGTGTATCCTTTGGGAGTACTGAAAGACAGTATAAATTATGGTCATGTTTATTTTGTCTTAGGTAACTGTTAAATGCTTGTCAAATTTTCAAATATCTTGCTCAAGTTTCAGCAAACTGGGTATGCAGCAGTTGCTTGCAAAGCAAGGTCATAAGGGTTTAAAGAAGTCCAGCGATGAAATTTAAGGAAGCTTGGCTTCCGAAATTAGAATGTATCCATAATAAATGGCAACCACTGTGTGCGTGGTACATTTTTATGGAGTAATACAAGTGAAAAAAATGTTGAAAGATAATAAACAGTAAATAATTTAAATTTACTGTTATAACCAATTTGTATACAGAAATTTTGCACATTATTACTTTTTATTAATGAAACAATAATCAAAGGAATTATTGGTATAAATGTTACCTGGTAAGGCGGTAATGCGCTTATTTCACTTTTTTTTTTTTTGGGTCCTCTCATAGAATTAGAGATGTCATTGGGTCGGGCCTAAGACCCAAACAGTAATGGTCTTCGGGCCGGGCCGGCCCATATAATAACGTGCCTTAATCTGGCCGGGCCGGGTTTTAATCGGGCCAGCCCGGCCAATTTAATTAATTTTTTAAAAAAATTTTAATATAAATTTTTTTCAATTATTAAAACTGGTAACAGTATCCCGAATATTTTATTTATAATCTCTCACTTATAGCGGAGGAATACTGTAATTATATGATGAAAAATATTATAAATTGATAACATAGTACAAATAAATTAATTTACATACGGTATAAATTATAAAACATAAATAAAATATATCTACTATATAATATTTATCTACTCATCTTCTATATTTAAATATTTGAATTCTTCAAAAATAAATAATTATTATTTGTGAATTTATATATTTTATAATATTTTGTAATTATAAAATAAAAATAAAAATGAAATTGTAAATATAAAGAATTATTATTTACGAATTTAGATATTTTTCGAAAGAGAGTTAATGAGATTGAAAATATAATGAAATAATTGAAATTGAGTGATTAAAAGATTTATAAATAAAAGTGAAAGTAATGGAAAATAAAATAGATTTATTTAAATTTTTTTTTTTTTAAAATTATGCAGAGGCTTCTGCCTGGCGGAAGCAGAAATCTGCTTCTGCCGCAAGGCAGTAGAAGCAAAAATTGCTTCTGCTGCCTTTTGCTTTTGCCGCAAGGCAGCAGAAGCAAAAATTTGCTTCTGCTGCCTTTTGCTTTTGTCGCCCAGAAAAAAAAAAAAAGAATTTATTTTATAAACAGTATCGGGTCTGGCCGGGCTAGCCCATGGGCCTAATATTAAAGCCATAAGTCTGGCCCGACACTCTACAGTGCCGGACCGGGCTTTATCGTGCCCGAACTTTTTTTCGTGCTTTAGGCTGGGCCTCCATTTGGCCCGGCCCAATTGACGTGTCTACATAGAACGATACTTCTCAAATTTTACTTTATCGACATCACTCCATTTTCACTCCTCTCCATTATAACTAAACCTCTCTATGTTTAGTGTGTTTTCCAATTTAAGGTAATATTCTTCTATTCGACAAACTTGAATCTATGATTTAAAGAGTGTTTAGAGTTTGGTTACTAAGTTTTTTGATTAAAACATAAGAATTTGGTCAAAAATGCAAAGATGAAGAAGAAGGTTGGTTAAGAGAGTTTATTGACATAATTAGAAGGTTTGTCCAATTGTATATCGAAAGAGTTGGTTGAATCTTATATAAGAATTTGGTCAAAATTGCAAAGATGAAGAAGAAAGTTGGCTAGGAGAGTTTGTCGACATAATTAGAAGGTTTTGTCTAATTGTGTATCGAAAAAGTTGGTTGAATCTTACATAACAAATTATCAGCTTTTAAGGTATAGTTGGATGAATCCTTGTAAAAAATGGTATTGAAAAGATTTGATTAATATTTATTATAAGAATTTTGACCAACAGGGGATTTAGGGAAAAGTTAGCCAATGTTTATACAATCTGTTTATCAAATTTGGTTGATACCCTACGTTGAGCCAACTTTTGAGTTTAGGGTGTTGGCCAAAATTTAAAACTCATTCTTTGAATTTATTTCTCTCTTTTTGTGTTGTGTAGGGAATGTGTATAATAAGTTGAAGGTATTACGTATATGAGATTGTTAAATGTGCATAATAAACTAAAGTTACTGTACCTATAGAGTCAAGAATATGGGTGTTCGAAACAAGATTACGAGGAGTATGAGTCAATATATGATCCAAGTTTTTAATAAGAGCTTGTTTAATTGCATGCTTATTTTCTAGTGCTAGAAGTAACATTAGAGAAAGAGATTAAGAAATGACAATGTTGGTGATAGTACATCTTCTCAAGTTTTCATGCCTAATTTTGATACAAAAAGAGTAATTCAAGTTTTGCTTGTCCTCAGATATAAAAATTTTTATAAAATGAAAATTCACCTACATTTATCAATGTGATTCATAAAATAAATAATAAAATTTTATGTACAAATAAATTGTATAAATTTATTTATATAAATCGGGATGGTAACCTGTAATTGGGTGATATAATTTTTTATTTTTTCTCTTACTTTAAAATCATTTAATCAGATACTATCATATTAGATTGTATAAATAAATTTGTACAAAATTTTGTTTATATATATATTATTACTCTAAAATAAACTTTTCAAGTACAACACTTGTAATGACTTATATAGATGCATCATTATACTTGAATGATTTATTCAACTAAAATCCATAAATAAATAGTAATATATACATAAAACAAACTTTAATAATATCAAGGGTCTTGTGAATCTTAAAAAATTGGTCTTGAGGATTAGTAGAGGTCGATCATTTATATTGAAGTTGTAATGATTCATTTAGATAATGTCAAATTAACTGATTGAGTTATAATGATTCCTCTAAAATTTTATGATTGGATTGTATTAATTTCTTAAAAGTTAACCTACTAAGTTATAATGATTTCTTTAGAATTGATTAGTTAAGTTGTCTGTAATGTTTCTTTCTCCCTTGTTATAAGATTTTGAAATTTATTTCAGATATCCTTACACAACACAAGAGATAAACCAAAAAAGCATAAATACCGTAAACTCAAAAGTTGGTTAAATTGGTTGAATTAGGGTATCAACCAAATTCAACCAACTAGACTATATAAATATTGGACTAACCTTTTTCCTTTCAGTATGCTTATAACCCTAAACAAATTGGTCGAATCATCCCTAAACAAAGTATTTAACGAATCTTCTTCCTCCCAATATGGTTGTTAGACCTAGATGATGCTTGCATTTTCTAGCTAAGAAAACAAACCCATTGTCTAAATTTAATAGTCAATTCACATTCATTTCAACAAAGATTCAACAAACAACATAACGTTCAAGCAATCATTTGACACATATTTATCAGTACATGACATAGAGATAAAGAGACAAAGGCGAAGAAAAAGAATATTACATATTTTATATCTAACAACTTATCACCTCTCATATTAGCTTTGGGCGAATGGAAAGACAAAGATGGAGTAAAGGGTATTTTTGGTTAAAGAAATGTTATGATTCGAGGTAAATGGGTATACTTTTGTTTGAGTGAAGATGAAGTGATATTTGGGTGAATAAGGTTTTAATTAGATTAAGAGTATTTTTATGAGCAAAAATAGTTAAAAGTGAGATATACCATTCCATGAGAGAAAATAAATAGTGACATTTATTAGATAAATATAAGGAAAATCAAGGAGATTTACATGAAATTGATAAACCCTTTAGGTTTATACAAAGATGACTAACACATCACTTTGGTGAAAATATTCGTATACAAACAAACATTAAATTCTTTTTCCACAATTGAAAACACGCTTGTTAAGCTTGCGTATTAAAAACAAATCACACATACCGATTTTGATGAAATTTTCAACAATTTCAATCAATATTTTGCGGTTAAAATAGAGAAAAATGTTGGCATATCATTTTTTATCATATTTTATTGCTTATAATGTTGAGATTTTGACATTTTTGAAACATGAATCATATGTTTCAAATATTATAGTTTTCGAGGTTGAATTTTGTGTGAAATAGTTTGAATTATTTGCATTTTTCATGAGTTTTGTGTTAGAGTAAATTTAAAATCAGTTGCCTCCTAATTTTTTTTTTATTGATTGTTTCAACTATTTTTATCATTTGTGATTTCCAAATACACTTCAAAATTACTAAATTAATTCGAAACACTTAAAACAATACACAACAATTAAACAAATAACTAAAACAATACACCATCATCAAATCTGTAAAAATTTGAGTTAATGTTTGTATAAATATCAATGTAACGAACCTTTTTCATTGATTTTGAAATTTTTCTGTTAAAATTTGAGTGAGAGTTTGAAATTAAAATTTTCAAATTTTTGTAAGGTTTGGTTGTGATGTTAGTTTGTATATAGGATTTTGATTATATCTGTATAATCTCTAAAGAATTAGTCAATTCCTATGCACACCCCTAATTTTAGTCATTCTATTAATAACCCTAAATATAAATCTCACAATAAAAAAATTTTCATAGGTTAGAATGGGAATATGGGAATAAATATTGAGGTCAGAAATGTCATCACAATAAGGAAAGTGTTTTAGGGTTTTGTGAGCCTCCATCTAAACGCGCCCCTATTGTAAATCTATAAATAGAGACTTGTTTTCCCTACCTTCTTATTCTGCGTCTCATGGGTTCGTCTCTTCTCTTTTGTGTCTTCCCGTTGAAATTAGGGTTTTTCAGGTGTTAATGTTAATGTATTTTAAAGTGGGCGGTGATGAATAATTAGAGAAAGTCATGCACCACGCTGAGTGATGAAGTGCTGATAACTCTCTCTCACCCATTTCAAATCTGAGCCCTTCAATTTCCCTTGCTCTGTTTTTTTTTTTTTTGTTTTGTTTTGTTTTTAATTTCAAACTAGTATTGAAAGGAAGGAGCCAAGTGATGGGATCTTTACGAAGATCGAACCATGATGCGGACCGTACAGCTATTTTTGCTTCTGGGGATACTCTTTGGTTTCTGATGGCTCCATTTTTTTAAACTTGGAATTTCTGATGGCATTCATTTCGAATCGAATAATCAAGTACTCGTTTTAAAGGGATTATTCTGGCAATAACCGAGGTCAGTCTCTTGAATCTTTAGATTATAGGGCCAATGGGATTTCGGTTATGCAGTCTTGTACACTGTGTTAAACCAGTCGTTGGTGTCGGTGTAAACGGCAGGAACTTTTTAAGATGGCCATAACCATAAATCATTAGGACCCCTCAGAGAAGACGAAGGAACAAAGGCTAATGAAACCCAATTTCAGAAGGCATATTCTATCATATTGATTCTTGGTACCATGAACGCATCTTTTAGAGGAACCGCCATTAAATGGATGAATTTTACATATCTGATTAGAAAGCATGGGGTTCAAAATCTAGGTTTACTTAACAATATAGGAAAAATGGAAAATTAATTAAAATAAGCAGAGTGTATAGGGTGGCTTGGCCCCAAAAAAGGGATATTTGGGCTTTTTAAAAAATGTATCATAGTATAAAGTGAGAGTGTATAGTAAAATCTCTAAGTGAGAGTGATTACTAAAATAGATAGATTACTTAGAAGATTACTGGTATAAATGATTACTATAGGTATAAATAATTATTGTGTTTGGTTAAAGATAATAAAAGATTACTAGTAAATTATTTTGCTTAAATACCTTTAAATATAATTATTTTTAAATATTTTTTATATTATTTGTCATATTAATTAAAAATAAATTTATTTTTATCTCAAAAAATTAATAAATAATAATTTTTCTATAATAAACTCAAGATTACGTCAGTAATCTTTAAATACCTAAGGTAGAAGATTACTGTAATCTTTTATTACTGATAAACCAAACAAGGGAATAAAAGATAGATTATTAAGGTAAACTTAAAAACCATCAACCAAACGCACCCTAAATGGTATGTTACTGTTAGGTTTGTTAATCGGAACTATTGAATCGGGTTTGATTTGTTCAAATTTAGACCCAAAAATAATGTATACATAACTTTGGGTCTACCTATCCTAGCATAATTTTAGTTGAGACCCAATTCATTACATTAAATTGAACTTCAAACCTATTTCAGGTCAGTTTATAACTTTAAAAAATTATATAAATATTTTTGTAATTTTAAGAATTTATAAAAAAACACTCCACCCAATAAGAAATGAATAACTCAAACAAATATAAACTACTTTATATTTTATATCTAATCTCCTTCAAGGCACACGAGAACAAAAATTAAAAAATATTTTGAGACATCAAATTAATGTGTAAAATAATTAAATATTGGAGTATAAACAATTTAAAAAATATATAATTAAAGAAATCTCTAATCCCATTAAATATACATAAAAAAATTTCAACTTTTAAAATAAAAAAAATTAATTTCAGTCATTGGTAAAGGGTGGCTTTAAGTGGTAAAATGGTGTGATGCCAAGGATGAGAGTTTGGTTTGTCATCTTATCGTCGAGTGATCCGGCAGGCTATACCTTCGAGGCATATATTTAGAATTATAGGGGAAAAAATGGAAAAGGAGACCTTGGTTTGCCTTGTTCAAAGAGCTGTTTGACAGAATTGTAGTTAGGAAGATCACCGAATCTCCATTGGTATCCTTCTCCTTCTCTCCTTGGAGGAGAGAAGGATATTTGTCACCCTCAACCACTAAAGCTGCCATCTTCTTTTGATTCTATATTGGCAAGATTAAGATTGGAGTGCAGCACTGAATTGTTGTGTCCTGGAGAGTTTCTTTGTAAAGGCAAATTGCTGTAGAAATTGTTACTTTGAATGAGGTAGCTGCTTCAGAGTCCACATGTTGATATAAATGCTGATGATGAATAATTGGTACCTCAACTTCACTTACATGTATTTGAAAACGAGGGCAAAATCTAGTAAAGTGGGTTTAATATTGATGATTTTCATAAAAAAAGATTACCTTAAGACCGAAATATTCTGATTTTGAAGTGAAATACATACATATATCAACCAAGAATCCTCAATTACAAGTATTAAAATAATTTTTAGGCCAAAGCACTATTCCCACCCAAGGTTTGGTGAAAAGATAAAAACACATCCATAAGAGTTCAAAAATCTAAATACTCACTCATCTTAAATTTTCATTAAAATTATCATTAAATATAAGAGTAAAACCATCATTTTAACAATAATATTAAAAAAATATATAATTTTATCTCATTTTATCCCTCCTCCCCCCTTCCCCTCACCCAAAAAAAATCCTTAGGTTTTTTTCTTCATTTCTCTAGCCACCGGTTTCCAACCTAAATTTGGTTACCATCTCTGTCGTCATCTCTCTCTTCTCCTAGGGATGATGAATGAGAACTTTACCCCAAACCTAGGGACGACATTCATCGTCCAAAAGAAGGTTTTGACCTTCGGGAGAGAAACACTAGAGAGAGAGGCCGCCGTTCGCCAGAGTAAGTTTTGAAAAGTAAATTTTTCAAAATTTAATTTTAGAGAAAAATTGTTAATTTTTTAAACTAAGGAAGAAAAATAAGATATAATTTTATTTATTTTACTATTATTGGTAAAATAACGATTTTACCTTTAATCATAATAAAAAATTTTTGCGTATGTGGACATAAACTAAACCTTAAATGGGTATTTGAATTTTTAAACTGTTGTGAGTGTGTTTTTGTCTTTTCACCAAATCTTCGGGCTAATTATTATACCTTAAACTATAAGATAAGATGAACTTTGTAAGATGAGAACTGTAGTCTATTAGTAGACCCAAATGAATTTTACTGGCTCCCTGATGAAGACTAATCAAAGGTTAATAAGCAGTCATATCTATCGGTGGATACAAACTGAACTAAGTACAAACACCTTTTGGCTCTAGTTCAGTTTGAATGAAAAATAGCTTGATTTGAATTTATTTAGCCGAATTTATAGTTTAAATTTATAGTTCAAATATGTGGTTTACATTCATGGTATGAATTCGTGATTCATTGATAAAACGATATTGTTTAACATTACTTAACATAATTTAAATCAAGTTCAAACCGAATTGACTTATCTATCTAACTCGCAAGCCAAACTGAATTGAACTCTCTATAGCTCAAATTTAGTTCGATTTCAGAACGAACTGAACCTTTTAACTTGAACTCGATTCAAATTCGAACTATACAAAATCAAACTATATAAATGCAAATAAAACCAGCCTTCAAGTCTGAGCCAACTCAGTTTAAGTCCAACACTAGTCATATCTTCTGCCAAATTGATATTGCAAGCTGCGAACTCAATAATCATGTAAGTAGTAGTGGATATTATGTTTGTGATCACACCTATTCTTAATTTCGAGCCACATTTTAATTTTCCACATTTTATTGATTAGTTTCATGTACTGTTATGCTTAATTCTCCACTATATTCAAATGCGGACTTCCCATTATATGACACATGCATTTAAATATCCCATGTAACCAGGTAGGGACAACGATGCCCCTAGGGCTAATTTGTGCGGCTAAAAGTGTGATATACAAATATGAAAATAAGAATTTAAATTTTTTTTAACGATATTTTAAAATAAAACTCTTATTTGGTGTGGTGAACACACTAGTCGCCTTAAAAGGTCCCGTGATTCTGAAACGTTACATAAAGTCTGTCTGGTTCTCGATGCAATGACAGGTATTCTGGGAGATAAGTGTCAATATCTCCTGCATGGAGATACAGCGAAGAATACCAAACGGAAATTTGGTTCACCTCCAAACTATGAAGTTGTCAATAAGCTCTTTGAAGAAGGCAGGACCAACGTTTCTCTCCCTTTTTGTTTCTCTTTTATTATTCATCGTATGTATATATTAGTTAATGTTCTTGGCATATAATAGTGTAATATCTAACCTGTGATTCCGGCTGGAAGATTTGGCCTCCTGGATCACTTGAAGAGAAGGTGCAGAACCTTGTAAAGACATGGGAAATGGAAAATTTACATGAAGTAAACATCGAAGACTTCAAAACATTGGATCCGAAGAAATATACGATGAGCGTAAATGGTAATTTACCATCCGAAATAGATGACTTTGATCATGTAGCTGTTGAAATATTGTGATGATGATTTGCAATTGCTGGAACGAAATCTCTAACTTTGGATGACAGAAGCAAGCTTGGAGGCTACAATGTGTTCCTGCAAACTTCTTGCCAGAAGAGTTAAGGTGCTACAACCCAGCTGATGAAACTCCAATATTATCACACAATGCTTTCACCACAACTTTCCCAAGAGAGTTTGCTTCGGAAATCCTCCAGGTTTATTCGGGACCTCCAGTTATTGTTTGCAAGTTTAGGCACTGGGTTTACATGGAAGGTTCATTCAAAGGACATGCCCCCACTGGGGAGTTGGTCGAATTCTATGGCACAAGCATTTTTGAGGTATATATTCAAAAACAGTTTAAATGTTTCTCCCTTTATTACTATTTTGTCACTTTGGGTTAATGCTTTACCTTGTTTAATAGATGGATGATGATATGAAAATTGTTAAGGTGGAGATATTTTGCGACTAGGGAGAATTGCTTGCAGGTCTTCTGAAGGGTGCTAAAATAGATGGCTCTGCCGAAACAGCAGCTTCACTCTGCCCTGTATTCAGCAGCACTGGCTAGTAGCTAATGTTGCCAGTCTAAGCTTCTGTAACAAAAATAAACCAACAATAAATAAATGCTCAAACTGGGCACTTCAGTTTTGGGCGAATGAACTGAAGGATTGTTTCTCTTCTTGTTATGACTTTCAGATTAAACGTTTGTGAAGCTGTTTTAAAGCTTGCATTTCAGTCCCAAAATTATGGTAAATCATTGAATGACAGAAAAATAATCTCATTATAAAAAAAAATTATTTCACCTTGTATTATTAGTAATATATAAACTACAAAATCAAGATTCACTGCAACGTTTGTTCTGGAAAGTAGATTTCTCGTTTCTGTACCCAAACAATTCCATCTCATCTAAAAATGACAACAAATTTTTCTCTAAGCTGGAGCCATTTATATTCTCATCTATTCACCTTTCTATGATTTGAATTGAGAAAAGGAAATTTTTGAAGAAACATTATCCTATCAATTCAAGCATCTAACATGTGATTGTTAAGTAACATGCCGCGGTTAATTTAACTGAGCCCAAGGGAGAGATCCTGTATAACGACCTGGCCCACAGTATCGGAACAAACCTTCAATTTCAGGGCATCCTTTGGGGTAAGGTATTGCCCGATGAAAGGGATCACGGCCTAGTTTTTTATGTTTAAGTGAACCTGAACACCCATATGGATCTTCTTTAAATTGAGACCTTACCAATGCCTCACCTTTCAAGGCTGCCTCTCTGGAAGTTGGTGAAGCTGAAGTGCCATAGTAAAAGAATCTCGACTCTGGAAAGCCAATGGCAGAGCGATGCAAATGTGAAAATCTACCCTCCTTGAAATCATAGCTTACAACCTGGTCCATAGGCAATAACAGTTAAAGGCGAATACCTAATGTACCCTAATTAACAACAGAAAGCTGGCATGAACTGGACTGAGGTTTCATAGAAACTGATGAAACACAGAACTAATACATGCCAAGATACTGAATACTATTGTATTGGCTAAAGTATGTGGAGAATGTAAGGTGGATAAATGCACAAAGATGGAGACAGGGGAGGAGCTTGAAATTTTTTTGGAGGGCCAAATGTAATTTCAATGAATAAAAGGGCTAATTATGTAGCAAGCTACATTTATAGGATCTAAAGTGCTAAGTGCAAAACTTGGCATGGCCAATGACTAAAAGGACCAAACTGATAAAATTCTATATAAAATTTTAAAAGATTTTGTGGGACCTTGGATGGCCATAGGTCTGCCCTTGCATGGAGAGATTCACACAAGGAAAGATAAATTCCCCAGCTTGCACACACAAGTTTGAAACCAGGATAGGCTATCTATGTCCAGTGAGCCTGTCAGCACAAAATAATCAAGGAGATTAAAATTCATGGTTCTATCTTGCTTCAGATCAGATTCATCATTAGCCATGACCAAAAATGAATAAGAGAAAAGGAATGATTAATGAAACCTCTTGATGTGAAACCTCCTCCATCAACTTTGTTAAAGATGAAAAGGAAGCATATTTAGTCTCTTTATCATATAATTATTTTGAGACTTAATGATGCCAATGACGCATGCCAAACATTATAGATCATTTCATTTGACCATGAAGGAAAATTCTGCATTAATCATCTGCATGATTGCACATAGAAGGAGCATTGTATGCAAATTTTGAGAAATTGATGCGTAACACCACTGAACATGGCCATAGGCCCATAATGACACTTTGTGGTCTATGTTTCATGCTAGAAGCCAGTTCATGTATCTAAATGAACAAGAAACAAGACTCTGATGTGATGGTATCCTCTTACCCTATCTCAAATAAATTTTGCATATAAATTAGCTATGAGTAAAACAAACAGGACACTTACAGTTATGTTATGAGGATATTTGCCTGTAAGTTCACGGAACCGACAAACGCTAAACAATAGATTCTCAAAGCTGTCTCTTGCATGCTCTTCAGTCATTGCCCTCCATTTCACACTTTTTTCTTTGCCTGGTAGAAAATCACAAAGCAGAAAAAAAAAAAAAAACAAAATGAGAAGTATTTTGTTACCACCTTGATTAACAGGGCAATATATGACTTTCTTGATGAGAACTTCTGACAGAAAAGAAATGTACAATGAAACCTTAATTACCTTCACATGCACCAATTTCATTTGTACTGAAATTCCTAAATAGGATGAACTCTAATCAATGCACTTGAGTTGTAATAAGCAAATTTTAGAATATCAAACAACCCACACAGCTAAAAGAATCTTACTGGCAGGAGATGTTCGTGTACCATAACATCTAATAACTTTATGTTGAATGAAAATACACTTTGCAATTGTATACAGATAGAATGAACAGAAAATGTGAGAATCGTTTCTTATTGCAACAAACTTTTGGGATTACATAATTCAATAATGAAATGGTAAATCTACATAACTACATTAACAAACTTAATTTCACTAACAAATTGACAATGCAAGTAAAATCATATGAAAAAAGGCATATGCACTCACCAAACCATCCTTTTGATTCAGCAACAGTCCAATAACTCTGTGCCTCACTGCGAGGACCAGCATCCTTCCTAGTTTCTCCACCACTAAACAAAAGTAAAGCATCCTCATCTTTAGCCACCATTTCGACTCCCTCCTTAATATGTGTTACAAAACTACAAGCCTGACCAGAATGCTTCTGATAAGGCTCCAAAAACCAAGAATCCTCCATTTCAACCTTCCCACAACTATTACTTGTATAAACAGAATGCCCAGCAACCATCACAAGATTCTTTAGCATCGAAAACGGATACTTATAAGTCCCCACATCGAAATTTCGGTAGCTGCTCATCGTCCGAAAATGGCTCTCATATACAGTCAAAATGATTAATACAGTAGCAGCAATTGACAAGGAAATGAACAGTACAACAAGTGGGTGCAACTTCTTGAAGTATTGAAGGCGATTAGAAAATGATTTGATCATTTTCGGTCTCCTGTTTCTTTTAATAGTCCCTAATTCTACGTCAAAATCACCTCTTGGATATGCACTGAAGGACTTAGAACTATTTGAATTTGACCCAAATGAAAAACTGCTCATTATAATGCTAATTCAGCCAATGGTGAGCAAATCGAGCAAATTTAAGTATAACCAGATAAGATTCTAAAACAATTATGAAATGGGATCATAGATAATTGAGCATATTTGGTTAAAATATATGACTAAAACAAAGAGAGAAAACTCACCAAAGATGTCGTGAGTTTGTAGCAGAAACAAGATCAAAGAAGGTTGTTCTTGCTCGTTAATTGTAGTACAAAGATCCCGATTTTGATTCAGTACTTTCTTTTGTTAGTTAGCAGCTTGGGAGTAAGACAAGTAGCAGTTATGATTTAGATTTTCTGATTCAGAAAGACCGGGAGATTTTGTCTCACTTCGGCCCAAAACTTGGTGAGCCTAAAGCTTAAAAAAGGAAAGGCCGAGAGACTCACTCCCACCCAAGGTTTATTCAATTGACAAAAGTGATAACCGACTAATTTTTAAAAATTTAAAAATTTATCTATTATTTTATTAAATTTTTTGAATAATTATAAGTATTAAAACGTGATTTAACTAATTATATAAAAAAAACTAATTTTTTTTTTTCTATCTTAGTTTTGTAAATTAACAATTTTTTTTTAATGTAATTATAAAAACTTACTTTTCCTCCCACCATCTAGGGTTTTATTATTTTACAATAACAATCGCCCTCTCAAATATCAAAAAATTGTAATTACACTCTAACAAAATGTATTCTCTTTTTTCTGCGACTATTCTTCTTAACAATTCACTTCGACGTATCATCAACCTTGATGCTAGCACCCTCTGCCTCCCTAGTGGCATTTTTTGGCATGTAAACCCCCATTTTTTGGGTCAAAATGAAGCAAGAGATTCGGGTGCATGACTTAGGGTTTTGTCTTCGATTTGACTTCAATCACACAATTCAGCTTCATCTTCATCTTCGTGGTTCATCATAAGGTTTCAAATTGGTACACAACGAAGAACAGATTCGTCTGTCGTTGGCTCGAAGATGAATCAAAGAGCAAACAATAAAGACAAATCAATTTTTTGTCTTCATCCAAAATGAGAGAGCTACGGAGAGAGAGTGCCTCTAAAAAAGACTGCTAGAGAAAGAAGAGAGAGCATTGCTGAAGTTTGATCGCTTGAGAAGCAAGAGAGAAGAATAAAACCCTATAAGGAAAATGTAAGTTTTTAAAACTTAGGTTGAGGGAAAAATGTTAGTTTTTAAAAATAAGGTAGATAAATGAGATAAAATTTTATTTTTTTTAATATTACTAGTTAAATGACAATTATATTCTCAATACTAATTAGTTTTGTTAACTTTAATAGTTGACGAGTGGATATTTGAATTTTTTAAATTTAGTGGATGAAAGTTTGACAACACTATGTATATACACTTTTAAGTACACAATTGAAAATACATATAATATGTCATCATATGATTAAATGTTACTTTATTTTTAACTCAAAATTATCTAATTATATGATAATATCTCATTTGTGTATTCAAAAATATGTATACATAATTTTATTATTTTTTTAAAACTGAAGTTTAAAACTATGTGCACTTATGCTTACCATCAAAATTGGTACTAATAATAATGTATTATCATTTAATTAAGTAATTGAATTAGAGATAAAATAACAACATATTGACACATTATTATTTGTATCATTAGAGGGACATTGTGCTTGGTGAAACTATTTTTGCAGGTCCCTGCAATCCTAGGCTGTTTAATTCATTGGAAAAAATGTAGAATCCAAACTGGAGTAAAGAACATTAGGTGCAAGAATAATGCCTCTTGGCAACAAAACAACTGAAGGCAACAGCTATTGGACAATTCCATCCAAAGAAGTTGAAGTTCCTTTTTATCCCAGTGGCATTTTGTGCAGCTTGGACGGCTGAGGCTATCAGGATGGCATAAATAAATCATAAAAACTTCTGCCTCTCCCTCATGGAACCAGCTAACAACCATGAACAGAGACTTACTAATTTGCTTTGATCAATTCACCCTAATAACTAAGGCAGTTTCCTCTTTTTACACAGATTATTAATAAATTTTATTAACTTTGCCCTGACATCTATTGTGAAATTATTAAGCTAACACCCACTCTCCTTGCAGTCACTGTCAATAGAGTAAATTATTTAGCTGAAAAGCTGCTTAAGGAATTCTTTGCAGATTGATCAATATATATATAAATACTACACATCTGTACAAAAATGTAAATTTCTTAGCAGCTTCCTGTCCCTGCACTTCAAATTTTCTCCTTAAGAATGTTCTTGTAACTGTTATCCTTTGCTACTGGGAACACTTCTTACCTTGGAATATGCCACCAAGAATTTTAAAGGAGCTGTAGATGAAGAAAAAATGATCACAGACAGGGATATTCTATAGGTCAAACTACATACTAGGGGGTTAAGCCTATGAAAATGAGCTACATGGTTGGCTTTAAAGACCACTATCCAACACAAGTTCACCACAGGAGTGCATCAATTCCTTGGGATGGACAATATCACTTGTGAAGAGGGAGATAGATGACCAAACTCAATAGAACCAAATCCTGCTGTTCTTTTGGGGGCCATGGTATCAGGACCAGATGAATTTGACAATTTCTCTGAAGGGGCAAACCATTGTTCACTGAACCAAGCATAGGAGGCAACAGAGGGTTAATTGCAGCCCTCACTGCACTCCAAGATCCTCCTTGCAAATATTCGAATAAAAATGTCCTCAGTTTTTGCATCAACCAGTTGGGTATCTTTGATAAAAATCATCCAGTTTCTTAAGTCCTTGGAATCTTTTACCATCTGTGGCTAACTTTTCTGATGGCATATGAAAAAGAGAAACTTTGATTCCTAACACTTGACCAAATAAGCTTAGACAAGTTTGTTCGATGATAGCTCTGCAATCTTTTCAACAAATGTGAGAGGCAGATGAACAGATGGCAGTTTGTGCGTAAAAAATATTTCTGACTTGATGTTGAAATTCATGTTATATCAGGATGATATTACTCAACTAACACAAAGGGATCATATCTAATTCATATTTGTACTTTTATATAAATGAATATCAATATATATATGAGAAGTCTTTTTTCAGATGTACATAAGCTAAATATTCACATGTGAGAGGATATATATATAGGCATATCTGTTTGACAAAATCACAGCTTTATATTTACATGAACAGAAAATTTAGTTGTAAAAACCTGAAGCTACACAAAACCAAACTCTGTACACTGGTATTGACTTGGTTCCAAATTTTCTTCTTTATGGGGACTTCAACATATGTAAGCGATGCAATCTCTGCAAAATTAGAAAAGACATAATGAACAAGGGAAATTGGATAACACAATCAGAACTTGTGTTATTAGCAAAACATAAAAGCTCACCAGAATACTGTGAATCTCCTCTAGAAAAGGCCCCAGTAATGAGGTCAAGGTCTGCATTTCCTCCTTTAGGGTGTCATAGTTTTCATCTTTTGCAAGGAGGAGATTGATAAAGGTTATATTATCAGGCAATAGTTTCAGAGCTACCTGCAAACACTGTACGTTTTAGCTCAAAACATAATGATTATTTGAAGAAGCTGAGGCCACAAAATTACATTACAAAGCTGCATCAATTGTGAACTGATGCAAGGCCTCTATGATAGAATAGCTCTGAGAAAAGAACCATGGAGCATTAATTTGTTCATTGTTAAAATTCCACAGAACCAACAACTCACTGAAAAATTCAGGAGTTCAATTCCGTTTAAGATCGAAAACTTTTTACACTTTCTAACAATGAAGCAGCTCGCTTGTTTTAAATGATATTTGTGCTTAAATTTTAAGTTCTAACTTGAGTTACTAGCAAGATGAACCCAATATGTAGACATTATTTATCAGCTTCAAAGATTGCTTTAATACTTGTTTCACCAAGATATATATGCATAAACTGTAGAAGAAAAATAACGCGAAAGAGTTCAATACTACCTTGAAAGCAGCGGACGATATCCATCCATGCCATGGCTTCAAAGTAGTGTTGTAGGACTCTTCCACTGCTTGCTCCATTTTCTGCTCAGGATTCCTTGCCAATCTTTGTAATAAAGCCACAGTAAAATCTATGGATCTGCAGGTAAAAAAGATTAACAACTATAAGAAATCATCATTTCACATGATGGTTAGCATCATTAAAATATGCTAGGCCATGTAACTTGATAATCCTACAATTATACAAGTTATTGTTACAAGTGTAACAAGTTCCTGCTGGTTTTTGGTTCTGCCAAAACCAAAAACAAGGGCACAGTTTTTTTTTTTTTTTAATTTTATTTGATAAAAGCATTCAAAATAATATGCATGAATTGAATGGAAGATAAAGCAATATGCATTGGCTTACCTCGTGAGCCAAACAAAAGCTCTGCTACAGCTTGAAGCCTTTCTTGTATTGCCTTCACTAGCCTCTTTCTTCAACATTTCATCCACATTTGAATACAATGAAGGATCCAATTCACAAAGCTTTTCCAATCGCTATGAACCAATAGTCAAAACAAGAACTCGTAAAATCAATCAAACAGCTCGAACCAAGCATTCTAACAAAAGTACTAACACTTTTGATAAGAAAGAAAACCCAGAAAATTGAAATTCAAAGGGGTATTTTGGCATACAAAAAGTCCAGAATAGGTATGTACATTGGATGAAAATGGTTGTTTTCCTCACCTGAACATTCTGATGAATATCTTGTCTAAGTACAAGCATAGTTGGCCCAATCTTATCTACAAAAGAACAAAAACAAGAGCAAGAAATTTTAATGACCAAACTAAAGTTTCCAAGATTGAAAAAGAGAGAGAAGAACGAAGAAACTAACCAAGAACTTGAAGAACCAAGCTGCAGATATGTAAGAAAGGCTTAGTGGGCACATAAGAAGTGGCATCAGGGTTATCTTTGGGCTTCAGTTTGATAACCATGGAGAGTTCTTCAATAGCAGACCTGATCTCTGACCCCTTCTCCATTTCTCTTCTCCTCTTCATTTTCTCCTCTATATCTTCTAATTCTTCAATACTAGCTTGCATAGTTACACACACAGTTCATAATAGAGGCTACAGTAAAAACTTGTAGTCTTAGAGTAGTATTAACCCAGTTGAACCTTAAAAACTCCTGGAATGGGACACGTTGCTTATCTGGTTTGAACTCCATTTTTTTAAAATAGGCCAAAGGATTTGTTCCCACCCAAAGATTGCCGATTTGCCAAATTTCCACCATTTAGTTTTAAAAATCTCATTTATCTACCTATAAGTTATTAAATATATTAATTTTAAGAATAAAATTATTATTTTATATGTAATATTAAAAATAAGCTAAAATTTTATCTTTTTTCTTCTCTAAACCTTAAAAATTAACAATTTTCCTCCTAAGCCAAATTTTAAAAAATCACATTTTTCTCCTTAAGGTTTATTTTCAATATTCAACCACTTTCTTCGACATCATCACTGGTCATCTCTCCCTCATGACGGTTTTTCCTCCTTCAATGGTTTGCTTCAATGAAACTCTAACCCCTCCGACGTCGTGTAACACTTGTCTAGGAAGATGAATCATCTTTTCAAACGACACTCTTATCTTCTTCTTTCTAGAAGACGATTGTCTTACTAAACTTTGAAGGGGTTAGGATTTCGTTGAGGTAAACTATCAAAGGAAAATGAACCATTGAAAGGGAGAGACAATCGATGATGACACTAGAGAGAGTGATCAGATATTGAAGTAAACTGTTGGGGGGAAATATGATTTTTTAAAACTTAACCTAGAAAAAAAAATTATTAGTTTTTAGCGTTTAAAGGGGGGAAAATGAGATAAAATTTTAAAGAGTTACGGTTTCGTTAACTTTAACCGTTCATTTGTAGGTAAATGAGATTATCAAAGTGAATGGGTGGGAAATAGAAAGATCACCAATCTTTGGGTGGGAATTAGTCCTGTGGCCTTTAAAATATTGATATGTTACAAAAGACAATGATGGTGACCTTAAATTTGACATTGGAGTTTTCTATGAGCCATCTCCCCGTACTTATCTAATATGAAATCTTGTAGTATTTTTTTTTTTTAAATAAATATAGAGTAAGATTAAGATCCAAGGCATATTTATTTATCCTCTATTATTGACTGAGTTTTTAATGTACCAGTGGTCGTACAGAAGCTACTATGGGTCCTCTCTTTGCAACAATCATCTATTTTTCTCTTTTCCTGCCAGCGAATATTAATCATATTAATCTTGGCCATGGCGGAAGGATTTAGCCACATACCGTAAATATAGAGCAAATGACTATTTCACACCCAACATTTAATAGAATGACAATTTCTACCCTTTTAATTTGGAAAAACCAATTTCTCCCGCTCATAAGTCAAAGTTAACTATTAATTTTAATAATAAAAAAATATTTATATCATTTTATTCAAATATTATATTTAGGTCTAATTAATTGTCATTTTATCCTCAAAGTTTGAAATATTACAATTTCACCTCATTGGAATATACCATGAACAATATTTTGGGATGTAAATATCATTTTTAAAAATTTATTAAAGGTAAATGAATATTTTTCCTATCTTGTTTAAAAATTTTTCATATTCAGCTTATATATTTTGAAAATATCTACAGCTTTAACAGTGTGTAGCATGATGTTTAAATCCTTAATTTGTTACATTTTGTCTAATTTTGTGGGGGTGTAATTGTCATTTTTAAAACTATCAAATGATATATTAAAATTTTTAAAAATTTTCAAAAACACCCCAAACGTTTTTCAAATTTCAAATCCATTTAAAAATTTCCTTAACACCTTAAAATTTTTAGAAATTATAGTTTGCCCTCAAATATATTATAATATATCATTAACACTTCTATCTATATTGTATTAAATTTTTTTATTATTTTTAATTAATATAAGTTAGGATAAAAAAATATTTAATAAAATTTCCAGAGAAAAATATTATTTAACTTTATGGATTTTTTGTTTTTTCAATAATTTTATAGAAAATTTTAAAAATTTAATAAATGGGTGGAAAATTGACTTTTTTAAACTTAGATATGAAAATTTGTGATATCATCAAACCATGGGTGGGACATAAAATTTAGCTTAAATATAATTGAATAAGAGCGGGCAATTAAAAGCTGCAATACAAGTCAATAACTGCATCAAGTACCATCATATTAAGTATAGATATTCAATTTCTCAAGATATGAATCTAGAAAATTCTCTAGTATTATTGGATATGGAATTAATAATAACATTAAATTATTGTAATTGGAGGGACAACACATATTCTTTAAATATCAATGTGATGTGTAATATACATTAAATATTATTATATTTTTAATTTAAAATTACTTAATTATATAATGACATATTATTATTGATATTTGAATTGGCAGTCATTATCAATGTTTATAGTTTATAGAAAAAAATTTGACATAATATTGAAAGTGAAATTACTATTCTATTTGTTCTATTTTAATTTTCAAAATTGTCATTTAACCTCAAATTAACAAAAAATTGATAGACTATCAATGATGTGTAATCATATGTTTGGAGGCGAATTATAATTTTTTAAAACGATAAAATTATGTGTACAACTTTGTATATAAATAATGATGTATCATCGTATAATTGAGTATTGTTTTATTTTTAATATTTAACTATCAAATCATATTATGACATATTATTACTTGTGTACAAAGTTATACGTATAACACTACTCTTTTTAAAATACTAAGCGTGTTAATGATAATTTTAGGGTATTGTAAAATTCAAAAAAGTTTAGGGGTCTTTTGAAAATTTTAAATTTCATTATGCCCCTTGATAGTTTAAAAACTAACATTTATAACCTTATAGAATTAAATATATCACAATAAATTAAGGGTGTAAACATATATTTTTAAAAATATATAGGGTAAATAAATAATTTCCAAAACAAAAGAGGGTAATACCATTTGTATCCCTAAAATATTGTTCATAGGTTAGTCTGAAAAGAGTGTCATTATAATGTTTTAAACTTCGGGGGTGATAATGGTGAGATCATGGAAGTGGTGAAGAAGTTGTACCAATGTAGGGTTTTTTAAAATTTTGGGGACTAATAGAAACTTTTAAACTTTTTTAAGAGTTAAATTGTCATTTTTGAAATGTTTGTGTCTAATATGAGAAACAATTATTTTTCATTATTATTTTACCTAATTAGTTTTTTTTTTTTATAATTAAGTTTAATTTTGAGTAAAAAAGTATTATTTGTACTATTTAAGGGTGGAAAATGTTTTAAGCAAAATCTTAAATGGAGTAATTTACTCAAACAAATATATGTTAAAGGATAAGACATAAAACTGATCAACGACCAAAAGACTTATTCTCACACGACGTTTAGTGCATTTTTAGGGTATAAGTGTAATATTTTAAACTTTAAAATGACAGCTGTTAATATTAAAATATAGAAATCATAGATAATAAAATGAAAAAAGTAATTTTTTAAAATTAAGATAGAAGGAAATAATTAGTTTTGAAAATTAAAGTAAAAAAATAAATCTTTTTTTAAAAAATAAAATTAATAAATGAAGTTTTTTATCTTTAATAATAACAACAAATTTTAATAAATAATTTTTTTTTATTTTTAAAATTTAATGAACAAGAGTTTGAGAATATACTAAACAATGGGTGAGAATAAATCGGTTGACCCACTGATCACCCATACATCGTCATAGACCATGCTTGATGGATGGATGGATGGATGACAATCAAATTTTTTTATGCCCACTTGGGTTGAGCTTACATCAAACATTTTTTTTTTTTTTGGCTAATTAACATCTCAATTTTTAATTAAAAAAATAGTTCTTAGATTGAGTGATAAGGTTTTTATTTATATCATTAGAAGTCCATAATTTTTTTAATAAGTTAAAAAGAAATTTTGGAAAGAGAATGACAAAATCTGATAGCAGCTTTCCAATAATTTTTAAAGAGATCCCACATAATAATTGATCCGAATAATATGAAAAAAAAATCTTATCCAAATTTATATGAATATAGTATAGTATATTTAAATATTGTTCTTTTCCATTGCTTTTTATAAGCCGATGCTGCTGATGCAAATTTATGTACGCCAATAAGATATACACAAGGTTAGGTCAACTGTAGAAAAAGGATCTTCGCGATTGAAGTTGGTTGAGTAATTTCGCATCTATTATGCTTGATGATAATGTAAATAATGATAAATGAGTATTACTGTATAAATGAGTAATATGAAAATATTTTTAACGTGGTTTAACCTGTTTTTCGAAAACTCATACCTACAATTACGTTATTTATATTTCTAAAAAGAATTTCGACAGAGAATTGATAGTTACTATGAAATCTTAGACTCTTGATAAAGATTCAAAAGCCTCTTACCCAGGCTTGGATATGATCTAAGCCAACTCAGTCTTGATAGTCTACTTGACTCAATTTAGCTTGACTTACATTCATTTGATTTAAATTCAAATCAACTTGAACGAGAACATTTGACTCATTTTTTAAATCGAGTCCAACTAGAACCAAGAGATGTTTGCCTCGAATCGGTTTGAATTAGCTCGAATTCATTAGTTTGAATTCGTGGCTCGGTTCAGCTTGAATAAAAAATTTTGAATATTTTTTGAGTAAAATGATGTTGTTTATCAATGAACTACGAATTTGAGCCATAAATCTGGGTTATACATTCAAATCATCAATTTGAGTCAAATCAAGCTATAAAAATGAGCCAAACTCTAATAGAACTGAGCTGAATCATCTAAGTCAAACTTAATTTTGGCTCAATAAACTTGAGTCGAATTTGAGTCAAACTATTTTTTATTTGAATCGAATTCGAGTTAATAAATGTTCAAACTTGATCTGACTCGAATCTACTCCTACTCTTACCTTTGAACAATTTTATATTTATAAGACAATGAGATAGAGTTACACGTAGATATAAACTTGAAGTGTCTTCAATACAAGTATGATTTTGAAGACTTATTCCAATTCTAATTATAAAAAATAGAATAGTTTCAATTATAAAAAATACATAAAATGGGAATATATTTTTTTATAGATGTTAAGAAGTATCTAGTGATTAATTAATTTCGAATAAATTTTACTGATATCAGATGTTAACATACTTGACAACATAAGCCATAAATTTGTTTGGCGTAAGTTTTTATATTGAATTTCACAACTAACTTTATATTTAAAAAATCCAATAATAAAAATCTTGATTTACTTAATATAATGATTGTAAGTTCTATTATTATACTTCAAATTTATCCATTTAAAAAATACAAATAAGAGCCTCGATTTTATATATATATATATATATATATATATAAACAACACAGAATCCATGAGAAAAAAATTAAACATTTAGGTAATCTACTTACATGGAGATTCCATTAGTAACAATTTATTAAGAAATAGGCCAAAAGACTTATTCTGACCCAAGGTTGAATGGAATGTTAATTTTCACGCGCTAATTTTGAAAAACTTAAGTATCATGAAAAGAAAATAATTATTTTTCAAATTTTGAATAAGAAAAAATTGTTAGATTTTTAAATTAAGAGAATGGGGATTGTGAAAATTTTTTGGATTTTTTAATATTTTTAGCAAAATAGTGTTTTATCTTTAACTCCAACAATTAATTTTAATATAATAGTGAGTATTTGAGTTTCTTAAAGTTAACACTTGATAACTTAGGGTTTCACTAAACTTTGGGTGGGAATATGTCTTTTGGCCTAAGACATATGACAACTGCTTCTAATAATCTAATTCTATCCTTAATTATTAGATAAAATTAGCTTTGCATAAGGTTAATGGACTATTTTCCACCTAAGTAGTTTTGATGCATTCTCAAAGTTACGTTTGCAAGGTTTAAAAAACCCGAAATCCTATCTATAAGTCAATTTCTGTTTAAAATTTTAATAAAGGTTAAGGGTAAAACTATCGTTTAACAAAGAAAATTTAAAAAACTAAAGTTTTATTATATTTATCCCCTTCAGTTTAAAAATTTTACAATTCTCTCATCTAAAGTTTGAAAAATCAAATTTCTCCCATAGCGTTTGCAAATCATCATCGGAAATGGCAAAGTTTGTCACCTTCGGTTGTGTTGACTCTTCCTGTTGGTTTATCTCTCTCTGTCGATCAAATTATAACCAATGACGAAACTAATTTTCTCTAACGAAGATAAAATTGTCTTGTCGAAGTGTCTTCGTTGGGACAAAGATGATTTTGTTTTTGTCTAAGACAAATATGATCGTCAGAGGTCTCAGATGAAGATGACGTGGGTGTCTGAGACCTTTGACAGACGTCTTCATCTTGGATGAAGACGAAATCGTTTTCACCCAAGACGAATACACTCTGATGAAGGCGATTTCATCTTTATCGAAGGAAATTGGTTTCGTCAATCGTTAAAATTTGATCGGTTAGAAAAGATAAGTTGGGAGGGAGAGCCAACAAGGTTGAAGACTATGAATTTTGCCGTCTTTAACCATAGTTTGTAAACCCTAGAGAAAAAATATTGATTTTTTAAACTTTGAATAGAGAGAAATTGTGAAATTGTTAAACTGAGAAGGGCAAATATAATAAAACTTTAGTTTTTTAATTTTTTTATTAAATAATAATTTTACACTTAATTATAACTGAAAATTTAAATAAAAATTAACTTATAAATAGAATTTTAAATTTTTTATATTTTACAAATATAATCTCGAGAGCGTGTCAAAACTTAGGTAGGAAATAGTCCTATCGCATGATTATTATTATTATTAAGGTGTGAACGCGCCGGATTCCATGTTGGATCTAAACAAGACAAATACTAAGTACAACTTCAAATGATCACAACCACCGCAGGTGTGAATTCATTGAGATTCATTGACAATAACGAAAGACACATTTAATGGAAATTGTATTGATTAATTGCATTTGTAAATTTTATAGGAACCAATCATATTTTCAAAATTAAAAATTGTTATAATTTAATTAAATGATTTGGTGTTGGAGATGTGATATCTCTCACTTTCACTTATTATTTTTACTTTATATTTTAACAACGACCCATCGGAAATTAATACAAGAGATATTAATTAAAATCGATAATAATATTTTTGTCTAAACTTTTTTAGGTAAACGTACAATGATTTTATTTTTATAAGTAAATTTAATTTTAATTTCAATAATACCCTCTCGACCAATTATGTCATTCTCGGCTAATTATTTGAATTTGATCTAATTTTTTTCAAAGATTTAATAAGTTTTGATTCGAAGATTCAATGAGTCATATTTTAAGGATTCAAAATATATTTGAAAATTGATAAATTTTTATTGAAATACAGATAGAAACGAAAAAATTAGTATAAGCAAAAAAAATGATGAGTGCGAACAAGTGGTGCGTAGAGTACGTAAAAGGTGCGTAGGGTGAGTAATGGGTGCATAAGAATTATATATAATATATAAATATAAAAAAAACCAAACAGAGGGTGCGTAAGGGGTGCACACACTTTCACACGTTACGCACCCCCTATATATATATAATTATTATTTTTATATATTATATTAAATATTATATTATATTATATTTTTAAATATTATATTATATTATAAGAGGGTGCATAAGGGTGCGCGCACCCCTTACGCACCCTCTGTGTGGTTTTTTTTTTATATTTACATATTATATATAATTTTTATGCACTATTTACGTGCTCTATACATCTTACGCAATACCTGTTCGCACTCATCATTTTTCTTGTTTATGCTAATCTTTTTGTTTCTATTTGTATTTCAATAAAAAATTATCAATTTTAAAATATGTTTTAAATTCTTAAAATATGACTCACTGAATCTTTGAATCAAAACTTATCAAATCTTCGAAAAAAATTACACCAAATTCAAGTAATTAGCTGAAAAGGTATTATTGAAATTAAAATTAAATTTACTTATAAAAGTAAAATCACTATACGTTTACCTAAAAAGGTTTAGACGGAAAAATTATTGTCGATTTTAATTATTATCCCTTAATACAACTTGCTAAGATCACATACAAAATTTCAAATTAAATAATGCCACATTTAAATTTTAGGATTATTAACTAGAGGTCAAAAGACTTATTCCACCCAAAGTTTAGTGCATCCTCAAACTCATATTCATTAAGTTTCAAAAATTTAAATACATATCTGTCTAGTAAATTTTATTGTTACTATCAAAGATAAAAATATTATTTAGAGATTTTATTTAAAGAAATAATAATTTATCATTTTTTCTATATTAGTTTTGAAAACTAATAATTTTTCTCTTAACTTAGTTTTAAAAAGTTACTTTTTTCACCTTCACCGTGAAAGGTTTCTATATTTTAGGATTAACACCACCGCCACAAAGTTAAAAAATATTACACTTATACCACAAAATTGTATTTTCTCTTTTCGGTGACCATTCTTTCTAGTGATTCATTATGACTCATTGTCAACTCCATCATTGGCACCTCATTCCCCTTTTCGATGGTTTCTCAATGTGAAAACCACTTAAAATCTGATTGAAATAATCAAATTTGTTACACAGATCTATGCGATGCATCGACCAATGCACAACTTAGCTAGACGACATCTAGACCCATGCAACATCATCTAATAGACTAAATTTGATGCTATCCCATCGGCTATGAGTACATTATATTTACTTGTTTTTTCATTTTAATTTGATGTATTATTGTATTATTAGAAATATAAGATAAAATGATGATATTTGGATTGAAAATGCAAAAATTTAGTGTGTCTGGTAAAAATTTGATATGTGGTGTAAGTGTAGGATTTAAAAGTTAAGAATATTTTTAAAAGAGATTTCAGGTGTCTAGATAAGAAATTTGGAAACTAACTAAATTTTCTACGGTCAACACTAAATTTAAATTTGAGGTATGAGGAGGTAAGGGATATTTTAAAAAACATCTTCATAGGTGAATTTGCAACAAATTAAAGCTAAACATCGAATGGGGGAACTAATAGTAAGAATTTAAAGTTAAAGGGTTGTAATGTTTGATAGTAAGGGTGTAAATGTGGGTTTCCAAATTATGTAGGTCTAAAAAAATTTGAATAAGTTTTAGCGATTTAAAACACTATACTTGTTAACTTTAGCATTAACTGTCTGATTGGTTAAGTACAATTATTTAGGGGGTTAGTTGTTATAAAATATTTTTCGGACCCCATCTTGATTAGGACGGGCCGAAAAAATATTGATTGGGTTATCCAGATTGCTTATCAAATCAATCAGATCCTAGGTCAAACATTTAGTTTTGTGTATATCATATTATATTTTGTATATAATATTATATATTATATCATATTAAATAATATAATTTTTAAAAAGTAAAATTATAATAAATTTTAATTATTATAACATCATCTTATAAAATGATATATGTATTTTTAAAAATTTAAAATTTTTTATATACATTTTTATTATATTATTATTTTTTAAAAATACATATTATTTCATATTATTTTTATTTATATTATAAAATATGTATTATTTATTATAAAATACTGATAACTATCGGACTTCTCAAAGAAACAACAGTTAGATTCTGTAAAGCTGTCAAATTTGGAGGTACTTCCCAGACAACACATTATCAGAGAGAATCAACGCCTCTAAACTTTTCATTTCACCGATTATATCAGGCAGCTCACGAGAAATCACAATGTTGCAGAGAGGTCAAACCTGTAGCTCAGTAGCGTTAAAGATTGAAACGAGCAAACACCCATTAAAGAAGAAGTTCGACAGACCAAGAAGGCACAGGTGTTCACTCGCAAAAGTTTTTAATGAATCGGGCTTTAACAATGATGTTTGAATGGGCTGATCAAAGCTTGAACCCAAAAAAAGTTTTGGGCTTGGGCTGGAACATGCTAAACCCAATTCATTAGGTCTAATTGCAGGCCTATCAAATCATAATAATTACATGTTTTTATATTACTTTATTTTTAATTCAGAATTATTCAATTATTTATGATACATATAAGTGTATATTTATTTATGTATTTAAAGTGGATAAATAAATTATCTTATAAAATAGTATTTAAAAAACAATAAAATTATGTATACTTAAAATGTGTACTAATTATAGTGTTTTACTATATAATTAAATGATTTTAAAATAAAAATAAAATATTATTTAATTATATAGTGACACATCATCATTAGTATCTAATTTTTTATATTCATTATAAGTGCACATAATATTATGTTTCAAATAAAAAGAAAATTAAATAATTCTTTTGTCTCTCTACACTCTTTTATTTATAGGATAAGTGGATAATAATTACCTTGTAGGAGTAGGAAATATAAATGAAAATATGATTTACATCGTTTTTAGATAAAACGACTTCTACCCACATTCTTGGTTGAGTTGTATGTTGATGACATATTTAATCACTGCTTATTTGATGCAGTTTTTGTGAAATTTTAGAAGAAGTATCATGACTACACAACAATTTTGAAAAATATATCACAATTTTCATTTTAATTATGAAAGCATGCTACATGTGAAAATAAAATTAAAACGGCATTTTCCTAAAAATTTTAATGTTGAATTTATTTTTCATACATAGAGATGTTAATAGAGCAAGTCGTGCCTAGCCGAGTGTTAGCCTTGCGGCCTGGGCCACTTTACCATATATTGAAGACCTATGACATGACTTGCACTATAGTAGACTGTACTAAACCCTTAACAAGTTGGTCTATAGGTTTTTGATAGGTCAATCTGTTAATTTGATAATAAAATATTTTTTTAATTAAATAATTAAGTGTTATTATATATTTGAAAGTTGAATTATGATGCAAATGAAGATAAACTTAACATCTCCCGTATGTAAGATAAACATAATACTTAGTCTTTATTTATAAAGAATAAAAGAAGTAGTTTGAGTATATCTTTTCAATGTAGGAGATTTTTGTATTTTACATTTTTGTAAAAGTGTCTTATATTAGAAATAAACACTTTCAACAACTTTCTTCACTTATTATAAATAAAAACTTAAATATTAAGTTTGTTCTGTATATATGAGATTGTTCTTAAAAACTCAACTCATTTTTTATAAATAAGTCTAATTTTTTTATTTTTTATTACATTATAACTTTTTTTTATATTTTCTTTTACTAGAAAGTACGAGTTTTTAAATTTAATAATTAATAAATTAAAAAATTATAAATTTTTAAAATTTTTTTTGCTCCTTACAATAATGAGTTGTATTGGGTTGGCCTGTGGGCCTGATTTTCAAACTCGGGTATGACCCAAACAATGTACGGGTCTGATATGATTTACTAGAGTAATAGGCCGTGGAAAATAAAAAAGGGCCTGGGCTGGTCTCGGGCTGGCTTGGGCCCTTTGACACCTGTTAATGTTTTTGAAGTAAGGGGGACATTGTTAGTTAAAGAAACTCTTGGGTGCGCTAAAAATTTCCTTGGGACAAAAACGGTTTTACTATTTATCGTTTGAGCGGAGCTGCAGTTTAACTAACTTGAGCTTCGAATCATGCCGACTGCTGTAAGTACGGTGGACTCAGCAGCGGGAGTACGTGCACTGGCTCAGGCTCTGCCACGTGCATTTTTGTCAACGAAACGGTCATATTTGAATTTGGGTTTTCATCCTCTTCAGCTAAGGAGAATTGTACTGATACAGTCTTCGCCAACAAGAAAAAGTCTGATAATAAGAGCTGCAAGAACCGAGTCTCAAGGAGTCTCCTTGGGCTTCAAAGCCTCTCGTTTTGAGGTATTTCCTCATGATTGTTGATAAATTATGCGTACTTGATTACTTTATGTATTGTTTGAAATTTTTATTGCAAATTTTTGTTCATTTATTTATCATGCTGAATTGGAGACAAGTGGTTGCCAGAACCCCCGACTGGGAAAGTTTGGAAGTAGGAAGATTTTGAAGCCTATCCTGCTTTATTGGTAAATTTGGAATCCTTGCTCTCTAAATTTGCCTTATGTATTTTTGTTGATGGGTTGTATTTATTTTTCTCCTTAGTGACTTATATACTTTACATTTGAATTATTAACCAGAAAATCTATGAGAAATGTTAAAATTATAATTGATTTTGTCATATTTTTAAAAACATATTATTGATGATATGTCGTATTAAACTCTTATATACACGTTTACTATCCAAATTTTATGATTTTTTTTTATAAACGTATTTTTTACTATTTATCGTATTATATCCGTATAATTCTTGATCATTTTTTTTTATTTTTGTATTTACTAATTAAGAGTTACATTATGAATGCATTCGTGTTACTATTGAAATGAATAGCATTGGGGGTGCTCCGCTCCAATTAATATGGATTGCACGGGCTATATTTGTAAATTATGCTTTAAAATAGTCAATTGTCAAGCCAAAGTTATTCAAGATTAAGATTTTAGATACAAGTTCGATATTGTTAAAGTCCGACTAATAAGCTGGCTTATTGATACTTTTAAGAAAATGAAGTGATATGAAATAACAAAATAATGCTATGATCATTGCATACTGTTCAACTCTTGAAGCAACCTGTTAGGATGTTGGAATTTATATGCAATGTATGGGATAAAGCACTTTACGTTATGTTAAATTGTTTGGTTTTGAGATTTACTCTATTGTACTGAGAGGTTTGATCATATGTAGTTTCTATGGTCAGAAATGGAAAAAAGGAAAATATCATTTTGCACCCAATAGTTAATGTTTATATAAGTCTTGTACTGTGCCTGGATAGAATGAGAATTATTACACCGGAGTGGGAAGTTTCTTCCATTTCATCTATTGTACTATGAATATCAGTGTATCTGTCCCAACATATAAAAGCAGTCTTGGGAAAATTCTAACTTTATGGTGGTGCAGGTTATGTTTATTTGCAATCGTTGCCTATTATTGTATGGAGGTAGGCCATTCCTCCTGAAAGGCTGATTGCTGCTTCATTCTGAATTTGCAATAGTAGCACATCCTACTATCATTGCATTTTTCTGCAGAAAGGACTAGCAGCTGCTGCTATATCTTCATATTCTGAAGCTACTCACCCTCAGGTTCTAGTGATTTCAGAATTTGAGATTAGAGCTGAACTGAAGCTATTGTATGATTTCTACAAAATGAAAATGTTCTTCACAAGATGAAGCAGAATTCATGGCAGAAGAGCTTATGTTATTTAAGTACCCCTGCCCTTATCTGCATGATGAGGTATGTTGATGTTAATCTCAAGTGACTCTGTATTAGTTTTGTTATAAGGTTTCTTAGGAATAAAAAATCCATCTAGTATGATATATTTTTAGCCTCTCCTTAAGTAAAATGGTTTTGGTTGACTGCCATGGTAATTTTTATGATTACTGAAATCTCCTTTGGTGCACTTTGTTAGTCATTCTCTTTGAATTTATTGCTGGGAATATCCTGACATTTGCAACTGATATTCAGGAATTTGGAGCTCCTTATTGTTTTCTATAAAGGTTTCCATGTGTTTTCAATACGATTATTGAAGTTTTTCATGATGGCAGGCTGAGTCAAAAATTTTCTTTGTTACTATTTTTAGTCAGTTACAACCCAACTAAGGGAGGAATGCAGTAAACCATGTCTGCAAAAGAAAATTATGAGCCAAAAGGAGAAAATGAAGTTTTCACAATATCAGTCATCTGTTCTTGACTCCAGCTATACTCAGCATGTTCCTAATGTATTTTGGTGTGTTTTGTTTGGAAAATGTAGTGACATGGAGTCATTAGTTTTTTAACCTCCAGAAGATCCTCTTAGTCAATTGAATTCCTTTCTTTCTTTTATGGTTTTTGGGAGTGAGAGAGGGTGGGCCAGTGTTATAAATGTTTCGCTTAGATCTTGATGGTTCCATTTCTTTATAAATATTATTTGAATTTAAATTTATTTGATAGCATGAAGGAATTTCACATTTATATTTTGAGGAAGGACTATTAAGGAATAAATTCCTTGGAGATTGTAGCAATCTTTATTCAGCTGGTTGTATTACGGTTTTACATTATTAAAACATGTTAATGTATGTTATTTTCTTCTTACTTTATCTTCCCTGAAAGTGCCTCTTTATTCAACTTCAGTCACAAGATGTGACGGGATCTTAGAGCTGTTTGCGCTCCGGAATTTTTCCTATATAAAAAGATGACCACTACCGACACTGGCCAGTTACTTTTTGTCGGCCAGCAGTTTTCAACTTCACTCACTGCTTTTGCTGTGTGAGATCCTTCACACACAGCTTCTACTGAGCATGAATAATGGAGGTTCTGACAGTAGCCACACAGCCTTCGAAGAGAATTCTCTGTTGGATCTGAAAGAAAATGAATTTTAAATTTGTGATAAGTGTCAAAGAATTCATGTAGCTGGTTCGGTGTTGGGTTCAGGCTTTTATAAGTTGACTTTCTAATATGAAATGTAATCACAGTTCTTGCTTGAGGGCTCAATTCTATGACTACCCTCATGAGGTCCTTTCTGGACCAAGGCTAACGTTTTAAAGTGAACCTCTTGTGTTTCAGTTGCTAATGTAAGGTACAATTACTGCAGGATGGTCAGAGGCCATTTTAGCTGGTGTATCATGGCCAATTTGATGATTCACAGCCAAGTGATAATCTGCCTGTTACTGGGAGGTCAGTTTGCAGTCTCCTAAGTTCATGTGGATTTACTCTCTCTCTCTTTTTATGTTTTATATGTCTTATTTCCATATCTTAGTAACTCATCTGCTTCTTTTATGTATTGCACAGGGACATATGCGGTGCAACTAAATGTGTTCTCAGTGGACAGCCAGCATCATTAGTTCAGAAACCCAGGAATCATACTTACCGTCTGTGATATGCATCTTTTTTTCTTTAATATGTCCTTAAATCAATGGTATTCCATGATTATACGCTCAAAGTCATTGTTTTCTATTTTTCAAAGGTGTTGGTTGCAGCATAAAGTGGCACCAACAGACAAAGCAGTGATATGTAAATGTTCATTTCAGCGCTCTCAAGATCATGCTGTATATTAGTGTAAGTTTTGTGTTCAGTTGAGGGTAGTCTCCTTTGTAATGGTTGATATCCATTCAGATCTTAGATAATAGTACATAAACGGTTTTTTGTTCTTTTCAGTCAACTAGTTTCCTCTCTGATATCACTGGCTTATCACTTCAGAGGCAAAATGCAAAAGTGAATGTAACAAAAGATGATCAAAAGGTTTAGTTGAATGGTAAAGGTGCTCAGTTTTTCCTAAGAGGTCAATAGTTAGGGGTCCTGTTAGGATCATCTATTTTGAATATTATATCCTACAAATTTTCTGAAAATCAAATTTCTAGGTTTCTGAAGTAGCCTTCAATTTAGAACTTGTTAAACATAAATAAAACCCTCGGTGACCTTTGAGTATTAAATTAAATAAATTAAAAAAAAAAAAGAAGAATTGTAGCATTTGGGTATCTGATCTTTTACATAATTTTAGTATGGATTTACATAAATGGATACACATTCTTAGAGAAAATTAAGCCAAAAGAGGCAAAAGACAAAGATAACGGGAGTTGGACTGATTACCAAGTAGAATCCAAACAACCCCAAGATGGAGCTGAACAGATATAGACAAACATAACCTAATACAAACATTAGAGTCCTGCATTCAAGACATTAAATGCTAAAAACTATGAAGGCTCCTTAATTTCAACATATGATTGTCTTCTAAAATATCTTTGTTCTACCAAATACTAGAAAACAAAACAATGACTGCAAATGTGCATAATGGTGACCTTAAACATGCTGAAGCATGTAGAATTTATTGTATGATTTACAGTCTCAAATTTTTTAGGTGCAGTGAAGGATTTTATAGAGTTGGTGATATTTATTTCATGCAAACTCTCTCCCTGAAGATAAAGTTGCCTGTGTTCGCCCAATCACAATAAGACATGTCAGTGAATGTCTTGCATGTGAGCTGTGATTGGATGCATACATATCCCAAACATATAAGTCCAAAGGATCTTCTGGAGCCTGTAAAAGAATTCAGAAAAATTTCAACTTGAAATTAGAAATGTGTATAGCATGATATTATTAAGCAGGGCATGGCCAATATCCACCACACCAAAAATTTCTAATAGAGAGATTGATGTTTGTATTATTTTCATGCGCTTTGTACAATTCTTATGCATCTAGGTGCCTTCTTGAGAGAGGCAAGCATTAATTGTTGGGTTGTTGAGTTTGCTTTAAGCTCTTAATCTTATTGTGAATGATAATGGGACCCTATTACATGATCAGACAGAACTTTAACAAAAAGAAGTAATTATTTACTCTTAGTTGCTAATTAGGTTGGTCTGTTGTTCATGTGTCAGTATCCTAATTTGCTTGAATATTTGTGTCATGGATTAATAGATTTGCTTTGAAATGTAAGCTTCACAATCTGCATAGCATTTGACTATTATATTGCAAGGTTTACCTCTATAATAGATGGCAGATATGATTTTATCATCGTCTAGTTTCACAGTTTTCTTGAATACTGGTATGAATGAAATCATTTTGTACCTTGTTTGTGGTTTCTAGAAAAAGAAGGTATATAGATATGGATAGGTTGATACCAGATGAAATTAAGTGCATATTACTCTTAATTATTAGAGCTACTTCTTTTGCAGGTTGCTTGCATTCTTAGCCACTGGAGATTGATAAGGTAGAACAAGGTATTTGTGGGCCTAAGATAGGTTGATCTCACATGGCCAGAGACAACGAATCCTTTCAAATAACATGTGGCATATGACCTCTAAATCTTCATTGAAATAGATGTTGCAAAAGCTTGTGGGGAAGGGGAATGGTGGTCCTTTTGTTTCACCATGATTTTATGTTCTATTAGGCTCATGCCAACCAAGATTTGTGTCACCACCTAAACTTTTCTTTCACTTTTCACTGGCCAGCTCCTCACAGACAACCCACTGGGCTAAAAGACAACAGTTTGCTCTGCTTGGTCCCCAGTCTGAAAATGTAATTGCAAAGACAACCATGTTGATTGATTCATAGTATACTGTACAACTTTTCATTATTGTTTACTTTCTGTGCATCTATGCTGTTGGGAAACATCTTTTTGGACTGTTGAGTGGCAGATTGTGATATTATTTTTATCTTTTATAGATGTTGTTTACAACAATAATTTTACAAGTTTAGCTTAATATTGTATATTGTTTCTTGTTTTCTAGCATAGAACTTATCAGTTTAATGATGTTTTTGTGAATGTGTTTTTAGAAAGTGCCTTATTTTTCTGCAGAAAACTGTGACTTCTTCAGAAAGATGTGTCCTTTTGTCATTTGCTGCCATTGATTTTTCATATTTTGAACCATGCCATTTGAAGAAGGTTGAACTACATGTATATTTACAAGACTGAGTACCACACTTCTAGTCAATGAACGAACAGTTGAATGACAATTATTAATACTACATTGTTATCAAACTATACAAATTATTTTGTTACTTGAAGAAGAAAATATTGATAGATGCAATTAGGATGGCGGTGATCTAATTAGAGGTTCCGATGATCTGGAAAAACTAGAACAGTGAACTGCTGCTTTTGGTTTGGACACTACTCTTCCAAGAGAATTTGACTTTTCTATATCTTCATTATTTCCATGTCTGATCTCCTTGAGCATTGCTGCTACATTGTTCATTGTTGGCCGTTCCTCGGGGCAAGAGTTTACACAAAGGAGAGCCACCCCTAGAACTTGAAGCATTTCTTGAATTTGTGTACCCGATCTCAGTAGCAGTTGCTGGTCAAGAATTGTTGTGAAATCATTTTTCTTTTCTCTAAGTTCCTTGTTGATCCAAGTAATAATGTGGGCATCATCTGGAATTTGCTTATCAGTTGGTTCCTTTCCAGTTATGAGCTCTAGAAGAACCACTCCATAGCTATACACATCACTCTTTTCTGTGATCTTCAAGCTGTAGCCATATTCTGCAAGTTAATTTCACAAGCTATGTTAAATGGCTCAGAATTGAAAACTTAATCAATGACAATAATATTTGTGAGTTTTTTCATTAGAAATTAAATCAAAACATGTTGAAACTAACGAAAATGGGTTGGCTTAAGTGAAATGAAAGGAATGTTCATTATTGAGAAACTGGTGAAGTTGTTTAAGGCAGTGTAGAACCTGAAAGCAGTTTATACTCACCAGGAGCAATGTAGCCATAGGACCCTGCAACTATGTTGGAAACTCTTGAATTTTCTGAAGAACCAACAAGCTTAGCAAGTCCAAAATCTGCAAGATATGCTTCGAATTGCTGTCCAACCAAGATGTTGTTGGCCTTGATGTCGCGGTGAACTATTGGAGGGATGCAATCATGGTGAAGATATGCTAAACCATGAGCTGCTCCCAGTAAAATCTTGAACCTTGCATCCCAATCCAAGAAAACCTTCTTCTCATGGAGCAATCCAGCCAAGCTCCCATTACTGATGTAATCAAACAAGAGCAATCTAGTTCTTCCATTGTTGCAACACCCCAGAAGCCTGACTATGTTTTTATGCCTTATTGATCCGAGTGTCTGGACTTCTGCAGAAAACAAGTCTCTCTCTTGCAGCTCACCATTTTTCAATGGCCATAGCTTCTTCACTGCAATAACCTGTTTTGTCGGAGTCTCAAGACGATAAACCACCCCGGAACAACCCTTGCCAACGACATTTGTATCCGATAGCTTTGTCACAATATCATTTACAGAGAAATTAAGCTTTTGAAATGGGGTAAAATCCCACTCCAAATTATTTTCTTCTTCATCATTCCCTTTAGATTTGTCTCCAAAAAATCTGATAAATACCATAACTCCAAAGATTATAATCAGCATAGTAACTGTTACACTGAGAAAAGCACAGATGACAACATTTTTGGTGGATTTCTTTCCATGAAGATTGTCATTTATGTGACACTGAGTTCTATTAATGCAGAGCTCTTTATTCCCAGAAAATGCTGAAGCCGGAAGGTCGTGAAAGAGCTTAGTACTGGGAAGGAGACCTGAAAAATTATTGTTTGAGACATTCAGTGAAACAAGGTTGTCAAGACTACCCAGAATTTTCAAGCTTCCAGATAGCATGTTGTTGGAGAGGTCTAAGTTGGCAAGCTTTGAAAGGTTTATAAAGCTTTCTGGAATGGGGCCTGTTAAATCATTCCAACTCAAATTCAAGAGGATATCAAGCTCTTGTAAGCGACCAAGCTCTTCAGGGATGGAACCTGTGATTTTATTGCTGCTCAAATCCAACAGCTGCATATCCTTACAGAGTCCTAGTGACTTTGGAATCAAACCAGCAATGTTGTTTTCACTGATTATTAGTTTGTTTAATGATGTCAGCTTGCCCAAAATTTCAGGAATTGTGCCTCCTATTCTGTTCATTGAGAGGTCTAAAACATTAAGACCAACAAGGAATTCGAAAGATGTTGGGATTTTTCCTTGAAGTTTATTTTTATGCAAATCTACCAGCTCTAGTTGAGTGCAGTTACCAATTTCAGGAGGAATGTCTCCCATGAATTGATTTTCTGCCAACTCAAGAAAGCTCAGTCTATGTAAACGCCCTATTTCTGACGGAATATGACCAGAGAGGTTGTTTGATCCAAATCTTAGCCGGATCAGGCCAGTGCAGCTTCCAATATTGCGTGGAATTTCACCTGAAAATCTGTTTGAGATCAACAACAACTGACTTAAGTTCTTGAGATTGAAAAGAGAACTCGGAACTGACCCAGTAAGGAAATTGTGTGAAAGATCCAATGCTTGAAGTTTCTCACACTTGGCTAGTTCATTTGGTATGCTTCCATGTAGCTGATTCTGCCAGGCATAGAACAGTGAAAGCTCCTTTAACTGCCCAATAGTGGTTGGAATCTCACCAAAAAAATTGTTGTTATCCAATTCCAGTTGCTTTAGACTTGAAAAATTACCAAAAAATGTTGGTATCACTCCAGAAATATTGTTCACAGACAGAAGAAGCTCCTCCAATGCAATTAAATTTGAAAGAGACACTGGAACTTCACCACTTAGAGAATTCAAAGAGACATCAATAACTGTTAAACTAGAACAATTCCCCAAACTTCCAGGAATGCTCCCAAGCAGATTATTCTGCCATAATAACAACCTTTTTAGATTTTTCAATAAACCCAATTCTTCAGGAATCTTCCCAGAAATTTGATTTCCATAGAGAAACAAGTCCTCTAAAGCTGAGCAGTTGCCAATTTCTGCTGGGATGTAACCAGTGATGTTGGCAGTGTAGACTGAAAGAGTCTTCAGATTCTTCAGCTTCCCAATACTAGTTGGAATCTGTCCTGAAATCCCTGTATCAGCAAGACCAAGAAGCACTAGCTCCCTGCAGTTTGATATTTTTTCTGGAATTTCACCATGAATTCCTGCATTACCACCTGCCCGGATAATTTGTAGATCCCACAACTCTCCTATTTCATCTGGAATCTTTCCTGAGAGTTGGTTATCAAACAGCTCAAGCTGTCGAAGCTTCGAACAGTTTCCGATTTCTTTCGGTATCTCACCATGTAAGATATTCGAATTAAGTGACAGTAACTGCAACGCAGCTAACTTTCCTATTTCAGATGGAATCTTCCCTGTCAAAGCATTGAAGCTAATGTCCAAGTTGATCAATGAAGACAAATTTCCAATTTCAGTGGGAATTTCTCCGGTGAGGTTCACATTTGAAAGTACTAGAGTGGTGAGATGACTAAAAGAGAGAAGCTGAGAGGGGAATTTTGTAGGAATGTGAATAGAAGTTATAGTGATTTCTGAAACAAAACCGTCACTGGAACATTTGATGTAGTCCCAGTTACATGGAGTTTGGTGTGTTGGATTCCAAGAAGTGAAAAAATTAGTTGAAGAATAAGACTCAAAAGATGAAAGCCATGAAAGTAGAGAGAGACCCTCTTGGTTCAAGGCAGAGGTGGCCGGAAAAAAAGAGATGCTAAGAAACAAAAGAAAAATTATGACTGCATTGCTTGGCATGATGAGTTTTTGTGCCTTTCAACTGTTCTATCTCATCTAAATCTCACTGAAAGTACCTTTTACCATGAAAAATGAAACACTGCTGGTGCCAGGCCCTCGGTTTCTTCCAGATTTACAGGAAGGAAAATGAAAAGAAACAGTGATATTGTATACAATCCTGGAGGCTTTTATATGATCAGCTCCTGGAAAAGCATTCAAATGTTGTCTTGAAGTAGATTGGGAAAGCAAACGGAGAGAACAAAGATATATATCTGGTGAATGATTTGGTATAACTTATGAAGTACTCAGACTGCATAACTGAGGTCCTGAAAAAGCTTGTCTGCTTTAGAATATAGGCATCTTTAATCACAACAGCACATATAACATACTGTATATCATACTGCATTATTCAAACGTATTTTGCCGTTGAGATTTATCAAGATTTTGTGATGCAACACTCCACTCTTCTCACTAAAATAATTTCTTCTACCAAATTATATAATGTAGAAGAATATTTGCTGTGAAAATGACTTTGTCCTCTTCACTTGTACTACTGGGTTTTGCTAGATTTGAGGCTGGGTTTTGCTAGATTTGAGGCTATGGCAATTGCATCAGATAATTTAAATGTTTGATCGTGATATGAGATAACAGAGCTCAAATCCAAATCTTTTGTTAAAAATTCTATGTTTTTTGTCATTCAAATTACTGTTTAGACCTATAAATAAGTAGGGATGAGATGTAAAGATAAATTTGGATTAGAAATTTGTAGAGGAAGTGTTTGACAGTACAATGAAATGAAAAGAAATGCATGACAATCAGTAGAGTGAAAAGGACATAACAACACCAGAAAAGAGGCAGACACCACAACTTTTTTCAGTGACATAATAATGGTAAGGCCTCAATATCTGATAAAAAGCTGCTACCATCAAACAATTAAAGTAAGCCACTGATCTTGCAAAGGGATATCTATATAAAGTTGTAAATAGGGATAGTTTGAATGATAAAAAAAGTGTTATGCCAAGGATGGGGTTTGGATTCAAGTCTTTTGGTAATATATCAAAAATATACTTTTGATTGACTCGATCAAGAAATCGTGAAACTGATTATTAGATCTGAGATTTTATCTATTCGATATAGTTAGTTCGACTTTGAAGGAGTGATCAACTTGGATGGGGTTATTAGTTACAAAAACAAAAAGATATATATAATTGAATTAAAACTAAAATAAATGATAAGATATTGATGTGCCTTATTCATAGAGGACCCATTTGTATTTGCATACATGAATCTTCATCTCTCACAAAAATATGCATTATTAATTTGGCTTTTGTTTTACTGAAATCTCATTGAAGAATTCCTAGCAAAGACATCCCATCTTTATCAAATTTGCATTTAATTATTATTGTAATGTAGACCAATCCTTTTTATGTAAATTTATATATTAATTATTATTTTTTCTTAATTATAAAGACCTTCAACCAGTTCTTTGATGGGACAAACATAAATTATATATTTATTAAATCATATGAGTCATATATATTTATAAAATAAAAAGTTCCTCTGTAGGTTGAGTTTGAAATTTAGTCACCACTATCTTTAAATATTTTTTATGATTGACATATGAAACAACAAATTTTGGAAATTGGGTTCACTTGACTTAAATGCTAATTGCAACCATCTTTTTTTTTTTTTTTTTTTTAAGAAAATCCCACTTTTATTGTTTTAATAATTAATACTCAAATTATAGTGATATATTTCAAAATCACCCCATCATATAGTGATATATATAATTAATACTCAAATTATTTTGTATAAGATAGAATCAATAACAATGATGAACAACAGTTAATCATCTTGTTACCCACTTTGGCGAGAGATAAAAAATTATGAGGTTGAATATAAAAAAGGTTTTTTAATATGGTTCGATTCGTTGATCGAGAATCTACATCCATGATTATATTATTAATAACTTTGGAAAAACATTCCAATAAAGTATAAACAAAGATTATAAAAGAAATGCGGTAAGAAGTTCTATTAAAACTTCTTTGTTTGTCTTAGAGCAATACCCATCTAATCATGAGTGTCAAATATTAATTATATGAAGTTGTATTGACAACTTTCTCATCACATATTTTCTTATCGGGCAATTATATTTATGGATTGAAAAGATAGGGTCTATTATATGAGAGAAAATAACGATAAAGTATTGATAAACTTGATAATTAATATTTTTTGTCGTAATCAAGTGATATAAAATATATAATAATTGCTAATGTAATTAGTCACTTTACGAAATTATTCTTAGAAGGGAGTTTACCTTATAATAATAGTCAAAATGTTGAAAATTTAATATTAAATAAATGTTATGAATTATTTGGTGATACAAGTTTAGAGTGACATAGATGTAAAAAGATGGAGAATATAAAAGAAAAAAAAAAAAAGGCAAAGACATAATTATGTTTTTTTGATTGGTATGAACTGAAGACTGAGTGCTGAGGACAGGTGGGGGCATGTAATTCCCCAACCATTACTAGTGGCCTCTTTAAAACCATAATTTTTCCCTTTGGATTTTTGCTTTGAATAATTGACCCTTCATCTTTTTCAGCAATTTCACACCCAAAAAAAAAAAAATATATTTTTTATAAAAAATCACTCTAACAGTTATCAATTATATCAATTACTTCAGCTATTTTTGGAGGGTCTTGTGGCCATTCAACTACTACAAAAATATTCATTTTCGATAGTTTAAAGGCCAAACAACTATTTCCCACCCAAGGTTTGATGTTTTCTCAAGTTTCCACCTTTTAACTATGAAAACACCAAACACCCACTCATGACCAGTTAGATTTAACAAAACCGTAACGGTGATAAGGGTAAAATCGTCATTTTCACTATAATATTAAAAATAAACTAAAATAGAATATATTTTACCTCCCTAAACTTTAAAAACTAAAATTTTTCCCCAGCCTAAGTTTTAAAAAATCACAATTTCACCCTAGGGTTTGGTTTTGAAATCTCCGGTGACCTCTCCGGCTCCGTTGCCGACGGCTTCTCCCTCCCGAAGCAACCTCTCCTTCCGACGATCTCTTTCCTCCCCCTTGGAGGTCTGATCGGTGTCGGAGACTCCTTGGGAGACGAAGAACTTCGTCGGGGAAAACGAAGTTCTTCGTCGGGGAAAACGAAGTTCTTCGTCTTCCCAGACGAAGACGAAGCAGACTGTCTTCCCAGACGAAAAACTTCGTCGACTTCGTCTTTGTCTGGGAAGACGAAAAACTTCGTCTTCCCCGACGAAGTTCTTTGTCTCCTAAGGGGTCTCCGACGCCAATCGGACCTCCAAGGGGGAGGAAAGAGATCGTCGGAAGAAGAGGTTACTTCGGGAGGGAGAAGCCGTCGACAACGGAGCCGGAGATTTCAAAACCAAACCTTAGGGTGAAATTGCGATTTTTTAAAACTTAGGCTGAGAGAAAATTTTAGTTTGTAAAGTTTAGGGGGGTAAAAAGAGATAAAAATTTTAGGCGTTAGGGTTCTGTTAAATCTAACCAACTATGGGTGGGTGTTTGGTGTTTCCATAGTTAAAGGGGGGACATTTGAGAAAACATCAAACCTTGGGTGGGAAATATTGTTTGGCCTAGTTTAAACCCATTTCAGTAGAATTAAAAAACGTAAGGTTAAAAGTCATTAAAACCTCTTATTAGGAAAAATGTGTTTTTTCAAGGAGCACAAATATTTTCTAATGTGTGTCTTAGATCATCTACATCTTAAGGTCAAATGTTGATGAACACATTAAACTATTCATGTGGCTGATGAAGTCGATAACAAATGTGGAATATCGTTTAAAGCCTTTCTTTGAATTATGATTATGGTTTTAATTTCAAGATGCAAAAGAATAAGTCCAAAAGTATGAAAAATGTGGTTGCTTAAAAAAAGAATTCCATCAAATAGCTATTCTCATCTAAATTTTGATAAAGCGATGATTTCTTATTTTTTAAATTTGAAAAACCCTAAAACTTATCCGTTATTCAATTTTATTAATGAAAACAATTTAATTTTACCATAAATTATTAGGTTGTCTTTTTCTTTTTAAATAAAATTACGAAACTACATGTTTGCATGATCAACTCTTTCAATTTGGGGATTCAAAATCAAATCCTCACTTAAAGAATTAAAATGTTTGTTAAAGAGTTCAAGAACAAAAGTTTAAGGAGTTGAAAGTTGAAAAGTTTAGATTAATAGTAAAATTCAATGTCTTGTTCCCTATTGAAATAATATAAATAATAAAATTATGTATACGTATTTTTTATATATAAATAATATGTAATCATATAATTCGATGACATTGAATTAAAGATAAAATATACTCAATTATATAATGATGTATTATCTATATATAAAAAATGTATACATATAATATTGTTTTCGTATAAAAAGGGTTCCTCCTTTCTTTTTCATAAAAAAATTATGAATTTTCAATTTTTCTTTAATCTCCAATGATTTATCTCTTAGTCTTTAAGAAGTGTTCTTATGTATTCTTATGATAGAGTTCAATTTTGATTTAGTTCTTCTGAATAGAAGAGTAGTGTCTCTTTTGCTTTTTTCTTTTGTCATTGTATCCTGAAAAACAAATATTATTCAAATCCCCGTGCACTTGAATGAAGGAGGCGAATCTGTTCTAAAGAAAATGTGTCTAACACAAGCCTTAGTTTGATCTAACTTTTTTTTACTAGTTTCTATCTGGCATATTTAATGATTTTCTTTTGTTTTGTAACAAAGAATCTCATCTGAACCAGATCAATCTTTTAGAGAATGAATCAACGATATTGAGTAAGATAAACTTCAAATCTAGTGATTGATACTACAACTACTGAATTAGTTAAATTAAAAGTTTGATCTTGATATATCGTCAGATAATATTTAAATTTATACTCTCTTATATATGAACTTCTCTCTTTTACAACTCAATCTACTCGCAGAAGGTGAATGATCCTTTGATGCACTTATTAACAGAAAAATTTATTAACGGATCGGACTCTTAATTGTTGCCAAGCTCAAATGGGAACGATGTCCTATGCTTACCCAATTCATCTGTAGTTCAACCTAGTCCTTTGTGTTGATCGGTGATAACATGCTTTGCTGCTACTGAAATTGATACGTCGGAAGCCAACGCTTGATCAAAATAACGAGGCAGAAAAGAGGCCACCAAGATTTGATGGGTTTAGAACTTTCAAATAACTCAGAGATGACTGTTAACTTTTTCACCCCAAGGTTTACATTCATCATTTTCTACCCATGAAGTTTGAAAAAACTAATTTCTCACCTATAGTCAATTTTTGTTAATGTAATATATTAGAATATATGATACAATCGCTTAAAAAACAAAAATACTCATTTATTGACTTTGCAATGTTTATCGAAGCTAAATAAATTTCTTCCAAGGACTTTATTAAGTGTATTTTTTAACTCTACTTTATATTAATTTTAGAATTAATAATTATAAAAAATAAAAATAGTCATCAGCAATATTTGTCACAAATGAACTAACTAGGTGTAAGCCCAATCAAATGGCATATTAATTCTTTTTTAAAGTAACTAACCTTAATTTTAAAAAAATTCCTTTGACCATTAAACTAACGTTTAAATTTTAACAAAGTGTGAAAATTATTTTTCAAAAAATTTATGAATGAAAAAATATCAAAAAGACCAATCTTACTCGAGAACATTAATTCTTTTTTAAAGTAACTAACCTTAATTTTTCTTGATCGCATAACATTTTTTTTTTGATAACGGGGACTCCATCAGAATATAATGACTGGATCCACAACTACTACACTAGATAAATCAAGATTTATTAAGTATGATAAAATTTGAACTCAAACCTTCACTTTAAAAGTTCTAATATTTTATCAGTTTTATAACCCTGGGGGTCTTGACTGCATAACATTGACGTGAAGAAAATTTCATTATACATATATATATATATATATATATATATATATATATATATATATATATATATATATATATATATATAGAGAGAGAGAGAGAGAGAGAGAGAGAGAGAGAGAGAGAGATTTCAAATTTGTTTCTCATTAAGTGTTTAGACGACTGTGGGCTGTATGTTTGAGGCATACTTGCCCTTTAGATTTTAGACAATGGAAGAATGATGGTGCTGACTGCCCAACATCGTGGGTCCAAATTTGATTTAATTTCAGGATCCAAAGATTGTGTTAATATTTGATTTTTTTTTTTTCAACTTGGAAGGGTGACCGACGAGATGGTAGGTTGAAATGTTTTCTCTGATGCTCAGAGAGGTTTTGGAAAATAAACCCTAGGTTTTAAGGGAGAAAATGTTATTTTTGAAAGTTAGAAAACTTTAGACAGAGATGAATTTGTTAGTTTTTAAAACTATGAGAGAAAAACATAATAAATTTTATATATTTTTTAATATTATTAATGTACTGATAATTTTTATTTTTATTTCTTTTAATAGAAGTTAGCTTATAGGTAAGACTTATAATTTTTCAAATCTCACAGGTGTGATTTTGAGAACACTTTAAAACTTGTGGGAAAAATAGTCCTTTGGCCTGTTTTTAGTCATATAATAATAAATTATCTAAATATTCGAAACCAAACACGCATAATTTTATTGTTCTCAATATGATTATGATTGGCAATGACATAGTTTTATCACTTACATTCTTTTGGTAATTTCGATTTTTTGATTTTTTTTTTTTTATGAACATTAAATTTTCTTCACAGAGTTTTTTTTTTTTTTAAAAAAAAAACCTTTCTATTTTCCTATCCAGAGTGTAACGTTGGGCTGAAAACTACATCAATTTCGCCAAGAAGCCCACTGAAGGAATGGTTAGACGGCCGGACCCAAATGGTTTTGAAAACTAGAATATAAAATATTTTTTATTGATTAATTTTCAATATATACATTAATAATATTTATCAATAAAATTATATGTATAGATTTTTAAGTATATAATTGAATACATAAATGATGTTTCATAATATGATTAGATATTTTTGAATTAAAAATAAAGTAATACTTAATTACATGATAATATATCATCTGTATATTTAATTATATATTCAAAACTTTTTTTTAGGCCAAATGACTATTTCCCACCCAAGGTTTGACGAAAAGACAAAGACACATTTGTGAAAGTTCAAAAACTCAAGCACCCACCCAAAGTTTAGTTCATTGTTACATACCAAAATTTTTTTTATTAGGATTAAGGGGTAAAATCAATATTTAACTAATATTATTAAAATAAATAAAATTATTTCTCATTCCCCCTTGGTTTGGAAAAAAAAAATTTCAAGGTTAAATTTTGAAAAATTCACTTTTCCTCTTAGGGTTTTGATTTTTCAGTGAAAACTTTTCCTCTTCGGCAACTGGCACTATCCAACCATCCCTCTCCCTTCTTCCATCCTTGTCGTCACTGAAGAAGATGAATTGTCTTCTTCTAGATGAATCGATGAGGTTTTCAATTCAGCTTCGTCGATTAGAATCGATGGCCACATCTGAAACCATGGGTAAACCGATAATAGAAGGCAATGAAAACATGATATATTGCAACTAATTCGATGGAAATGCAATGGATTTGGAGCTTCTTCGATTTGATAGTTTTTAATTCGTTGTCAACCAGAGCTTCTTAGCCTATCATTGGAGTCATCGGCAATGGCAGAGGGAGAAAAGATGACAGAAATGGTGGTTGTTACTAGAGCGAAGAAAACCTAGAGATTTTTTTTGGGTGGGGGAGGAGGGGGGGAGGGAAGTTACTTTTCAAAGTTGAGGCTTGGGGTGAAATACAATTTTTAAAACTTGGGAGAAATAAAATAAAATTATATTTTTTTAATAATATTATTAAAATAACAGTTTTACTATTATATTTATCAACAATTTTAATGGAAATTTAGGGATAAGTAAGTGTTTGAGTTTTTAAACTCTCACGAATGTATTTTTGTCTTTTCACCAAACCTTAAGTGAGAAATAACCTTTGCCCTTTTTTTTCTTAATCGTGAGTAGTAATTTGAAAATATCTCTATCATCCATTCCTTCTAAAATTATGTTAGTATATATTGAATCAAGTCATTGGTAATTGTATAGATTTATGAGTGAACTATAATTTGACTAAAAATATATGATTTAATTGATGAACTTCAACTTGGATTGGATCAAAGAAAATGAAACTTATGAAATGCCAAATTCAACCTTTGGTCGACGTGAAACACGAAGTAGCTAGCATAGCATGTGATGGGGTTGACATCGTTTAGTGCAATCACGAAACTACCTTCCAAAAAATCACATGTCCATCCGATGGAAAATGAATATTGAAAATGAACTCTTTCCAAATGCATGCTTACAAACATTAATTCCAAGAAGAGTGTTTACTTTATTTATTGCGTGATGGTTTTGTTTGTAATTCCTACGCCACATCCACATGGTTTTTATTATACGTATCATATACATACGTATGGGCGTATCAATCACGCACATGATTTCATCTACATGATCAAGATTCTTCAACCTTTGATGTGATGTGATGTGATGAAAATGGACTCCATCATGTTCATTATCCATTTATAGCTTGTTGTCATTTTCAAACCATATATTTTGTATCCAAATGTATCACCTTTGGAATATGATACTTTATGATGAAGACGAAAGATATCTACACGAGATTTTTCAGAAGTAAAGGGGTGATTTTGTGTGTTTCTCAAGGCTTTATATATTAAAAATACACAACAAAATCAGGTTTTTGTTTCGTTTAAAACTGTATATAAACCCAAAAAATTAAAAAAAAAATGTATATTACTCAAACTTATGTATATAATATTAGTCAATATTTAGTGTATAGTTTTTAGTATCCTACAATACGATACGATACTGATATAAAATGATATGTATTATGAAGTGTACTAAATTAATACGATACAGTGACGTAACGTATGATATAATATATATTACTGATACAGATTGATAAATTTTCTAAAGAAAATAATAATATAATAGATGTGTATATAAGAAATTTTAAAATTTTAAGCGTGTTTGTGATATATTTTAAAATGATGACATGACAATTATATTTTTTTATATTTTTTATTTAAAAATTGTATCATATGATACAATACTTGATATATAATTCAAAAAATTAGGTTTTCAAGACAAGATACAATACGTGATTCAACTACCATGATTTAGTGTAGCAGTAATTTATTTTGTGTGGACTAGGGTCAATAACTAGTCATTAGGTTAAGAACTTGGAAATTTATTCTTAACTTCAAATATCATTTCATGCTAAGTATTTAATTAAGTCATTTAATTTAAAATCATTCAATCATAAGATAATAAAAACTGTATATATATAGTTTTATTAATATTCATATATGGTTAAATATAATTCATATAAATTTGTGGGTTCTTACAAAAACAAAATTGACCATATTACAGATGAATAGAGGTGTTTTTTAAACTCTTCAGACCTTGTTAACCTTGTTAACCGTATTTAGAAAATGTTAAATCAGAATATATCTAACTAAGGACAATATCATGTATATACACTTTTAAATACAAAATTGAGTATATAAATTATATATCATTATATAATATGATTAAATATTATTTTATTTTTAATTTAAAATTATTAATATATCATTTGTATACTGTTATATCTAGATCAATCAAATTCAGGTACGTCCATAGAGCCTTACCATGGGAATACATTATCATCAATTACCAAAAGCATTATCATTATTAATTTTTCCATTTCCCAACCCGATTGAACAAAAATCACCACCGAATGAAATTCAAAAAATAACTTTACTAACTAATTGATGAGAATTTATTGTATTTCTAGTATAATATAATGTTTATACCACGAACCTTTCTCATGGTATGCAAAATTAAATTAAGCTTTCTTCACATGAAGAAGAACTTTTACCAAGTTTTAAAAGAAGGAAAAAAAAAATTAACTTGTAAATTACATATCAATAATCATGGTCTTGAGTAGACTTCAAACCCGGCTGGGAAATCGAAGGAGTTGCTCCAATTATCGTTCATTGGATTTGAAGAAGCCAATAACTGATCGTGGTTGGCCGCAAATGAATCGAATTCTTGCAACTGGAACACAGATTGCCATGAAAAATCCTGAACAACTTCATCATCCAACAAAGTTTGCAATTCGAGTGCAGCATTAGCATTATTCACGTCACTCATTTCCAGGAAATTTTGACATTGCTGTTGCTTCTCTCCTACCAGAATTCCATTGAATTCTTCGAGAATCGGATCGTTTTGGATACTATCCGGAGCGAAAGAATTGGAGACATTGTCAAATTCCTGAGAAACGAACTCTTCAGGAAAATTATCTGAATTGCTCGAACGGTCGTTCAGAAACTTAGCGAAAACGGCGGCCATGTCAATATCAGCCCCACTGGCTTGTCCAGCGGAATCCCCATCAGAAGAACAACCCTTAATTTGCTCGTTCGTGTTATCATCAAAGCCACTGAAACTCTTACTATAATTCGTAGAAACGCGTTCACTGAGTCTGGAAGCGGACTTGGCTCGACGATTCTTGCGGCAGCCACCGCCCACAGGCACATTTCTGAGGGAACCCCCTTTTGTCCAGTACCGTCTACAGCCTTTGCAGAAATACCTCGGCTGCGACAAGCTGTAGTTGTTGTAGTAGCAAAACTTAGTATTCGAAGAGGCACAACGAGGACAATTAGGCGCAATCTCAGGTGTACTTTTACATCTCCTTTCAATCGGTGGCAATGGCATTTGAGGGCATTGCATGATTTGGTGATGAGTATTACCGGCGGCAGCTCCTGTGAACATATTTTTTGAGTTTGGTGAGTTTAGTAGAGAAATGGGGGAGAGAGGGGGGTGATATAAAATGAGAGGTGGAGGAGGAGTTGGAGTTGGGGGAATGTGAGTTGAGTTGAGTCATGGCTAATAAACGTGGGCGGTTGCGAGCCGTTAGGGCCAAGAAAGTGGGGGTTTTTGGGGTTGTATGGGTGCGGGTGATGAGCATGTGTGCCTGCGGTGCGTGTACTCTACTGGTTAACTGGCGGAGTGATCGCTCGCGGGACTCTTCTTCTCACGTGGCGTTTCTTCATTGGGTACTTCTGAGAGTGATTGATGTTGACAAGTCAAACCCTATTGCTGTCATTTTATTATATTAGTGCTTTTTTTTTTTTAATCAACAAAACATTAAATTTTTTAAATGAAATTCCAAATTTTACATATTATTTTTTAGAGTGAATTAGCAAGTGATATAAATAATATTTTTTGTCTAAAATTAATTTTATTAATAAATAATAATATTAAAAGATAAAATTATCATTTAAACTCTTTTATTTTATTTTTTAAAGTTATATATAATTCTTAATTAATAAAAATTATAAATAATTTTTTAAATATCTAAATTAATAAGAAATCTCTTTTTTTATTTTCCTTTCACCTTCACAATTTCTTCCCTGTTTTTTATAGATAGAAATATGTTTATTGTATATATTAAGAGTAAACTATAATTTTAAAATATTAAAGTCTTTATGGAAATTTTCAATAGGCTATCGAAAATTTAAAAAAGTTTAAGGTAGTTTCATAAATGATATTACACCGTTAAAGATTTAAATAAAATATAACAAAGTTTTTAGGGGTTAAATTATAATATTTAAAACATTTTGGTATTTTGGTATGATAAAAAATTATTTTTTATTTTCAAAATTATTATTATTATATCTTTACTCTATTAGTTTTTTTTTTTCAACTGAGTTTTAGTTTTGGTGAAAATGTTTTATTTTTGTTAATTAAGGGTGAAAAAATGTTTTTAAGCCAAACCTTGGGTGGAAAAGAATCATTTACTCTTAGTTTATGTGATGTTAATTTATCATTTAACACCTTAAATTTTCATTTAATATGTTTGAAATCACATAAGACTGTATTGTGGGTGGGAAAAAAGGATGGGTATTATGGTAATTACAAATGTGAAAAAGCTAAAAGAAGTCGGCAAGATGGAATGCAGTGAACTTAGCTTAATGAGCTACGTGGCACACCTGCACTCCTTCTACACTGAATTTCAAGCCTCGATCTTAGTTAATTATACCTTAATTTCATGGTCAACATTTCCCATCTCCCCTACATTTATTTTTCTTCACCATTAAGAATTAATCTTATCATTGTCTTTTTTGGAGCTTTCATCGCTTTTTTAAAATTAATAAACTTTTTATATTTTAAATATCTTCTCAGAAAATTCTCAATATTTCCCAGGATTTTTCTTAGATGCTTTATAAAATTTATAATAAAAATGTGCTTATAAGAAAAATGTATGTACAAACCATTCATAAACGTAAAAGTTTATTTGAAAATGTCTCTACCTATGTGTCTTATCCAACAATCGTGCTAAAGAGTGTTTGTGGATAACATTAACATGCACATCGAATACCATGAGCGATGGAAAGTTGTCAAGAAAGTGCAACAAATATGGACCACTAAGGCTAGTTAGCATGTGACATATAATGTGTATGTGTGTGTGCACGCGAGGAAATACGCATATTGGGAGGTGCTTGTGAATCAAGAGAAAGTATAGTCTTCTAAAATGTCATGTATGAGTTGACATGACGAGCTAGTTGGATCTTAATCCTATGGGCATCCCCTATGTATACATATATTAATATTTTTCATATTGAATTAAATAAATAATATGAACAGTAATGAATTATCATTAATTAAGTCTATCGAATATTTTTTCAAATTACTTTAAAATAATCTTTTAAATAATTTATCTTTGTAAAATAAAATATTATACAAATTAAATATACCCTTTAAGTTTCAGATCTATCTAATTCGATTGATAGCCCTCTTTATAATATTTAAGTTCGATAATTTTTTTTTGGCAATTATTATGCTTAATTTACACATACATATGAAATATAGTGGAGCTCCTAAAGGCATCCTATCGATTAAATTAGCACCATTTAAAAAATATGGAAAAATATATGTGGTTTAGGGTTTCTCCATGTTATGTCACTTTCAATAAGCTAGAGATAGGGAGTTCACACATAACACAAGTTACACAACAACCCAACCTCGTAGTCGTTCACTTGTCTTCTTAAATCATCAAAATTTAATTTCGCATGAAACACTTCTTTTCCTCATTTCAATTTCCCCTAAAACTAAGTATAACATCATAACGTCACCGTCGCACAAAAAAAAAAAAAAGTGACTAATTTGAATTTGAGGATCAGTAGCTTCCACGTCTCCATTTTCTTTGAATCCTTTTACAACATTTATGCTATTTACACAGTTAAGCTAGCCCACAATGTTTCCCCATCTTTATTAGTTGAAACATGGCCAAAAGACTTTTCCCATCTAAGGTATAGTGAAATCTCAATGTGTCATCTTCCAATTTTTAAAAACTCAAACACCTATCTATGAGTTAAATTCTGTTAAAAATCTCAGTTAGGGTTAAGGGTAAAATTGTTACTTTAATAATATTATTAAAAAATATATATAATTTATTATTTCTTCCCTTAGGTTTTAAAAAATCACAAATTCACCCCTTCTAACAACTTTTTCAGGTTTAAAAAAATCACTCCCCCCCCCCCCAAACTTAGATTTTTTTTTTTCTTTACATTCGGTCACCATCTCTGGTGTTGGCAAAGTATCATTTCCATCTTAAACCGTCACTAACGTTGATTGTCACATTCCCCACCCTTAATCATTGTCCAGACGATTGTTTGGATGAGTTGTTGTCCAGATAAATTGTCTAGATGATGACACATCCAGATGAATTGTCTGGACAACGACACGTCCATATGACTTTCATCTGGATTCATAGCATAGAAATGAAAATCTTCTGATGATTCTTTTGGCTGAAGAGACGAAGATCAACTTTTTGTTTCTTTGTTGGCCAAAGATGATTCCTCTTCACTTGACGAAAACAACCATCGAAGAGAGAAGATTAGCCGACCTTGAAGATGGTGAGAAGCTAGCCAATGGCTGAAGCGAAGATTTTCCAGAGGAGGAGAAAAATAAACCCTATGGGTGAAAAAGTTAGTTTTCAATCTTTGGGTGCGGAGAAAATTGTTAGTTTTTTAATATCTAAGAGAAAAATGTGATAAATTTTTAATTTTTTAAATAATTTTATTAAATGATGTTTTTACTCTTAAAGCTTGTTGCATCTTCTTAGTTCTGCTCTCGTAATTAGTCCAACCGGAATATGTAACGGATCTCTTTGATGGCTCGATGCGTCTACGATGCCTCCTTCACCTACCAAAAGCACCTCCCCAAGAAATATTGTGGGTAGGCGTGAGTCGTGCTTACTGCATTTTTCACACCTAAGGATATAAATTCAACCATTTCCCTATCAAATTAACAATTTCAAGCCAGAAATAACACCATAGGCTTCCCAAACTCAGTTTTTTATCAAGTAACAGCCAATATCAACTTAAAAAATATCCTGCTAAATCTATTTATACTAATTTTTGAACCCATTTTAAGCAAAATTTGGAGGTGGCGTTGAATGATTTTCGACTGAGCATCAATAGATATTGTCACTAGGCAAATGCTTCTTCGAAAGGTTCAATCTGAATGTGGCCAACAGTTGCCAAACTTCCTTTATTTATGGAGGTAAAACTAACTAATTATATTTTTTTGGTTATATCCATATAATCTCTAGAGGGTTAACTAAATCAGTGTAAAACCCTTAATTCGACTAATTTAATTAATTATCCTAAATTTAATTAAATTTAAAAATATAATCGTGTAATCGGTAAAAAAAACAAAAAGGGGTTTGTATATAGTTAGTTTATGTGTATACAAAATTATTTAATTTTTCAATTTAACAAAAGAACCATGTAAATAAATACAATTAATTAAAGAATCATTAACACCGTTGAAATTTCTTCCCAACAATTATTAATCTCACAGAATAATTTCTTTTATATTATCAGTCAGGATGACAAAATTATTATGAAAATTTAAAATTTTATAATATTTAGAAAACTAAAAAAAAACGTTTTTAATATATAAGAACAACAAATTTTTTTTTTTTTTTGGAGATTATACGTTGGAATTGAAAATTTGGAATATAACATTTTCAAGAAGGGAGAACAATATTTCCCATCCAAACTGTGTTAAAATAAAAAGAAAAAGACTTTTTTGACCTTTCACCGAATGTCAAATGCAAGTTTTAACAGTTAAAAATATATTTTTATAAGAAATATATTTTATAGCATGAATACCATTTACAGTTCTAAAGTACACTCAAGATCTTTTCTTTCACCAACTTATAAATTTATCACTTAAATGAAGAGGCGGCAATGGTTAGGTCGGATCGGACCTAAAACTCTCATAGTAACTGGCCTATAGGCCAGACCGGTCCAATGAAAGTATGAGGCCACAACCCAACCTTATATATATAGGATTATACTGGACCTTACAGTAATTGGTCAGACCCCATGGCTAGCTCGTTAATTTTTTTAAAAATTAATTTTTTTAAAATTATATTTTCTAAATCATTTTCAAATTATTAAAACGATGACAGCACCCTAAACATTTTTTTGATAATCTCACACTACTGACTTTTGTTTTTTTTTTTCTCTATCGAATTCGTGTCTGTACCACTTTTATTAGTTAGTGCTCCACCTATTTCACATTGCGCATCATCAATAATATCATCAATGTCAACATGATAATATTCGAATGAATTATGTTTATTTAACCCTAGATCCATTTGTTAAATATTTTTTATTGACAAAATTAAAATAAAAACAAAATTATAAACACAGAAAATTATTATTTGTAAATTCATATAGTTTCAGAATAAGAGTTGAGATTGAGAATAATGAAAAATTGAGATTTGAGATAGAATAATGAAATTCCGACTTCAATCGAAAAAAAAAAAAATCAAAATTCTGACCCTAATTACAACCAGTTACAAATTCTTAATCATACTAATTATAATTATAATTAGAGTTCTAATTTAAATTCTTGACTTAATCCATTGAAAATGCATTTCTATATTTGATGTTGTGTAGCTTTCCTTGCAATTTTCACTAAATCATGATTAGGGTTAGGTTCATTAATAAGTCACAACTATAACCATAATATGTTTTCTTAACACAAAGTACATAATTGCCTCATAACAAAATAAATCAGAAACAGACATTGAAGCTTAACAACAGTAACACTCAGGAAGATGGGAAACTTTCAAGGTGTAAGTTGGAGAGTTTGGGAACCAAACTTGCTTTCTTCAAAAGCTTCTTATGAGGATGGGGATTGAAAAGGGGAGCTCCGAATGTGGATTTCATTACCTCAGTGAAGAGACGAAGATGCAATAGAGCAAAAAATGTTGTCGGCAGAGCAACAATGATAATCATGGGTGGAAAAAATGGGAAACCTTCTTCCACACGTTCTCTCAAGTTAATGAAGAGAGTGCAGCCAAAAGTTACCATCATGGTCACAATGGACATGAAAAGGGACATCAAACCAATTGCCAATTTTCTCGGCAATGACTGCAGGAAATCTTCTTCAGCATAGCGCGAAGTAAGTATGCTCAGGAACATTAAGATGGAGACGGTTGCAGAGGTGAAAGATATTGCATCAGATGTTGCATATATTTGGAAGTAATATGTGCCTTCTAAAAATGGATCTCCCGATTGTTTACTTCCTCCTGGAATATGAATTGCAGCTTCAAACATAACCGTATCTATGAGAGTTGCTACCAGGAGACAGGATGCGGCCGTGTCTTTCATCCACTTTTTGCCTTCATTCGCCAGGGCCTTGTGTTGCTCACTGAACAATGCTCGTGGTGTTTTCCCTTCTCTGTTTTGCTGTTCTCTCAACATGGGCCGCACTAATTTCTCTACTTCCTGTAACACTCAGACATGTTAACAAAGCTGTGATTAAGTAATGTGAATTAAGCATGATGAGATTGGGCACCTTAAACCATTGCAGTTCCCTCTGCATTTGCATAGCCGGACCAGGGATTTTGGTGACACTAGAGACAGATGCCAGCATTCCTGCAATATGCAATATGTTATTATCGAAATTGTCTTCTATAGATGCGACGTCTCTCTTATCTTCTGTCTCATATATGAGGTTCCATATTTTCTCTTGGCGTTGTGCAACTGCTGAATGGAATATGCCACCCAATTCTGTACGGGACCATAGTAAAGCAGGATCGAATCTAATCATCTCAGTGACAAACTCAAGATTCCCAGATTCAGTGGCTTGAAACATCGAAGGCATCACTAGAGATTGCAAATGTTGGGTAGAATTCAACTTCGCAAGCTCTTTGCATATACAGCTGAGTATCTGTGTGGCTTGATGATGTTTCAGTTTGAGTTGATATATGTAATTGATTCCTGAAATAAACATTCACCCTCAACACCCAAACAGATAATGTAATCTCAAAAAATTGAATAACAGTTTAACTCTGTTAACTTTACTCAAACATGTTTGCATACCCGGTAGCTGATATGCAGCCTCCTTAAGTCTTTTCTTCCAACGTAGAGCTGTGAAATCATTGAAGAAATAGCTCATATAGTCATTGGTAAAGCATATTTAACTCATAAACACAATACATAGAGACAATGAGAGAACCTAAATTGGCAATGAAAGAACCCTTTCCAGGCTCATCGCTATCTGCTTCAATATCTATTAATGTTCCACCATTGTAATTTGTGCTGCCTTCATCATAAAGATTAGTTACTCCAGTTTCATCAGGGAGGCCTGCCAAAATAAAAAAGCTTCACTTAGAACTCTTCACAAACAGATCATGAACTGAAAACAAAATTGCATAAAATACTCACGTTTATATATCCATCTTTGCCATCTTGAAAGCTGACTCCCGCTCGGAAATGATAAACGTTTCTGGGCCAACACATTCAAACAAATTCTCCCCTTCACATCCCTGGTAATGGCTAATTTCGGAAAACGTTCAAGCAGTATCAAGGCAAAACCTACCATTGTCACAACAACAATAATCACGATGTAAGCTCAAAGGGGTAGTTTGGCTGGTAAATGCTGTGAAATCCCTTTACAAAACTCACAATAAAATAAGGGTTTGAGACCCATTGACATCAGGGTATAACTCTTGAATTATTCGATTTGATTTGAATGGGATTTCTCATCATAAATAAAAGAAGTATTATTTCTTGATATTCAATATAATTAACTCACTGTAATTCTCTACACTGATCGAAATGGACAGAAGTGTGGCGCCACTGTTGCTCGTTTCAGGATTTAGTTCCCCGGCAGAAGTCTCCGAGTACAAATACTTGAGCATGTGTTTATCACCATAAAGAGCAGCAATGCAAACTGGGATATGACCATCAACATCTTTTAAACGCAATAACTTGTTGTTCTTTTCGACCATGGCCTTCGCCATCTCAGCCGACTTCCCCGTTGCTGCAATGTGAAGCGCTGTTGCGCCACGAGTTGTTAGTAGTTCCAAGTCCTCTTGACGCATAGATCGCACTAGCAATTTGACAAGGTCGTCGTGCCTGTGCAAAGCAGCAGTATGGAGAGCCGTTCCGCCGTCTGGTGATATTCGAGCTCTCATTGCATCTGGGTAAAGTCTAAAAAACTCTTCGATTCTTCCCTTGGCTCCCTCTACAGCAGCATTGTATATAGCCATATAGGGAATTTTGGCATCTTCGGAAGTGCCTGCACTTGTAGAGAAAAGGGTAGAAATTAGTATGTAGCACCGAAACGTAAATGGAAATGGAAACACGGAAACGTGGATACACTGAAACAGAAAAGCTACAATTTTTTTATATCGAAAATACAGAATCCTGTATTTTGCTTATCTTCCAAACCTTGAAGAGTTGCAACAGCCGATGCTTCTTATTAGGTATAAAGACAAAATCAATCATACTAACAATAGCAATGGCAACAGATATTAAAGAAGAAAGCAACACCACAGACTAATCTATACAACAAGCTGGAGAGGAAAAAAGTAAAAAGCTGGATGGCAGAGGAGTAGAGATAAATTCAGTATGAGATTTATACACACTTAAGGTTAAAAAGCCCAAAAGACGTGTGAAATTGATTTTTATTCGATTTCACGACTTTTTTCTTTTAAAAGAAATGTTTGAAATATTTCAAAAATTCTGAAACGGTCCAGAAATGTTTTGTACTAGTTTCGAGACATTTTAGAAGCAGATACGTTTCGGAAATGTAAAAACGCACCATGAGGTGAGTTTCCATGCTTCCTACTAGACTTTCCTGTGATGAAAGGAAGAATGAATTTCTACAGACCTTGTTTACCCGGTGGGTGTTCAGCTTGGGAGGCAACCATGTGATCATGCCAACGATGAATGGAGGCCAAACGATCCCAAGCGGCTTTTGCGGTGGTCTCCATGATGATGTAGGATAACATTACTGAGGAACAAGAAATTTGAATGGCATGTAAGGCCTTTGCATTATGTTTTTCCCATGTCTTGAGCGCGCCAGGGTCACTAGCTTGGTTTGGTTTAGGCTCACTGCCATCAACAAGCTGCCACAGACCTTTCCCTGTCAAGTAGTTTTTCATACATACCGCCCAGCTTGTGTAATTGTTTTCTCCCAGAATTGCATGCGGCACTTCAGTAAGCATTTTTCTGCATCATCATCGCCATGCATCAAAACCAAACATGATTATGCAATGCACATATACATATATATATAGAAATAAAGCATATACATCTTTGAAAAAGCCGAGTACAATTGCTATTTACATATACTAACCTCTGGTGTAAGGAGTGAGTGATTAACTTGTACTTTGGAGGAGTAAACATATTAATAGTTCCTCCAGATGGCTTAAATATCATCCCATACAGATACTTGCCTTCTGCATGGAGAAACATAGTGACAAGCTTTCCCTTTATGTGTTTGCTTATTCGACCAGTTCAACTTTTTCTTTTCTGACTTTTATTTATCCACTTTTTCTTTAATTTCTAGGTTTTTTTAATCATTTTCTGTTTTTTTTTTTTTACTCTACTGGTTAATTTATAGGGAAAAAGGGTATTTCGTTCTACTTTGACGGGTAATATTTTCGTTATTAAGAACAAATATGACCGAATCATCTAAATTGTTGAATAATCGACAAGGGAACTACTAACTTGCACCCGAGCTAAGTCTAAATAATGTTTCTTTTGAAGATTAAAGAGTTTCACATTAAATTAGAAATAATATAAATAAGTCGTGTAAAATTATTTATTATTTTTAAATGAAATTAAAATAAATTATAAATATAAAAAATTATTTAATAATATTTATGAGATAAAGTGTTATTTTTCTTGAGTTTTTTATTTTTTAAATAATTTTATAAAAATTTTTTAATAAAATCTTATCAAATTTAATATATAAATGAGAAAATTGATATTTTGAAAATTAAAAAGTAAAAATATGTCATTTCATGAATCCATGAGTGGGAAGATAGTCGATATGAGATGAAATTTTGAATTATCTAATTTAGTGGTTATAAGATAAATTACTAAATATAAAATTTATTTTATTTGATATAATTAATTTATTTTTAATATAATAATTCAATTCGAATAAGATTTTTTATTTAATTTAAAAAAATAGTCATTAGGCCATTGGAAAAGCCCATTAAAGGCTTGTTCGCCGAAGTTGTTAAGATCCCATCTGTTCTTTGGATGGCTGGAAGCAAAGGCTTGATTTGCTCCAGATTCTCAAGGGAAGGCTTCTCCCTTTTCTTAACCCATTGAGGCCTACCATTCTTTTTGACTGTTTGGCTTGTTTCTAGAAACTGATTCCAGTCTCTGCAATTTCTTTTCCCTTCTCGACAATTAATGAACTTCCAAGTAAAAGTAAAAGTAAAATTCCTTACGTGCAGGGCACATGACCCCAAATTCTCTTTTTTGTGTGCATAATTATTAGGATTTTATGATATAGGGTATATATTTTATAATATAATATAATATAAATAAAAGATAATATATATTATAATTAATATGATATAATATATGTATTATATGATATGATATGTATTATTAAAATAAATCGATATAATTTTTAAAAAAAATAATAATATGGTAAAGATATACTAAAAAAATTTTAAATTTTTATAAGTGTTTATAATATTTTTAAAATGATGGAGTTTTTATTATAATTCTTTTATTATTTTGTTAATATTTTATTTTTTAAAAATTGTATTACTCAACACATAATACATAAAATTAAGTTTTCGGTGTACGATTCGATTACTATAGTTGTGTATGCAACATAATAAACTAAAAGGGGATTGAAATGTGGATAATCAAAGTACGGTATACTGAAAAGAAATTCTTCAACTCTGTCTTTATTTTCAATCAAAAGGGCGTGCATCTATGGAACGGAAGGATCTCCCTTCCTTTAATGAATAGAATAATAGCTTTCTTCATTTGCCGGAAAACCATTATTTGCAACATCATAACTTTTACTTATATATAATTATATTAGTTAGACGAAACCACTTATTCTCATTCAAAATATGTTATTTTTTTAAATTTTTATCACTTAATTTTAAAAATTTTAAACACTCACTTATAAATGATTAAAGTTATCGAAATTCTAACATTTTAAAATTTAATATATTTTTCTTTCCAAAATCTTAAAAACTAAAAATTTTTCTCTTAGATCGAATTTAAAAAAATGATATTTCTCCCCCTAGTGTTTAGTTTTCAATCTCCAACGATGAAAAGTCTCTAACGCATCACTATGCGTCAGTGGTCTCTCTCCCTTCCTCTGAAACTCCAGTTGATTAAAATTTTATCTAAAAAGATGATCATCTTTTCAGAAAAAGACAAAGTCCTTTAGCCTATTAATTATTATAAAGAAATACTCAATAAGATGAAAAACCAAATCTGAAAAATATAATTATTTAATATTTGTAAAGTAGAATTGATCTTATTTAAGCTATTTCATTAAATATTTTATTAGAAAAACATAGTAGGAGAAAACTTAATGAAAAGAAGTATAATACATATATTATTTAATATGTTACTCATTTCAAAAATTTGCTCTTATTAATAAATGTTTCCTCTTTTTGTAGTAAGATGATATGACTTAATTTTTAAATGTTGATGTCGGTAACATCTTAGTTAATAAATCCGCACGATTATTGTTAGTATGTTTTACTTGACATCAATCTTTTTATTCACTAAATTAACCCACGAACCCACTAGATTAGATCGAAGCTGCAAGTGTTTCATGCATTTGATCATCTTAATACATGAACGGGGTTCTATTTTTGTGAATTTATATGCCTAACATTTTTGTCGAACATTAGAGCAAGTGATCATGTTTCTCGATCTCTCCTGCCCCTCCAACTTTGCTGTTGGCGAAGTGATGCGAAAGATATTACAGGGGACATGGCTCAACCACCACCATTGAAAGCATGGAGTTTCTAGTCATGAGCGATGTGACTGTATATTAAAATAACTCCCATGCTGCCAACATGTATATAGGGAATTAATATCATACCATATATAATACGTATTTTATGGTACGATATGATATAAATAAAAAATAATATATATCATAAAATATATCGAATTAATATGATACAATAGACGTATTGTATGATACGATATTTATCATACAATACTATAAATATTACCGATACAAATCAATACATTTTTTTAGAAAAAATGATGATACATTAGAGGAGTATATTCAAAATTTCAAAATTTTAAGAGTATTTGTGATATTTTATAAAATAATAATATGCTAATTAAAATTTTTTATTATTTTATTTTTAAAAAAATTATATCATATGATACGATATTCTATACATAATAAAAAAAATAAATTTTTGATACACGATTTGAATACTATACTTCCAATTAAGAAAGAGATTAAGCATTTGGAAATTTTTGGAGAATAAGCACGAACAACAATTTGAATGATAATAAAAAAGATTTTATATATAAAAAAATTAATTTAAATTTTTTTAACAATATTTCAAAATTAAATTTACCTTACTTGTTTTGCTCGTTAAAAAAAAAAAGAAAATTAAGTTTGAATTGTTAAAATTCAATTTAATTCAAATTCCATCCTAACGTCGGTTAATTCAATCAATGTGTGACCTTATAATTTGATTTCAATAAAATATTGATAAATATTTAAAATTTTCAAATCTTACCATTAAACTTTTAAAACTTATTTCTTATTGTTAAATATAAATGATTTTAAAGGAGTTAAGAATATTTTTTTTATACTAAATTTGAACTAACTTTTTCCGTCCTAAATTTGAATCAAGGTCTCACCGATTTAACAAATTCAAGCTATATATATTAAAAAAGAAAAAATCGAACAGAGTAATACTAAGATAGGCTTGATTATGCCCATATTTATGATCATTATTTTGTATTTTCTTTATTTTTATATATAATTTTTCCAATAGGACACCGTCTTCCCCATTTATGTCAAAAAAATAATATTATGTGTATTTATTTTGAATATATAAATATATACATAATCATATATATCATTATATGATCGAATAATATTTTATTATTAATTTAAAATTATCAATCATATACATATTAAATATATATTAATTTATATATTTAAAATGAGTACATATAATTTTATTAATATTAAAAATTATATCATTAACTTGTCAACGTATCACCGTGGAGACCAACATTCTCTGGTGTATCAACATGCCGTTTCGACATCCTTAATCTCCTAGCTAGGATTAAGGCATGAAAGCCATCCCAACGCTGTTTTGGCGTCGACACCAGCTTTTAATGTGTGCCAACGCATGCACAACTCGGGAACATTGAGAAAGCCAAATGACTTCCAAATGGGGCAATCGAATTGTGTAATGTATTATATTAAAAACCAAATTTTTAATAAAAAAATTTTAATTGATACGATATTATTTTAAAACTATCATAAATACTTATAAAAATTTAAAATTTTTTATATACACATATATTACATCTTTATTTTTTTTTTAAAGTGTATCGAGTTATATCGATAATATATATCATATCGTATAATACATCTATTATATTAATTTAATATATTTTAAAATAAATATTATTTTTTATTTATATTATATTGTATTATATAATATATATTTTATATATTTATATAGTAAGATGCTGATATTTATGCATAAAATGCCCAACCCCAAGCCCATGACACAAGAGTCACCAGAACAACAGTCTCAAATGGGAACCTAGCCATGACCATCAAGTCAAGTGGACCCATTGACAACAAAAACGAGACCACCTGCTTTCTACTACCGTCTACACGTAGTAACAGTTTTAATCTACTTTGACTCATTTATGGGGCATGGTTCAATTGAAGTCAATTTGGGTTGGGTTATTAATTTTTCATTGACAAGGACACCAGCAAAATTGAAGGATTTCAATTGAACATAGGGAGACCACCTTGAATTGGTCAAGCAAAGTTGCTCCTACTTCATAGATTTTACTTAATCAACTAATTAATTATATTAATGTGCCCTTAAAACACGTTCTAAAATTAATTCTATACAATAAATCAATTTTTTTCAATATTATTCAAACCACAAGCCCCGAAATGATAATAATTGAGTAGTACTTGAAATATCAAATTGAGGACAAATCTAATTTTTGTGGTGTATTTTGGATAGTGCTAGACCCAAACCGAGCTGGTTCGGATTTAAAAGTTATCTCAATTTGGTTCAAATTTGAACATAATTAGAGTTAGAAGATTTGGTTTGTTTTAAAACCAAATTGAATTTAAACTAAAGAAAGTTTGATTCTGTTTGGCTCATGAGTTAAATAAATGACTTGATTAGATTTGTGAATTTAACTCGTGGTTTGATTTGAATTATATTAAATAATTTTTAAACGATATTATTTTATCAATAAGTCATAAATTTAAAAAATAGTTTTAAATTAAAAATTTTAACCAAATTGGAACTGAACTTAAATCGAATTATTTTTATTCAAACTGAAATTAAATCATCCTTAATGTTAGTTCGATAAACTTAAATCAAATTTAAATTAAATTATTTTTTATTTAAATTAAATTCGAATTCAATGATATTTGGGCGGGACTTTGTCTTTGGTTAGAATGAGCCTAAAACTGTTTTAAACTGGGCTTCACTATGAAGTCCGCGTTCTTTGAACTAGTAGTAGCAGCTGTAGCTTTTGACTGACTCAGACTTGAAAATTAGCGAGTGTCAGAATAAAATTTAAAAAAAAAAAAAAAAAGGCCTTGAGGGGTTAGGTGTCACACTCGCAGTACAAAATGGATTTCATTTCAATTCATTGACTATTTCATCTGTAAATTATTGACGTCATAACTTTGCCCCGATTCCATTTATGCACCACTTCTTGCCCACTTTCAAGTCATCTTCGCACATCCGGCACAAATAAAATTCGTATTCAGATGAAACCTTTCCAAAAATTTGTCACCTCCTTAGTCTTTCCCATACAGAAGTCTGTACGTATTTTTGAAAACTAGACAACTTTGTGGTTTTATTTAAAATTCTCTAAAACCTTTAGGGGACTTTTTGACTTTTTTTTGTTGGTGACGACTTGTTCGTATTTATTGGATGGATAAAACTTCAATGTATTTTTAAAAACTAGACAACTACTTGGTTTATTTAAAATTCTGTGAAACCTTTAGGGGATATTTTTGACTTTTTCTTTTATGTTAATTGGGACTCTGTCTGTATTTATTAAATAGATAAACTCGGGTACAGTGACTGGACTGACAATTCTCTGAAACCTTTAGGAGACATTTTTGACTTTTTTTGATAACTGTGACCCTATCCGTATTTATTGGATGGATAAACCCAAAGCATAGTAATTAGACCACAATTCTTTGAAACCTTTAGGGGACATTTTTGACTTTTTTTGGGTAACTAGGACCTTGTTCGTATTTATTGGATGGATAAACCTAGAGTATAGTAACTAGACCCATAATTCTCTGAAACCTTTATGGGACATTTTTGACCCTTTTTTTGGTAACTGAGACCGTGTTCGTATTTATTGGATGAATAAACCCAGAATATAGTGACTGAACCCACAACCACTGTACCGAGTAAATCAAAGTTTTACAAGTATGACAAAGACTTAAACCCAGATATTCAACTTGAAAGTTCTAATGTTTCAGTAGTTTTGCTAACCTTTAGAGTCTTTAAGGACATTTGGTTAAAAGCAACAAAAAATTCTCTCATTAATCTAATTTTTATTAGGCCTGAAGACTTATTTCCACCAAGGTTTAATCTATTCTCAAACTCTCATTCATTGAGTTTTGAAAATCTAAACACCAACTCGTCAATAGTTAAAGTTAAAAAAAATCCATTAAATCTAAGGGTAAAAATTCATTTAATTAATAATATTAAAAAAATAAAATTTTATCTTATTTTTCCTTCTTAGTTTAAAAAATTAACAATTTTCCCTTATCCAAAAAGGTTTACTTTTCTTTATCCTATTTTTTGACCACCTTCTCTATCTCTGGTCGATAGCCAATGCCCATTCCCTCTCTCTCTTCCGACGATCTCTCTATTAGCCCTATCATTCGTTGAAAACGAAGTGATCAGAAATCACTCATCCGTTGAAAACGAAAAAGACAAATCATCCATCAACGCTTCATTTTTTATGGACAATTCACCTATCTTCGTCTTCGTCTTCCTAAAATGGGTGCTCCCTCTAGTCGTTGTTGTCATCCAATTCATCCCTCTAACTAGATTCGGGACGTCCTTCTAGCCAAATTTGTGATTCATTCGATTTGTGCAATTTGGGATTCCTCCAATTCGTGCAAGGGATGTCCCTCCAACCAGATTTGGGATTTGTCCAATTCATTTTCGATGGACAATAGGTTTGGGAGAAAGATCGCTAGAAGGGAGAAAGACTGGGTATGGGTTGTCGGCCAAAGACGAAAAAAGGTGATCGGAAAATGAGAGAAAGGAAAGTAAACCCTAACAAGAGAAAAATGTAATTTTTCAAACTTTTAGATAGGGGAGAATTGTTCATTTTTTAAACTAAGAGAGAGAAATGAGATAATTTTTTTTAAATATTATTAGTTAAATGATATTTTTACTTTTAAATATAATGGCTGAAGGGTGAGTATTTGAGTTTTTAAAACTTAGTTGGTGAAAGTTTGGGAATAGACTAAACCTTGTGTGAGAATAATTAATTATTTTGGCTTTTTATTACTAACATTACCAATCTTGCTTAGTTTTTCAGGTAATAAAAAAATTAGTAATTTTCTAATATTAATGATAATGTAATAAGTAATATAGAAAGTAATACCACATATGATATTAAAATATTATCAAGATAATCTTGATTTTATTATAATTTTAACTATATTTATTAATTTTTTAAAACAAAAATATCATCATTTTTAATTAATATAACAAGTAATATAAAAAATATTTTCGAATAATTATACCCAATAATCGTTAGAACATTTAAGTAATATAATATTTTTTTATTACATTCAACCAAACACAATAATTATTTATATAGACTAATTTTTATTATAGTAATAATTTATACCCACTAATCTTATACATAATATATTTTTGTATTAATATTTTCTTTTTAATAATAAAAATAGCTAAAACCAAAAATACCCTTAGAGATAATATAACTGCCTTACCGAAAAAACTATAGTGATTGCATATTATTATTAATTCATTATACTTATGAAAAATTAAGTACTTTGTGTCTTAGATAATGCAACACAACGTGCAATCATTCAGTTATGACAATTTTAATAAGCTCTTCCATGTTCCCAGTGAGAAGATTTAGAGGGATTTATTTATAAAGATTATGTTAATAATATATTTTTATTTGGTTAATCAATAATAAAATATTAAAAAAATTATTTATACCTATTTTAGATAATTTTTTATCAAATTTTATCAAATATAATAATAATAATAGTTAATATCTGGTAATCTTTTAAGTAATTTATTTTCACGAGAATCTTTTAAAGAAAATAGGCCAAAAAACTATTTCCCACCCAAGGTTAAGTAAAATGACAAATTCGCACCCATTAACTTTAAAAAAACTCAAATACTCACTCATCTGTTAAAATTGACTGTTAAAGATTAAAAATAAAAATATCATTTAACAAAAATATTTTAAAAAATTAAAAATTTATTATATTTCCCTGTTAGATTTAAAAATCTAATAATTTTTCTTCAACCCAAGGTTTGAAAAGTGACTAGATCCCCCATAAGGTTTTCTTTTCCCTTACTTAAATGATATTTTTACTTTATGGTAACTTTTAACATGTAAGTAAATATTTATGTTTTTTAAAAGTTAACAGATAAAAAATTATTATTTCACTAAATCTTATGTGAAAAATAGTCATTTTTTTGCCTAATAAAATATTATCTAAATCAAATACACATTTAAAATTATATATGTGGATGGTGAAACAACAAAGAAAACTTATCCTTTTATTGATTTTAGGGCATAAAATGATAGAGGAGAATCTCGTGTCAAGGGCAATCTGCAATCTCAAAAAATACTAATTAAATAATTTATATTTAATAAAAATTGTACCATTTTCATATATTTAAACGAAAAATTAAATTAAACAAAAGTAGTTTCATCTATTTTCCTTTTAGAAAATCATGAATAACATGGGATGAATAGCTGAGTTGTATATAATATATACAAAGCAATAAGAGGTAGATCATCTCTCACGGCGACGTGGTTGTCACACGACAAGAGAGAACATATTTTATTTCCTGGCCAAGCGTCTGTCCCACCCAAACTATTATGAAATGACATGTACACCTTTAAGTTTGAAAAATCCGTTCACACAAATGTCATCCACTTCTTTTATTGAATTTTGTTTGGTTTCTATGTAAATTACTATTTTGTTATTTGTTAGTGTCATGACAAAAACACCCTCACCATTTAGTACTCTCACTCTGTTTCTTTTCTTTTTTCTTTTTATCGTTACATCCATCACTTATATCTAGACTGTTCGATAACATAATATCAATTTTGTTACGACAATCAAAACTAGATACCCTTAAAATTTTAATACCCATAAACAACATCCATGTTGGTAAAAGAGGAAATTCTTTTCCTTATTGTCTCTTCAATTATGTATGTTTTATGGTTATTTGAACGAAATTATATCTTTAATTAGAAAAAAAATATTTCTAAACGATATTTTAAATTTATAAGCATATATTACACAAGATAGAATGAGTTAGAGTATGTGAGTTTGGCCTTGTTGAATCAAGTGCTTGAAGGGTTTTGCCCAACACCAACAAGGCTTATATGATATTTGTTGGCTTGGAAAATTTGTGCATAGAATATTAGTCAAACACATTTTTCATGAATGTGGATTCATTTTCTTTAAAAAAAAGCCAACGAGAAGTTATTTGTCAACAATCTACACAAAACCACATATAGTCATTGGACATTTTTTTCAATAATCGGTCTAGTTTTAATTTATGAACGGTAAAGAAAAGGAAGAGAGATAATTTGAGTAAGGGAATGTATACTTCCAATTTCTGTCCAAATTGAACTGAAATAATGTGATTTGACTAAAATTACGCCATGATGGTGTGATTCAACTAAAATTATACCATCTTACTACAATTCAAACCAAATCGTAACATCATAAGTGTGATTTGGTTGGAAAAAATGGGTTTTATCAATTCGTGGGTGACTGACAATCAATTTAAGTGATATTAACATAACTATATATTGTATAAAGCGAAAAAAAAAATAATAATTGTTAAAATTTTGACAAATGGATGGATAAAATATACTTTTCAAATGACAGATGGGTGACAAAGTCTTTTCATCAAAGTTTGGGTGGACATGGTCATTTGACCACCATAGCTTGGCATCAAATCAATGCCAGACCAAGCTAAGACATGTTCAAACATTAGCTACTGCACGAAACCGGCCCCAATTTTTGTCTGGAAAATTAACCCCCAAAATTAACTAATTAGTCCCTCTCCTCCTTTATTATTTATTTAATCACTATAATTTTCATTGACTTCCTCCCTCTTGCCATATTTCAACATTCTTCAGCTTTAAAAATACAATAATAGTGCCTTTATTTTCATCGCCACAACCATCATCATCTTCTTTCTCTGCTTCTTCAACTCATTTATTTGATTTTGTCTTCATGGATTCCTTGGATTTCCCTGTCAGCAAATCTCCTCGGAGGGAGCTTCAGGGTCCTCGTCCAGCTCCGTTAAAAGTTAGTAAAGACTCCCACAAGATCAGGAAACCACCAGTGCCGCAGCCGCAACAACAACAGCATCAAAACCAACAACAACATCAACACCACCACCAAGCACAGCCCAGGCCTCCGGTAATAATCTACACTGTTTCACCGAAGGTGATTCACACAAAACCTAGTGACTTTATGACTCTGGTTCAACGCCTTACCGGCTCTTCTTCTACTTTAACTTCTTCTGCTGCAGCGGCCGCCGCCTGTACATCTTCTTCTTCATCGATATGCGATCCGTTTAACGACACCTGCGATGCAATTTCGCCGGCTGCAAGATACGCCAGCATAGAAAAAGCGGCGAAGACGCCGGATAAGATGAATGAAGCTAATAACATTGGCGGTTTAGTAGAAGGGATTGAAATGGATTATAACATCGAAAGATCAAGTTTTTTTCCAGGGATTTTATCTCCAGGACCCACTTCACTCCCCATGATATCACCGAACTTCTTTTCGCTACCGTCTGATCCAAACTCGTTCAGCAATATCTTTCATGATTTGAGTCCAGTGCCTCACGGCAACAAGAATTTCCTGGAGGGCAGTTTCATGCCAAGTCCTTCAAGCTTTCTTTCACCTCACATAACATCTCCAACTCCGTCGATAGACCTCTTCAACAATTTCGTTGATTTTTAGGTAGAGAAGGAAAAAGATTTTCTTTTGTTTTCGTTTAATTCTTTTTAGGTTAAAGATTAAAGATTAAAGAGAAGAAACTTCAAAATTGAAGAAGAAATGGGTTGGTCACTGGATTCGAAATTTGTATTATTCAGAATGATTGGTTCTGACCAAATGTGTGAAGAGATGAAAGCGGCATTTTGGAGATTATATTTCGGTGGATTAGGTTGGAAGAAAGTGCAAGTTGGAGAAATGTTAAATTGGTTTGTCTTTTCACATTTTAGTTTTAGTGGGTCAGATGGAGTTTGGCCGCTCAGCTCAATTTATATTAATGTAACTGTTGAAGTAACTTACCCCTTTTGTTTTTTATACCATATATATATATATATATATATATATATATATATATATATTTGGTTATGTAGCTCCTAGCATTTAATTTCGTATAGAAATTAATTAATGCAAATATTATTTTATTTTTGCCTTTGTTTTGCAATGGCCGAATGACTTTTTCTCTCCCAAACTTTGACGGTGAGAAGACATTTTCCGCTTTATAAGTTAAGCGCTAAGAATTTTATTTATTCGCTCGTCATTCACTTATCTATTAAGTGAAAAAGGATAAAAAGTTTAATTTTTCAAAACCCTTTAATTTTCTCCCAAAATTGTTGCCTAAATCTTCGGCATCTCCATCCTTATTGTTATCACCATCGCCACCATTGTTAGTTTCATGTAAAAACCCACCACCAACTCCATTATTGCCAACCCTAACAACAACTCATTTTCCCTGTAATTGAATGCAAGAAAGAGCATGCACCCTAAGCATGCACGTTTGTGCATAATTTAAATTTTCATGTGGCACTTTATTCACTCACCTAATGTGATATCAGAAGAACAAACATCAATCTTTCATGCATAATCATTCATTAGTTTATAATTTTCAACTTTAACACTTAAACAAAATACTAACTTATGCCACATATAATCATAATCATAAATATGTATGAATTATATAATTACCATTGAGACGAAACAGTACGTGTTACAGTTATGGGTTGAGTGTCTGATCAAGATCCAATTTTTCAAAGCATTTGATATACCTTTTAGACCAAAAAACAAAAGAAAACTTGTTGGTTTTGCCCTAAATAAAAAATTGACCTTCTGTAACACCCCTCCCCAGAAGTACTACCCACCGAAGGAGAAATGTTACGAATTAATATTCGGAGCATCTTTTTTTTTTCTTTTAAAATACTCTAAAATAAACGTATCATTAAAAATGTTTAGGAAATATTATAAGAAAACTGAAAATCTGGAAGCGAACAAAAGATGTATATACTCATATGAAAACTCATTTGAAAACATATGAAAACAGGGAGTAATCATATGCAATTGTACCATAATCTCAAAAAGTCAAAAGTCGACAAGAACATGTCACTATATTCATGTAATATAAACCAGAGATAACCTGCACTAGCCGGATCTACCTACGCTGACCTGACCCTGCCTCGCAGCTACCTCGATCACCTGTACCTGCAATCAGGAAAGAAAAGGGAGTGAGTGATAAGAACACTCAATAAGGGGAAAGAATCAATTAAACTATCTATTTTTCTGTTCTAACTTACTTTCGGGACTCAACCTCACATCCTAACCTCTATAAGAGATTGAGGAGGTAATCTAGTTCATTCTTTACTATTTGGGTCATACTTTGTCCCATCTGGTGTCTATTTGATACTTTCTGGAAGCTAACTATAGAGATTTGACACTTTTCTAAGCTCGAGCTCTCTTTTTTTCTTTCACTACACTATTTCTGAATTTGAATTGAGCTTTACTGCGAGCGAACCCTACTAGGGTCTATGTCCTACTACGGACGTATCCTACTACGGACGTGTCCTACTGCGGACGTGCCTTACTGCGGGCAGTATAGTGCAAAGTGTCCCTTCAAAGTTTATAACATGCATGCGAGTCTTATATCTTACTAATTTTGCTTCCATTTAAATTTATTCATAACTCACCAGACATTACTCTTGGGACGACCCCTAAATCTTGAGCCCCAAATTCCTTTTTTTGCTTTTCTTCTTCTTTTTTTTTTTCTTTCTTTCTCCTTTCTTTCCTTTTCCTTTCCTTTCCTTTCTTTCTTTTCTTTCTTCTTCCTTTCTTTCTTTCTTTCCTACCCAAAACTACGAAATACTTACTGTTCACAGAACAGTCATTTAGCAGGGCAGCCTTCGTTTTCATACAATTTAACAGCCCAAACAGTTTCTAATTCATACAAGCTATATATCGTTGAAAAGAGAATTCAAAGATCTTTCCAACAAGCTATAATAGCACTCATAATTCAATAGATAAGGCAGTCAAAACGTGATATAAATTCAGTGGCAAAAACTGCCTCCCCTGTTTATTTGGTAAAACAGTCCTTGTGGTTCATGCAATATTTAACAATCCAAATGATCTCTAATTCATACAAGCTATATATCACTGAAAAGAGGATTCAAAGAACTTTCCAACAAGATATAATAGCACTCATAATTCATCAGATAAGGCAGCCAAAACATGGGACGAACTCAGTGGCAAAAACTGTAAATATTATGCAACTTTCTGCCATGCACAAAATCACACACATAGACATCCCAAATGGCAAAATAACATTTCTCAACTTCAAAATCATCATTTATAACATAGATCCAAAGAACCAAAAGCCTAAAACATACAACATATCAAAGATGATTCCCCTTACCTTGTTTCAAGCCAAATCTTTGCAAGTTGGCTTCCTTCCCTTTGTTTTACTTCTTTTATCACCAAAATCACCTTAAATCAACACCAAAACATACTAACATATTCACATAACATGCATATAAACATAGATAAAAGGAGAAGGAATGAGATATTTGATTACCAAAACTTCCAAGTGCTTCATTTTCTTTTCTTTCTTCTCTTCCAAACTCCTTCAAATCCTTCATTTTTCTTCAAGAAAACAAAGAAAAAGTATGAAGAATGGTGGCTGCTAGAATATGGACGGAAATGATGGAAAAGTCTTGGTTTCTTGGTTTTGTCTTTTGTTTTTCTCTTTTTCTCTTTATCTCCTTCTCTTTTTGTTTTTCCTTTTTGTCTTTTTGTATTTATATATATATATATATATATATATATATATATATATATATATATAAAACACACCCATACATATATATATTTAAAATGAAAAAAATCTCAAAATAAGGTTAAAAGACATAATTACCCCTGAAATATACCTGAGGGTATTACACCTTCTCTTCTCTTTGTAAAACTAATCTTGAAGTTTTTTCAATTTTATTTCGAGGTAATAACTTTTAGGATTCTTTTAGTAAGAGAATAAATCCCAAATTAAATTTTCTATTCTTTGGTTATTTCTTTAATTGTACAAGCATTTTTATCATATATGTAAAACATGAGTGATGTAATTGCAAAGAGTGTTCAATGGAGACAATAGGAGAAAGTTGATTCATGGAATGGTTGTTGTAGTGTAACATCTTGGTTCAAATAGCTCGACCATTATGAAATATTGCCCAGTTTAGACATAATCCATCATATATTTTTTTTTTTCAGGTTTTGTAAGCCAAAATGCATGTAGACAGTTTATGAGTTCACATACTATTTAACCAGTATTGTTTTAGCATCCTCAAGTGATGTGAAATGCTCATACATACCGAACATTTCTCTTGTGCTTAATTATTGGGGGATTTGCTTAGGAGTGTTACATTTACCCCTGTACAAAATTCATAGTCCTCATTAAAGTTTACCTTACCATTACTTAAGAGAATATATGGAATAATTTTGATATCATTTTTTACATCTTGGTCCAAATAGTCTGATCCATTATTAAAAAATTATTCATTTTGAACATATAGTTCATTATAGTTTTACTTTTGGTTAACACATTTTAAAAGTTTAGGAGTTTAAATTTATCTAACCAGTTTTATTTTAGAATCCCTAAACGATATAGAATACTCATATATATATATATATATATATATATATATATATATATATATATATATATATATATATATATATATATATATATTCAATATATCTCTTATGTTTTATTGATATAAGATTTGTTTAAGGGTGTTGCATTGGATATGGATAACTCAAGATGAAATGAAATACTCAATATTGAAGAATTAATGGGGAACAAAGTAAGGAGAAAATGGCTATACAAGAATGGAATGAGAGATCGATGAAAAATGATTGTGTGGTATAACTCTGGAAGCCTCATATCTAGTCAAGTTGAACTAAAACAACCAATGTTCTTAAAACCTTGAACCAGCTCATGATCCGATCTAGTTCTCATGAAAAAGTGAATTGGTTAAAAACTTGGTCAAAACCAATAAAACCAAGTTTACCAAAGTTAATGCCCTAATTTTAAAACTTATTCCCCTAAATTCTATTATGCACATTTTGGAACAAAGAAAGTGGCTACATTTTTTTTTAGCTCAACACAATGTTTCACCCCACACAGCCCACTCAATCTTCCATTGTGTATTAACATCTGCCAAGATTTAAACCAGGCTCAAAGAATAGCAAAAACATAAAAAACAAAATCTAAACAATAACCTGAGAAGCTAAACAACGAAGAAGGAGAGAAGAGAATCTTTCACCATTCATTAGCATTTGCCAAGATTTGAACTAAATTCAAATAATAGAAAAAAGTCAAAACAAAATCTAAACCATAAACTGAGAAGCTAAGCAACCAAAAAGGAGATAAGAGAGAAAAGATTATTATGGAAGAATGGAGAGAGAAATGAATTTGATTAATGACTTAATTAAAAGTCAAGATACTTTTGCTTATTTATACTAAGTAGAAAAATTACATACTAGCCCTTTTACATTTCACAACTAGCAATTGAGTCCTGTAGACTTAACATGGTCCACAACATTTGATTTTGTTGCATTTTCACCCAAAGTACTCTAATATCCCATCTTCTGCCATATTTGAAGTCCAAAATTGATGGATTTTGACAACATTTCAAATGATATTGAACTGGCCAGTTGAAATGGTCAAATCGATTGAACCATGAACCAGTCACACAATCGATTCAATTACTGATCCAATTTTAAAAACCTTGAAAACAGCTCAAGAGTTTTCTTTTAATCAAACCCGTGTTTCCATTCCAAGATGAAAGTCATCCAAGAAATTTAGTGCTTAAACAAGAACAGTTGTTCTTTATCTACTTTCTTTTATGTAATAATTGGGATATGATAAATATGTTTTTAAGTAAAATGGGTCAATCTGACCCAAAAGTTGGTAAAAGTGGTTAAGGTGCAGGATTACCCAAAAGGCGGGTTTAAGTTCGAACTGTATTGATAATTATTTGGTACATTGGTTATTGGTCTATTCACTGTACCCTAAACCTCAGGGTTTATCTGGCTGGTCAAGTCGGACAAGGTTCTCCAATTATCAATCTGAATCCATGACCCATACCAAGCGACCTAAAAGAAATTTGTAAATCCAGCCCAAACTTCAGTGAAACCCATATAAGCTTAATAAGCAAGTCGGGAAAAGGATTATTTCCCACCCAAGTTTTACCTAAAATTCAAAATCACACACACGATAGTTAAAAAACTCAAATTTTTACCCATGACCCAACTTATGTTAATTTTTTCTATTAGAAGTAAGGGTAAAATGGTTAATTTACTGTTCATATTAAAAAGGGAGAAGGACTATTTCCCACCAACTTTTGATGCGTTTTCAAAATGCCACTCATGACAGATGAAAATCCACTTTTCCTATCCGTGACCAAACTGCCGTCCAATTTTTCAGTTAGGGATAGGGGCAAAATCGTCATTTACTATTTAAAACCTTAAAACTTTAAAATTTTACCGTTTCCCCCCTCCAGGTTTTAAAAACTACTAACTAACCCATCCTTAAAGTTTGAAAAGTTTAGATTTCACCCCTAGGGTTTGCTTCCTTCTTCGACCACCACCGACGGCCGACGTAATCGATCGATCTCTCATCTCCGACTATAAAGGATGACGAAGCGTCATCCAGATCTGGAAGAACAGATGAAGGACGACGCTTCGTCGTCCTTCGTCGTCCTTCGTCATAGCGTCTGGACGATGCGACGAGCGACGAAGGATGGCGAAGAGTCATCCTTCGTTGTCTGGGTGGAGTAACGAAGAGAGACCTCTTCATCGTACGGTGGTGCGACGAAGAGATCTTTGTCTCTTTGTCGCACCGTGCGACAAGGAGATGAAAATCTCTTCATCGCACCACCGCCATTGCACCAGGAGAAGGAGGAGGCCGGTGACGACGTCGGGAGATGAAGTTGAAGAATGGAGGTGAAACTGCTAGTTTTGAAAGTTATGGGGGGCGACTGTATTTTGAAAAATATGGAAACCCTAGGTTTGGGGGTGAAAATGTTAGTTTTCAAAGTTTAAAAACTTTAGGTAAGGTGAAATGTTAGTTTTTAAAACCTAAGGGGGGTGAATGGTAAAACCCTCATATCAATTTTGGAATGAATTGTGCAGACTAAATTGAGAGGTATTTTTGTCATTTCATCTAATAAGAGTAAAATGGACATTTTACCCTTATGCAAATAGATATCATCCATATTAACGGCTCACGGGTAGGAAAAGTGGATTTTCATCTACCGTGGGTGACATTTTGAAAACGCATCAAAAGTTAGGTGGGAAATAGTCCTTCTCCCCTATTAAAAAAATATAAAATTTGTTACTTTTCCCTCTAAGTTTTAGAAACTAACAATTTCACCCTTACCTAAAGTTTTCAAACTTTGAAATGTAACATTTTCACCCCCAAACCTAGGGTTTCCATATTTTTCAAATACAACTACCCTTAACATCAGCTTCTGGCATCCCTTTCGACGTCCTCTCTAGTCTCCTCCTTCTCCTGAGCTGACAATAAAGGTGGTATCTCTTTGCCACACCACCGTGCGACAAAGAGACAGAAATCTCTTCGTCGCATGAATCTTCGTCTCTTTATTACACCGTGCAACAAAAAGATGAAGATTTCTTTGTCGCACTAGCTATCGTCGACTGAGGAGAAGGAGAAGGTTGAAAAGGACGTCGAAAGGAATGCCAAAAGTTGAAGTTGAAGAGTGAGGGTGAAACTACTATTTTTGAAAGTTATGAGAGACAGTTGAGTTTGAAAAATATGAAAACCTTAGATTTGAGGGTGAAAACGTTACTTTTTAAAGTTAAAAAAACTTTAGGTAAAAGTGAAATTGTTAGTTTCTAAAACCTAGAAGGGAAAAAAGTAATACATTTTATATCTTTTTAATATAAACAGTAAAATGACCATTTTACCCTTATTTTTAATAGGAAAGGTTAACAGAAGTTGGGTTATAGGTGAGAGTTTAGATTTTTCAACTGTTGTAGATGTGATTTTGAATTTGAGCTAAAACTTGGGTAAAAAATAGTCATTTTCTCTAAGCAGGTCTAAACATTGGGCTAAGGTTTTGGGTAAATTTGACAAAAAGTTTGGCCCATTTAATGGTACAAATTAAGAATTGGATCATTATAAGGTAAGGATATGTATAATTTTAGTTTTGGGTAGGAGCTGAAACCTACTTTGAGATTGACCATCTCAATTTTGGGGGGGAACAAACCTTCATCGGTTCTAGTTTTGGTTTTAATTTATATCCAATTCTTGTTTCAATTTCTTATTTTTTTATCAGAGTGCTCAAACTTAGTCACCCCTACTAATAATCTCTCATCAACTAGTTAGTATATTATTAGTCTGATCACATTAAAGCCTATGAATGCCTCAAAACAAGTCTCTCTAAATAGTTTCTTTTGGTGGTCGTTGAATCATATTCAAATTTGTGAGGAAGTATCTTTGTAGACTCTCACTATGACTCGACCTCTTAAATAGTAAAAAGTCAATAATTTGTCAATCATTTAATTATGTTGTAGTTTACCGAACTCTTATCTCTTTTTGAGTTTGATGCTACATTCTGCAAACACAATAAAAACAAAACAAAAACCTAAAAAAAAGCATCAAAATTTTTTCTTTTGTAAGATTTCAATTTTCACCTTTGATTAAATGAGGCTAACATATCTTTGAACTTTGACTGTAATCATATCATATAAAGCACAATGGACATTGTGACAATGTTTCAAATGTAATGCAATCACACTACTTCAAGATCCAAAGCAATGTCACACCAAGGTATCCCATCAAAAACTTTAAGAAAAACCTCTAAAATAAACTGCAATAAGAATCATACAATATAACACTTGGGGTCAATAGAAACGACTCCTGGGCGTCAACCATTGTGAATCATCCATACTAGGACTCTGATCTCCACCAAAATCCATCAAAGTCTCTGACAAAATAGAACCGATGTTCACAGCTGGTTTTTTCACTGGCAAAAGAGGAAGCGGCGCCTCCCCTCGGATAATCCTTGCAACCTCCTTCACGGTAGGCCTCTTCTCATGGTTTGGATGCACACAAGCAAGTCCCACCATGAGCATTCCTTGCATTTCTGATGAGTTAAACTTCCCTCTCAATCTCAAATCAGCAGCCTCAAGCAACTTCCCTTTCTCCCACTGGCGCCACACCCAATCAACAATCAGTGATCCTTCATTATCCACAGGCCTTCTCCCTGTGGCAACCTCTAAAACCACTACTCCAAAGCTGTAAACATCAGTTTTCTCTGATGGAACACCGGAATAAACATATTCAGGGGCAAGATATCCCATTGTACCAGCTGGGATTGTAGCTTCTCTTGTAATGCAACTGTGTTCATAGACTTCTGCTAAACCGAAATCGCCAAGCTTGGCATTGAAGTCTGCATCTAGCATTATGTTGCAGGACTTTACATCTCTATGAATTATCTGTCTCTCACACTCTTCATGAAGATAAGAAAGAGCAGAAGCAACCCCAAGAATGATTTTTAGCCTTTTCTCCCATGGCAGCAAAGTTGTAGAATGGGTATTAGTGTGAAGGATGCTGTCAAGGCTTCCATTGGGCAAGTATTCATAAACCAGGACTAATTCAGCTCCTTCACAACACCATCCTTGAAGCTGAACTAAGTTTTTATGCCTCAAGCACCCCACCATTGTTGCAAATTCAGTAGTGAAAGGATTGCGTGTGCAGTCGATCAAATTAGCCCTTTCAAATCTCTTAACTGCCACTGCTCCACCGGAGCTGAGAGACCCTTTATACACAGTTGCTGAAGCTCCTTCGCCAACGATTCTGTTCCGATGAAACCCCATTGTTGCTGATCTTATCTCAGCAAGTGACAATTGTTTGGGAACATTATTTGGTTCTGCATTTAAAGCGTGTGTTTGTTTACCTCTACCATTTTGCTTTTTCTTCCTTATAAAAAAGAAACTGATGACACCAACAACAGCGATTATGGAAAAGCCAAATGCTGCTAATCCTCCAAGCTCAAGTGCCATGTCCCTTGCATTTGCTTCTCTTTTGTGAACATTAACACTACTGCTATCATAATTTGAATCTCCAGGATAGCACATGAAACACTCCCCATCTTCAACCATATCTATGGGATTCACAGAAGCATAAGAAGCGAAAGTCTTGAACCGCCAACGCTCAATTATGTGCAAAGCTGAGCCTTGCCCGTTGCCAGCAGAGAAACCAACATGCATATACTCTTTGAACTGCTCGGAGAGGTCCATCTGAACAACAAGAAGTGGACTTGGAGGCCTAATCTGAGAGTAACCAGCCCACACCCTAATCAATTTCAATGCATCTTTGTACTCAATCCAAGCTGTAATCTGATTCCCACTTTTAAGATCAATCCCTCTTGAAGAAGTATCAACAGAAGCAAAAGAAATAGCCGTTTTAACATCGATACCAATATGGTTACCGTTGATATCCCCAAGTGAAGGGTCAAAACTGGTATCAAATTCCACAGCAAAGAAAGAATCTTGGGGTCCGGGAAGGCCAATGTAGCCCTTAGAACGAGTAAAAGAATCGGCACTGGAGGTAACCAAGAAAGCAAAACCATCTCCAAAGGGACACAAGGGAGAGGGGATTATAGAGAAGGAGAATTTACAAGAAAAAGAAGCTGTGGTGTTAGTTGTGGAATCAAGAAAACGAATAGGGTATAGATAGAGAGCCCTTCCAATGCCAGAAGATGAAGAAGATGGAGAAGAAGAAGGAGAAGAAGAAGAGGATGATGATGAAGAGAGGCAAGTTAGTTCTTGAGTGAGGCTAATGGCATTGTCTCTGAAATAGGCATCACCATAGAGAGTGATATTATTGGCAGGCAATGAAGTGAAAGTGAAGATCTTGATAAAGAAAGTAGCCCAGAAGAGAAACAAAAGAGAAGTGTGCATTGCGATGTGTTGTTAGAAACAGAGGTTTAAGAGAAATGAATGGAAAGAAACTGAAAGAAAACTCGGCCTGTTTTGTTCGTTTGATCTTGGATTGAAAACATGTTAATGAAACGAGGGCGTTTAACTGTTTGCAAGAATAAAACCTAGAGAAACAGAGGTTCTTGACGGAGTGAAAGTTGAGAAACCCAGTTAGTTAAACCAGACCCTCTCTGCATTCTCTAATCATTTTGTTTCTGAAAACTTATTTCTTATTTATTTCATTATCTCCTGATCATCTTATGAGTCCACAATTTAGCAGCAGAATTTTTTTTTTTTTTTGGGCAGAAGGAGAAAATTTGATTAAGAAAAGGATATTGACTTTATTACCCAAAAATTGGCTAACGTGTACATTTATATCACATCTTTTATCGCTTAAATATTTTTATTATTTTATGTATTAAAATACTTAAACTGTTATTCTCTTCAACCTTATAAAAATTTATATTTATAATTTTATTGAAATATAATTTATTATTGTTTAATATTATGATTTCATATTGTTATATTGTTTAATATTATTATAATATAGTTGAAGCATTAATGGTTAGAATTGAGAATAAGTTGACAAAGATCCAGATCTGAATAAAAACACATGAAGAACTGATTAGTGTTAACGCCAAGTCTTGGCATTCCCACCAACCCATTCTTCTTATGTTTTTTATCTAGAAGCACACAAACGCCAATTGGTTTTTCATGTGTTTTTTTATCCAAACTTGAATCTTTGTCAACTCATTCCAGTTTTAATCGTCAATGTTTCAATTACATTATAATAACATTAAACAATATAATAACATAAAATCACAATATTAAATAATAATAAATTATATTTCACATAAAATTATAAACATGAATTTTTATAAGGTTAAAATAAGAGTAATTTAAATATTCTAACACATAAAATAATAAAAATATTTAAGTTAAAAAAAGTGTGATATAAATGTACAAGTAAACTCATTTTAAGACAAAAAATTCAATATCCCTTCAAAAAAAAGAAAGTAGCGAAGAGGATAGACATGAATAAAGATCTAGCTTTCCGTCACTTGGCCAAAGAAATTTTTTATTGAAATAGATGCCTTAGGAGGAGTAGAGGCAACGCTTTTGCAAGATGAACACCTTATAACTTCATCAGTAAGGCCTCATATTCTAAGAGCTTAATGTTGTCAGCCTATGGGAATGAAATGTTGCTATTCTCTTACCATTAGAAAGTGGGAACACTGTCTTAGAAACCAACATTACCTTTAAAGCCTCCTTGTATATTTGCTTAAAAAAAAGATTTAATTTATTTTTAAACTTTCGTCTGTTAAATTTTAAAAGTTTAAATACTTACTTGTTAACTGTTAAAATTAACAAAATCTATTAGTTTGAAAAGTATAATTATCATTTAATGTTTAATATTAAAAAAATAAAATTTTATCTCTTCTCCTTCTCCCAAATTTTAAAAACTAATAATTTTTCATACATTAATTTTTTAAAACTTTACTTTTCTCCCTTGTTAAGGTTTGCACTTTTTCTCTTCCCTCTCCAATGATCGGAGACAACCGACCTCCCATCTTTGCAAACACTATGCCTCCCAGACAATCTTGCTAGGGTTTGCATTATTCTTATATCAGAGACAAGATGGATACGAAAAATGGTTTTCCTTACAAAAATAGAAATAGGGATTAAGACATTTATCCCCAACCCAATCGGTCCCCATCCCTAATTTTATTCCTTTCTTAATAAAAAATTAAGAAATGCTAATTCACTCTAATCCTGTGGAAAATTCTGCAAAGTTTTAACAGGTGGTAGTTAATTTCGAAAAGAAATCCCTTGAGTATCCCATATGATATTAATCCCTTCAATCCAATTTTTCAGTTTTTCTTGCACCACATGACAAAGACCTATAAACCAAAATCATTCAAATTCCAGATTCAAAAACAGCATCATAAATAGACCAACAAATACTTTGTCAAATTGAGCAATGGAAGGAACCATTACATTTCAAAACTTTGACAAAAGAAATCCTGTTTTCTAATTCTAAATTCTAATCATGTGTATGTATGTGTCAATGCAAAAAGCTTTTACAAAATCAAAATCATTTTCATGATCTTCATGTACAGTTTGTTCAAAATCAATAAGAGGCATAATATGAGAATATTGATCTTACAAAATCAGTAAGGCGTGATGTGGGTTGTCTTCGTATCATAGCTTTCCAATCCACTGCTACAATTCTTCTTCCCCAAAACTTTAACCAAATCCCCACACATTTTTCTAACCATCCCTTCGATTTCGCTTTGCATGACTAGTAGCACTTTCGTCACGCCGTTACTCTTAACCACCGCCTCCGTTACTCTCCCGTCTTTGTACACATAACACATGCTCCACAGCACCGCAACGGCCTCCTCTCTTGCCGTTTTGCCCACCTTGATTATTTTCTCAACGATCCCTGCCGCACATCTCGAGTCTTCGCTAACCGCCAACCGCCCCTCGCTGCACTTGATGGTTATTGACAGCAACTTGATCGCCTTTTCGATCGTCGGAATCCGTGAACTCGTATCGGAGAGTATCTTCGACAGGATTTGAACGAGTCCAAATTGGACGAGTTGAGTTTTGACCGACCGAGTTCCTGATAGCGTGATTAAGATTGACAAGACAGCGTCATTTAAGTTATCACCGTTTGACGTTCTAAGTTGATCGAAGAGTGCTGAGAAGATGCTCTCTGTTTCTACAACTCTGCGTTTTGATTCGTTGTCCAGTAGAATTGCATTCAGGATTTTGATTGATTCGATTCTTGAATCTAAGCTTCCTTTCTCTAGAACTTCAAGAATAGAAGCTAGACAATTACTATTACCAAGGAAAATCAAATGATTTATTTTCTCTTTGACTCCATTTTCGTTTAAAATCAAACTCAAAACCTTGAAAACTGACTCCAAAGCTACGATTTCCCCTTGTTTTCGATTCAAAACACTGACAATGGCTTCCAAGAAACCACCGTAACTACTCAAAAACCTCCGATTCTCTTCACTACCACGAACAAACTCGAAAATCTTCGCCAAACAACCCACGCAACTCTTCTCACTCTCGCATTCACTTCCAATCTTCTCAATCAAATCCTTAATCTCCTGCTCCGACAGCGTCAATTGACGGGACCAGAGGTTGATCAGGCGGTGGAGCGTAAGGTTGGGAGTGATGTCTTTGGTGGAAAGGATTTGCATCGTGGCCGGACATGTATCATGTCCTGATTCAAGCCAGTGCTGAATACTGGAACGGTCGTATGTAACTCCGGTGCAGAGGCTCACCGGAGACTTCATGACGTCCAACGAAATCGGGCATCGGAACAAGCTCGGTACGGTTACGAACAGTTCGTTTCTTGCCATTTTTTGTGTAGTAGTAGACACAGAAGAATTCTAAGAGCCTCAGACTTGAGAGAGGAAGAGAACCAGCAAACAAGATGGGGATTGTGAGGGGGTTTTGTAGAGGAAAGAGTCAAAGCAATGAGGCGACGTCATATTGGCTGTGGGTCAGCTTTATTTATGAAATTCATAGTCGGACTTGAATTGGCGTCAAATTTCAAAAGTGGACGAGGGGGACCAGAAGAAGTTGAAAGTCTCAAAGCCAGAAGGGCCGCGCAATTCATGGAACGCATATATTTCTGGTCGTTTTGCGGGTCCAGCTTCTGAAAACCCATCAACTTGGCTTTTTGAAAGGTCAGTTTTCTTATTTATTTTGTGAACATACTATTTAATTGTCAATTGCATAATCTAAAGTTTTGAGTAATCAACCAAAACACACGGTTTGAGGTAAAGTCGGTGAGCTCAACGGTCATTTTCTAACTTGATCACAAATTTCATATGTTTTGGTTTAGTCTGAAATTATCTAAAGGCCGGAGGACGTTTTCTCTCCCTCCTAGTCTCTCTCAACCGTCTCTCTATCATGTTCATCTCAACCGAATGAATACAAACTTGAAAAAATACTAATTTTTGAGTGAGAATAAATCGTTTGACTTTTTCAAAACTGTTTTTTCAATTTAATTTTAAAAAAATTTCAAATTAAACTAAACTAAACCGTATACATCTTTACCTATATATATTAAAAAAAAAAAATCCCATAATATATGAAACTCCATTAATTTGAGTGGGGCTTTTGGAAAATTAAGAAGTTAGCGTTTAGTGTGTGATAAAAAATTACAATCAACTACCGAACCGAACCGAACCCCCTTGTTCTAATAAATTAGAAGGAAGAGATGTAAATAAATGTAGGTAAGGTAAACCAAAAAAATATGTTCCATGTGAGTTGTTAAATGCAGAGTGTGTAATCCCATTATCGGGAAATTAAAGTCAGTCACGGACGGACACAAACAAACACAAAGTCTCCCACGCACATTAAACAAATTAAAGCAAGCGTGTACACTGGGGCTTATGACTTTGAATTGAACTTTGAAAAGCTAACAAACAATAATCTCTCTCCCACTACACAAATTCACAAATACTACACCGTTCTACGCTTTGTCATGATTTCAGTATGACCTGCTTGAGTCCTGACTTAACCTACCACACGTTTTCAATTTTTAATGTAATATAAATTTTGCTCCCACTCCAACTACGGCCGGCCGGCCGCTCCAGCCTGGCTGTCGTTTTTTATTTTCATTTCCTGTATTGCGTCTTTCTCGTTGGGTTTGAATATTTGACTCTACGCCAAACGACTTGCTTCCACCCGAGTTATAGTAAAATTTTAAAGTTTTATGTTTTAAATTTTTAAAAACTTAAATTTGAGTAAAATTTTATTAAAATTTTTTCTTAAAATTAAGGATGAAATTATTATTTAATAAAAAATTTTTAAAAACAAAAATTTTTCAGCCTTGACTTAATAAATAAAGTAATCCCTAATATTTATATATTTATATATTTAAAATGGGTACAAATAATATTACTCTTGATTTTTTGTATTGCGTCTTTATCATTGTGTTTGTATATTTGATTTTAGGCCAAAAGACTTGTTTTCACCTACGGTATAGCGAAATCTCAAAATCTTATTCTTTAGTTTTTAAAAACCGAAACACCCATCATTAGTCAAATTCTATTAACATTTTTAATTAAAATTAAAGATAATATTGTCATTTAATAAAAAATTTAAAAAACTAAAATCTTTTAACCTTAACTTAATAAATAAAGTAACATCTAATATATATAAATTTATATATTTAAAATATGTATAAATAATATTTTTTTGAAAATACTTTAAAATTAAATTATTAATTTATTTAATATAAAGATTTATTGAATTTAATGTTTGATGTGATTAGTTCAAATCAGTCAAATTAAAATAGAAATTTCTTGTTAAACAAATTATAGAGTCAACGACACAAGAGTTGGACTTGGACCCGCAACATGGTTAGTAGTCGTGGCAAAGAGCCGGCAGGTGATGAGTATGACTAAGCTGTGAGTGGCAAGTTGACTTTGTCAAAGTTTTGGAACGGGCATATTTTTCTACTTAAATTTATATTAAAAAAAAACTTCGATTAATACAAGAAAAGCCACTTAAATATGATGATGAATTAAAAAACTGAAATTCGTTTTTACCCACTTGGAATCTGAACAAAGTTAACCCACCCTTCATTTATCTAATTGGTTTCTGTCTTGGGGTTGCTTTCTTGCTCGCATTTTCTTTTTTAATAAAGATTTGAGTGATTGATAGTAAATAAATACTAAATAGATGCTGGAATAAAGGGTTTCTTTTTGTTTTCACATTAGTATTTTTGAGTTTCAGCTTTAAGGGTGTTCGGTTTGTAAAATTTACAAGTTTAAAGAATTTGATATGAATCAATAAAAACAATATTGTTTTAGGCAAGAAACATTAAAATGACGTTATTTTAATATTGAGTAGAACTCAAACTCGAGTTTGACTTCTTCCATACGAGCTGAGCTTAAGCACATTTGGAGCGGTTCAAATTTGACTCCACTGAAAAGAGTTCGAGTATAGATAAGCTCGAGCCGATTTGGCTTGAACCCAACCCTATATGAATACATACATGAGATTTTTTCTTTTTCTTTTTTACTTTCATGAGAACAAGAGGGGCCTGTTGACTTGCTATTTGAAGCCTGGTTTCTCCTTAAAATTTGACAAATCTCCTTATTTTGAAGCCAAAACTAGACGCATTCTTTAGAATTAATTTTAAGACATGATATAAACTTTCAGAATTCAAAATAATGAAGAAAACTGATTATATTTTTTGTGCTATAGATAAGTCATTGAGAAGAAGGTCCGTATAAAAGCTTTGGGCAAGACACCTAGAAGACAAGCTGTTAGCTTGTACTAGACTCGTTCATTATTGGTATGGTACTTTTTTTTTTCCCCTTCATGAAATGTCAAAACTTCCTATGTAAAATCATGGGACGACATCCAATAAAGCAATGAGTTATCGTAATGGGAGCAAGAACACTCTCAATACAACTTAGCGTATAAATAACAATCTTTTGTTCGAAGGTAATGAGTTTTCGTATTATAGTTCATTCTTATCTATGTTTATATAGAAAAGTAATAACTACTTACTAATTTTAAATAAAAGAGGATTATAAAAAAATTATTTAAACAGTCACAAAACCCTTATTAGAGATCTCTAGATATCTAGCTCATTCTCAAGATATTTCTTCTGTAAACATTATTAATATTATGTCAAAACACTTCCACAAAGAAAAAAACATTAATAACGGGTGTAAGCTTTTAATAAACAGATCAAACTATGTTAAAAGATCTTTTTGTGTTTGATACATTTATTTTTCATTCACTTATATTATCAATTATTGTAATGGATAACGAAATGATCTCACACTTTCAGTCGGCATTATCATACTTTATTTTGCATAAGGCTCTAAATGGTGTATTTTAGTTTGTGATTAAAAAATACATCAATAATTTGATAATAGAAGAAAGGCCCTCACCAAAAACACTCCGACATCATCAATCATTCATATATCATTCTTTCGATACCTTGTCACAAAAAACAAAATATGAAATCTATCAATCTTTGATAGAGTATCATTTTCAAGACTTCTAGCAAAAAGACATCAAGGAATCCCTAAACGCTCACACCTTTTAAAACATGTTGATACAATGTATGCATAACTTAGTGTCATAAAAACCCCAAAACTCAATGTCTAGATAATTCAGGAGGTGTAGACTTCAACTCACCAAGAGCAAGCAACTTATGTTGCAGTGGTGTTAACTTACGACGTGCATCTAATTTTTGGAGTGAAGATGTTTACCAACCTGAAGTAGTTTGCTCATGCTCTGAACACACCATTCCTTAACATGCAGGCAACTATCAACATGCAGAGATGAACTCACGTTAGACGAATAACTCACATGCACGTCTCAATGTATCATTATGAGATATGCAAAGTCAAACTTTATGTTGTGATGATTAATCAACAATGTGTATATCTTAAAGCATGTCTTGCTAACATTAATCACTGGTGTGTAGACGATTACTCATGTCATAGACATGTTTGCTAAAAGTGTGCAAATAACTCTTAATATATAGTGTCTCAATACAAGCAAACGACTCGCATCATAATAGTGATTATTTTCATTGTGCAACCATTAACTCTCCTAAATAATAACATCAAATGCATCCCCCTTACAACAAAATTAGGGACTTTTGTCCCTCTAAATGGTTAGTCGCAAAGAGAACATGAGTTTCTAAAAAAACTATCAACCACTTCCACCAATAAAAACAACAACCAGGTTTCTCTTAATAGAGAATCTCAAATTATTTTCAACATGAATAATATAGCGGACTTTCTCTCCCAATTGAGATAGTAGCAAGATGCTCTCTAGCATAAGACCTAAAGTCTTATTTGGCATATGACACAAAATAGACCTACAAGTGTTCGTTAAGGCAATAGCGGGCAATGAGTAGATATCATGTCTTAATGTTTATTAGTTACAACCTACTCAACGCTATTAAGTGTTGACACTCTTACTAGCCTTAAAGAGCAAGACTATTCTGATTGTTTAACCTAAGGATTGAAGTAATGATCCATGGATACCATCTCTGTTGAGAAGATATTATATCTATGAAACACTCTCACATGTTAAACCTATAAATGACATCAATAGGTTAGACAACTTGGTTGTTGAACCTGAGGATAAGATTCGTGTAACTCCATAGTGGTTCCTCATATGACTGCAAAACTCACATTGTCGAACCTCAAGCTTACAATAGTAATCACTGGATGCTATCTCTTGACATCTGAAACAAGTCTCTAGTCGAAAAGATACCATGCATTCATCACTTTCTGTGTTGGTGTTATATCTTATGAATTTTCTTTTAGAAGTTATTAGGACGAAACTTTACAGGTAATCACATGACACTTTTTTTTTGGGGGGGTGTCATTCATCTTCATTGTTGTGACATTTTTAAAATGGCTGATTTCGGTTTTGTCTTTATAGGTGCACGATTCAATTAAACTAGTCTAAAAGGAATTTCAAAGACCAATCATGTTCCCTTTTAATGTAAAATGCGTTGGACTGCATTACCAGTTTTCTTGTCAGGGCTGATCAACCGAATTCACCCAAAAATTCAGATTTGTGTAATTTTTGTGGGAGCTTACTTAGTGTAGCACATTAACATGACAAACCCATACATTAATCTTAACTTACTTTCGTAAATTTCTAATTTGTTCCCCAAGTTCTTTCTTCTTATATATACTAGTTTTCTTTATGAATATTTTGGGCTGCTCCCTGGCTGAATGAGCCAGCTTGTCCAGCCAAATATCCATGTCTCTCACAAATTTTCCCCACAAAAAAAATTGAGGGTACTTAGGTTTCAGTAATATTTTATAATTAAAATTAAAAAATTATTAGGTATAAATTAATATTATATTTGATAAAAATTAATAAATATAAAAAATTATTGTGTTTGATTAGAGGTAATAAAATAATAATAATATATTATTTTACGTAAATATTTTTAGAATAAAGGCCTACCCAATTTATATAATATATTACTCGGATCTTTTTATGAAAGGTTTAATAATCCAAATACTCATATTAAACTATTGATCCAGTCTAATAACTTTTAAGAGAATTGAGTTTATCTTATTAATCACTCAAATTCATCTGTAAACTAACTTTGAAATATTCAATTTCTTAGTTTTATAAAATCAAACTATAATTAATATTAATCTATATTAAAAATTTCTAACATATTGCACAAAACCTATGAATTATAATTTTGTATTCGTTAAGTCTTTAACAAGTTGTCCCATCAGCATTAATGTTGTCTATGTACACACTTTTGGGTATATAAACATTGTTCTTAATTCAAAATTATATCATCATACGATAATATATTATATGTATACTTAATTATGCCATAAATTTTGTTATAAATTGTCCAACTTAACCCGCTAATCATTAGCCTAAACCTCTTTAATTAATATGATAATTAATAAATAAATAACATGATTAATTTGTGGGGCTCTCACACAACCTTAGGGTGGATAGATTATAATAAATAATTAATTAAATTCAACACTATGCACAATTAGGAACGAGTAGTATATGTGTATATAAATAATGACATATCATTATATGATTTGATAATTAAAAATTAAAGATAAAATAATATTCAATCACATTATAATACATAATTATTTATACATAAAATTATATATAAAAATTATATACATAATTTTATTATTAAAAAATGAGTGCCACAAAGGCACATATTCTCATTGCACATTTAGGAATTGTTCGCTCACAAAGGCTTGAACCTTTCTGTTGTCTCGTATTTCAAAAGACTTATTTCCATCCAAATTTAGTCAATTCGCAAATTCACACCCATTGAGATTTGGGTCAACAAAAATATTTCTTATTGTTTTTGTCTCCCAAGGTTCATTTTCAACGTTGAGAATTGGGTGTTTGTTCGGGTTTGGATATTATATGATTCCAAATTTAGGCCAACTTCAAACACAAGCCTTTTTAAACTCATTCTTCTTTCTTTGTTATTTAAAATATCATCTTTCTTTTTGTTTGAAAAGAGAAGATGCTACAAAGAAATTCCAATTTATAAAAAGAAAAAAATAATAAAGGAAGTGATATTTTGGTTGTTTACGCATAAATGTGTTGCCACTTGTGGTTTTAAAATGTTAAAATTGTTAGTGGCAGTAGTTTTCACCAGCTAGCATATTCACGATACTCGCTTGCCTTTCAGACCTTTTTCATGAACAATGGCGCTCTGTAAATTGAACATTTGATGTTGACAGAGTGTGCCTCTTCTCCACCGTCTGTTTCTGAATCCTGCACCTTCCCCCCTTTCCTTGCATTCGTATTAATTTTTGACTGCATATTAGATATTTATTATTAAGAAAGGTTTAGTTTTTGACCTCGCGGGAAAACTTGGTATAATTGATGTAAAGTCGATAATTGGATTTAAAATTTTATTTGGGTATGGTCAATTTAATATTATAAATCTGAAATTTAACCTGGGTGTGATTGATTTAACTCAAAGAAGTGATATGATTTAAATAAAGTCTTTCATTATAAAAAAAAAAAAGCTTTAAAAAATAATAAAATTATTTATGTTTATAATAATATTAATAATTTATGCATAATTATTAGATTTAATAATTTTAAATTACAAGTAAACATTACTTCTTTACTACGTAAATGAGTTCTTATTGTTTAATATATTAATTAGGGAAATTATATTAAATACTTATTTTATCATTTTATTAAGTAAAAATGTACATTTCTTCTATTCCTAAGTAAAAATACTCTATTTTTTTATAATACCAAAATTACCCTTCACCTTATCTACATAAACATTTTCATTCTCATTCTCATTACATACACTTCTTATATAATTTAAATACTCACTCTCACTCTCATTTTTATTTAATATCAATTACTACAGGTTCGATCGGAAGGAAGAAATTCGTATTTTTGAATTCAAATAAAAAAATCAATTCGTGAAAAAAATATTTATATGAATCTTAACTCAAAACTTAAATTTTATTTGTTAAATCTAGTTTGTATGTCATGTAAATGAGGCATTTAGATATTTGATAATAATTTAGGGGTATCTTTTTTATAAAAAGGAAAATGCCAAAGTTTAGTATTCACATCATGGACATTGTTAATAGTAGTAGCATAAATTAATATATTTATATAAATTAAAGTGATAATATGTGATTATTTACTTTTTTTTATTGTTTCACAATCCCCAAATCATATATTATTATATTAGATTATAAGAATAAATTAATATAATATTATTATTTATTTATATATATAATATATACTCATTTTACGATCTATAAATAAAAAAATTGATTATACAGTAAAGTTACCAGATATTGATATTAGATTGTATTGTGAGAGAGAGAGAGATGATCAGACACGACACTATAGTCATACCTTTAAAAATTAGTGTACAAGGCTTAGTTCTAGCACAACTTATAGGTCTGATGAACGGTGTCGAAGCCACCTAGCCTATTCCAACACAACCGATTGCCGTGCTTCTATATATTAACAATCTAATCAGATTATCAGCAATAAAATTCTCCCATGAATCTTTGTTAGTTTATTCAATTATAGCTTTAGATTGCCAATGTATGACGTTACTTAACACTAACATTCCACACGGTTTGGTCAAAATTGACGGTGGATTAGGTCAAACCATTTTTATTTTCTTTATCTGCATTAGGTGAGGAGAGAATTAATGGTGTATTTTGTTGATATTTGTTCATTAATAAATTCGACCACCTCTTTTAGCAGATAAAATTGAGCCCCCTTCAATTTGTGCAATATGTGGCACAATAATTAATTAAGAATTAATAGATATAATCGTATTACCCACTACTAATAAAGATTGAATTCGTTAATACTTAAATAATAAAAACTACTACAACAGTCAACCCAGAGACATTGAGCAAATTTCAACAGAATGTTTGAATCCTAGTAAACAAAAACACAAATTATTCGTATTTTAAATATATTATTTCAAATTTTAGAATTTAAAACATATTAAACATGTATTTTATACATTTTTTTATATTAAAAATGTATTTTTGTTATTTTTTATAACTTTTTTAAGTACGAAAATATTTTTTGTATTTTCAATTAATTATCGCAATATTTTGTCATCCAACTTGCTAATCTCTTCGAATAATTTTTTGTGATAATTGAATATTGATTATATATTATATTAAGTTTAATAGTTTATTTGATACTTTAAATTTAAATTGTTACCCATAAGATCTATGAAAAGTTTTATTGACAATGTGTTGTATTAAACCTATATATACACATTCCGTATCTGTTTCATATCTGAATTTTATAAGCATTTTTTTATGAACGTATTTCTCATTATTTATGATATTATACCTATATAATTTCTATACCATTTTTGTCAGTTCCCGTGTTTATTAACTAGGGTTCGAACATAGTTAGAAACAAGTAATGTTTATTTACTGATCGTCTCACCAAACCCCATTGAAATTACCTTCAATTGAAATTCAAACTTTATCTTGAACTTAGTCCATTGGTAGTTAGTTTGGATTTATAGGTTTTAATATTGTCTAACACACATGTTATTGACTAATCAGTTATAGCATGAAGCTTATGATATAATCCACACAACTACCGCAAACGCACATGTTCCTTTCATGGTAAATTTTCATAATAATAGGCATTGAATCTGGACACTTTCATTTGTATGTAATTTGATTAATTACTATACATACCCACGTTAGGTACACATATGTGAATAGAGACATAGAGTAATATGTAAGGGTCGTACAAATGTAAGATGAATGTAACTGAATGTATAATAAGCCAAAAGACTTACTCCTACCCAAGGTTTGGTGTATTTTGAAACTTCCACTTAGGGAGTTTCAAAAACCTGAATCCTTACTCTTCTTTCAAATTTTTTGTTAGAGTTAAAGATAAAATAGTTATTTAACAAAAAAAATTAAAATTTTATTTTACTTTTCTCTCTAATTTAAAAAACTAATAATTTCTCTTCACTTAAAAGTTTGAAAAGTTCATTTTTTTATCCTAAGATTTTTTTCTTCTTTCACCAGTGACCCAAATTTGGCCGGCCAACTTTGTCTTCCCACCCATGTATTGGTCGGCTCTCTCTCTTTCTCTCTCTTTGGTTCCATACTGTTGAAACTGGCCAAACCAAACAACATTCGGTTGCTCCCGATTTAACTTCTGCTTGGAAATCAGAAAAAAGATGATGTCACCCAGTTTGGAAAATCTGAGTATGCATAAATGGTCATCTTTTATACAGTGTATTGGCTTGCATGCTTTCCATTTCGGAGTTGCATATCACTGTGATCGACCACTTGAAATTAAGAGAGAGTTTCTGATCGTCCACAATTCATCAAGCAAACTTCCTTTGTTTTTTTTCCTGTATAACATTACTAATATTGCATTTGAAGAATTTTCTATATGATTCATTTGAAAGAGTTATGTCTTGGGTTGTAATCGAATACAGTTTGAGAAGGAATCAAAATCCTATAAACAATCCGAACCCTACAAAATAAGAAGACTAATATATAACAAATCAGAATCAAATCAAATTAGAATCACTAAATAGGAAACAATATTTTATTTAACATCATTAAGATAAAAAAAATGAAGAAGATTCATTTTTTAAAAGAAGATGAGATTGAATTACAAGTAAGAATACAATTTGCATGTTTCATGCCTTTATATATATAAGGTCTATCAGAAATGATCAATTGGGCTCAGAGCTTCTGTACAATGTGAAAGCTCGCCAATTAAACTTACTAGTTGAAGGAAAAGGAGAGGGGTTTTACTTATAAAAGATAATAAGCAACTTCTAAAGTAATCAAAAAGCATGAAAAAGAGAGTTCATCGATCTTCTTGATTGTTTTATCATGAGCATTCAGTTGATGCTTCCAAACAGACAAAAAAGACTTGAATTCTGGTACGTATTCTTCATGGCAGTCTATGTGAACTCTGTAATCCGAAGTCGTTGTGCCCTTTGGACGGCCCTGAAGGCGGGATTGGGACTCCTTTTGGCAAGAAACCAGAGATTGTACGCAGTGAATTGTGAGATTTTGTTGAACTCACTTTGAAAGCTTGAGAACTGTATCTTGAACCCTGAGTGTTATCAACCAAAACAACCAACAAAAATACCAACCAAAGCATGAGAATTAGACATCTTTTTTCCATACCCAATTAAAACGAGAAACAAACCAAGGAACTTGCGAAGAGAGAGAGAGATTCTGAGGCTGAAACAGTTGAAAGCAGTAGTGGCAAAATAGGTCAATATTAACAAAATGTGATTGTTGTATAAGAAGGAAAACGTTGGAAAATGGAGAAAAAAAATGCATGCTGGGTCATAAGGATCACCAAATGAGAGAGATCAGAAGAGAGAGAAAGGGCTTGAAGTTTGAACGGGTCTTAAGGATGAGTGCTTTTGAGTAAAACTAGAATGATGAAACACAAATGGATTTTGGGTATAGCCAAACAAAAAGGTACACAAAAGTTTGAAGAAAAAGAGGAAGAAGTTTGTGTTTGGTAGGTGACAAAGTGGGGACAGAAAATTAATTGGTCGACTAGCTAGGAAAAACTGAAAACTGTTTTGTTTTCGTCTAAGTCCCACAACATGGATCCTTGTTTCTTGGCTATTGATGGAGTAAATTTTTCATTTGTCTTTATTTTTTAATTCATTATTTTATGATACACCTTACCAGGATGTTGTTTCCATCTAAGTGAGATATCATTTTAACATTATTATTAGATATCTACACTAGTATTATGAAGCAAATATTGAATGATTGTCTAACCAAATTTAATCCAAATTAATATTGACCTAAGGATTAGTAAAATTAATATAATATTAAAACTTCGAAGGTAAAATTTAGATTTGAGTCTCTATTACGCTTGTAAAATTTTAACTTATCCAATACAGTATACAAATAAAAGGTATTTTCTTTTAATAATGTTATGTATACAAACTTCCAATCATATAATAATATATCATCTATGTACTAAAAACATGTATGTATAATTTGATTGATCTTTTTACATCTATTTCAATATATCTTAAGTATATGGTATATTTATATTCCGTAAGTTAAATTTGCAACTATTTAATTGAAATTTCAATTGTTTGGAATTGATTATTAGATTAGGAATGTAGATTCAGATGAATTTGGTTATATAGTTTTGATTAAGGAAATGAAAAAAAAAAAAGTGTGGCTAAGAAGAATTAGGAAGTTCACTTTTTATTTGAAGAGATCTTTAGGGTAGAAGTTAACATACCGTTCTTTAGGGAGAAACATGTGGTAGATAGTGATGATGGTGTAGCCTTTATTTTCCAACAATATGGAAGGCCAAGGTTGGCAGATATTAAGTTGTTTGTTGAAGTGGTCCCTATTAACACTATACAACCCTTATGGCTTTGGCAAACCAATCCAAATTCTCAGTTAACCTAGTGAGGAAACAAATCATGAGCAATCCAAAATTCCCCTACATAAGTGTTGTGAGGATGAGTTACATTGGAGTGATACATCTAAAACATATAGTTTTACAATTTGTATTACAACTTCGACCTTGGGATAGTAAAACCTAACAATTTTAGGATAAACAATCTAAAACATGGCTAATGCATCATCTAGTTTCATATTTAGTGAATGTTAACGCACCAACAAACACCCGTTGTTGTGTGGTAATTTTGTAAGACTAGAGTGATGAAGATGAAGAAGACTATATGAATATAATGAAAAGAAACTTAATTTCAATACCAAGACAAGTAACATTTTGTTTTGTGATTTTGATTCCACAAAATTCAAGTGTGTATCCACGGGTAATTTGGCAAAAAAAATATGAGAGGTTATACAAACAACCCACGAAGGTACAATAATACAAATCAAGTAAGAGAATCCAAAATAGAGTTAATGTTTAGAATGTATAAGTTGTTTGAAATGAAAGCAAGTGAAAGTATAACTAAACTCTATAAAAGATTTTCAAACCTAGTTAATGACTGGAAGGAATTAGAGAATAAGTTCAAAACTATCAAACCTCTTAGAAAGTTTCTAAGAATATTGCCAAAGACATGAAGTATGAAGGTGACAACAATAAAAGAGTCAAAGGACTTAAGCAAAATGCAAATGCATGAACCAATAAGTAGTTTTTTAACATTGGAAAAGAAGAGAAAACCTAGAGAGGAAGAAAATAAGAACAAGAAATATATAACTCTCAAAGTAGTTAAAGAAGAAGAGGAAGAAAGAAATTCCTCCATGGACAAAGAAGACATAAGTCTTCTTACTAGTAAGTTTAGTAAATTGCTCACAAGCAGTAAGAGGAGCAACAAAAAATATAAAAAATATAGAACTAAAGAGCCTGTGGATAAATGCAAGGCGAAAATCATTTGTTATAACTGTGAGATGCTAAACATGATTATCCTTAACTAAAATGAAAAGACATAAAGAAAAAAAAGTGTAAGAAAAGCTATTTATTGTAATATGAAGGAAAAATGACGATTCAAATGATGAGAGTGAGACAAAAGAGGAGAAGACAAACATATAGTCTTAAAGGGGAGTAAAATTTTGTAGAATTTAAAGTTTAACTTACCCAAGTCAATCCAACAAACCTATAAGCTATTTGAATAAAAAAACACAATGCAATAAATATACATAAAAAAAAAGTTTATTCAATTTAGACTGAGTTTGAGCTTTTTTTACAAATCTTTTACGTTCACTTATTCAAGGGAATCCCTTCGAAAGTTCACTAAAATATATCCAATCAATACACTTAGTTTTCTCAAAATTTTACCTCTACAATAGTTAAATCAAGATTTACCCTTACAAAATTTCAAGTATAAGAGTATATTTTGATAAAAGTGCCTCTAAGTAGAGTGATTTCACAAATGAACATAAGTTTCTCTTAAAAGAATAGAAGGGTAGGTTTAAGAGAGATAAAAGTTAGAATATATAATGTAAGCTTGAACGTTTGAGCTTCAATTGAGATTTGAACAATTATTGGTGCAATAATATGACCCTTGAATGACTACGAAGACCTCCTTTTATACTAGAAATAAGCTTTACAAGCTGATTATACGCATTGGTCTGAAAATGTATTAGTTGACTTTAAAAAAAAAAAAAATAAAGGAATTGAATTCGCAATAGTGTCTAGTGAAACAAGCATTCCTGGCTGCATGGTTCACTTTTTTGGAAAAGTCAAAACCTTAGTCATCTCTCTTACAGTCAAATTTTGGTTTTGCGCTCTGCATGGAGTAGGTGTTCTTCAGAGTCCAACAAGAGTTCCAATGTTTTAAATTTACCCATTAGCTTTTCAACTTCATAATGGGTGTTCTTACTTCGGAATGGTCTTATTTCTCATGGAACAATTTATAGTTATGGGAGAAACAAAATTTATTTTTAAAGTTTGAGGACAAGAAAATATAGTTAAGATAAATTATGGGTGACTAACATTTTACTATTAAAAAAAATTAATTAAAATAACTTAATTTTATTGGGGTTAAACTATATTAATCAACAATCTATAAAATATATAGCTATATTCAAAATCCCAAATTAATGTCCGTTTTACTCACATTTTTTACTTTGAGAATCCCAATCTCTCAAAACACTTTTTCACCTAGAATTTTATTTAAAATTCAGTTAAAAATCAAAGGAATTCAACAACAAATTCTTCTTAATCCAAGTAAACATTGCACAGTAGACAAGGTATGTACAATGGGCTAAAATGCAATTTTTAAGAAATATTTGTTAAAAACATGAACATATGATAAAATAACCCTAAAAAAATTTTATAAAATTGTATTTTAACACACCACACCTACCCGGCCGGTCTCACCAAATCACATCTACATTTGATTTTTCGTAAATTATAACTCAAAATCAGATCATTCTTTCATAATATTGTAAATTTGAAGTAAATAAAATGTTCTTCAATATAAAATTAACTATAAAACAACAATAATTGACAAAATAATAAAATCAGATTAATCACCCCTCCGATTTATACCTTAATTCTCCTAAAGAGTTCTTACGATTAAAAATGAAAATAAAACAAATATTACATTAAGACCATGACATAAAATTCAAAGAATTATGTTTAATATCGTTTAACCCCGATATTATAATACAATTTGTTTTAATCTATTGAAACAAATTTGAGGCAATTCCAGGCTAGGACACTCCCAAATTTCTTTCCTTTACAAAACAATCCCATTCCTAGAATTATTGGTTCAATAATATTATATATTCAATAAAAGTTCCTATAAACATGACACATTTAGTTTCTTCACATTATAAAAATGTTACAAGTGTTGTGTGAACTACCGATTTTCCTCCTACAATTATGATAAATTGAGATCTCAGGAAGCTCAAATCATGAAAGAATTATATTTTTTTTAATTCTAAATAAAAATATGAAATAACACTAAATATATGGACAACAAAAGAATTGTAGGGAAGGGGCAAGCTAAGAACAAAAACTGTTTTGCTATGGCGATGGCACAATTGATGATGTTATATACACTACAATACAAGAGATCTCGAAAGGTAAGAATTAAGATACCCATAAATTTATCGGACAAAGAAAAAGAGAACCAGACGACGGAATTGCGAGTCAAAAAAGGGCAAAAAAGTATTTCTGCTTCGCTTCGACTTAGCTTGGGCGTATCCTTCAAGTCATTGGTACAAATGTGTTAATGCTGAACCTCCCTATCTCTGGCCTTGTTGCTAAATCTGTGAAGTGGGAGAAAGAGCTCCTTCTGATCTGCGGGCAGCCTGCCCGGAGGTTGATGATTTGTCCAGTCCACGGACATTGTACCTCTCATATACTTTTTCACGGTTTTCTGACCACCAAGTCTCAGCTTGATGTTCCCCGAATCTTCTCCGGCTGCAGAAATGTAAACAGTTTCGAGGATTGAAAATTTACTATATTGAAGAATCTAATATCATATCTCAAGAACAAAATCCAGTGTAAAGTAGTGATGCGATGTACAGTAAAAGGCTCATGACACATAAGAGTGAGGTGACTCATGCAGGAATTTGGATTGAAGCATGATAAAATTACCTGAAGCGCACTCGTTTTAAATCTCTGGTTCCATCACTCAAGGCTACAAGAGTTATGTAGACACCAGGCTCATACTGCTCAATCCACTCAGCCTCAACTTGATTACTGTTGACGGCCATTGCAGAATTTCTGGACTTCGTTCCGTTCTCGCCATCTTGGAAAGGACCAGAATCTTTTCCATCACCAGATTCTGGCATACGGCCACTACTAGCATAAACCACACCACTACCATTTGGCAGTCTGGTATCTGGATGGTCATCCCTCCCATTGGCTCCAGTAGGTTCCCGGAGTAAGTGTGCAAGGTTTCCCAATGCATTATAATTGATAGAGTCAATTCCTGAGGGAAAACTCAGCATAGAGCTGCTGACTGAATCAGATCTTGAATGGCGCTCTCCATTTGCATCTGAATAATGAATTCCATTTGATTCCAAGACACTTGGTAGGTAAGCTGGCCTTATGCTCTCTGAATCGTAAGCTCCAGGTGGCAGCTTCTCAGCCATGTCTTTGAGCTGTGACAATATAGAGGAATAAAATTACAATAGTATCATCGAAAGCTTTAATTACATAAAGAAAATTTCACAAGAAATAACGAAATGAGAAAATCACGTTTTGAAGGAAAGCTGAAACTTGATTTTCAAATCCCACAATATGCTTGAAACAATTCCCAACAATCAAATATTTACAACTTCCTTTCCACCACTAAAATAGTCAATTTTAAGGACAGGTTTGTAGCCTACACTTGTAATGAAATCATGTCTGCGCCTTCTTTCTAAAGAGAATTCTTATCAAATTCAATATAGTGGCAGATAAGATACTATGAATAACTTATACCACATAGCAAGCGCAATTTCGGATCAAATACAATCTCAAGCAAAGGAACATGTAGAAGTAAGAACCTGAGCTGTTAGTGACTTGATAACTTCTTTTGCAGCCTTAGCTTTTGAAGATTCCTCCGCAGCAACTGCTACAGCTTCTTGAGCTTTTTTAGTCGATTTTTGAAGTTCCAGTTCTTGGAGCTCACATCTTTGTCTTAGGCTCTCAACCTACATCATATAATATGCATCAAGATTAAGATAATACATCTGGACATGAACCTACATAAATGCCCCCCAGCACCCAGCTGTGTAAGGCAATGCAGGATTTTGGCCTCCAAGAATATATAACAAAATAAGGAACTTCAGACCCTACCTGCGCTTGCAGCTTAAGCACTTCTTGATTCAAAAGTTCATTAGTCTTCTTCAAACTATCAGTAATACTTTTAGAGAAAGAAAGTCCTGATGTCGTAGGGACAGGAGTAGCAGATCGAGGGGGACTGGGTCTTCTTGAGAAAGGTGACACAGACCTGGAACTTACTCCAGATGGTGTGACAATTGGTTTGGGAGTCATTCGTCGCATATCAACAGCAGTAGAGAGAACAACATCTTTCAGTTGTAACAAAGAAGGTGCTTGGGAGGAGCGTACAAGGGAAAAAGTATCAGCTTTCTTGCTCTGTTTAGCAGCTTTGCTGTCTAACTGCTTAATCAAATCCATATTGGAAGGCATTGTTGACTTGGACAATTTAATATCAGCCTTGTCCAATCTGTCCTTGTTTTCACCTGAAAGGCGAGGCATAGAATTCTTCCTATTATTGATACCAGATTCTAAAGCCTTGTTTAGTTTGGCATAACAGGAATCACAAACACGACATAGTTTGCCTGGATTAGGTGCCAATGCTGCTCTTATTGCTTTTCTTGAACTGCATGAATGGCAGTGAACAAGTCCACAGTTATAGCAGTTATGCCTCTTCCGAGTGAAACCAAAAGCCTGTCTGCATGCTGAGCACTGAGACTGCTCAGCACTAGATACCCATTTATGAAGACATATAGCTGCAGAATAATTTGAACCACAAGCAATATATTTTACATGTCTATCCTTCAAAGCTTCAACCAAAGTTGGGGTTTTTCGATCTTCAACATCTCCATGGCCCAATCTTCCATTAGCACCCTTTCCCCATGTATAGACTTCATTCCTGGATGTTAGGACTGCTACATGATAGGAGCCACAAGCAATTTCTTCAACACACTCCCCTGCAAGTTTATCATCCACCATGCATGGTATCTTTCCAACAGCATTGGGATTCCCCAGTTGACCATAAACAGTACTCCCCATTGTAAAAACATGTCCTGATGTGGTCAACCCAACAGTTAAACTGTGACCACAAGCAATTTTGTGAAAATTGTAATCAATTAAAGCAGGCACACATGTGGGTTTAAGTCGAGCCTCCTTATCTCCATGTCCAAGACGATTTTTGTCTCCATCACCCCAAGTAAACAATTTCCCTGATGAAACGCTTGCACTGGACTGTGTTACAATAACCTCTACAACAGCAGCGGTATGCCACACTCCACAAGCAACAGCAATTGTTCTCAACCCTGAGAGAGATTCTACTTCTCTAGGAAACAAAACATTTTCCCTGTCACCATGGCCCAACACACCAAATGTACCATCACCAAATGTAAAGAGCTGCCCCATTGATGTTATTAAGGCCGTATGCCATGGACCACAAGTTACTGAAGCAACTTGAAGTCCCTCAAGAGGCCCTGATATTCTCTTTGGTATCCAGTGACTGACATCAGTACCATGTCCAAGAAGCCCAGCATTATGTGTGCCATCTCCCCATGTATATAGCTCCCCGGTCATTGTAACAGCACAAGTGTGGAACTCTCCACAAGCAACAAAATCAACACTAGTAACTGTCAAAGATTCAAGAAGACGAGGTTGAATAATATCCTTCACAACAACATGGCCAAGTCGCCCTCCAGATTCCTCTCCCCAAGTAAAAACTTCACCCTGTCTTGTGACCAAGGCTGCATGCCTGACTCCACAGGCTATATGATGAACATCCAAAACCACATTGGATTCCAATGGCCTGGGAAGAAGCACATCTGTTCTTGAGCTCAAGTAACTAGTACTTTTATCAGCCGAAAGCTTGACAACATTATCACAGATGACTTCACCCCATATGTATACATCGCCTAAAGCATCACAATCATCCGGTGCAGAACCATGGCTGGAGGTGCTGGGGGCACTAGAAACACTAACTCTAAAGACATCTGAACCAGATCCTTTTACTTGCATATTTGTGTTGTCTGATGCTACATGTGATCTTTCAGAATTTGAAGAAATGGAATTCTCAGGTTGAAAGCTCTTTGGAGAAGTAATTGGGTTGCTCAAACTGACAGAAACATCTGGTGAGCTAATATCTCTTGTAACACTCAAAGAACTATCACTTGCACTATTAGAAGTCAAGTCTCTGCTATCCTGAATTTAGTTTATGTAAATTTACATGTCAGACATGACAAGTAGTTGAACTTATAACATGAAAACAACAATCAATTCATCAAATAATGCACCTTTGGAACATAGTTTATACAACAGAAAATTTTATGCATTTTCAAACAAACAATTTTACAAATTTAAGTGAATGAAAACCAGACAGAGGCCTTTAATGGTACAGTATGACTGAGTGAAAAAAGAAATAAAGCACCGCAGAAATATCAATCTGTAGACCTTCAAGACAGATAAAATTACCTCAAGGTAGAGGCCTCCATCATTCCATCCATCAATTTTGGAGCGACCACCTTGTCCAGAGGGTATTAATGCTTTTAAGCCAGCAATCCACACCTCTGCCTCAACTTTGTCTTTGCAGATCTAGAAAGCAAGGAATATCACGTTTACAATTAAACCAGATAATGTGGGAAGAAAAAAAAAGAAAACATATTTATGGACAAAGTTTAATAACCAACCAGATCAAGTGACCGCTTTCCGTTGTTGTATATAAGAGAAAAAGATAAATAGTCCTTTTCTGGACGAAGGTACCGGTGGAAAACAGCCTGGTAGGATAACAAGAAAACTTTAGAGACAAGCTTAAATCCTTAAGGTAATCAATTCACATATGCTAAATAACATATAAGAAAAATGGTAAAACAGAATGATCAAATTAGGAAATCTCACAGTTCTTTGTCCAGGTATAATTTTAGATACAGAAGCTAACTTCAAGCTTCTTTCTCCACTGCTTGATATCCAGATCAAAGATGATTCGTCCTGTGATTGTGGGCATAAGTAAATCATAGAAGAAACAAACATATGAAAGAGGAAAAGCTGTAAAGTAAAAAAATTATAAAAACCAATAAAGTGAATAAGCATGAGTAAAACATATAGCAATACTTTAAGCGGAACAGCTTAGGATACTTGTTTGACACTTAAAACCATGGATTTCTAAATAAAGGCCATCGTTTATTTGACAAAATTCTAGTTATTTCATATAAGAAGGCCATATTTTACTCTCACTGACAATGAGCTGCAGTAGCCATTATACACAAAGATCTTAAACATGAATGAGAGCCAGACAACTAGAAAGTTGTTTGCTAATGCATTGCATCCCTCCCCTCCACAGTTTCCTACATGAGCTAAGGAACCTAAGATATAAGTCTTACACAAAATCCCTGAATGCCAGAACAAGACTTAAGAGAAGTTCTATAACCAAACAATACAATCTGCAAATTGCAAGTAACTTCATAGTTGACATTAAAGAACAGTCTAAATTATACAAAAGCCTCGTAAAGCTAAGCTGGTTAGGATCATGAACTAAAACATTACATCAATGTCATAAAAGCTAATCAAGCAAGATCAAACACCAAGCATCTTAAAATTTTGGGGAGAAATACCTCAATAAACCACCCAATCTATGCAAACCATAATTAATCCAGGGATATAGAGCACTGGATATCAGACACTTACAGTACCATGCCCAACTCTAAATTGAATTCTTTGCCCAACCAAAGATATTTTCTATCTAACACAATGCTGTCAAATTCACTGCTCTCTGGCTACTCTAAATTTTGCATTCTTATAAGTTATGTCATGATGAAAGGTACTCAATACATCGTATTATGATTGGCCTTAGACGATTTTGTCTTATTAAACAAATTATTTTTTCTTTGCAATTTCATATTATATCATAGGTATTTTCTACATAACACTTTCACCAGAAGCTGTATCATAACTATTTGGCATGATATATCTCTCACACTTTTTCTTTATAATAAAAAAATATATCCAACTCCAAGCAACAATAAAGGCATGAACGTCTAAAAGCAACCAACTTAAAGGTTTTAATATAAAACTTACATTAGAAAGTCTAAACGGACAAAACTTAGGCTTGCCCTTACGACCATACTTCAGAAGCTGAGCACCCTTCTTCAAAGCAATTAAAGCCTGAAGAGGCAGCAAAACAATTGAAAAACCTCAGAACAAAACCACTGCAACAAAAACTAATTCATTGAACTTCAGAAAGCATATATAAACATGATAGAACTAAAGAAATTAGAAGTAAAAACGCAAATTGATCACATCAGTTTTCAGAATTGGATTACACAAAAAGCTGACAAGCATCCTTCAATTTCCCCATCAATAACATGAATGTATGTTATTCAGCAGTTAAATTATGGAACTCTATTCGCAGATTACATGTTTTTTCTTGCTGGCTCTGACAGGATAATAAGCTCCTAGTTCAAGCTTATGAAAGAAGTGTACGGTTCCGTGCTTGGTATGTTATAGGTTTGAATAGAATTTGAGGAGGGACATTCATTGTGGAATTGCCACTTCTTAAACCTATCACAGGTTTAAGTTCCATTTGATCAGAAATACAAAAAATTTTGTGCCATGGAAAGCACAAAACATCTAGGAGAATGAAAGAGTCGCTCCAGACAATGAAGTAAACAGGAAGTGGTGGTATTCGAATGAGGATTATGTTTCTCATTCCAAAGTAAGGATCTAATTTAAACCAAAAAAATGAGAAAACACACAATGCCGTTCAAAACATCAGTTGGATACATCATAAACTATCACATGTCATGTGCGTGGTACTCTCATCATACTAATTGTTACCTTAGTCGAAAATCACTAGAGTTCGGAACTTGGTTTGTTACCCAAAAACTTAATAATAATTTTGTGCTACCCAATATTTCTCCTTTCCTCTTTCCCTATCTCAGTACAACAATCTACCATTGAACAGATCAAATAAGCAAGTAAAAGAAATCAAATTTACCAGCCAAAGACTACCTATAAAACACCTAGTTTTCAAATGCAATGCCTAGCACAGTATCAACTCATTTCATAAAATTACTTTCACAAAACTAAAACAACACTGTTTTCAGGTTTATTCCGTTGCAAGAGTAGCCAAAACAGGCTCGGTCACTTGTATAATTTCACAACAACTAACAGAATGCAACCCGTTTCAATAGGAAAATAACTAAATATCCCATAATTTAAATTTTTTAAATTTAAGAAAGAATAGATAAAGAAAGAGAGAAATAGAGTCCATTTTCCAATATTTTAATTTTCAAATAAACAAAACAAAAACCCAAATTAAGCGGAGAAAATCCCATTTTTTTCAACGACAAAAGGAAAAAAAATAAAAATAATTAACCAAAAAAATAAGGGCGTAAACTTTGTTACAAATTAAGAGCAAACAGGCAGAGTGAAAACAGAAACAAATGAAGAAGAAGAAGAAGAAGACCTGCTCAATATCACGGTGATCATTCCCGTAGCTAACAAGATCTGCCATTCCATGTGAGAGATTCACCAAAGCACCACCTCCCTCTTCGATGCCTCGCCAATCCTCCGTTCATCCTATACACTACTCACCCTCTTTTCTACTTTCTTGTCCCAACCATTCCACCACCATCAACTCAACTCTCCACCTCCACCACCAGATCTACCTGATCGCCTTCTGCTCCGGCAACGGACCACAGGAGAGAGAGTCGAGCTGAGCCGAGTCTTCGGTCTACGTAAAAATTAAAAAATTAAAAGTACAGAAGGAGTCAAAGGTGAGAAAGCAAAATAAAACGAAAAGGCAAAATAAGAAATAATAAGAAATCGCCCGAGAGATTAAAAACAATTATGAACTGCATTTCCAAAGCAGACTTTTTAGAATTTTTTTTTTATTTACCATATTTGTTTCTTCGCTACAGTCTTACTTGTCTGAAGACGCTGTTTGGAAGTGCTCATTTTTTGTCTGGTTCATGTAGGGTTAGACCGAAATTAAATTGATTCAGATTTGAAAGTTACTCTGTTTAACTCAATTTGAACATATTTAGCTTGAATTTAAATCAAATTCTAGTCAAAAGGTTTAACTCATGAACTTGGTGGATGAGTCGATTCAATTCAAATTTGACTCATGAGTCTATTCGATTCAAACTTAATTTATAATTGATTCGATTCAAACTTGATTTATAACTTGATTTCAATTATGTTTAGTATTAATAAGTTACGAATTTAAATCATAAATCTAAATCAATTTAAGTCATATATTCAAATCATAAATCAAAATTAAACTCGAATCAAATTATTTTTATGTGAGCTGAATAGAATTAGTTTTAATTTTAACTTGATGAATTCAAACTAAATTTAAACTTAATTATTTTTTATTTGAATCAAATTCAAACTTAAACGGATTAAGATTAGTTACCTTCGCTTCTCTTAACAAATTAAACAATTAAAAGGCCAAACAAACGGAACCTTACACTCGGGAATGTGATTACGTAACTTTGGTACTTGGTTTTTGGTCTGCACGCAACGCTGTCCTTTGGGGCAATTCAGCTAAATGACTAAAATAACCTTGAGTGACTTGGAGTTTGGGTCGGGTTTTTGAGTAGATTTGGTGGCGACGGGTGCGGAGGTTTGGTCGAGATTTTTGTAGAGTCAACCGAGGAGAATTGACTGGTTTGCTGAAACAAGAGTCACTATCTAAGGGATGTTCTCTCAAATTTTAATTAAAATTAATTAGAGTTAAATTTTACTGTTGACCAAAAAGTTAATTGAAATTTTAATCACTTGATTAGTTATTTAATTAAAACTTGATAGTCAAGGCAAGAGAAAACGTGTAAGCACAAGAAGTTAACAAAAAGTAACAAAGTCAAAGCATCCATTTCATCGTTTAAACATCATTTTTTATTGTTTGGTAAATTATTTGTTTATCAAATTAGTTGACCAGAAATAATTTTTAAATTGTAAAGAAAAATAGTAATATTTTAAAACTTAATTCTAAAAAAAAATATTAATTTTTTAAATTAAAAATAATATAAATTTTTAAGATTTTATAGTTTAATAATAAAATAATCATTTTTATATTTATTTTTTAATAAAAAATTTAATAACAATTAATTTATAAATAAATATTTAAATTTTTAAAAAATCACATATGCATTTTAAAAGTTGGACTTAAATCTTGAATTGGAGATAATCCTTGGCCATAATTAAAACTTGCTAATCAAGGCAAGAGAAAACGAGCAGGCATAAGAGTATAACAAAAAGTGACAAAGCCCGTGGATCCGTGATCTAATTTCGGGTCAAATCATGTCATGTTAAAAGCTTTTAAGAAGTTGAGAGACGGTGACGTTTTGTGTGCATTATTTTTTTTTAATTTTTAAGGTATTTATGGTTACTATATAATATTATTTACTATACTGTGAATCTGAGATCTTTGTTTGCTCTCCACCCTGAAATGACCAAAGAACCCCTTACACTCTGGAGAATGTTTATCGAAGAGCGGGCCTTCCCGGGCCCCCCCTTTTTGTTGATTCGGTAGATGAACGACCATCTCCTGTTGATGATCCGCTTGCAATGGATGGGACCTATGCTTTTTAATACGTGAAAATTCTCAACGAATTTGATGATATCAGTTGTTATTCAGAGGTAAGACTATCTCAGCCGCCCATTCAGTATATATTTCTGCAAATACGTTTGACTTTGGCTTCCATAGATCATGATTTTTTTAATACGATAAAAAAATGATTCCACGGTTTCACTCAATACAATCTTTAATATATATATATATATATATATGATGGCATATATATTATAATATAATTTTAAAAAATTAAATTGGTTGAACTAATTAGTTAACTTACTCTAATTATTTGAATTATTAATCATTAACTAAACTAATTTTGATTATTTAAAAATTATTTTTATAGTTAAATCAAATTAAATTATTCAAACTCTTCGATTGAACTTGACATAAAACTAGATTTTACTGTTCTAACAAAAAAAATTGAATTTTTTTCAAAAGATGATTATAAAAACTTGTACTCAAGAGTTTATTTATCATATTTAAATATATATATATATAAAATATCAAACAAAATTTATTTTAATATAAAATAAATCAAATTATATAATTAATGATAACTTATATAAAAAATTTTAAATAATTAATTAGTCTAATCATTAATCAACCGATCTGATTATTGAATAAAGTAAATTGTTCTCTCTATCAGATTGATAACCAATATGATTCTAAAAATATTATATTATGACATCATTTGTATTTACAATAGTTTTGTCCCATACCTGCATTATATATATTAAAACAATATAATTATATATATATATTTTTAATACACATATTAGATACACAGATGATGTGTTATTATACAATTGAATAATTTTTAATTGAAGATAAAATAACATTTAATTACATGATAATATATCATTTGTATATATAAATTATGTATAAAAAATATATAAATAATATTGTTTGTAATAAAATAATATATTGGATTATCCAGTAAAAAATTAATCCTGTATTAATGGCTTTTTTTTTTCGGTTAATGAGGATTATGAAACGGAAGAACCATAAATGAGGCACGAGGCGGCCACAAATTCCTGCCCACATTCAAATATTTATTTATTTTCTATTTTTAAATAAGAAATTTGATGTTGGTAGAAGGAGTTATTCCCACCCAAAATAAAGTGAAACTCTAAATTTTTACTCTTTAATTTTTAAAAACTCAAATACCTATTTATAATTAAATTTTTGTTAAAAATTTCAATTAAGATTAGAAATAAAACTATCATTTACTAAAAAATTTAATTTTTTATCATATTTTTCTCCTCAAATTTATAAAATTACTATTTCCCCCAACCTAAAATTTGAAAACTGTAAATACCGCCTAACATTTGTTTCTCTTCTCTTTGACATCGATTTGTTGTCTCTGATAGTCGGTCATCCTCTCTCTTGCCTTATCTCTCCCTCTAATTACTCTCACTTCCCTCTCCGATCGTCTTTGTTCGAAACGAAGGTAAAATCGTTTTCGTCTCAAACAAACACCGTTCGTCTTCGTCTTAGTCAGAGAGGAAAGGGAAAGTGACTGAAGGGAGAGATAAGGCGGGAGGGAGGACGGCTAACCATTGGAGATGGTAAATCAGTGTCAAAAAGAAGAGAAACAAACCTTAGGAGGTATTTGTCAATTTTCAAACTTTGAGTTAGGGAGAAATTATATGATTTCTATACATGAGAAAGAAAATATGATAAAACTTTAATTTTTAAATTTTTTTAATAAATGATAGTTTTACTCTTAACCTTGATCATAAATTTAGTTATAATTGGGTATTTGAGTTTTTGAAAATTAAAGGATGAGAGTTTGAGATTCCACTGTATCTTGAGTGGGAATAAGTCTTTTGGCCTTTGATGTTTAACAAAGGTATAACAAAATCTAAATGTAATAATGTTTTGTATTAGGGAAATGGAAGTAATGATGCACTTATGAGAATGAAGTACTCAGGATTCATGAACGCCGCCATTGCTGGTTTTTGATAAGGTGAAAGGGAGTAAGAAACAAGCAGAGAAGAGTGACATACATAAATGAAATGGTGAAACAGAATAAACTTAAAAATGATGCCTAAGGATGAAAGAAAGGGTGATTCCAATTAGGGTTGGAGTGAGTCGAGCGATCTTAGCTATTTAAGTAAAGTTAAGTTTGAATTTAAATTCATCAAACATATTTTAAAATTGTTTGAATTTGACTCTTTTAAAAAAGTTATATTCAAGTTTGATTTGAGTTTAAGCTTGAGTCAAGTTTCGAATTTGATGTTTTGATACGTATTAATTAAAATAATGTTGTTTTAATCGATTCATATCAAAATTAAAATAACTCGAATTCATTTGAGTTAAACTTATTTTAGACTTGTTCAAATCAAACTTATTTATAAGCTTAAATAAATTCAGTTTAAATTTAACATTAGATCCAATCCAAAGGCTAACTTGGCGGAGAAGAAGCCAAACTTGAAAGGTGAGGGCCCTCTTGTTTTGACACAATCACAGACACCACCTACTTAGCTTGGTCTTTTCCATAGGGGCCCAAACCCTAGCTAAGTATAATTCCCAACTTTGGTTTGTTGTATTTCCTCAAAAGAACACTCTGTAGTTTAGGGAAGTCAAGCTCAGGCGTAGGGGCATTTCGTCCGAAGCCCCAGACAACATCTCTAGCACCCACATATTCTCTTTTTGACCTTTTTCTTTTCTTTTCTTTTTTCCTTTTCCTTTCAACTTCTCTTTTATGTTGCATGAAAGAAAACCAAGTCACATGCATACACCCTTCATTTTACAGACCAAACAAACCTGAAAATTGCTAAAACTTCTTCAATATCTTGAATGAAAAAGATCTAAAAAGGTTCTCTTGAACCCATCTAGGAGCCAAACTCTAAGAAGGCTGCCAATATACTAGCCTTACTCAAGGTGACATATATTTTGTTTTGACCTTGAATAATAATACATATGAATTTGTTTTTGAGTTTCATGATTTTTTTTTTTTAATAATCTATAATACATTTACTTTGTTAATAGATATCCAAAACTTATGTAAAGCACATTTATTTAATTAAAAAAGTTAAACTTTTAATTAAATTAAGATTTTTGACGTTATCTTGATTTATATATAAAAATCATATACAGTTATGAGATATTATATATTCAGTCTCATTGTTTTGTCTATAAAAGTCATATTACTATAAGACAATGAGTCTATATTGACCCAATGTTCTTGTATCCTATTTAATGTGCGATTTTGGACATCAACATAACTCCCTAGTCGAAGGGCAAGCGGAGAGCTCCTAGCATCATCCCCACAAATGGTTACATTATTGATATTTTTTCAATCTGTATAAGACAGATTACTTAAAGTTATAAAATATTATATGTTTTAGTTTTTGTTAAGCTCACGATTTTGCCCTTTAATCACATATTGCAAAGGAGAGAAAAACAATGGATTCATATTGACCCAAGACCCTCTACTCTTATTCCATGTATGATTTTTGGCATCAACAAAGATTGACCACAATTTCTTTTTTGAAAATAGATACAATTTCACTTTTTAAAAGGAAAAAAAAAAAAAAAGAGTTCTAACCCATTTATGTGTCCATTTCTTGGTATGGGAAGAGATATGTTATAAAACAGAGAGCTTGTTTGCCTTAATTCAGAACAGAGGCATTCTATGCCAACTACCATGATTATATACCCCCTATTGTAATGCCTGGGGATAAAAGACTTACTCATCTTCTAAAGTTTAATTCATTAACAATGTAGAATGTGACAATTAATACTATAAAATTTGTGCGCAAGTCATGTGAGAAGGTTACTCGAACATGTTCGAGAGTTATTAACTGTAAACTTCATCGAATAATTATATTTATATTTAAGGAGAACGACTATTTTCCACTTGTTTTGTTTTTTTAGAAAGATAGGTTTTCATCATTCAATTTTAAAAATAATTTTTTTTTCACTCTTTTGTCAATTTCAGAGAATAGTTTTAAATGAATAAAAATTTTTTTCGATAATTTATAAAATTATATTATTGATTAACATTGTTACAACCCTAAAATTCTTTTTTTTTTACTTTTTCCCCTTTCACCATTTTTTCCTCTCTCCCTCTTTTTTCTCTCCCATTTCGATTTTTTTCTCACTCTACCAACGAAGTTGCTTGGCTAATCTCATATATTTTATCGCCTAGAAAACCAAAGACATATGACCACAGTCCCAATCTTATCAACACCGTTAGTGTATTGATCAATGGACCCCTAAAACCCATTTTCTTTTAGACAAAATCAACCAAAAATCAGGGAAAGGATATTTCTCAATAAGGATATTTCCAAACCATTTTAATCTATACCATTCTCTCCTATTTATTATAACTTTGAAACTGAAAGTAGAAGGAGGCAACAAGAAAGGGTCTAGTGATGATTTTTATTAGATACATAAATGATGTGTTATTATATAATTAAATAATTTTAAATTAAATATAAAATAATATTTAATCACATGATGACGTATCACTTATATACATAAATTATATATTTAAAATATATACATATAATATTATTTATAATAAAATAATATATTGTCTTATCTAATAAAAAATTAATCCTGTATTAATGGCTTTTTTTAAAATTAATGAGGATTATGAAACGAAAGAACTATGAATGGGCAGGTCACCTGCGAAACCCATTTAAATATTGGTGTAAGTTTTAGATTTATGGACCTGTGGGTAATGAATTTTATTCATTTTCTTTTTTCACTTCAACATTAAACTTATAACACACTTAACAAAAAATTTATATATTTTCCTTTATTTTGACATGAAATGAACTCAAATTCACCCTAAAATTAAAAAATTTATTATGTTGAGAGCAAATTTAAAAAATATAAACATTAAACATTTTGTTATAAATATTGATTCTAAATTTTAATGCTAAAATTCTTTAAATTTATAAAAAATAATTTTATAATTTGAGGTAAATTTTCGTTTTTCCACGGAATACTTATGTATTTGAAGAAAAAATATTGAAAATTAAGAAAAAGACAAATTATAATAATAAAAACAAAAGAGAAATAATGAAAAATTGATGTTAACGAGTAACCCAGGGGTTGACCCGTACCCGTCGAGCCAAATACGTATTTAGAAATCATCACTTATACAACTAGATCCGCACCCAACCTGGCCTGCCACTTGCCAAGTCTATGTATGTGTATTCATTAATTGTGAGTTTTTTAAATGTTTTATAAGATTTTTAGTTAATATATGTTATAAGGACGTCAAATTCAGATGATTTAATTGTAAGTGCACAAGTTTTGCAGATGATTTTGAAGGATGCTTGAACAATTTTACGCTAATTTTGTTTCCAAATTTTGTTGTTAATGAAATATGTGCACCAAAATCCCTTTATAACTTTAGCTTTAATTGTCCACATTTGGTCCTTGTTTTCTCCTTTGATTCCTTTCTTTCAAGAACACAATACCCATGAAAGTTGACATAGAGGTGAAAAGAGAAAAAAGAGGAGCAATTCGTGATTTACATTTGCTTTAAATTTGGTCATTTTAATGTTATCATATCTGTATAAAAAGGTAATTAAATAAATAAACTAGTGGGATTAAGGGTGGGTGGGAACCAACTTTCATAATAAATAAATAAATAAATGAAGTAGTGGGGAATTCGTTCTTCCTCATGATTATTACGAAGATCAAAGAAATTTTAGCTGTAGCCGATCTTAATAAAATCCCAATTGAATTTAAAATGAGATAACGAAATATGATCCAAATGAATATTTGGCATCAGGGGTGAATCTGAACTAAACTAACTTTGAACATAAATGAGTTCAAGTTCTTTTGAATGATTTTAGAGATAACTTAAGTTTGATTCGAATTCATCAAACTAATATGAAGAACAGTTTGAATTTGATTAAAAAAAATTCAAAGTTTGTAGCTTAATTTGATTTCGTAATTTGAATTTAGTGTTCAAATTCTTGACTGAATTTATAAGTCTGAGTTCGCCAATACCATAATTTGGCAAAACAAGTCATCCATCTATGCTTTTAACGCTAGAGTCCATGCAATAAATTAACCTAATAGGCTTCTTCCAACGTATTCTTCTATTATTCACTTGTGCAGGTGGTGCGGCTCTACATTCAGAACTTTTATCCGTGTGTTGAAAATGAAGTTAACAAAATATTTAACAATTGAAGGCATAATAATACTGCTAAAGATGAAATATGGTGCACCAATCAACAAAGATGTGTAATCCGAGTCATGACCGGCCGAGTTGAACTCTTCAATAGTAAACTAGAGAGATGGTAAAACGAAAAGTTTGAAAAAGAGATATGACCATTGATTTAAGTTTTCAAATCAAAATAGAAGCTCAGAGAGAAAATAACTGCAGAGGAGACAGGAGAGAAAGAGCTAATGCCTTGTGAAAATGATTTTTTCGCTTGTTTGCGTGAAAGAAAGAGTCAAAGAGTACCAAAAAAAGGGTTGGAAGAGGAAGAAAAAAGGTGCAGAGGAGAGTAAGGAAACAGGAAGAAAGGTGGAGATATTTTTTATTGCCAAAAATGAGATTTTAATTTAAAGTATGTAAACCGCAATCCTTTTTAGTCACTTATATTAGTTCATACGAGTCATAACTCAACTTGATCTAAATCAAACTGATAGTTGGTTTGTGAGAGAATTAAATTAGATTGAATTTAGTTTAAATTTGATTTACTTTTCAGACGAGCCATATTTCATTTTGCTTAAATTTGGTTTGAATTCGTAAAAAACGAACTCGGTTTAAACTATACCATGTTGGCCCTACTTGGTGGGATAAAATTGTGATATCGAAAAAGAGTTGTTATCAAATTGATATAACAGATTGGGCCAGAAAGTTGTCGTGTCGAAATTATTCCGGACACAGAAATCTTTGGAGTTCAATAATTAGAATGGAGAATGATTTGCATGCACTTTAATAATAAGGGCAACATGACATAAGGTTGGCACTAATATTTTCTTTACTTGTCATCATCCAGTCCATCCATCCATCCATCCTTGTTGCTAATTTTGCATGCCTTGCTGCTCTCCAATCTCCATCACAAATTGACACCCTTGTGCTGATTAAATTAAAGGATTACTTCACTTGAAATCATGCATGTTTATTTTCTTAAAAGGGTAAATTCTTACCAAACTTCACTATACATATTAAAATCTTTTTTTTTTTTCAATTGAGAATTATTAGATAAGAATTAATAGTTTGATTCTTTACTGTTTAATTAAAGGCCAAATGACTTGTTCCGATATCATCTTCGGCCAACTTCTCTCTTTCTCTCTTTTTTTCTGATATCGTCTTCGAATGAAACAATCGTTTTCGTCTCTAATGAAGGAGTTGTCTCTGGATGAAGATGAATCGAAGACAATGTTGGAAAAGGGAAAGAAAAGAAAAAAACTCTAAGAAAAAAAATGTAATATTTTAAAGTTTAATCCTATACGAAAATTATTAGTTTTTTAAATCAAGAGAGGAAATGAATAATGTTTTATTATTTTTAATATATTAATAGTTAAATAATGATTTTATCTTTGAAATTAACTGATTTTGTTAGTTTTAGCAGTTTATAGTGAGATTAACGGGTACCAATATAGGAAGAAAACAAACTTTGGGTGGGAATAAGTCTTTTGGCCTTAATTAAGTCTATTCCGCGAGATATTTATTCACGATGGCATAATATCCAAAAAGGGAAGCAGGAAAAGAATGGCCGGACTTTACCTGAAAATCCAAAATGGAAATTTGGCCAAGCCATGAATCAAGACCAAGGACCATTTGCAGTAGTGTGAGGGATCAGCTCTGAATTTAATGATTTAGTTTTTTTTAAGTAAACTTTGAAAATAGGTGTTTAGAATTTCATCGCAAGTTTAAATAACTTAAATATTAATTCATATTAATTAGATTTTCATTCAAAAAAAAATTAATTAAAATGACCAAAATTTAGGAGATCTAAACGGGATTGATTAACTTTTTAAGGTTATATGGATATAACCAACATATTATACTTTGACGGAACAACTTATATATAAACAAGCCGTAAATTTATTTTTAACATTCAAAATTTCGCATATTCACTCTAAATATTGAGAGAAACCACACATACTTATTTTTCGATGACATTTTTGACAATTTCACTTAATTTTTGGTAATCTAAATGGGAAAAAATCTTAGTGCATTGTTCTTTGTCATATTTAATAATTTATAATGTTGAGATTTAGTCATTTTGTAGTAAAATTGTTAGGTTTTAGAGGTTTACCAATTGATTTTTTTTTGGGTGTAAAACAGCTTGAATCCTTTACAATTTTTATTAAATTTGTCAATAATTTTGTGTTGCAATAGAGGTAGAATCAATTGGTGGCAAAATCAAATTTTAAAATAGGAGATTTATGGTGATTTTTGTTATTATGCGTGATTCGTAATCACCATGCAAATCATACGTAGGGATAGAGATTGAAGATAGGGTCACACGTGGCGGACGTTTTTTGATATTTTTTAATACTCATTTTTTATTCAATATGTACAACATGCATGGTAGCTTTTTTTGCTATTTACCAATCCAAAGGGGTTATTGAGATTTTCCATTTTGAGAGTAATTGATATTTTTTAATTTAAAAGTATTTTAATATGTGTTTTTCAAATTTTGGTGTATTTTTTCATTAAAGCATGAAATATACATATATTATAAAAATTATAACATATACATATACATATACATATATATATATATATATATATGTTATTTCACTCTTTTCTACCATTCTTGATTTTGAAATATGCTTCAAAACTTATCAAATAAATTTAACACACACAAAAAAAATACACAACCCGTCAAATAATGAAATTTTGATTAAACATTTGCATAAATTTCTAGATATAAAGAACCTTATTCTTAACTTTGAAATCACAATTTTGTAATTTGAGTTGGATTATAGAAGTGAGAATTTTCAAAGTTTGTAAGGTTTGTTGGTAATAGTGTTTTGTATAAAGTAATAGGGTTTATATGTGAGGAGGTGAGGGTATTTTGGTACTAAAATTGGGGTTTAACTCAACATTTGTAACCCTTAATAAGTTAATCAATTTTGTTGAAGTCCTCTTGATCTTAATCTTTTTAATTAATTTTCCTTTAATCAATTTCTCAAACTTTTAAAAGTAAAATAATTTATTGTTGTATTTCCATTCAAATTATTCATAAGAACCAATCACGTGCAATCATTGCTACACTCCAATGACGTGGCAAAACTACTAGGCTCGTGGCGAAGCAACAATTAAGCTTATCGCTCTAAATCTAAAAAAAAAAAAATACCAAATGACTATTTTCCTAAAAGGTTTTATAAAACAATTTGTATGTTTGAAAAACCCAATTTTTCAACTATATATTAAAGTCAATTGGTAATTTTTGCCGTTAATAGATAATTATGTTATTTTATCTAAATATTATAATAAATGTGTTTTATCCCTGAAATTTGAAATATTACAACTCCTACTAAAAGGAACAATGAACAATATTGTAAAGGTGTAAATTAATTTTTTTTAATTTAATAGGAGTAAATAGATAATTTCCTTATCTTACTTCAAAAATTACATACTCACTTAATATATTTTGAAATTATAATTATAATCTAATAGTTTATAACACATTTATGCTTATGATTTGTGTTCAGTTTTAGGGTGTAACTATTATTTTTAAAATATTGAAGGTTATATTAAAATGTTAAAAATTGTAAAAACTTTCCCTTAACTTTTTTTGAGTTTCTAAAACACCCAAAAATTCATTGACACCCCAATATTTTAAAATTTAAAATTTGTCACTAAATAGACAATGACATATCATTAACACCCTTCCCTTTATATGCTAATAATTTTTTTTATTTTTTATTGAAATTAATATAAATTAGGGGTAAAAATTATTTAATAAAATTTGGGGATAAATTGTTATTTAGCTTGTAAGCTTTTTTGTCTTTTCAATAATTTTTTAATAAATTTCACATATTTTTTAAATAAATTTAACAAATGGGTGGGGAAATAGCGTTTTTAAACGTAAAGGCAAAATTCGATCGGTTGATCAAATTTTGGTGGGATACAGGCCGTTGGCAAAAAACTCTGTTAAATATAAGTTTCTGTCCGGCGACAAGAATTGTTTTTATTTAAAAAAAATAGAAGGGAAAAAACGCTGCCCAGTGGTAGTGAGCAGGGCCACAGCGAGAGCAGAGTCCGAGCCCTAGGGTTTTGGCAATTCCTAATTGTCGTCGGCAAGGTCTCTCCAATTGGATATTTTAAATTAGGGTTTTATTATAATTTTTCTTTTTCTAAAATCGGTTTACTTTTTCTTTTTATAACATACAGAGAAAATCATGGCGGACGGATACTGGAATCGGCAGCAGGCGTCTCTACTCCCTTCTGGTCCCATGCTTAAACGACCCCGTTCTGATTACGGTAGCTTCGTATTTCTCTTTAGGAAAACTTCAATTCTTTAGTTGGTGGTCAGCGGGATGATTCTCTGATTTGTTTGTTTCTATGGAAGATTACGTTTGTGTTTTTTAATTTTAATTTGAAAACATGAAAATGATTGAGCACAAATAATAAAAATAAACTAAAGCGAAGAGTGCTCTCAGGCAGTTGATGACATGCCTCAGTATTTATAAAAAAAAAAAAAAATTGCTTCCAATATAGAGTTCTGTGGCACTGCATTATTTTGTAAATGGTGGTAATGAATTTAGAGATGTTGTAATTTATTAAATCCTTTTTATTGTCAATATGTATTTATATATTATTCTCCATCCTGGTGAATCTTCCTATTTTCAGCTCAAACTTTATTGAAATGAAAGAGAGTTATGTAGTGGCAAAATTGGACTTCTTTGTTACAAAGTGATATCTGGAGTGAGTATGTGTAATAGTTGTGCCCATTGCCGATACTTCACTAATGTTTCTGATTCTTAACATTGCAGATCTTCCCCATTCTGGGATGTCTTCACGGCATGATATGCATAGTTATTTATCGAGAGAGGATGATCATGGTGAGCCTCGGTCTATAAAGGATACAAGAACTATTGGATCAGCATATGATCGATATCTCCAGAGTGCGGTATCTTCTTCAACCTTGAAATTGCTTGAGTTTCACTGTCAAACATCTTCATGTTTGTTTTGCTAAAATTGCCAATCTAATTGATTTTGAAGCAATATCCTTCTTTTGCTTCTGGAGAAGCCAGTGCACTAGGGGGAGTTAGGTCAGGAAGGCCAGTTAGTGGTGGAATAGGTGGTATTCCAATATCTGATTCTGCTTTGGCGGGTCGTCCTGGGGCTATTGGTCGAGATATGGTGTCAAATGGTCGCAGTAGGGATTTAGATGATCGTCTCCCTGTGGAGACCATGGCTAGGCCTGGCAGTGAAAAATTACCTCTACCTCCTGATGCTTCCAACACTTTGTATGTTGAGGGACTTCCTCGGGACACCACGAAGAGAGAAGTAGCTCGTATCCTTTTTGATACTTTAGCACAAAGAAATTACCCTGATCTTTGTTTTTCTTATTAATTGCTATTCTACAAATTTTGCTCATGATTTGTTGTTTGTATTCCTTTACCTCTCCTTTTAGATATTTTTCGACCTTTTGTGGGATATAAAGAAGTGAGACTTGTGAGCAAAGAATCGAAACATGTAAGTGGACGATATCCTATTGCAAATGTTATGTTTTTATTTATTTGTTCAACTAGGTTTCTTATCATGTTATGCAAGTTAAGTTGTTGGACGTGTGACCAGTGATGCTTTTTCCATACTAAATCCATGATTCATTATCAATGCAGCGTGGTGGAGACCCTCTTATTCTTTGTTTTGTTGATTTTGCAAGTCCAGCCTGTGCAGCTACTGCTATGAGTGCCTTGCAAGGTAATTATTTATTCTTCTCATGAATCTTGACAGTTATCTGTGCTACTTAAATTTAGACTTTTTGTTGAATTGTCTACATAAATTTTGAAATGGAGATAATTAAATGGCATCAAATGGCATCTACTGCCTTTCTCTGCATATCTGTTATGATTTACTATTTTGCTAGGCATCACAAGTCCTAAAAAGACAGCACTATCTCTAATTGCTAGAATATATTTATTGTCTGATATCTTTACCTCGTTATTAATTATCTTACATTCTTCAAGTTTGTTGACTTCTTTGTTGGATTTTTGCAGGCTATAAGATGGATGAAGATGATTCTGATTCTAGATACTTGCGACTGCAGTTTTCTCGGTTTCCAGGCCCAAGGTCTAGTTCTGGAACCCGTGGCAGGAGGTGAATAGTCTTTTGTGGAGATTCCTTGGTTTAACATTAGAGGTACAAGTATGCATCTATATTCCTTCTAGGAGTATGCTGATTGTGGTTAAACTTTTCTGAAACTTGTAATTTAGTTAGCTCGGTCCTTCCTCCACACCAAAATTGTGAGCTTTTAAGGTGCACAAAATATTTAGAGATGAGGCTAAGAAGAATTTATAGTTTAATCATGCCATCAATTGTCAAAGCAGCTGAAATCCTCAGATGTATTGCCGAAAATGAACTTGATTGTTGTAAATTAGTTGTGGGTTGAAGAAACTTTGACCATATGACTATGCTTTATTTTTTCTTCAACCTTTTGAGTTTGACATGAATGTAGCATATTTGTTCTCATGTTTGGGGTCATTAAATGATTTTATATTTGTTCCAGTATCATTACTATTTTATGATATGTTGTTGTGAGATGTGTGCTTGTGGCGTATGCATACTGTACAAAATAAACCGCTTTAAATAATATTGAAAGTGTATAACCATTTGACTGAACGTTTTAGGCTTTCAATCTCTTTTCATGTATTTGAGATTTTGTTACCTTTCATGGTAGAAATGTGTATAATTTGATTCAAATTATAAAATTGAACCAAATCATTTAAAAATTATGGTTTAGTTTGATTTGATATATAAAATGGTTTGATTTGTATTGATAAATTTTGAAAAAACGGTTTAGGGTTTGAGTTATAGTACCATAAATTGTATTTTCTGAAATATATATATAGAGACCAAATGGTAGATTCTCACTCATGGTTTCATGAAAACCGTTTAAATTTTAAACAAAGTCATTATCTCATCCATATGTTAAATTTATCAAAATTTTGTTTATATTTTTATAAAATTGTTGAAAAGACCAAAATTCCCTCAAAATATAACACTTCATCCTAAAATTTATTAAATATTTTTTTATATCCTTAATTTATATTAGTTTCAATTAAAAATATAAAAAAATTTCCAAGTTCAAGTATACATAGGGTTGTGTCAGTGACGAGATCTTATGTTTGGTTTGTAATTTTTAAAAATTTTAGGATTGTTAATGATTTTTTCAGTGGTGTTTTTTAAAATTCAAAAAAAGTTTGAGGGTGCTTTGAAAATTTTAATGTCTTTCAAATTTAAAATAGAACACTTATACTCTCAAAGAATTGAGCATAATATAACAAATTAACTTGTTTTTTATATTTATTTTATTATTTTCTTTACATATTTATTGTATATGTATTTCATGTCTATTTTACATATTTATTTTATATAATATAATTAATATAATTCAATATTATTTATTAAGTAGAAATTAAGTAGGGTATATTTAAAAGTAAATAATTTTTAATAGTTTTAAAATATAATCCAGCCCGAGCTAAATTGTATTTTTTTTATTTTGTTTGGCTTGGTTTTAAACCTAAAATAGTTTGACTTAGTTTGAAAATTTTCACATTATTTTTCTTCAATTTGGTATGAAAAAAATCATTAAACCACACTAAACTAGACCATGTATACCCATATTGGGAAGCTAATACATTTGGAAATCTAAATTTTTTGAGCTATGTATTAATATGGTGGGCTAACTGATTTCTAGATGTTAGAAGACTTTAGAAGAACAATGTTATGTATATTTAGTTTTAAGTATTTAATTGAATATTTATCTGATGTATTATTATATAATTATATATTATTTTATTTTTAATTTAAAATTAATTATTAATCGTATAATAACATATTATTTGAATACCTAATTAAATTCTTAAAAAAAAAAAAAAAAAACAAGGTGTACATAGTTAACCGGGCGTACGTAGTTTTATTCACTTTGGAAATGTGTAGGCGGTGCTGAACAGTTGGTTCAAGACCAAGCAGCATTTAGACTGGGTAATCGCAGTTTGATTGTTGTGTACCTCAAAAAATTTGAGGCCTAAAACTTTGGTAAATTCTTGTGCTCCTTGAAGGGGTCCAAAGCTGTGACCCAATCGGATGTTGTGACAAGAATTCCTACAGGAACATTTTGCTGGAGTTCACTGTCACAGACAGTGAATTACTATTTACTTCAACAAATGATCCAACAAGATTTGATGACTTGATTGACGATGAAATTTATGTCTCACATTCACAGCCAACTTCCAATTTTCGCATGGCCAAGAGACTTGTTCCCACCCTAGGCTTGCTTTCTTTTAAGGCAACTCCTACTCAAAGTTTGCGGTTTTTCTGGATTGAGAAAAGACAAAATAATAGAAATAAAATTGCCCAAATAAGAATCCTAGTTTATTAGGAATAAGCTTTCATAAAAACCAAATTCCACCCAAAGTTTTGGAATTTCCTTATGCCACTTGGATTGAGAAGGAAAGAAAATCATAAAATAACAAAATTAAAGAAAATAATAGGAAGAGAGAAAAATAAATAAATAAAGAGAGAGCACTAAAGCCGCCGCATTTAGTGTTTTCGACGTCGGGAAACGTAGAGGAAAACCAGGGGAGACAAGCCACCACCGACAGCCAAGAATAGGACCGCCGACAACAACCTAAAAGGGGAAAAAAAAAAAAAGAAAAAGAAAAAAAAGAAAGAGGCAGCAGCGGCAACCTTTGTTTGGAAATTTCCAAATAGAGATGTCTCTTCCTCCATTTTGTATAAATCTTGGGTTTGACTTGTTCATATTCAGAGTTAATTTTTCTGGTTTATTGCACTGGTTTTTTGGTGAAACAACCCTTGAAAAACATAGTATGTATGTGCGAAACCTACGTGTGCATTTATGTGTTGTGCATGATAATTTGTTGCTTGCTTTCCTAGAGATTTTGGTCGGCTGTGTTGGTTGTTTTGTTAGATGTGGTGCTGGATTTTGGTCCAGATTTATGGAAGAGATTGAGGCCAAAATCTTGGTATTTAGATGCCGCAAATGCATGCAAAGTGTAGGGTGATGTTCACGGTTGCATGTGTGTTATTTTTTTTAATGACTTTTCTATGGCTAATGTGCAAGGGTGAAGGTGATTCTACCGTGCAAAAATTATGCGTAGAATGGGTTTTATTAGCCATGAATGCATGAAGTTATAGAAAGAGTTAATGGCTTTGTATGTGCTCCTTTTCTTGTCCTAATGTTTACAGTCAGCTAATGGTGGAATTGGTGAACTTTATGATTATTGTTTATTGATTCATGCATGTATAGGTGTCAAGAGTCGGAATCTTGGCTGTGTTAATTGGAAATCATGGTCTGCATGTGTTAAGAATTGGATTCTTGAATTGCTTAATTAAATAACATGGCATGAAATAAGTTTTTTGAATGCAGCTTGCGGGAGAATTTGGTATATTGCATGTCGTGAAGTCCTTCTTGGTAGATTATAAAGTGTAACCCATGAGTTACAAAAAAAGCATGTGACAGTTCTTGGCTGGAAAAATTTCAGGGAGCGTGGGCTAAGTTTAGGCCGTAAAATTTCGCATCCCGGTGTTGCCGTTAATTATTCGGAAAGTACTTGTGAAACATTTTAGGAGCTTCAAATATGAAACATTAGTTTTAAAATTTAGGGTGAGCGAATGTTCGGTATAGGATGAGCGTCCATTCATGGTAACAATTAACAATCGAGGGAAAAGACACCTAGCGTTGTTCAGAGTAGATAAAATTATCCTTTTACCCTTGCGCTTAGAGAATGATGGGGATTTAAATCAGAATAGCCTAGAAAAGTATAAAAAGAAAGAAAAAGGTTAACTAGCCAATTAAAGGTATTCGACTGTATGAAGGACGACATAATTCCCTGACTGAGTTGGATTCAGATCGAAAATAAAAAAAGTTAAGGAAAGCGGTGCACATTAAGATAGCCACCAGTTGTGTGCATAAGTGACAACGTACATGAAAACGATAAGGCTAGATACCCATGAGATGCATCATGCACTCTACGCCAAGGCGCATTGGCGACTCAGTTCAATTTAGTTCAGTTGTGTATGACAAAAGATTGTGGCTTTTAAGATAGTTCCTCACATGGTTAGCAGGATGCATCACATACATACCTGTGGTAAGGGTCATCCCAAGATGGATTTAGATAGTAGTTTTATAGCTAATGTATATGGTGAGAGACGGATACTGACCAGATTTTTTTGTGTGACCACAGTATCCCAGTTAGTTAGCTTATTAGGTTGTATAACATGTGCGTAAAACACGATAGATAATAGACACGCAATATGTTATATGCTTTCACCAGAGCATCAAATATGTTAAGTTCAACTTAGGCCTTAGTAACCTATATGAATGACTTATGTTTGGGCAAGAGGGTGCTGAGTTGTGACCACACCAAGAATTCCAAATGAAATGTCAGGTTTATTAGTTTTTTGTATTATCTAAGGTGTCAAGAGGTCACTAATTTACTAAGTGTTTCACTCACACATTCCTTTCATGTTGTTTTGCAAGTACAGGTGAGTAGCGAGGCATGCGAGAGAGCCAATGATCCAGCCAAACAACTACATGAGGCGAAGGGAAAGGTGTCATTTCCATATTTGTCTATATTTTATGTATTTAAGTATCACAGATACAATTTTATGAATATTTATGCATTATGATTACTTGGATTTAGTTTGTAGTGAAATTTTCATACACTTTTACTTTATGAAATTTAAAAAAAAGGTATTTTAGTTAATATTACAAGTTACACCCTTTTTGTATGCTTTTAAAGTTAGATATTTATTGTTATGCTAATTTCTGATTTTTTTTTTTTTTTTCATTTGAGTAGTCCAATTATATACATTTCTTTGGGTCATATTTCGTGGAGAGATATGTATTTAGAGAAAGGTATTACAGGATTGTTATAATTGGTTTCAAAGCCTAGATTTTGGGAACCCAAACATTTAGAATAATATTGTGTACTAAAGATGAGTCTCGCACATCATATTGATCGTTCGCACCAGCCAGTTATTGTAAGTAAGATTTTAAATTCCTACAATTAAATTGATCTTATCATTTATGAGTTATAGGGTTCGATAGAATGAGAATGAGAAGGACACGAGTAATAGTTAGAAATCCTTCAAAGGATAACCTATCAAAGGCATAGAATTCAAAGACTATCATCCTTGCATTGAGTGCTGAGGACATTTGAAATATCGGCCGAGAGATGCTAAGGGAACAACTAGATGTTCCTAGAAATGAGATATTCCTATAGACGAGATGATCCTATGAGATTTGATAACTTGATTGATAATGAAAGTTATGTCATCACATTCACAACAAACTTCCAATTTTTGCATGGCATCTTCAATTTAAAAGCTTGTGCCTAACAAAATGAATTTACCATTTCTTATTTATCTTAGATTAGTTTTAGAATTAAATACTAAAATAATTAATAGTAATACTGTTTAACCTTATCTCATGTAATTAAATAATTAAAATTAGTCTTAGATTTACCTAAACTTTTAATTTGTCTCTGAACTGACATGCCCTACCACCCAATCCTCAACATCCCTCATCCTAAACACCAAAAAAAAAAAAAAAAAAACTTAATTAACTCTTCTCTCTGAACATTCTAACAGCATACAAATAAAGAGAGAAAATTTCTTAGTAGAAAAATTTAAGAAAAGACAAAAGGGGCTTTGAGACATTGTTATTAAGATTTAGGTCTTTACAATTGATGAACGACGGATGCATTTTATTTGTGAGACTTGGTATATCACATACATTACAGAAGCGAATAAAAAGACGTTGGGGCCACTTAAATTCTCCACGTATTTTCCCATGCATTGAAATTTGGCTCATTTACCAACCACCATGCATTACATACACTGAAATTCATTTGGGTTTTAATAGTATATGCTTTTAATTTAATGTTTTCATAATTACATCTTTCATCGTTCTAGAGGAAAGACGTCCAAGCTTAACCTTTCATGTGAGAAGCCCCACGAGCTCAGTTTTGTAGTTTAATTTCTTTAAAACATTGCTCTTATTCTGGATGAATAGATACAGTGTTTGACTTTAAGACTTCCTTTTTTCTCTCCTTCAAGTGAAATTAACCTGGAGAAACAGTCAAGGGGTACGTGTTTTACTGTTTTGTCGTTCAAATGGTACTACTTTATAGTTGAAATAGTTTTTATCATTATTTCCCTCAGTACATGAGATGAGAAGACTGCTGTACGTTATACGTAAATTAATTAAATATTTAAATTGCTCGACCGGTATCAGGCTTCAATATGCCTTTTCTTGCTTTAATATATATATATATATATATATATATATATATATATATATATATCATGTGTTTTGCAATAAAATTATGGATTAACAAGTAAAATGTGAGAAGAGAAATGATCGTTGGTGAGAAAAGAGATAGGAAAAAAAAGAAGAAAATTTGGCCGCTTGGTCCCATATTAATTTTCCCATGGCCGAATATTCCTAGAAAGTTAGCAATTAAATTCATTTTTCAAAGCTGAAACTCATGATGAATAGAGAACATATCATTTTACAAATATTTACGTTTCTCCTTGAAATTATGAAATTACACATCATTATATTAATTACTTTTTCCATATCTACCTGAAATAAATCAAAGGATCCCACTTGTTAAAGGTCAAGTTCATACACGATCTTCAATGATTTTTAGGGTTAGAATTTATTGTAATTAAAGTCATATTTTACCGCGGTAAGTTATGGTGAATAAGGTAAAAAAAAATTCTATATAAAGAGGGGGAGAGATTTCGTTTGAGAGCACGAGCACAAGCAAAACCTACTTGATATTTTGTAGTGAAAATGGGGTATTCAATTGCCTCTCTTTTGATCACTGCTCTTCTAGTTTTAACAATCTCTTTTAGCTTCCCTTTTGAGTCCTCAGCTGACAACTTCTATTCTTCTCCTCATCCACATAAAAAATCTTCATCACTTCCTTCGCTAGTTAAGCAATCGCCACCACTTCCTCCGCTAGTTCACAATTCGCCACCACTTCCTCCGCCAGTTCACAATTCGCCACCACTTCCTCCGCCAGTTCACAATTCGCCACCGCATCCTCCGCCAGTTCACAAACCGCCACCACCTTCTCTGCCAGTTCACAAACCGCCACCACCTTCTCTGCCAGTTCACAAACGGCCACCACCTGCACCACCGGTGCCCAAGTGTCCACCATTCCCACAACCACTACCCCTATTCAAGCCTTTTCCTCCACCAATACACAAATCACCACTACCACCACTACCCAAGCCCCCACCAGCTCTCCATTCCGTCCGTTTATCTCCCTCTCTTCCCAACCCCTCTAAACAGCGTTTCCATTAAAATGTTTTTCAGGTAAATTCTGCATTACTTATTTTTGTGATAAAACACCAACTTAATGCATTCCATCACAGTTGGTAATATCAATATGTTCAAAAGCGTTTGTTTTTTCAATATAATCTAAATATGTTTTTTGCAGGAGGCAATAGGGAACAGTATCTATATAGATGAATAAGTCTCTTGAAGAGCACAACAGTGGGAAAGAGAAAGCGGGTTTCCGCATTTGGTTTATCTTATAATTTCGTCGTTAGCAGAATATATAATAATGGACGTGTAGAAAAGAAAGAAAACGTACACTTCTTATTTTCATGTAATCGTGGGTTCAGTATTTCATATTTGCTACTTGTTTCATAGATTGATCATATTATAATAATATAAAAACATTTCTCGTTGAATTCGTGATTTGGTTTTTTCTTTATTATTACTTTTTTAATGTTTTTATTAAACTTCACATTCTACTCTCGTGGAATAATGCCAATGAACAGATCATGAGCGCGCAAATTCCAATATATACTCATGTAACAATATTAAGATTATAGGTAGCATTAGCAATATTACAGCAACAGTATTACATTAAATAGGTTTCTTAGTTAGGAATGTTTTGTAAATTAATTTGCAATTTTGCATAAACTAAATAAAATAAATCACTTTTGAATTATATACTACAAATAATTAGAACATAGGATATCTATACACAACTATTCATTACATTAATTTTGATTGACGGTTGTGCAAAAATACCATTGTATTTAGGGTATTAGAATATATTTATACTAATATTACAATTTATCAAGTATTAATTAATATTTTTTATAAATATAAAATTAATAACTCTATTTTTTCAATTACCTTAGATAATACAAAAAATAATGATAAAATAGTTGAATTAATGTTGAATCATTTAGCGAAAAATTATTTCATTTTAGGTATATATGTCATATTTGAATTTAATAACTCAAGATAATTTAAACTTAACAAAAGATTGTCATGACTCAAATGAACATGTTAGAGTCCTCAAGATAGCCACAAATCAATGCTTAATTGTGTACTATCTAACTATATGTTTAATTTTATATAATATGCTAAAAATAAATTATATTTTTAAAGAGTATAGGTATTATAGTATTATTAAAATATGTCTAGACAAATGAAGGAGAAATTTAAAAAATATTAGAAACGAATACCTTTACTTTTTGTTGCAACCATCATTTTAGATCCTAGGGCCAAATTATTAGGAGTCACTACAAAAAAATGGTCTTTATCAAGAAAAAATTAATGAGGGGATAAATATCTCACCGTTATAAATATTTTTTTCATTATTTTAATGACTAATTATTTATACTCTTATTAAAACTAAATAGATGCATACTTTTAACGATGAACTTTTAAATTTTTTACTAATAAACTTAAAAGTTTTTCGTTATTAGTAGGACTAGAAGTGTGTATAATTCCATTTAAATTATAAAATCGGGTTGAATTGTTAAAAAATTATAGTTTGATTTTGCTTGAGATATAATACAATTTAGTCTGAGTTGAAAAATTTTGAAAAAAACTTTATAAAATAATGAAATTAAATTTGTGAGAGAAACATAAAAATCTTAAAATTGTCTATAAATATCTAGTTTTGACCAAGGTGCCTAACTCACTCTTTTTCAGGCTAGAGATCCTTTTAGCATTGTCTTACGCTTAACTGGTACTCAACCTAACCTTTATGGTTAACTAGCACAACCTTGAATAGTTTATGTTGTATAGGATCCAATTGGAGGCAAGTACAGAGCATACTTCGACTACAAAGTTAAGAAAGATAACCAGTATAAGGGATGGTTTATTCTGCCAAAACCTAAGAGAGTTTACTCAGAGGAGAAAACATTTTTCTAGTAAGGATTTTTATTAGAACTTCAATGGCTTCTTTGAGAAGGGAAAGGCATTATATATAGACGTACAAAGTAGGATGCATACGTTATTGCTTACGACACTTACAAACATAGAGGACATACAAAGCACATGGCTCGTACAAAGCATGCTTAAGAAGAAAGAAAAAGGAAAGGAGCTTAATAGCTTATACAAAGTGTGCTTAATTATACAAAAGTAAAAGCATATTAAAGGTTTTTAACAGTGTCTTGGTGCAAAAGATTCTCTGCACTATGTCATAATTGTCCTTAAAGTGAAAGGGGAGATGATACATTAGATCCGCCATCATGTGAACCATGTTCCCCATAATAGGAATCTAGTTCGACTTGGTTAATAAGTTCATTGATCTTATCCATATCTAGAGTTCAATAGAGTATTGATCTTGAGAATCTTGGAAAAAGTCATACATTTTTGGCATTTCTTGAGTGCAAAATGTAGGAGAAGGAATGTCTTGTAAGGTGTTTTGCTGAGTAGTCTATTCTTTTAGAGATGAGGCCTTCCTAGAGATAACCATGTGACTAGCGATGAGCTTTGGTTGACGTCACAATCTTTATTTGTGTGGAAAACTTTTGGCCATAAGTGTCGTTGTTGAGCATTAATCTTGTTATAGAATTTGCCTTTGGCTTGGTTAAGCTAGTGAATATATAACACTAGATATTATTCCCAAGGAGTGTCATCTTCTGGGGTTAGCTAAATCTTTATACTCTTGAGATTTTTCTTTCAAAATCTTTATACTCTCGGGAGTATACTAACATGAGCTTTTAAAGCCTATGAGATAAATGAGCATACCTTTGCACATTTGTTTAAAAAAAAAAACCTTTTTGTGATGTTTGAGTACTTGTGCTTTTCTGGTGAAAAACAGAATCGAGAATTTAGAATCTGAATTCTTTTTGAAAGATTTATGCTCTAGTTGACATTAGAAAAATGTGCATGTCCACCATAGTAATGGATAAAACCATTGTAGGAACACTTGGAAAGGGACAAGTTCTAGAGAGTAAGGTCCTTCTTCTACCTACTTGAGCCATTGTAGCATTGGTGAGACTAGGAATTCTATGGCTATGGTGTATTTGGAAAGAAGATACCAAAAGAACCAAAGTGCATTCCGTGTGAATTCCTTAAAAACGTTGTTACTAAGAACAAATTTATAAAAGGAAAACTTAGATGAATGCCTAGTTCTCTTAAGTTATAAGGTTCGGCTTCTTCAAAAACTTTCAACTGGCATTACATCATGAGTTGGTGAAATTTTTATGTCTTATTATAGGGTAGTTGATTAAAAAGTGTTGGAAACTCAGGAGGTAAATCAGAGGTTGCCGGAGGTAAAGGCTGGTAAAGAGGAGGAATGTCTTGTATAAAGTTCATGGTGAATATAGGTGGTGAGGAAATTATTGTGACATTGTTTTCCCCCTTTATATGCTGAACTTCAAAAGAGTGTTGTGAGAACCATTGACTTCATCTAATCGACTGAGGATTTGGAAGTCTTTTTGCCTTAGGGTCTAACATTTTTAGGAATACTGCCATGTCCATTTCAATAATGAAATGATGACCACTCAAAAAACTTTTTTATGCCTCTTTTGACTGCAAGAATCTTTTTAAATGTAGAATGATAATTTTGTTCTAACAATTTAAACTAATCATTCTTACATCCACATATTTTCCTGACACCTATAATTTTTTCGATAAGAATAGCTAACTAGAATCTTGGTTGGCATCAGTTTGTAAGATTCAGGTACCAAAGAAGGTAGTTGCAATAGGGGCAAGTTTAGGATAATTGACTTGAGCTTTTGAATGGCTCGGGTTTGGGCTTTGGACCAAACTAAACGGTCTTTTTTCAGCATTTGGTATAATGGCTTGGTACTCTTACTAAGTTTTAGAACAAATTCAGACACATAATTCACAATACCTAAAAATTGCTGAATTTGCTTATGTGTCAAATGGGAGTCTAGAAATTTTGACAAGTGTATCGCAATGTGAGATTAAGGAATATAAGTTCCTTACGAGATCTTCATGCCAAGGAAGTCAATAGAATCAACACCGATTATCATATTCTTTTCAGAGAGCATGATACCATGATCTTTGACTATTTGATGAAATTATTGGAGAAGGTTGATATGAGCAGCTTCCATTTCAAAAAATAGCAATAAGTCATCAACGTAAACAAGAGCACTATTCAAAAGTGGCTGGAAAATCTCGGCCATGGCTTTTTGGAATAAAAATGGTGTTGTCTTGAGGCTAAAAGGCATGATGGTCCATTAGTTATAGTGTCCTAAAAGACTAAAAGCAATTTTGTATCTATCATCTAGACGTACCTTAAGTTGCCAAAATCCTACCTTTAAGTCAAATTTTGACAAATTTTTTGTTGAAGCAAGATTAGCAAAAAAAAATTGTTTATTGGGTAACGGGGACTCATCTTCTTGGAGGAAAAAATTTAGTGGCTTGTAGTTGATGACTAAGAGCATTTTTCCTCTTACTTGCTCTGCTCTTTTATTGACATAAAAAGTTACACAAGCCTATGGTGATTGAGCGGGCTTAATGAGTCTTTCTCATTGAAGTTGTTGAAGTTGCATTTTTGCTTGTTTGAGAAGGTCAGGATTAAGGCCTTTATGACTTGCCTTAGTAGGGTTGACTTCTTCACTTTTCTTGAAAGACAATGTAACAAAGAACTCGGGCCTAGTCCATAATGGTTTGGAACACTTCTGGAAGAAATTTGAATGGGATAAAGCACATGATTCATCAATTATTTGTCGTTGTATTACTTGCATTGGAGATAACATAAAGTTAATTTGGAATTTTACTCCATGGTAGGAAGTGTTAAGAAAATTGTAATCCATCAACTTTTAAAAAAACTCGTTTTTCTTAGAACTTTTGAATCAGAACAAAGCCAACAATTGCATCTTTCTCTGGGAGTTCTGAGACTAGAAATTTGTAAGATGTGAAGACATTAGGGAATACTTGAATAGTGATTGTTTTGTTGATGGCTTTTATTAAAAAAACTCCATTGTTAATGGCTTTGAAAAATTTCTTGTATGGCTTCCAATTTGATAGAAGCAAAAAATCTGGTTTGATTATTGATGAGATTGCTCCAGTATCAACAAGAGCAATGACCTTGATGGGTTTATCATACTTCTAAGGGAATAATTGCAGTTCTACAAGGATTTGAGTGACTTGAGAAGTTTGGACTGGTAAGATTGATAGTCTATAGAAGTCATATATCTTTTGATCAGAATCAGATTCAAAATCTTGAAAAACTAAATCCAAATCAAAGTGTTTGAATTATGTTTCTAAAAGAGGGATTCAACATCATGGGACTTCAGGTTCACAATGTGAGAGGTCTAGTTCATGACTTTCTCGCTTTTTCTTAGTAGGCAATTTTTTGAAAAATGCCTTTTTTTGTTGCAAATGAAGCATTTGTCATCTTCTTTTATGATCGTTTTCTCTTGAAAAATCTTCTTCGTGAAAAAGGTCATAGATACTTTGACTTCCTTTTCTGACCAGGATTGTATCTCTTGTGGTGCTTCTTTTTGCAAGTTCACTATTCACACTGAGAATTTCTATACAAGCATTTTATCCTTAGGTTTGGTCTATCACCAGTCTTTCCAAGTATTTTTCCTAATCTATCTGCACTAGATAGGAACTTAGGCTTCTTACAGAGAAATTACAATTGATCAAGGATAGTTTGGTATAGATCAACCGGAGTGGTTTATGCCAAGGTTCTTCTTTAATGCTTTAGGTATATCAATGTCTCATTACCAAGAGGTACAGGGAGCTGGTTTAAGTAAGCTTGCTGCACATTTAGATCATATACTCCTTCAAGGAGATAGAATCAAGCACGAGCCTTTTTGAAATGTTTTTCCAAATCTTTAGGATGGAAAGAACAATACTTTAGCCTAAAAAACTCTTCATAAGCTTGATCAACAATGTGTGTAAGAATACCCAGAAATTTTGTATAGATATGGTATATGAACTGGTATATATTTGGGAGTTACAATAATTGGAGTTTTTGATATTGATCTAATGTAATCCACCATTATTGTAGATCACTAGTGAATTATACCACGAAATTGTAGAACACTTGATGGATTATCGTATTTGGCTTAAGGAGTTCTGCATTTAACCATCCTGTCATCTCATGATTTTATTTCTATGCTGAGAAATAGGAACATCATCAAAGGTAAAATACTAGAACTTAGAATTTTCAATAGCAAGTTGCTGTCTTGGAGATTAGTTTCAAAAAGGATGATCTTAGTCCATTGTGGACTCAACATCTTCTTATAAAGGGATGAGATTTTGTCAAGATGTTTACTTCAAGAGTGTAATTCCTGAAAAAAAAACTGGGGTAATAATGGATCAAAATCCTTTGAGGCATAGTACAAAGATGTGTAAGAGCTATTACTTGAATTAAAGAACTGCTTTTGAAACTTGTCATCATTATTATCATTGAAAAAATTCTGATTTGTTTGGGAAACAAGATAATCAATGATAGGATTATCAAAAATGACATTTTGAAATGGGTAGAGATCTGAAGGTTCTGTGACTTGACTAATCACAAGGGTAGTAGAAACAATCATTGTTTTGCCTTTGTCTTTGAGAGGTTGAGTTGTTGGGTAGTTGCTCTGTTTATAAGAAATGAGGAATTTCCTACAAGTCATTGATAGTTTTCAAAGTGACTTGTGGAAAATTGTTGGGGTTATTTGGGTAGTAAAAAGGGAGGTGTAGAGTAACATAGGCCAAAAGGGAATGTTGATGGAGTTGCCATCATTGAAGCTCATTGAATCATATTTTCCATATGGGCTAATTGGGCTTTCAAGGACTTCATTTCATGTTGCTGAGCTTGGAATGGGACTTGTGATGTAATACAAGAAATAATATCATTGTGAACTTGTTAGATTCGTAGCCTGAGAGCATCTATGGGTTGCATAATGACTTGAGTTTGAGACTCTAGTTTCTGCTTAATTCTTTTGGCAATCTAACTCATATCTAACAACACTTGGTTTTATGCCATAACATTTTGTGATTGCTAGTTTAGGATTGATTCAACAGGACTGATGGTTTCTTATGATTCATCAAGTTTAATCGTTTGGGGATTTTTTATTTTCCATGCCTGCATAGTCTTTGTAACTGGATCAATTGTTTGTTCAAGTGGAGGGAAATCTAATGGCTAAAACATTTCAATACTAGGAACCAGAGATGGGGTAGAAACCCACTTAGGCTTCCATTGCATTAAGCATATTTTGATTGGTTTGTACTATTTTCTTGATTGTATTTTGATTACTAGTATGGTCTTTTTAGGGATGAAGATGAAGGAAAACCATTTGATCAAAATTAGTATTGTCGTCTAGCCATCCGTAAGAAAAGGTTCATAGCTCTGTTACTATCATTCTAGTTTGAGTCATCATCTCAGGTAGTAAATAGCTTTGTCACCTACATCTCAAGTGTTTATTTTTGCTAGTAAGTAGTTCTTCCCGATTTATTTTTACGGCAATTTTTTGTTGTTTACTTGAAATAGATCAAACAAGTAACAAAGCTCTCTATTTATTTTCGTTATAATTTTTATTTACAACGTTAGCTGAGATTGTTTACCATTCCTTTGATTAATGAGAAACTAGATAATGTCTTCATTTGTCTTTGTATGCTATTAAAAGAAGTGCATGTGTATTTGATAATAAAACTTTAGTGCATTATAATGCTCATAATGTGTTTGACAAAATTCCTACTAAGTAATACTAAAAAAATTCATATGTTAATCAAATTTTTGTGCATTATGAGTGGACAGAGACATGGGAATTTTATAAATTGCTTTGTAAATGACTATTTAAAGTGTAATCTACATTAGTGTCATGAACATCACAAATTTAATGGTTTGAAGAAATCATATGAAATCTTAGATGATCTTCTCATTTAGAAATATATAAGCGATGTTTCATAAATGAACTATAAGTTAAATTAAATAAATTGTCAAAAAAATCAGAAAAAATAAAAACATTATGTATATATTTTTCTAAAGCCCAGTTTTTTGTAGTTTTTATGTTGTCAATGCTAGTAAATAGTAAACATCTTTATCATAGTTGTGCGTTGTCAGTGGAAATCAATGGTGTCTTGCTTCAAAATGTATGCTTTGTTATTTCTTTTGCATACAAAGTGGACTTAAAAGATCAATTTAATTTTCAGTGTTGTGAATTCCGCATTTTTGTTCAACTAAAGTAGTAAGCATCTTTTGTTGGAATGAATGGCATACACTGATTAAACCTTTTTGTTGTTTAATTAACTTGGGTAAATGTGTAGTCCAGAAAGATTTTATTCTATGGGTTCGATGTGATTATCTAGAAACAAGTTGATACAGTTTATGTTGTAATTATTTACTTTGGGTTGTAATTATGGGTTGATATAAAGTTATTGGACTTTTGATAGGAGAACCCAATTGATTCTTTTACCCTTTTAGTAATAAATGGAAACAGACAAGGTCCCTTCCCTGTATAATATTAAAGCATAGCTTTAATTGGCACCAATTCTGCAACATGTTTTGCAAAGCCTAGGAAGGAAGATTTTACTTTGAGATTGACAATCAATCTTCACTAGATCAACAAGATGATATAAATAAGTTTTTTCTATGTTCTTAATCTTCCAATTACAATGTTTCATAGCTTGATGTATTAAAATTATTAATTTGGATAGAAGTTCAATGTGAAGAACATTGAATTGAGTTGTAAAACTGAATGAATTTATTGATAAAATGAAGTACAATTTATAATATTATGAGACAGTTTGAATATAACTATGAATCTGAGTCCTAGTATGAACATGAATATGAATTGTAAGAGGATTCCTAATCCTAATAAATAAGTAACACTACAATAATAAAAATAAACAATAAATAAACATGTTATTTAACACTCTCCTGCAATTGCAATGGTAGCTCACAGAGTTGCAATTGATGATACAAAGAGATAAAACATTCACAAGATAGTCCTTTGGTAAATATATTGACAAGTTAAGATATGGTAAGAACATGTTGAAGTCAAATATCCCAATGAGCAACCAACTCATGAATAAAATGTAGATCAATATCAATATGTCAAGTATGAGCATGAAACAAGGATTAATAGCCATGTGCAAAGCGGATTGATTATCATACAATAGAAGTAGAGATAAATGCAATGGAATACCAAGCTCTCGTAAAAGGTAGCAAAACCATCAAACGTTAGCAATCGCTTGTATAAGGGCACGGTACTCAGACTTAACACTAAAACAGGACATAATAGCCTATTTCTTAGTAGTTTAGTAAACGAGGGTATGTCTTAGGAAAATGTAACCACTAGTGACAGAACAACGTGTATAAATATCAACAACCCAATTAACACCAGCGACGATGAAAGGTGAGGTCATGAAACAAAGAACCATTAATTTACCAAAAAATACGCTTAACTGTATGCATATATTCATGAGTAGGTGTAGACAGTTGTTAAGCTACTTGATTGATAACAAAGGCAATATCAAGCCAAGTAAGAGTAAGATACTATAGGCCAGCAATTATGCTATGATAAAGTGTAACGTCTAAGTATAAGTTATCATCAGTAGGCGGTGATGCCTTGGAATTAAGAAAAAGGGTGGCACAAAGAACTCATGAGTCAAGTTGGAATCGTCGAAACAAGTCCACCATGTAACATTGTTGAAATAGGTGCAAAATGGTAGACTGGTGGACAACCTCTATACAAAGAAAGAAATTGTGGGTACCCAAATCCCAGCATGCAAAGGCAGAACATAAGGTAGAAACACAATTTGTAATAATCGATGCATCAGAGCCAGTAACAACCAAGTCATCTATATAAACAAGTAAAATCACAACTAATGTAAAGGTACGATGAATAAATAGTAAAGGATCAGACCAATTGTTGACAAAACCAAAGTTGAGTAAAAAGGAATATAATCGATGATACCACACTCGAGGTGCCTATTTAATGTTATAAATAGCATTAATAAGATGACAAACATGAGATGCTTGACTGGGGTTTGTGAACCTATGAGACTACTCTATAAACATTTCTTCGATTAGATACCCTTGAAGAAATGCATTATTGACATTAAGTTGGTGTAATGGCCAGTCATTCATGGTGGCAAGAGCAAGAATTGTGTAGATAGTAGTCGGTTTAACAACAAAATTGAATGTATTAGTAAAATCCACACTTGTTTGCTAGTGAAAACCCTTGGCAATTAGATGAGTCTTATACCTCTCAACAAACCCATCTGTGTAACAATTAACCTTGTACACCTAACGATAACTAACCAAATTCTACTAAAAAGACGATTAAATAAGAACCCGAGTGTTGTTTTGTATAAGAACATCATATTCTTCACTTATTGCTTGACACCAATAAGGAAATGATTAAGCTTGCTTAAAGGTGGTTGACTCATAGAATACCGGATTAATAGTGTTAGCAATAAGAGTTTGAGGAAACACATAAGGAGAAGAAGCCATGATCTCATTGATGCTTTGAAAATTAGGCCATATTAGTAGTGTCTCAAATCAATTAGATAAGGAGGTCTCCATAAAGGCTAAAGCAATTAAAAGTGAAACATGAAAGCTAGCAGAGTTGGAGAGTGGTAGAGAGTTACTATTAGGCTACATAAGACTAGACAACATTACATAAGTAGCAGAGAGAAGTGAGCCCATTACATCTAAGAGTTGTACAATCATAGATAGAATTAACAAAAAATGAAACCTTTAAGGAGGCTTTGAGGAGGGAGGAGTAACACCATAGCCAAGAAGATGGTCTTGTGAAATAAGACATGATAGGAGATGTAGACATGACCAATGAGCAAATGGAGACAATGATACCCACGATGTGAAACATTATACCCTAAGAATAAATATAGAGTGGTCCGAGGTACTAATTTATATGGAACAATCAGGAGAATATAGGATAATAAGCATAACCAAAGGTACTTAAAGATCCATAGTTTGAAGGACGCTGAAGAAAACTTCAAAAAGACTTATATTCTTGAGCAATGGTATAGGTAACCTGTTAATTAAAAACATAAAAGTAGAAAAAGCCCCCACCCAAAGGGAAGAAGGTAGGTTAGCTTGTAATAAAAGACAATGTCCTTTTCCACTATATTACGATGTTTCCTTTTAATAACACCATTTTGAACAGAAGCATAGGGACAAGATAGTTGATGTGCAATACCATGTGACTCAAGGAAAGAACGAAATAATTTGTTATCAAATTCACCACCACTATTCAAACGAATAATTTTAATAGAACAAAAAAAAAAGGTTTCTCTATCATTAGTTTAAATTTAGAAAAAAAATAACAATAACATCAGACTTTTTAACTGTAGGATATAACAATGTATATCGACTAAAATCATCAATAATAAATAAATAATAATGAAATGATGACAACGACGGGATAAGAGTAAGACCTCATACATCAAAGTGAAGATGCTTGAGAAGACTATGAGCAGTATAAGTACGTTTGGTAAAAGGGAGGTGATGACTTTTACCAAAAGGACAAACCTTTCAAATAGATGAGGGATCCTGTAAAGGATGAACATGATCAAATACAGAGGCAAAAATAGTCTTAAGTATCGTGGAAAATGGATGACCAAGACGACGATGCCAAACATCATATGAGACATGAGCAGATGAATAAACGATAATGATAAAATGAGTCAATTGATATAAACCACTACTATTGTGACCAAAAAGAAGAATTTGACTAGTTTGTTTATCTTTAATTTCAAAACCAAATGAATTAAGAAGATAAACATAATCAGTGTCAAAGGTAAACCAATGAATGGACAACAAATTTTTACATAATGATAGAACATACAAAACATCATATAGAATAATTGGAAAGTGAGAAGATTTAGATAGGCAAACAAATCCCTGATGTGACATTGATAATGAATGACCATTACCAACAATCACAGAAGACATACCAATGGGTGGGTTGGATTGCTAGCGAGGAGTATATTGTTCAGGATTACCATGGCTACAACCATGACCTCGTTTATTATGACCTCGGAAGATACGTTTGTTAGAAGAATTAGATATATTCGATGATTAAGAGGAGGATCAAGTAGTAACCATAACAACAATTGGAGGAGACCTATCAAAGAGTTTTTTTTGAAGATATTCTTCATGAAGAAGAAGATCATAGAGTTCATCAAATGTAGTGGATGCCAAAAATGTAAAGAAGTAGTGAAAGATTGGTACTCAAGACTTAAACCATCGACAATGTACTCTACCAAATCAGAGTCTAAAATAGGAAAACCAACTATACCAAGAGTATCAAAGATAGATCGAAGGTGGATCTTAGAAATTGGAAAGCCATTGACTAATTTGAAGCTTTTCGAAGAGTGCACAACTTATCACAAATAAACCAAAGGTGGATCCCAGAAATTGAATTCAGAGGATGATCAAGTAAAGACCATGCTTCAAAAGTAGTGAAACAAGTCAGCAACAAAGACTAAACAAGTGTAGGTAAAACTGTGGATTTAATCTAAGTCAAAATCAATTAGTCAACACATAAATAGTAAAAATGAAATGAATTAGGAATGCCATTGAGGAGTGGTGATAGAGGTTATGCATCGACGGCTATAAAATGCTTCAAATTGTGAATGGTAAGCATACCAAGAAATTGCGACTTCCACGTGCGATAAGTATTGTGAACCATAAAGAAAGAGAAATAACTCCTAATGTTGACCGTTGTAGGTAGCAAGTACATCAAAAAAGTAGATGTCGAATTAGTAGAAGTAGTAGCAATTGATATGAAGGATGACAGGAACAAAGATGAAGAAACAATGACGATTAGAGAACCATGATGCATGGTAGGAAAAAGGGTTACCAGTAAAGAAAAACTAAGGGGTGGAGTACTGGGAGGGATGGTGACCGGAGTCATCCTAGAGTCAACCATGGAGAGGATACCGGGCAATCAGAGGTGCGTCTGTCCTGATGGAAAAAGCTTGGTGGTAGAGAAGAAAAATGCACAACAAAGGTGGATTATGTATGAAGAAAGCTGTCAGAGTAGCAACCGGTGATAACAGATAAGGTTATTGCATTGCCAGTGAGGGAAAACATACATGACTGCTCAATCTCGATGAAAGCATGATAGAATCAAGAGAGAGACAACTCAACAACATTGCAAAAACAAGGGAGAAACAGACACGACATTCATGTCAGATGAGAGAAAACTACGTCGGAGAGGGATGCTAGGCTAACGGCAGTGTGGTTTGTGGCAGATGGGTGATTAGAGGCAAAGGGGATGATGTCGAAAAAAGCAACAGTAGCGTGGAAGAAAGTCGAGGGTTGCACTAGGAAGAAAGCAAACCCTAGGGGTGGCGAAACAACACAAAAAAATATATGAGGGGTGGATAAAATTTGCCAAGAGAGACTCTATAGTTTACTTGTATGAGGGGTGGTTTTTCAAGTTCACATTTAGATTCCTTCTCCAATTTTGGACCCGATAGTTGTAGTTTGCTTGTATAATTTTATGGTTACACAAATGTAAGTATTTTAGCCATGGATGATTCGATAGAATTTCCAACATTCTTGTAAGGGGAGGGATATAAATTATAGTTGCCTTCCATAAAATATTCTCTAAAATTATATATATATATATAATTTTCGCTTTATTTATATTTCACAAAGGATTAGACTACTAAAACACGTACTCATAATTGTGTGCTTAGGTGATTATGATATTGTATTGAAGCTTAGTTGATAAGATATCTTGATATTGAGAACACATGAATTGATTGATGAGATGTCTCAACTTCTAATAGAAAAGTGGAATTAAATTGAGTGGTAACGACGATACAAGTGGTGTATAAGACGAGTGTCCCTTCGGACCATTCCACAAAAAAGGTAAGAGGCATCTAAGATGGGTGTCCGATTTGATGAGTATGGGTGTTAGGGGATATCTGAGATGGATGCCCAACTCGATACGAGGGCATATGAGACATCTAAGATAGGTGTCTGTGTGAATGCGTCTCGGACGCATACTACAGTAAGACTTTGTCAAGAATATTCATAGTATGGCATCAAATGCCACCTGCTGCCTTTTTTGTATTCTTTTTGTTGACTGCAGTTTTCTCGGTTTCCAGGCCCAAGGTTTAGTTCTGGAACTCGTGGCAGGAGGTGAATAGTCTGTTGTGGAGATTCCTTGGTTCAACATTAGGGGTACAAGTTTGCATCTATATTCCTTCTGGGATTATGCTGATTGTGGTTAAACTTATCTGAAACTTGTAATTTAATTAGCTCGATCCTTTTGTCCACACCAAAATTATGAGCATTTGAGGTGCACAAAATATTTAGAGATGAGGCTGAGAAGAATTTATAGTTTGATCAAGTTATCAAAGCAGCGGAAATCCTCAGATGTATTGCTGAAAATGAACATGATTGTTGTAAATTAGTTTTTGGTTGACGAAACTTTAACCTTTTGACTATGCTTTGAGTTTGACATCATTATAGTATATTTATCCTCATGTTTGTGGTCATTAAAAGATTTTAGTTTTGCTCCATTACTATTTTATGATATGTTGTTGTGAGATATGTTCTTGTGGCCTATGCATACAGGGCAAACCATGAGGCTTTAAATAAGATTATGGTTAGATTTAAGTCGAGGCAAGCTTGAGCTTACCGAAGCTTGAGTTCGACTTGCTTCAGTAGAGTCAAACTCATTTCAAAGGTGTTTGCGTTTAACTCTTTTTAAACAAGTCAAACTTGAATCAAGCTTTGAGCTCGATTCAATACTAAAGCGATGCCGTTTTGAGATGTATTGATCAAAATGACATCATTTTAAAATGTATTAGTCAAGATGATATTGTTTTAGATTATTCGTATCATATTTTTTAGACTCGAAAGCTTTGCAAGTCAAACATTCATAAAACTCGAGCTTGAACTAAAAAGTATTGAACTCTCAAACTCAAGCTCGAACTCACTTGAACCAAACTCATTTCAGACTCATTTAAATTGAGCTCAAGCTCAAACAAGTTCATCTCAAATTCAACCTTAAATAAGATTGTAAGAATATAACCATTTGACTAAATGTTTTAGGCTTTGAATTTCGTTTTATGTATCTGAGAATTTGTGATCCTTTCATGGATTGGAAAGCTAATACATTTAGAGAACTAAACTGTTTGAATTGTGTATTGATGTGGATTACTTTAAAAAGTGAGGTGCTTGAAAACTTTGAAAGAGCAATGATGCATGCATCCAGTATTGAATATTTAACCGGATATTGTTGAAAAAACCCAGTCAAATTTTGTAAAGTGAAATACTGTAAATCAACATATCCGAACTTTTGTTCTATTCGATGCATGTTGAAAGCGATTTGCAGTGTATTAATTAGTTTTAACAACACAATTTGCTATACTTTGTCTCTGGACTTTGTATAATTTCTTTATATTTGGGAGAGCAATATATTGCGTTGTTTTTAGAAGAGAAGAAGAATTTTGCTTTCCCCAATTTTGAGAATATATATACATCATCTAGGTATGAAATTAAATATTTAAAACTAGAAATAAATGGTTTTGTACATTTTGGAAATATATACGCGGCGCGCAACAGTTGGTTCAAGACTAAGCAGCATTTAGACTGGGTAATTGCTCTTTGATTCTTGAAGGGGTCCAAAGCTGTGGCCCAATCGGATGGGGTGACAAGAATTCCTACAGGAAAATTTTGGAGGAGTTCACTGTCACAGACGGGGAATTACTATTTACCTTAACAAATGATCCAACGAGATTTGATAACTTGATTGACAATGAAAATTATGTCTCACATTCACAGCCAACTTTTCAATTTTCGCATGGCCAAGAGACTTGTTCCCATCCAAGGCTTGATGTAATTCTAAAGTATCATCTGTTAACTTTCAAAAATCTAAACACTCATTTATAAACCAATTTTTGTTAAAAATCGTAATTAAAGTTAAGGATAAAATACAATTACTAAAAATATTTAAAAAATTAAAATATTATCACATTTTCTTTTCTTAGGTTTAAAAATCTATTAATTTTTCCCCTACCTAAAGTTTGAAAAATGACAATTTTCTCCCTAGGGTTTTGAAATTGTCACCAAAGTGGCGAACTTTGCTATCTCCAACCGCGTTCTCTCTCCCCCTGGGCTTGTCTCTTCTTACTGATCAAACCCTTCCCTTTGACAAAGATGAAGCGTCTACGTCTCAAATGAAAATGACAAATCATCTTTGTTTAAGATGAAGATGCTTCGACGAAAACAATTTTGTCTTCGTTAGAGGAAATCGTCTTTGCTAAAGGGAGGGGTTTGATCAACAAGAAGAGATAGGTTAGGAGAGAGAGAGAACGTGGTCAGAGTCAACAAAGTTTGCCATCTTGGATGACGATTTTGAAACCCTAGAGGGAAAATGGTCACTTTTCAAACTTTGAGTGGAAAAAAATTGTTCAATGTTTAAACTTAGTGGAGAAAAATGTGATAAAATTTTAATTTTTTAAATTTTTTTAATAAATAATAGTTTTATCTTTAACCATAATTGAGATTTTTAACAAAAATTAGTTTATACGTAAATGTTTGGGTTTTTGAAAGTTGATGGGTGTGAATATGAAATGACATCAAACCTTGGGTGGGAACAAGTCTTTTGTCCTTTTTGCATGGCATCTCCAATTCAAAAGCATGTGCCTAACAAAATGAATTAATTATTTCTTATTCATCTTTGATTAGCTCTAGAATTAAACACTAAAATAATTGATAGAAATACTGTTTAACCTTATCTTATATAATTAAATAATTTAAAATAGTCTTATATCTGCCTAAGTTTTTAATTTGTCTCTATCATATGGAGGAAAATATGAGCCGACATGCCCTACCACCCAATCCTCAACATCCATTATATTCAACACCAAGAAAAAAAAAATTTAATCATCTCTTCTCTCTGTACATTTCAACAGCACACTAATAAAGAGGAGAGAAAATTAATAGTAGAAAAATTGGAGAAGACAAGAGCAAAAGGATTGATAATCCAAGCTATATCATCGTCCTAATTATGACAGGACATGTCCAATTAACTTAGCTTTACAATAAACTAATTTGAAGCAAATAAAAAGAAATTGGGTTTCTGTCCCCACTTAAATTCTCCACGTATTTTCCCATGCATTGAAATTTGGCTCATATACCAACAACCATACATTGAAATTCATTTGCGTTTCAATAGTCTATGCTTTTAATGTAAAGTTTTTATAATGACATCTTTCATCGTTCAAGGAAAGACGCCCGAGCTTCTAGTTATAAAGCCAAACCTTTCATCATATGAAAATTTTCAAACCTTCAGGTAAAGTGAAATTTTCAAACAGTCAAAGGAGACGTGTTCTAATTCAATCAATTTGTGTTAAAAGAGACAGAGCTTGCGTTTGGCCTTTTATCTCTAATTTTCTGCATGGGTTCAACCTTCAAGATTATAGTGCATGCTGATCATTCGATGATTTAAATATACATATGACAGTGCTAATTCATAATCATAAGATCATAAATATATATCATGTGTTTTGCAATAAAATTATGGAGTAATCGATACAACTTATAAAAAAACTACTACTTTTTGCAAAGAAATTTACAGGCGGCAGTAAAATGTGAGAGAAGAGAAATTATCGTCGGTGTGAAGAGAGATAAGAAATAAAAAGAAGAAAATTCAACCGCTTGGTCCCATAAATTTCCAAGGCCGAAAACTCCTTGAAAGTTAGGCAATATTCATGTTTCAAAGGTGAACCTCGTGAATAGAAAACATAGCATTTTACAAAGACTTCTGTTTCTCTTTGAAATTATGAAATAACCTACACATCATGATATTAAGAACAATATTAATTGTATATATTTTTGAATATATAATTAGATAGAAAGATAATATATCGTAATTAAATACTGTTATTCTTATCTACCTAAAAAATCTTCACCACCTCCTCTGCCACCGATTTACAACTCATCACCATCTCCGTTGTACAAGTCTCCAGCACGTCCTCCCAAGAAACCCTAGAAATACAGGTTCCCTTCACCCCCACCACCAGTTTATAAGTCTCCACCACCCATATACAAGTCTCCTCCTCCACCAGTCTACAAATCACCACCTCCACCACTAACATCCAAGAAGCAATACAAGTCCCCACCACCTCCTCCACCAGCCCACAAGTCTCCTTCACCAGTTTTCAGGTCCCCACCACGTCCCAATTACGTCTATTCATTTCCCCCTCCTCCCCACCACTAATAAATAATGTCTCCATTAAAATGCTTTTCAGGTAAATTCAGCAATACTTGTATTTGTAATAAAACACCAAATTAATCAAGTTTATACAATAATCATCAATAAATGTTATGTATTCCCTCACATTGGTAATATTAATATGTTCAAAAGCATTTGTTTTTTAAATAAAATATAAAAATGTTTTCGCAGGAGGCAATGGAGAACAGTAACTACATAGTTGAAGTCTCTTGAAGAGCACAACTGTGGGAAAGAGAGAGCAAGTTTCATCATTCGGTTAATCTTATAACAATAAAACTATGCGTATTTATATTGAATATATAAATAGATACATACTTGATATGTGTCATTAAGTGATTAAGAGATTTTGAATTAATGATAAAATAACATACAATCACACAATAATATATCATGTGTGTACTCATTTATGTACTTAAAAGTAGGTAGCATTACTCATCTTATAATTACGTTGTTAGAATAATATATAATAACGAACATGTAGAAAAAAAGAAAACGTATACTAATTATAGAGATCTATTTTCTGTTAAACCAGAAAATTAGATGTAATGAATGGCTTCTCAATTCTTAAAGGTCGTTTTAGAAGATAAAAAGATCATAAAGGTGCATGCACCCGACTTGGAAATTTCGTATTCCTCAATTTTGTCCTATACCTAACAACTTGAGACAATAACCCGTTTAAATGCAATGGCTGCTTCATTTTGGACTTTAAAATTTATACTAGACTACATCATCATCTCATGAATGTTAGACTATATAAAGAAAAATAATATATAATATAATGAGTATCCAAATTATATCAAGAAATATTTAAACTCAAATAACTTTATCTTATAAATAATAATGTTAAAAGAATTAGAATTGAGATTTTTAAAACTTTTTAAAATAAATAATGGAAACGCATAAAAACCATTTTCTCTCTCAACACTTTGAAAAAATTAAAAAAAAAAACAATCCAAATCGCCAGATCCCATCTGAAAAGAAACGATTTTTTTAATGAGATTACATAATTTTTTATGGGATACTGTCTAAATTGTTCTATATAAGTGTGATTCTAAAGTTAGAACTGTATTAAGAGATGTATAATTTTGTCAAATCTTATATTTCTGATACAATTACAATTATGGTGGTCGAATTGCACATTGGCTGATGTGATACAACTAAATAATCGACATTCCAATGAGATGCACTGTATATGGAATTAAGGCTAAAACTAAGGTAAATAATAGTATTAAATATTGTCGCAGTTTCATCAATTGTGCAAATTTAAATTGAATTGAATTGATTGAAAGCGAAAGTTATCTTTCTTATTATATGTGTCAGATCAAGCTCTCAATCATCACATGGCATCTTCAAACGAATATGTCTATGTTCAAAGGTGCATGCCCCATGTTCAATCAGGCGAGAATAACACTAAATTATTCTATCCTGAGCAGGATGCTTAAATGATTAACCTTATTTTATACATAAAATCATTATTTGACATCTACCGAAATTTTAGAGAATCCACTTCCAGTTTAATTAATTTGAAAATATTAACCGACATGCCCTGCCAATGAATCCTTACGAAGGACTTACTACTACAATAGTTTTAGTCTATTGGTCAAACTTTGATCTATTAAATTTTGAAAATTTAAATATCCATATGTTAATTGTTTTTGTTAGAAAAATTCATTAGTTATAAGGATATAATTCTAATTTAACTTGTAATATTAAAAAAATAAAATTTTATCTTATTTTTTTAACGTAGTTTTAAAAATTGACAATTTTCACCTACTTAGTTTTATAAACTTTCCTTTTCCCCTATAGGGTTTTATTTTTTTCCTACATATGTCAGCAACCTTCTCCATCTCCGGTCACCTTCATCAGTCCAATTCGTTTTATCTGGCTCTCTATCCCTCCTAGACTCTCAGCCAAAAATGAGCAATGCTCTCTCTCCCTCCCATCTCTTTGTCGAAACCTTCTTTAGAGATAGATCTTAGAAGATTGGTTGAAAATAGAGGCGATCTCTCTTTGTCATGCCTCTATTGCATTTATTTCACTGGCAAAAACACAACAAAGGCACAATGAAGAGAGATCGTCTATCTTTGGTCGATCTTCCGAGATTCATCTCTAAAGAAAGTTTCAATAGAAAGAATCAAGAGGGAGAGAGAGCATTGCTCATTTTTGACAAAGAACGTTTGAGAAAAAGAAACTGGGCTGAAGAAGGTGACTAGAGATGAAAAAGGTCATCAGAAAATGTAGAAAAAAAATAAAAACTTAAGGGGGAAAAGATAATTTTTAACATTAATTAGGGAAAATGCAGTGCTTAAAATTAAGACATAAAAATGAGATAAAATTTAATTTTGTTTAATATTATAGGTTAAATAAAAATTATGCCTTTAAAACTAAATAATTTTTTTATTAATAACTATTGATAAGTAAGTATTTAAAATTTTAAAACTTAATAAAGGAAAGTAAAATGATGAACTAAACTTGGGTGGGCGAAAGACTTCTGGCCCAAAAAAAAGGAAAGTAGGTCCCTATACATTGAAAAGTCTGACAGATGGTTGCCTTCCAAATGTCTTTCTCCCCAATAAATAATTATATCCTATGTTCCATATTGACCTTTTTACCCCTTACGATTTACATTTAATTACAACATAAAAGCTATTGTGAATAACTTTTATAGACTAAAAAAGAAAAGAAACTTGTCCAAACCATATCCTATTAGTATTATCCTTTCAATCAAACTATGGTGTCACAATCTTTCAATTTGTTTTTTGTCAACCTAAAATTATAAATTATAACATAATATCAATAATAACAAGGGCGGATTTTACTATTTTTGAAACTACAATAATCATTAGTAATTCTATGAAACCTGAAGGGGTTCAAGAATTATCTTGAATTCCCATACCAAATTAATTATAATCACAATCTAACCAAACTTTTTAGTGATAAATCACACTACATAACCTAAAGTTTATTTAAAGTCAAGGTAAACTATTAATAAATTAATTTATTGATTTTGATGGATTTATGATTGGTTAACATCAAGCTAGCTATAGCAATGTTTTTATAGAAGTGTACAAGAACAAAAAGATGAAATTGATGTCCTTGAACGTTCTTTTTATAATTAACGTGCTGTTAAAACGACAGTATAAAAGACAATTTGGCAATTATTATGACATGTCCATTATTATTGTGTAATATCTAATTTTTCTGTCATGTTTATTTCTATAAGATAATGAGACCAAATATCTGGCTAAGATCTATCTAGGCTCCACCAGTATGCCTTACCTAAAGGCTTAGTTCTTGTTTTAGCTATCTTGAAAGATACAAGAAGAAATTTTAGCATTCATATTTTGAAATAGGACAAATGATTATTTTTCAATAAAGATTTGATGGACTGATAGATTTTTGTAAGTTTAGTTTAGGAAAAGTCAATTTCTCACCAAACTATTAAATTTTTGAACAAATTTTGTATAAAATTATTTAAAAAACCAAAATAAAACCTCAAACTAAATAATAATCTATTTTTAAAATTTTATTAAATAATTTTTACTCATTTATATAAGTTTTAATGAAAAATAATTAAAAAAAATTATTAACATATTTAGATAAGAGTGTCAATGATTTTTAATAATATGTTTGAGATAAATTATAATTTTTAAAAATATTAAAAGTGTTAATAAAAATTTAAGAGGTTTTTTTAATATAAAAAAAAGTTTAGGACACTATTAAAATTTTGAAAATTTTAATATACCTCTCAGTAATTTTTAAATTGACAATTATACCCTCAAAATATGCAATAAATAAGAAATATATATGTTATATCATAAATTATTGAAATTATATAATAATTTTTTAAATAAGATAAAAATATATATATTTTTTCTTAGTAAATTTTTAAAATATAACATCGACGCCTCATAATATATTTTTATTATAATATTTTAAAAAATTAATATAAATATCATTTGATTATTAAAATTAATGGATGATTTTGACAAATAGATAAGTAATTAACTTGGGGGAATCTTTCATTTCATTTGGCCTTATAAATATTATTTTTATAATCCTAACAGGATAGACATCTCTGACCAATGCTGAAAATCACAACTGTCAAGCAAATTAAACGTAATATATTTTGAGTCTTGGCATAACAAGAATTATCCACGTATTTTTTCCATTTGAAATTTTGTTTCATAATTTGGCATCCACTATAATTTTCAGGAAATCAGAACCCGGTTACCACCTTTTTCAATATAAGCCAAAACTTGAATTAATTAGGAGGAGCCCAGCCAGCTGCAATTGCCAGACCTTCATGCCAGAAACACCACGATAAACCCTAGCAGAAAAATAGTCAAACCTGTGCTTTTCATCTTTGTCATCACCTACCCTACGTAAATTAGAATGGTAGTACTCATCAGCACGTGGGAGGCATCTTGTTAAGGGACGAAGAAATGGCTTATAATGAAGGGAAATAATTATTTATCATGAAGGGTTTCTGGCTTTAACGTGATTCATGTTTTATATATCTATCTTCATCGACCGATCTCGAATTTTCTATATATATGGAGATCATATATATTAAAAAAATGTGATCATAATTCAAGTGTTAAATTTGATAATATAATTAAGATGGGGGATTAGCTATTAATCATTAAATCATTATGGATTAGTTGAGGATAAAGCATTGAACAGTTTCTAAAGTACGAACTTAAGAGAAAATTAAGAGAAAAGAATACATGTTTAATATTATAATCAAATACTAAGAATGCGTAGCGCCTATTGAAATAATAACTTAGAGCTGTAATGCATTTTGTTGAATATGACAGATTTTAGATAAGAAAGTAGAGAGGGTAACTGAAGACTATAAGAAAAAAGAGAGAGAGATGAAGGTTCAGCCGCCAGCTGGTCCCATTTTATCCCAACGAGAAAAAAAATCCAACAAAAGTTTGGCAACTTCATCTGCTTGTCATGTTAGTACGTACGTATTTGTGAGGTTCATTTTTACTTTGTTTAATATGATAATGCCCTTTTTTTATTTTTGAAAATCATAGAAAAACATTATGATTAAAAGATCATTTAATCTTAATTTTGGAAGACTTTTGTGTTTCTTTTAGTTCTAGATATGATCTAATTAACTCAATTTAGTTTAACTCAGTTCGAATTTATTTGATTTAAATTTAAGTTGAATCCCAATTGAAAGATTCAGTTCGTTTTTTAAATCAAACCAAACTTTAGTTAAGAGGTATTTAACTTCATTCAGCTTAAGTTTGATTCAAATTTATAATTCAAATAGATAGTTTAAATTTGTGGTTTGAATCAATTTAAATTAATAGTTTGAATTGGTAGTTCAAATTTATTGTTTGATTCAGCTCAAATTTACGGCTTAAATAGGTGATTTTATATATTATTTAGGTAAAACAATATCATCTTGTCAATGAGTCATGAATTTGAATTATAAATTTGAACTATGAATTAAGCCGAACCATATTACGAATTCAAACCACTCATTCTAGCTAAACTTGAACCGAACTGAACTGAACTGAACCATATCATTTTTTACTTGAGTCGAACTCAAAACACCTCTAATTTTGGCTTAACATACTAGAATCGAATTTCAATCAAACTATTTTTTATTCGAATCGAATTCAAACCCAGAGTGCTCTAACTTGATCCGGTTTGTAACCACTCTTAGTTTTCTTCATCATAATTAAACGGCTAGAAAAAAAAAAATTCACAGAATTATAATGTTAGTTTATTCCATGCTTAGCTTGCATCCTCTTTGAAGCCAAAATTAAAAAGATGCCTTTAAGTAAACTATTCGAAGTCAGCGGTTTGTCCAAATCTTACACATCGTTTTCACAAATAACCTAGCTTGAATTTAATCATTTCGGTTTATAATTATTTTGTGTTGAAAATCAATTTTACCTTGGGTATTTTTCAGTGTTCAAAGTAAAAACCAAATTCTATATAAACAGAGGAGAAGCAACGCTTGAGAGCATAAGCAAAACCCCATTTAGCTAATTTTGTAGTCAAATTATGGGGTCTTCAATGGCCTCTCTTTTGGCCACTCTTTTAGTGGCAATAATCTCTCTTACCCTCCCTTTTGAAACCATTGCTGATGATCACTATCTTTACTCTTCTCCTCCACCACCTAAGAAGCCTTACCACTACAAATCTCCACCTCCTCCACCCGAGAAGCCTTATCACTACAAATCTCCACCTCCTCCACCCTACCACTATAAATCTCCACCTCCCCCACCCAAGAAGCCTTACCACTACAAATCTCCACCTCCTCCACCCTACCACTACAAATCTCCACCTCCCCCACCCAAGAAGCCTTACCACTACAAATCTCCACCTCCGCCACCGAAGAAGCCTTACCACTACAAATCTCCACCTCCGCCACCCAAGAAGCCTTACCACTACAAATCTCCACCTCCTCCACCCAAGAAGCCTTACCACTACAAATCTCCACCTCCCCCACCCAAGAAGCCTTACCACTACAAATCTCCACCTCCTCCACCCAAGAAGCCTTACCACTACAAATCTCCACCTCCCCCACCCAAGAAGCCTTACCACTACAAATCTCCACCTCCCCCACCCAAGAAGCCTTACCACTACAAATCTCCACCTCCCCCACCCTACCACTACAAATCTCCACCTCCTCCACCCAAGAAGCCTTACCACTACAAATCTCCACCTCCACCACCCTACCACTACAAATCTCCACCTCCCCCACCAAAGAAGCCTTACCACTACAAATCTCCACCTCCACCACCCTATCACTACAAATCTCCACCTCCCCCACCCAAGAAGCCTTACCACTACAAATCTCCACCTCCCCCACCCAAGAAGCCTTACCACTACAAATCTCCACCTCCACCACCCTATCACTACAAATCTCCACCTCCCCCACCCAAGAAGCCTTACCACTACAAATCTCCACCTCCACCACCCTACCACTACAAATCTCCACCTCCCCCACCCAAGAAGCCTTACCACTACAAGTCCCCTCCACCCCCACCGCCAGTTCACAAGTGTCCTCCTCCACCGGTATACAAGTCACCACCACCACCCGAAAAGCCATACAAGTACAAGTCTCCTCCACCACCTCCTCCTCATTACATCTACGCTTCACCCCCTCCTCCACACCACTACTAGAAGGCGCGCCTTTGATATCTATCTTCCTTTTCAGGTACATTAATATTCCACATTACGATTAAACACAACTTCTTAATTAACAATACTAACGTTAAGTGATCAATTAACACAAACTTATTTTTGCAGGAGAAAATATCAAAATAAGGAAGGCATAGCTGAAGAGCTAGCTCGATCTATAGTGTGCAAGAAATTAAGCGAGTTTCCGCGTTTGTTTTTATCGTATTTAATTGGAAGGATAATAAGAGGCATGTGAAAAAAAGAAATCAATTATGAAAAGACTGCTCAATTATCCTTTTCAGCACTGATAGTTTCTGTAATTGCACTTCTCTTTCTTTCGAACAGCGCGTCTTAATGTATTTTTCAATCTTTTTGGCAAGACCATGCAGAGATTGATCATAAAATAAAATAAAAAGGAATGAATTTTCCTATGAAATGGTCCTTTAGAGAGCAACGTGACATCTTTTAAAAACTGAAACTGGTATGATGTTTAGTGAAATTTCTAACATGTGGTCCTGCATGGATTTTCATGCAGCTGATGTAGAACAAAAAGCGTGTTAAATGAATTGATCGATTCAACACTCTTTTTATTTGAATTCTTAGGGTAAATATTATATTAATTTTGTGGCCAATGGTAATGAATGTTCTTTAATCCCCCACCATGAAACCCACTATGCAGAGCAAATCATTGTTTCAGTGAGGAAATTTAAAAGCTGAAGTTCTTTATGATAGTTTAGAAAACTATTTGACCCTTGTTACAGTTTTAATTAATAACAACAAAATTAAGTATACCTACTTAGAGTAAATAAATAGATATATATTTGATACGTATCATCAAATAATTAAATGATTTTAAATTAAAAATAAAGTAATACTAATTCATATGATAGCGCATGTTTATTCATTTACATACTCAAAATTGTGTATACCTAACATTGTTCAATTAATAAATACTTAATTACACTAATGATGTTTAAGTGTTAAGCTTAGTTTCTAACAATTTGCATAATATAAGGCGGAAAAACATCTCAACTTGAAAGGTATTAGGTAGAAATAGAATAAGCATGCTACAGGAGGACTTTTCCCTCTTTTATCAACTTTAAGATGCACATATAGTAGATGTTAATAATTAATGGAATTATTTTCTTTGGCTTAACTAAATTAATAAATAGTTGTAATTGCAATTTATTATAGTTTAAAATGTTTGTTTGATTATGCATGAAGATAATGTTTCGTTCAAGGATGTAAGTTTTGACGGTGGAATTTTGCATTATTTCAAAAGTAATGCGGATTTTGTCTTCCTTCTTTTGGACATATTATAATAGAAGGTGCCAAATTTCAATTAATAAACAGGGGCCTGTACAAGCTGTAAGAAACATGCGCCTCCTTGGATACCCTTTATATTGTATTCCCAGTTACTGCTGTGCTGGCTATTATTCAAAATGGTTACCAATGTGTGGATCTTCTACTGTTTTTCGTCATTTTAATTTCTTGTATTTGTCTTCAAGCGAGGCGTGAAACGGTTACCAAATTCCACACGCAAGTGCCAGAAGATTACAGAAAATAGGAATAACATATATAATCTTCTAATATCATATGGGTAGGGTTAGATTCGAATCAAACTAATCTTGAACTTATATCAAAGTTATTCAAACTCGGTTTACCCGAGAGGAGTTGAGTAAGAAAAAACTAAAACAACATTGTTTTTATGCGTATGAGTCAAAATAATATTTTTTAATTGATTCATATTAAAATTTTTCAAGTTCGCTCTAGAGAGTTAAGCAAAAAAAGATTAAAATGACATCATTTTTATACATTAATTTATTCATATTAAAATTTTTCAGACTCACAAATTTGATAAATCGATCACCTTTAAAGCTCGAGCTCAAGCTCGAACTCGCAAATATTTAACTTTCAAACTTGAGCATAAATTAGAAGTCGTTTGAACAAAAGTTATTTCAGACTCGTTCGAATTAAACTCATTCACGAGTTCTAACAAGTTTGGCTCGAATCTATCCCGGACCTAATTGAATTGGAATATTAGTTCTCCTTAGCACCGACTTCGCAATAGAAACATTTATATCAAAATAAACACTTTACATTATGGGAACATGCATGGAGTAATAATTTTCACAGTGCATGGAGACGTAAAGCGATATTCATGACTAAAATGCTTTTTAATTATGCTAACAATAAAATGTCGGTTAATTAAATTATCCAAAGAATATTCGGATACAAATATGATTGTCAATTGATAATTCGATCACAAATTCTGCTACCCCAAATACACTAAGTGTTTTGTCTTTCATCCATGCATTTTCTTAGCACTCTATAATATTTTACTTTAATTCTTTAGGACCGTTAAAAATGTTTTTCACGTCCATTTATACCCAAAATGACCAGATCCATTTCCATTACGTGTAGAATTCTACTTCTACATTAAATTTCATTAAAAAATTAAGGTTCATTTTTATGCATGGAGACATATCTAAGTTAAGGTATTCAAACTTATAAGATTTAGACAACATAATATAAGGAATTTATGTGAAATATATTGGAATGTTTAAATTTTAATTTAGAAGAAACTCAGTTGTTATTAATTTATACCGAATTTGAAATAACTTTATTATATATATACAACATAATATAAAGGAATTTACATTAAATAATCTGGAAAATAGAATTGAATTCAAGTCAAGTTTGAACGAGTCCAAAACTAGTTCTAGTCAAGTGAGCTCAAGCTCAAGTATAAAAGTTCAATATTTTCAAGCTTGAACTTGAGTTATAGAGGTATTCGGTTTGTAAAACTTGTGAACTTGAAAAATTCTATATAAATAGACTAAAACAATATTGTTTTGATATGTATTAATCAAAACAATGTCATTTTAATATCGAACTAAACTGAAAACTCAATTCGAGCTTGAATTTGAGTCAAATTGGGTTTGATTCTAGTCGAGCTAAGCTCGAGCTAAGGTTTGTCAAGCTTGCTTCAAAGGAGCTCGTGTTCGACTCGTTGAGTTTGCTTTAAAGGAGTTTGAGCTCGGCTCATTTCAAAAGAGTCGAGTTTGAAATGAGCTTTTAGCTTAGTTCATTAGTAAAATAATATCATTTTAATACATATTGGTTAAACGACATCGTTTTATATCAAATTTTTTAAGTTCACCACATTGACAAGTTGAACACTATAAAGCTTGAACTTGAAAATATTGAACTTTCAAATTTGAGCTCTAGCTTGTTTGAGTTAAACTTATTTCAGACTCATTCAAATTAAACTCAAATAAATTTGATTCAAATCTAGCCTTAAAGTTGAACTCGAGTTTGACTATTTTCAAACAAGTTGAGCTTGAATACCTTTGAGATGAGTTTGATAAACTCAAGGTCGAGCTCAAGATTAGCTCCACTCAAATCAAACTAAGATCAAGCTTAAACAAACTCAAACTGGGCCCACCTCAAATCTAGGTTTATTGGAAAGCCTCAAAATCCAGCTTATTGGTAGAGGGAAGAAGAGGAGACACAAATATAGTTGTTATGTTGTTAAACTATATAAAAAAGTTACTTGATTAATTATTTCAAATAATAATAATGGATGCCGATTCAAGTTATTAAAACAATATTCATTTTCCCTTTAAAGTGTCTCTTAATATATTTACCTGAAATATTGATTAAAATAGTCTATTTTTTTCTCTTGTATACATAGATAACCTCTTTTTTTCATATTTTATATGTGTAGCCTAAAAATAAAATATCTAAAATATTCTTAGGATTTGTACTCATCCAACCAAGTATGAACTCACTTAAGCAAGACATAAAACTTACTCACTCATCAAACCAAGACTGAAATATAAGGTGAAATGAGATGAAAATGTGAAATTTTATGATGATTTTGATGGTGGAAAGGTTGGCAGGGTGATTGGGTAGTTGGCCAATCAATTTATTTTTTAAAATTGGTTGAACGGGTGTTTGATTGGCCATGGCTATCCGGCTGATCCATACGACCAACCCATTCAATCAACCTCAAATCTCATAATCTTATTCTTTTAAAAGCAAAATTAACTTAAAAAGTGATCATATTTATATAATAAAAAAATAGTTATATATGTATAAAAGACAAAAAAATAATAATTATTTTAATCAATATTCCTATTTATCTCATGGGATTGGAAAATAGTGGGGGTCAATGTCAACAGATGAAATTGCATAATACGTCGAAACAAAATTTAAAAAATATACATGAAATCATGTATAAAAAAAATGCAATAAAAAAGATAGAGATGGGGATTTTTAATGCTGAAAACGAAATGAGATGGGATGAGAGGACAATAGACAGGCAGACAAATACTGAAGGCATTGCATGCAAGCCATTTTTAATTGATTTCATAAAAAAAGGAAGAATCCACTCATGTTTTAACTTTCTATTTTCTTATAAAAATTAAGATTCCAGACAACTTGCAGTGGGTTAGGTATAGCTGAAGAACATGAAGGATCTGCTCATTGGTTTAATTCATTTTCTTTCTCCTGAATCTGGTTTCATGAAATTGATTTGGTATTTGTTTGTGTTTCCCGATTGATAGTGAATTGTTTGTCTATGAAGTTGATAGATAATGAAGATTATAATAAATTTAGAGTAATATCTTACATAATTATTTTGAATACATAAATATTTATATATATTATTATATAATAGATTGTTATTTTATTTATAATTTAAAATAAATAAATCATATAATAATATATATATATAATATATATCTATTTATTTATTTAAAATGAAAAAATATAATTTTATTAATAAAATTAATAATGATTGATAAGATGTTCGGTTTATATAATCAAGTTGAATGAAGACGGATTATAGGGAAAAATACATCTCGTCTTCTTATTTTAGGCTAAAGGATTGTTACCACCCAAGATATAATGAAAAGCTAAAGTGCTACCTTATAACTTTCAAAAACTTAAATATCTATCCATAAGTCAATTTCTATTAAAAATCTCAGTCAAGGTTAAGGGTAAAATTATTATTTTAATAATAATATTTAAAATATATATAATTTTATCTGGACGATGACACCTTTCGATAAAGCTCTTCGTTTTTCATGCCTCTTTTGACATTGATCAGACATCCAAATAGGTGGAGAGAGACCGTCGGAGAGAGAGAAACCCTTGGGAGGGAGAGGCTACTAGCGACAACACCGGAGATGGCACCGGATATTTGGAAACTAATCCCTAGAGGGAAACTGTGATTTTTTAAAACTTAGGTTAGAGGAAATTTTTAGTTTTTAAAATTTAGGGAGGCAAACAGAGGTTATATTTTAGTTTATTTTTAATATTATAGATAAAATAATGATTTCGTCCCTACTGTTATTAATTTTAACCAGTCATAGATAGATATTTGAGATTTTCAAAGTAAAAAAGGGAAACTTAAACAAGTAGCATACTTTGGGTGGGAAATAGGCTTTTTGCCAAAAAAGAAATCAATTATGAAAAGACTGCTCAATTACCCTTTTCAGCCTGATAGTTTCTGTAATTGCACTTCTCTTTTTTTCGAACAGCGCGTCTTAATGAATTTTTCAATCCTTTTGGCAAGGCCATGGGGAGATTGATCATAAAATAAAATAAAAAGGAATGAATTTTCCTATGAAATGGCCCTTTAGAGAGCAACGTGACATCTTTTAAAAACTGAAACTAGTATGATGTTTAGTGAAATTTTTAACTTGTGCTCCTGCGTGGATTTTCATGCAGCTGATGGAGAACAAAAAGCGCGCTAAAAATGAATTAATCGGATTCAACACTATTTTCATTTGAATTATTAGGATAAATATTATATTGATTTTGTGGTCAGTGGTAATGTATGTTCTTTAATCCTCCCACCATGAAGCCTACCATGCAGAGCAAATCATTGTTTCACCAAGGAAATTTAAACGCTGGACTTCTTCATGATAGTTTAGAAAACTACTTGACCATTGTTACAATTTTAATTAATAACAACAAAATTACGCGTATTAATTTCGAGAAAATAAATAGGTATATATTTGATATATGTCATCAAGTGATTAGATGATTTTGAATTAAGGATAAAATAATATTCAATCATATGATAACACATCATTTGTTTATTCATTTGTATACTTAAAATTGTGTATACCTAAAATTATTGAATTAATAAATACTTAATTACACTGATATTCAAGTGTTAAGCTTAGTTTCTAACAATTTGCATGATATAAAGTAGAAAAACATCTCAACTCGAAAGGTGTTTGGTAGAAATAGAATGAACACGCTACAGGAAGACTTTTCCCTCTTTTATCAACTTTAAGATGCACAAACAGTAGATGTTAATAATTAATGGAATTATTTTCCTTTTGCTTAACTAAATTAATAAATATATGTAATTGCATGAAGATAATGTTTCGTTCAGGGATGTAAGGTTTTGATGGTGGAATTTTGCATTGTTTCAAAAGTAATGCGGATTTTGTCTTCCTTCTTTTGGACATATTATAATAGAAGGTGGCAAATTTCAATTAATAAATTGGGGCCTGTACAAACAGTAAGAGACATGCACCTCCTTGGATACCCTTTATATTGTACTCCCAGTTACTGCTGTGCTAGCTATCATTCAAAATGGCTATCTTTTACTGTTGTCATCCTTTTAATTTCTTTTATTTGTCTTCAAGCGAGGTGTGAACTGGGGGGCAACAGACAGCATATTTGAGATTAAAAAGGGTTAATGCATATGGTACCGACCGACTTACAATTTAAATTGGGTATTGGTATTTACTGCTCCGAATTCCAAATGCAATTGCCAGAAGATTACAGAAAAATAGGAATAACATACATGATCTTTTGATATTATGGTTAGGATTAGATCTAAACTAAGTCAAACTAGAACTTATATCAAAGTTGTTTAAACTCGGTTTATCCGAGAGGAGTTGAGCAAAAAAAGACTAAAAAGACGTTGTTTTTATACGTATTAATCAAAATAACGTTGTTTTAATTTATTTATATCAGAATTTTTTAGACTCATGAGTTTAATGAATCAATCACCCTTAAAGTTTAAGTTCGAACTCACAAATATTTAACTTTCATAATTGAGCTCAAACTAAAAATCTTTTGAACCAAGGTTATTTTGGATTCGTTCGAACTAAACTCATTTACGAGCTCTAACAAGTTTGGGTCGAATCTATCCCAAATTGTGGACCTAATTGAATTGGAATATTAGGTCTTTTATAAATAAATAAATATATTTATTTATTTATTTATTTATTTATTTATAAAAGACCTAGTTTGCTTTAATTCTTTAGGACCGTTAAAAATGTTTTTCACGTCCACTTGTATCCAAAATCACCAGATCCATTTCCATTACGGGTAGAATTCTACTTCCACATTAAATTTCATTAAAAAATTAAAGTTCATTTTGTATGCATGGAGACATATCTAAGTTAAGGTATTCAAACTTATAAGATTTAGACAACATAATATAAGGAATTTATGTGAAATATATTGGAAAGTTCAAATTTTAATTTAGAAGAAACTTAGTTGTTATTAATTTATACCGAATTTGAAATAACTTTATTATATATATACAACATAATATAAAAGAATTTACATTAAATAGCCTAGAAAATAGGACTAGTATCAAGTCAAGTTTAAACTAGTCCAAAACTAGTTCAGGTCAAGGGAGTTCGAGCTCAGGTTTGAAAGTTCAATATTTTCAAGCTTAAACTTGAGTTATAAGGGTGATTGGTTTGTCAAGCTTATGAGTTTAAAAAAATCTATATAAATAGACTAAAACAACATTATTTTGATACGTATTAGTCAAAATAATGTCATTTTAATATCGAACTAAACTGAAAACTCAATTTGAGCTTGAATTTGAGTCAAATAAGGCTAGATTCAAGTCAAGCTGAGCTCCAGCTCAAGCTTGTCGAGCTTGCTTCAAAGGAGCTCGTGTTCGATTCACTGAGCTTGCTTTAAAGGAGTTTTAGCTCAACTCGTTTCAAAGGAGCCGAGCTTGAAACAAGCTTTTAGCTGAGTTTGTTAGTAAAACAATAGTGTTTTAATGCATACTAGTTAAATGGCATCGTTATGTATCAAATTTTTTAAATTTGAGTTTGACAAGCTGACCACCTTAAAGCTCAAACTTGAAAATATTGAATTTTCAAGCTCAAGCTCAAACTCGAGCTCGAGCTTGTTTGAGCTAAACTCATTTTAAACTTGTTTGAATTGAGCTCAAATAAACTCGATTCAAATCTAATCTTAAAGCTGAACTAGAGTTCAACTCCTCTCAAACAAGTCAAGTTTGAATACCTTTGAGATGAGTTTGATAAACTCAAGGTCAACCTCAAGATTAGCTCTACTCAAATCGAACCGAGATCAAACTTAAACGAACTCAAACTCGGCTTGCCTCAAATCTAGGTTTATTGGAAAGCCTCAAAATCCAACTTATTGGTAGAGAGAAGAAGAGGAGACACAAATATAGTTGTTATGTTGTTAAACCATATAAAAAAGTTAATTGATTAATTAATTCAAATAATAATAATGGATGTGGATTCAAGTTATTATAACAATATTCACTTTCACTTTAAAGTGTCCCTCAATATATTTATTGGAGATATTGATTAAAATAGTCTATTTTTTTCTCTTGTATACATATATAATCACTTTTTTTCTTATTTTATATATATAGTTTAAAACATAAAATATCCTTAGGCTCTGTACTCATCCAACAAAGCATAAACTTATCCAATTAAGATATAAAACTCATCAACTCACATAACTAAGACTGAAATATGAGGTGAAATGAGATGAAAATATGAAATTTTATGATAACTTTGATGGTGGGAAGGTCGGCGGGGTGTTTAACAGATTGGCCAACCAATTTATTTTTTAAAATTAGTTGAACGGGTGTTTAGCTGATTAGCCAACCTATCCAATCAATCTTAAATCTCGTTATTTTATTCTTTTAAAAGCAAAATCAACTTTAAAAAGTTATTATACTTGTATAATAAAAAAAAGTGATTTTATATATATATATATATAAAGTAAAAAAAATAGTATTTTAATCAACCCCTGTCTATCTCATGGGGCTAGAAAATAATGGGGGTCAATGTCAACAGTTGAAATTGCGTAATACGTCGAAACAAAATTTTAAAAATATACATGAAAACATGTATAAAAAAATGCAATAAAAAAGATAGAGATGGGAATGTTTAATGCTAAAAATGAAATGAGATGAGATGAGAAGAGAGGACAATAGACAGGCAGACAAATCCTGAAGGCATTACATGCAAGCCATTTTTAATTAATTTCATAAAAAAGGAAGAATCCACTCATGTTTTAATTTTCTATTTTTCTTTTAAAAATTAAGATTCCAGACAATTCGCAGTGGGTTAGGCAGAGCTAAAGAACATGAAGGATCTGCCATTGATTTATTTTCTTACTCCTGAATTTGGTTTCATGAAATTGATTTGGTATTTGTTTGTGCTTCATGATTGGTAGTGATTTGTTTGTCCATGAAGTTGACAGATGATAGAGATTATAATAAATTTAGAGTAATATTACACGTAATTATTTTATATACACAAATATTTACATATTTTATATATATTATTATATAATTGAGTATTATTTTATTTTTAATTTAAAATAAATCAATTATATAATAATATATATGAATTATATATTATTTATTTACTTCAAATAGATATGTATTGTTTTATTAATAAATTTAATTATGAATGATGAGATGTTTGAGTTTATATTATCAAGTTGAATGAAGGCAGATTACAAGGAAAAATACATCTTGTCCTTTTATTTTAGGCCAAAAGACTTGTTTCCACCCAATATATAGTGAAAACCTCAAAAACTTAAACACTCACTCATAAGTTAATTTTTGTTAAAAATCTTAATTAAGGTTAGTGAAAAATTGTTATTTTAATAATAATATTTAAAATATATATAATTTATTATTTCCTCATTAGGTTTTAAAAACTAATAACTTCAATCATGTTAAAAGTTTTATAGTTTTAAAAAAGTGATATTTCCCTTCTAAAACCTAGGGTTTTTTCTTACTGCCACCACCATCTACATGACGTCGTCTCTCTCTCATCTGGACGAAGAATCTCATCTAGACAACAAAGGCGTTGTTTGGGCACATCGTTGTCTAGATGATGCGACAATGTTGGAGCTGAGATGACAATGGGTTCGGAGTAGGCATCGTCTGGAATTGAGAATATTTTGTGGACAACGTTTCATCGCTTCATTTGCATGACGAAGGCGTTGTCACAACGCCTTTGTCATCCAGACGAAGAATCTTATCTGGACGACGACACATCCAAACAAATCATCTGGGTTCGTTGTCCATACGAGAGAGAGACGATAACAACAATAAGAAAAAAAATACTAGTTTTTTTTTGGGGTGGAGGGGGGGGGGTGGGGAGGAATGTCACTTTTTTTAAATCGAAAAAGTTTTAATATAAGTAAAATTATTAGTTTTTAAAACTTATGAGAAAAATTCAATGAATTATATATATTTTAAATATTATTATTAAAATAATAATTTTATTCCAAACTTTCACTGAAATTTTTAATAAAAATTGATTTATTGATAGATATTTGGGTGGGAACAAGTCTTTTGACCCTTATTTTATTTCTATGAGTGAACTAGAATTTTCTCCACATTTATATTTTTACAGGGATTTGATAAGTTGATATTATCCGAAGCATACATTTTGTGCAAATCTGTTTCTCTTTTATTCATCTCATGTGAAATCAACAGATTGAATTTAGACTGATTACTGGTAGCCATACATTCTCTTTTATTTATGTCACGTGAAATCAACAAACTGAATTTAGACTGATTACTGGTAGCCATACATCTAGACGATACAGATATATTACTAACGAACTACGCAAAACGGTGAGTTTTTGCAATGTCATAATTCTGCATTCATGCATAGAAAGAGACTGAACAGGTGAAAGAAGATATTTTTCTCTAAGGAATTGAAAATTTTACCATTTTTACGATCTATTTATACAAATTTATCACATATTTTATTTATTAAATATTTTTACCACAAAGTTTTGTGTAATATTTAAATTACTCTTGTCTTCAACTTTATAAATATAAGACTCAACCGACTTAATTTCGACAAAAAATAACAATTGTTTTGCAAAGATTTTAAATGAAATTCATCATAATTTAGGTCAACGTTGACCCAAACCTCTTGTTTTATGTGTTTTTTTGTTTCATAATTGAAAATCAAATAACATAAAGTAGACAAACTTTTTGATTTATGGGAAATGAGATTTATTTATAAATGTTATTCTTTGTTAGTTAAAATTACTTAGAGCACTGATAGTTCAATCAGAAAAATAAAAACAAATTAGGTAAAATAATTGTTTATGATATGTTTGAGGTGAAAATCAGATAGAAAACACTGTTAAAGAATAGGTAAGTGAGGTCACCTAGCCTAGGTGAGTTCTCGTACCTATTTTTCCATATCCCCAATTAATTAATATTTAATTTAATTTTCCAATTGATTTTTCAAGTTTATTTGCTTATGTTGCAAGTTTATTTTTAGTAAAAAATGAAAAAAATCGCATTTATAATTCACTTTGGAGAACAATGAATTACAAGAGATAACAACGTAATAAAATATGTTGAAGGAGATGAAAGAGTGATCTGCATTAACACAACTACTGATTTTGAAGGATTTGTAATGAAAATATATTATCATCTCAGAATCGATTGAAGTCAATCAAATATGCACATATTTATCGCTAGTGAAGCATTGGTGGGGGAGAAGGTCATATGAGATTCAAGATGATGATAATCATCTTGAGTATGTGATGATGGTAGCAAGAAGCAGACGAAGATCGACACAACTTTATGTTACCGAAAGTTGTATCGAAGAAAGAGACAATCTGCCAAAAGAACAAGTTGATGAGGAAGAAATTGAGTATTATCTACCATAAGACTAAGCACAGCCACATAGTTTCCAACAGTATAATATGAATCACAATGATGATGATGATAATAAAGAGTACAATGATAACGGTGACAATAATGATGATGATGATAATGATTATCAGTTTGAGAGGTTTGTGGATGATAACAACATCTACGATATATTGATCTAATACCATGAGATGTACAATGTATGAGAAGATGTTCAAAGTTGTCAAACCAATGATTGTAATGACAAGGTCAAGTTTAATGCGAGACGTCATGGTTCCATAGATCACGAAACATATATAAATCACATTCATGATCCTAATTCATTTTACTAAATTCCTAAGCTTGTCGTGGATGCTGAAAATGGTGACTCTGATAGGAAACGGTGGGATATTAAGTGTAGAGCAATGTAAATGGTGAGCATGAGCAACAAGGGACAAGGATGGAGACTTTTGGGTGTTACAATTTATGGGGGACACACACACTTATCTACCAGATCAAATATTGTCACATCATAGACAAGTCGATGCTCGAGTATTAGGGATCATCCTTAAATCAATATTTGTGATTCCCCGCATATATCAACCAAAGGAAATTATTTATGACATGACGGATAAGTACAAGATTGACGTATCAAACACACAAGCATGGTGTGCAAAGACATATGTAATAAATGCATTACAAGGATATGTCGATAAGTCTTTCTTGCTCTTATTTGACTATTGCCACAATCCAAAGTTACAAAACCCAAGAACTGTAACACATATTGACACCAATACAGAAAATAAGTCTTAGTTTTTTTCATGGTATTGGATTGTTCAATAAAGGGGTTCTAATAGTTTTGTCATTCGTAATTTGCATTGACAATTCAAATTTAAAGGAGAAGTACCTTAAAACGTTTTTCATTGTTGTTGCGAAAAACGATAGTAATAAGATTTATCTACTAGCCTTTGGTATTGGGGGAAAAGAGAAAACAGAGATATGGACATCATTCTTAAGGTACCTATATATGTACATTGGTGACATTTCAAACTTGGCCATAATTTCATATCAGCATCATTCAATCATTACGTCGATGGCAAATGTAATGTCTAATACCATTTACGGTTTTTGTAACTATCATATAAAAGGTAACATACATACATAGTATAAAAAAACCAAGCATATTGAAAAATTATTTTGGAAGCGTATTAGGGCATATCACCTCCTTGATTTTAATGTTACCATGAGAAGAATATCCTAGGTAATCCTCATATGGTAGCCTATTTGGCTAATATTGGGTATGAAAGATAAGAGTAAGGGATTGAACACCTGTGTGGGAGACAACCAAAGAGCGGATGACATGGAGAGTTGTAGGCTCAAAACCCTTACAGGAGAAGACCAACACGACCCCTAAGAATATTGATTGGAAAGGAGCAGGGCGTGATTAATGAGCATCCTTGTCATCGTCAAATGTAATTGCCTCCTCATCACTATCTAAGGCAGTTGGTGCCTCTTCTCCCGTGAACTCTAATACATGTATGTACCACTCGATCTCCCACTTGATTTGTGTTAGGCGCAATACAGGTGTAATAACCTCAGGGAATAGAATGAAAATTTGTTAAAAGTAAACAAATGTAATATCAAATGATCAACTAAAAAAGTATGAATAATCCACTTACCAAGGAAGAATCCAAAATTGTTGGTACATCATCCCACATTAGCTGGACAACAATCCTCCACTTAAGCATACGGGGGACCTTATCGTCTACTTGGAAATGGATAGAAAGTGCTAGGTTTCCCACTATCTCATAAATCTAATATTATATAATGTACAACAATTATGGTTAGTATTTACAATCGTATATACTAATTGAACTAGATGGATTATGCGATGCTTATCTAAAGTGTAGTTGGGAATTGCATCAAGTGTAATTAAGCAAAGGGAGTGACCTCTTGTAAGGCAGGTATTTCTATAAACATTCCTCATATTTTGAATGTATGCCCTATTGCATAGAGTCTACAGTATTACTCCACACTATCGAATCTCAAAGATAGTGGTTGAATGCATTCAGATCGTCGACTAAATGTAATATGCGATCTCAAATAACATTTCTATTATTTGCCCCTAACAATAAATACAATAACACAAAATTGACAACATCGTTGTCACTGTCTCCCCATATCTATGACTCAAATGCTTTCTTGATGTCCAAATAAGTTATTAACCAAACAACCAGAAAGTATTCCTCCTTCAATTAAGGCATTTCTAAATAATCAACGTAGATTGACATGTCTATGCCATGCCCAAATATGAGACCAGTCACCATAGCAAACTCTATAGGGCCGAAAGGGATATCAACGCTATTTATTCTAACCCAAAGTTCTCTCATTGGATCTACACGATTAATTAAACAAAGTAGCACCGCATGTATAAGTACAATACTAAACTAGATGTCCTCCAATCCCAGGAAGCTCCCAAACATGTTGTTTGAAACATCTCTACGCCCTTCTTCCTACAGAGCATCATTTGCACTCAAAATGCATGGGTCTCATGAAACCTATGGGAATCTTTCTAATAGTTGATCCCAAACCCTGACAAAAAAAAAAAAAACATCAATTACTCAAATCCCAAATCCCACCAAAAAAATTTATTTTCTTGTGAATAGTGCAATCAAGTGAGATTGTCTTGTCTAAGCGACCCGCAATTTTTCTCACCTACCTATTCTTCCATACAAAACCCTTAAGGCCAATTCAAATTATGCAAAGTCTACCACATCACAACCAACATATCAAGCATAAACATGTGTATGTATGTGTGTGTATGTATATGTGTATATGTTGTATGTGTGTGTCTCCAACAGAAATCTTTATATGTAACAAAAAATATTTAAAATTTTGTTATACACAAACCCTAAATCTAACCAAAAAAAAAGGCTATCATTATCAACAATCCATTACTGTCAGTTCAATACACAAAGAAGAACTCACATGGCTTGCCATTGCAATGTTGTCAGCATCGGTTTTATCTACGGCAACGTCAATGTCGACGTTAGCGTTAGCCATGCCTGCGATCTGAGTGCGTCAGTGTCGGTTGTATTAGATTGGAGATGAATGCATTGTCGGCTGTGTTTGGGTGGAGATGAATGCCGCATTGAGTGTTTGGGTGAAATCAAATGATGAAAGAGCAGAGATTGTCTACCCAATTCATGAATGGAAATGTCATGCGTGAATACTTCACCTTGTACGCTTTCAGAAGATTGGTCAAATGCAGAGATGTTTATCAAAATTTGTTGATTTTGTAGTATAAATGTTTAATTAGTACACTATGTGATAAATTTGTATAGGCGAACTCTGAAAGTGCTAAAATTTTCAATTTCCCTTTTTCCTCTCACTCTCGACTTCAATGGCTCTCCTCTCTCTTTCTCTATGGTTCCTTAAAACAACTGAGGGTTATAATATATTATGAGAGACCGTAGAGAACTGACATAAAGTATATAAACATAAATTTTCGATAATTTTTGTATCTTGTAACCGTGAATCATTTATTCATTTAACTCATTTCGTGATTAATGGGAATAAAACCATAATATTTTAGACAGAACAATTTTCTTATTTCTTGAAGAGTGGAAAAATAGCTAATTGTTTTCATTTTGACGTAAATGTTTACCTGAAAACTGAGGCAACTCAAACCAAGCCAACTTGACCCAAATTGATGTTCAACTCAATTCAAACTAAAATTTTAGTTTGACAGTTAAGCTCAAATTTAGATCAAATCTTTCTCTGTCGATATTATTCATCCATTGGTGACAATCTTCATCACGTTGATAGTGTATTCAACCACCAATAGTATTATTCATCTCATAAATGTCATTTCGACAATACTTTTTACTAGCTTGAATTTGTTCTAATAGATTCGAATTAAATTTAAACCAACCCATATTTAAATTTAACTTAATTTGAAATTAATCCTACTTGAAACCATATGCCAACTTGATGCATTTCTAAATCAAGTCCAAAAGCGGACAGCAGAAAAAGTGTGGCAAAAAGAAATAAAGATCCAAGAGGGAGCAGCAATGTACAACAGAAAGCATTTTCAGGCCCGGTTACACATTCTAGATCGAATCTCAGTCATGCACTGATTTTATAGAAACAATAAAAGAATACGCACAAATAACAATAAATCCTCATATTACTTTATTTTTAATTTTTAGTCATCCAATTACATGATTAAATATTTTCATGCATTAATGTTATAAGAGCAATAAATACCAAATTAATTATTATAATTATGCATCATTATATAATTTTGAATTAAAAATAAAATAACATTTTTTCAATCTAAAAGCAAAGATCCTTCTATCAATGATCTCCAAATCCTAGGTCCTTTTTCCTTGGATGGTTTGCTCACCTTGCGGCAACTTATTTTACATAACAACTCTGACTATAAGTAAATAAGTGATTTTGAATTGCAGAACAATTTTCATAAGAAAATTGTCGTCCGAGGGGCAAGCATAGATGATCCCAGTACGAACAATACAAATTTACTTCAAATGTTAAAGGAAAATATCATAAGGATCATAAAATATTCAATATCAATGTAATTTAACCCCGTCTAATAAAAAAGAGTGTTCGTGATTACTGTGATTACTCACAGCAGAGCAGATTTTACACGTGGACAAAACTTGCTAGCTATGGTACGAGAGAGTTATACTTTTTTTTAAGTCTATTTTATGTGGTCCGGGAATGCCTTAATTTCTCTCTCTCTTGGTAAAATATGTAACCTCTATAACTCTTTTCAACTTACAACACAACACAACACAAATTCCTGAAAAAGTTCCGACATTGCGTGTTTAGATTGTTCATTTGCTATTTACAGCGACCGAAGTTTCGTAAGATTCAAAGTTCTAAATTTAGTTTTCAGAAGCTTCAAAATTCATAAAAGAAAGTATAGACATTTATACCTGAACTTCATTAACAAGAGCTTCAAGTTCAAGTGTTATCTCAGAGAAGGAAGGTCGCTTGTTAGGAATCTCCTCCCAGCATCTCTGCATCAAGTCTACAAGTTTTGGGTGTGAATTCTCGGGAGGATCAGGTCGTAGTCCCTGGAAAAAGAGTATTCTAACTATTAGGCTCAATAACAATCACATTATTCTTCAGCAAAACAGCAAGTTCTACCTCCAATGTTCTATCAACTAAATGCCAGGTCAAAATCTAGAATTTATATCATTTTTAACTATCATTGAAGACAGATGGTGTCAATTTCAGACAGGTTCAAGAAAAAGTTAAATGAGACCTGAATCAATCAGACTGCCAATCAGAGATTCTCAAATATGGTATTTTAAAACATTCATAACATTTAAATTACATTTTTCCTTCTTCACATTAAAAATTTTAAACCAAACCACTTTATAACCTGATGTGAGCTCCTAAGACTTTTGCAAATTTTAAAAATGTTAAAATCAGTAAACTGTTCCAATGGCAACATTGATATGCAAAAGAAAAATCAGATATTTCTTTCAGGAAGCTGTCAAGTACCCCACTCCCTCGTTGTTGCGACAGGTACTTCCAATATTTGTCAACAAATTGTGTGCACGCTTCCAAAATAAAAGAAATATATTGTGCTGTCATGCACTTTTTGAAGGAAACTACACAATGTCAAAGTTTAATATTTGACCCTCCATATTCTAAAGATGCCAAAGCTCTAAAATAATTGGTATGTAGGTTGTTAAAGAGATGTACAAACCTGTCTCACTCCCAGTGCAGCCTGAAGCGGAGACATGTTAGCATATGGAACCTGATACCAAAACAATGACTTAGTGATGCTTATCTTGACTACAAAACTTCTACATATCTGGTAAACTGTAGAAGGAAAAATAGACTGTGTGTGAATAAAAAAACAGGGAATTGTGGAAATTTAGGAAACACCTTGGCTGTCACTAGCTCCCACAGTACTATAGCAAAACTGAATATGTCTGCTTTCTGATCATACTGCTGATGGTTTATAACCTTGTGAACAAAAAAAATGTATATATCACTAGGTTTAACATTTGAAGTAGATATAAGTCTTCAAAATATACACAAGAAAAAACTTTTCAGTACAAAATCAGACTGAAATATTTACAACAGGAGGCCTGAGTTCACTGAAAGAAGCTAATGCTGTTGGGTGTGCCACATTGCTAAGGAGAAACACTTATAATAAAATTTAGCATCCACAGAATAATAAGTGTGTTATTTATCTAAACTTCCAAAATATGATTTTTTTTTTTTAATTCAAGAAATGCACATTTAACCAGAGATTCACTATTCATTGTTCAGAAGCATAAAACCTTGTATAAGTTGGTCCTATCCCAAAGGGCAGTACACTCCTTGGTGGATGATAAAGAATACAAAGAGTAGCATCGGAGGCATTTTGCCAATAATTTGCTAATTGATTTTTGTTTCACGAAGATCTTAAACTTTCAAATATAAACGTAAAATTAGAAACTCTGGAGTTCAACGCACAAACTTTGAAATATAAACTTCAAGTCTAGCCAAAAAAGCAAAAAGAATAGCAAGCATCAAACAAACAGACCTCTGGAGCCATCCATCTATATGTTCCAGTCTCTGCTGTCATTACTCCCCCTTGACTTTGAAACCGAGCAACACCAAAATCTGCTACCTTAACGACCTTGAGAAAACACAAAAAAGCCCTTTAATCACAGAAATAGATTATGAAGATATAATTGCATTCTATTGACTAATGTAAATCAAATTTACAATAATAAATGGTACCACAATAGTAAAATAATCAGAAAAAAAAAAGTAACATGCACAGGGTAGTAACTCAAAAGTGCCCACATTCAAAAAGACTATAACATATTTTACCAACCAATATATTAGACACCCCTGTGAGAATATATTTAACTTGAGGTGCCATAGAATGCAGATTTAGAAGTTTCTCTCAGAAGCAATAACCAACCTAGAAAAAAATGCAACCTTTTTAATGGGAAGAACCCAACTTTTCCCAGACACCATGGCCTGGTTTACAAGTTAATCTCTTTCAGTTCCTAGACACCCAGATCAATCAAAATAGTTCCAAGAAATGCCCCAGTTTATATGCTTTTGACATAATAAAGCAATTTAATCAAATCAGCTATATTGAAGAAAATTCTTACTTTCTGGCTATCCATAAGCAAGTTTGCTGTTTTGAGGTCCCTATGAATTATGTTTTTCTGATGCAAATAGTCCATTCCTTTGCAAACATCAATTGCAAACCTCAGTAATTGAGAGAGCTTCAATACATTATAGTTTTTATGCAAGTAATCATACAGACTTCCTCCAGGCATATATTCTACAGGAGAAAACAATGTCAATGAGTGCATTTTCCTGAACCCAGAAAATAATGAACAAAGACAGGCAAGATACCATACTAACAAAATATCTTTAGTATTATAAAAATTCCAAAAGCTAAAGCCATGAAACAGGTACATTTGATGATGTTAAACATGAAACGAAAGGAAATAAGGATTGTCTCAAAAAATTTTAAAAGCAAATGCACAATAGAAGCTTAAATTCTAAAATTTCTAAAACCCTCCAGACTAAGAACAGGATAAATAAATGTAACAAGCATAAAAAATCACCCAATTTTCCCAATGTCATAAAAAAGGCACAAGCACAAACCAAGGTGTGTGTGTATGTGTGTATCATAGACTACCTAGTCATGAAAGGAAAAATTAACATTTAATTGAGATGAAAATTTTGAATGAAGACCAACACTAACTTAGGTACAAAGATCTAGCCTACTAATAAGAACAACATTATGCCGGGCCATACAAGCCCTAGCTGAAAGAAACCATTATCCTACTCATATTAGAAAGCTAACTAGAAACTAAGCCAAACAATTGATCAAAACATTCCTCAAATTATTAATGAAATTAGCACTTGATTTGGCATCACCTGTCCAAAGCCTTGATTGTTCTTTCAGAACTTTTTCCCCTCTCATCTTATTTCGTTAACATATGTTGCGCAAATGAAACTCATTCCTTAAAATACAATTTATCTGTATGCTCATGTAACATTACCACTGTAACAACACTGAAGCCTAATTTTATAGAATTAAAAGGAAGCAAAAATTTGAGAATATAACCGTGTATTCAAAGGAAATTGGTAAATTCCAGGAAAAAATTCCATACCAGTTACTACGCATAAATGAGGGGACTTCGTGCATGCACCAATAAAACGAACAATATTTCTGTGTTGGACCTGCCTGCATTTAAAACACGAAAATAGTGGGTGATCCATGGAATTTCAACTCATTCTAGCATTGACAAAGACAGTGATGGAACTAAAATTCTAAACTTTCAAACACCAATCATGGTATAAATTTTAAGTTTAAAGCAAAACAATTAATGACAATCTTCAAATTAAGCAAATAAAATGTGTAGAAAAAAATTTTCTTTAAAAGTTTTGTAATCCTTGACGGTATGGAGGAAAACTTATTACAATTTATTGGTGCAAAAAATTCTCAGACAGCAATACCATGTGTGAGACAATGATAGTGAAAAAAACGAAAAAACCAAAGTAGAACTAAAGGATTATATTTATAAAGCCTTTTGGCTTTTGACTGCTTGATGGAAAAATAATAGATGAGTTTATATTTTTTGTCTCCATAATTTTGCTTTAAATTCTAAAATTACTGATAAATTTTAAATTTGTCAAACAAGTGCCCATGTCTGAAATCTTGGTTTAGCTATATTGATCTCATTAAATGAGCAACTGGTAGATGGGCCTCCACAAGGCAAATAGCATCGGTAAGATTCTAAATGGAAGACAGGCCATAATGAAATTATGCATAAATAAACAACAATAACAAATTTCAAGGGACGTAGTGAACCTTAACTTCAAACTAATTACCGTAGAATAGCCACTTCTTGAGCAAATTCATCTTTCAAAGCATCATGTAAATGCTCGGATAGAAGAATTTTAACAGCAACATCTTGACCAAGGTAAACTCCACGGTATCTTTGACAAGCACCAGAGAAAAAGTGAGCAACAAATAAAATGAGAAATGCAGTTGAAGCAGAAGGCCATATAGACACAACTCACAAGTCTCCACAAGATCCAAATGCAATTCTTTCTCCTATCTTTAATATTCTTCGATCTATTTCCCAATCTCCAGATATTGTTTGTCCTGCCAATGCCTTCTCCATAGGTGGACAGGAATTTGAAGAACCAGACCATGAACCCTACATTCCAATGCAAAACCATAATAACAGTTCTATTAATATTCATATTGACTTCAACCATTTAGTGATTATAAGAATGCTTCAAATTTTTTAATCACACTTATATGTGTACCGAACACAATAAATGCATCTACTGTTATTTGAAGAAGCGGTAGGTACAAGAAAACAATTGCATAGAGTAGAAACAGCAAAAAAAGCATATAATGATTAATTGAGCTGATCATTTAACTGAAGTAAAGGTTTAGTTATATTGAGTTTTTAAAGAAACATGATATATATGCCATGCAACTTAAAGGAACACTCTCCTATTCCCTGAGATGGAGCATATGAACTGCTCTATGGAAGCATGAACAACCAAACCACAGACATAAGAGAGGATCAAAATGCGAAAAGTATACCTCACTCCTAGCAATTGCTTTTTCCATAGCCAAATACAAACTATCTGTATCCTGGGCACAACATTGCAAAGTCAGCAACATTTGGACTCAGCACAGATCCCTGTCATAAAGAAATATAATCACAATGCTCCTTAATATATTATAAGGTCACTGTCCTAGGATAAAGTGTAATTCCTTTTAAAAGATCGGTTTGAAAAATTTTACAACAGAAAACAAAAGCAATACGTCAAAACTTGTAGCCACCATTTTTTAATTAATATGTTATATAAGTTCAGTCACAGAGCACTCACTAAAAGTGAAGTAAATGGGGATCCTCATTAATTCCTTAATTTCTAACAACAATATAATTGCTTCTTGAACAAGTAATAACAGCACAGATTGGGGGAGAGGAAGATTATGGGTATTTAAGGAGAAGATAAATGATAAATAGGATTGCATTACATCTCAAGAGTTATAACATGTAATAAAACTATTGATCAGTGCTCAGCAGACAAATAAGAAGACACTAAAACATTTCAGTACAGAGTACAGGGAGACAATAAATACCATAGGTAAGAACATACCTCAACAGGCCATCCATCCACGACAAATACATCCAAGGAGTAGCCATCAGTTGTAGAGAACACATGTGCTTCTCGAATATTTAATCCAATGTCAGAAAGCAACGCAGAAAGCTAGAAGAAAATGGCTCTTCATTAGAAGTTATTCAGAATCTTGATGTCAATATTTAAAGCTTGATTAGGTCTATCAGAGAAAAGATGGAGTTAAAATGCCATAAGTTTCTTGTATAAATTAATTATGCAATTATATTGAAGCCTCCCAAGACTATTTAAATTTATTGAAATTACAGTACCTCTTACAGGTTTCCAAATAGTTAGCAGTAGATGGATTATCAAGTACAACTTTTGTTATTTTCTTGATTTTAAATTTGATAGAATCAGGGATCTAATGCATTTTCACATACAAACAGAGACACCCAAAGTCAATGAACTTTATATATTAATGGCAAAAAAAGATTATAACCATTCAAGAAGCTAATTGACTTATCATTATATTCAGTCAAGACAGCAGGCATTCAGAAGCGTTACTAGTTCATAGAAGTTTAAGGCATTCACAATGATAAAATATCAACTCCCAGTAAATCTCATACAAGGAACATAAAACTTAGTAAAGAAGAAGGAAACTCGATTTCCTCATACATACCTGACTAAGAAGTTTTGGTTTGTCTACTGTAGAAAATATTACTTCATGAACGTTCAAAGTTTCTTGCCTGCATTACAATTCCCAACAAACAATTTATTTCCACATATGCTTATGTCCAATCTATGATTAATATAACAAATATGGCTTCCATAAAACATCTTGCAAATTTTTTTCAAACCTCCAGTGAAAAAGAAATTAAGAGATTCAAATTTAGATTTCTATATTTTTTCAGCATTGATAAATGCTTCCACCAAAATATTATGCTGGACCACAACTTATATTATTCATCATTAATAAAATAATAAAAAGTATCTGTAGGAGCTTCCCATTTCTCAATTTATATAACAGTAAGATAAATTATGTGACATAATACTGATGTCATGTTTTGGTAATATTCGCAATGAGGTTCTAATGGACCTAGCTAAGTGCAAGGATGGTGTACAAGCAAATAACTTCACCATATTTTGCATATAACCTATTAGATCTAGTTGTTGTAACAAGATCATTTATTTTCTCATATAATTCACAAGTAGTTCAGTAATATGCTGAATTTCAAGGTTGCTAAAGGCGCTCCAGGCAAAGAACTTTATGGAAAGCCTAATCGTCATCTAGACTTTTGGGATCTACCTACCGATCCCAAATATAGGAGAGAATCAAATGTTGATCAAGCAAGCTCCTCAACTACTTGAAGATCCAGGACTAGGAACTGACACAGATTTATGGACATTCAATTTCCAGCCAAAGGAGCCTGAAGATGCAACAAGTATGATTCAACTCTAAGTTTACTCTTACTTAGAAGATGACTGTGACTAAATGCATTATTATTTTTCAGGAAACAAAGTCTAAAAGTTTAAGCTAAGAGACTGATATCACTCTTCCTGTCTCTCTCTCCCTGAATTTACACCCTCTAAGGTTGATGGTGGAGCTCTAGGAGGAGAAGCAATTTTAAGACACTCCTTTGTTACATCTAATATTTTTTTTTAATCTCAATTATAATCTCTATATAAGTTAGGACCATTGATAGGACTTCTAATTCCATGAACAGCAAAAACAATAAAACAGAAAAGTACTGGTTAAATTTAAAGCATAAGTGTCGCACCTACAAAAAAGTAAACAGCATTACAGACCTAATATTGGAAAATCTCCTTCCCTATCACTAGGTTAATGAGAAACAGCAAAAATCAATGGAGATTTGAAGTACCTGCTTGAGAAATCATCTGTAAGAAATCTTTCCTCCATTGCATAGGTATTCTCTCTCACATCCAAATCAAGGTTCTCAAGCTTAGAGCAAGGCTCAAAATCAATTGCAGAATCCTTGATTCTATTTATAGAAATGACACAAGTCAGCAATAGACATAAAAGAATATCAATTTCAATAACCTCTTTAACTACACCAAAACCTCATCCAAAAAAGCACAAATCAAAAACTACAACCTTCATGCAATTTTTAAATTCATTCATAGATAATATCATAATAAGCTAAGAGATAGGTCAACATGGGCATATAAGACCTTCACAAATAAATACCTCTTATGAGATGGCACAACTCTTTCAATATCTGCATCAAGAGATGGCCTTGAACTAGAAATAATGTTTATATACTGTTGATCCTCAGCACCAACTGGGCTAGCGCAAATGTTCTAGCAGCAGTACCGAGAAGTCAACATTGCAGATATGATAAAGTGGGAATACTAGTAAAATAGCAGATAATAAGAGATACATAACCCAAAGACAAAAGCAGAAAGAAAAACAAAACTTATGTATTCATGGTTACAAATAAAATTCAAAATGTAAAATTCTCCAGTATTATGTCTGCTCGGTAGATACATACAGATCACAAAAGGTGAAGAAAGATTAACATTTGATATATGCAACAAAATAAAGCACAACATAAGTTTTTACATTGAATTACATATTTCATTTGCAACTCTTCTCGATGATAATCTCACTGTAAAATGAAAGCCATAAGTCACCTATGTAACAAATGGTTTTTACTTTTCCTTAAAGCCATAAGCCATAAGTATCCTCTTAAGTGCAAAATGGAAATTACAAAATCATAATTCCACAAGTAAAAGGCAATATATCAAGGTTCAAAACTAAATGCAAACTGTAAAATTCTTCAGCATTATGTCTGCTTGGTAGATACATACAGATCACAAAAGGTGAAGAAAGATTAACATTTGATATATGCAGCAAAATAAAGCACAACATAAGTTATTAAATTGAATTACATATTTCATTTGCAACTCTTCTCGATGATAATCTCACTGTAAAATGAAAGCCATAAGTCACCTATGTAAAAAATGGTTTTTACTTTTCCTTAAAGCTATAAGCCATAAGTCACCTCCTAAGTGCAAAATGGAAATTACAAAATCATAATTCCATAAAGAAAAGGTAATATATCAAGGTTCAAAACTAACTGCAAAATGTAAATTTCTTCAGCATTATGTCTGCTTGGTAGATACATACAGATCACAAAAGGTGAAGAAAGATTAACATTTGATATATGCAGCGAAATAAAGTACAACATAAATTAATACATATTTCATTTGCAACCCTTCTCAATGATAATCTCACTGTAAAATGAAAGCCATAAGTCGCCTATCTAAAAAATGGGTTTTACTTTTCCTTAGAGCCATAAGCCATAAATCGCCTCTTAAGTGCAAAATGGAAATTACAAAATCATAATTCCATAAATAAAAGGCAATATATATCAAGGTTCAAGACTAAATTAAATAAAATGAATGCAGTTCTCTATAATTCATCTTGAACATACCATGTACTTATGGACTATACAAGAAATTTTCTATGATGACACATTTTATTTATTGCTCTCTTCATGATCATTTTATGTAAAGAAAGTGACATAGAAAATCCAATGCTTTCAAAAGTAAAACTTGGTTTTTGCATTTCAGTGACAAACAATTCAAAAAAAAAAAAAAAAGATAAGTTGTTTTTCACAAGCACTATAGCAAGATTTTATCAACAACAAAAATCCAAGCATTTACCATCCTACAGAACAAAATACACTACCTCCATGAATCGGATATGATAAACAGGCCGCTTGTCTGGGTCCTTAGCGAGTGCAAGAAGATTTTGATGTAACAAAACGTCTTCCACTCTATCCATGTTGACATCAAGTCCATAACTGATATAAAAAAAAGATGCAAGTTAATTTACCGATATTGTAGTTAATTATCCTTTCAGCCAAAAGAGATCAGATTGAGCAGACAAAATTTTAAAAAAAAGGAAATTCCAAAGATTCAACAAGACTTTATCAATTTTTTTTTCTAGAAGTAATATCAAACTCTTTTTTTATTGAGAACTATGTACAGAAGATTTAAGTTGAAAAGCGGTGCTCTTTGATTCTGACATAAGTTACCGATATTGTAGTTAATTATCCTTTCAGCCAAAAGAGATCAGATTGAGCAGACAAAATTTAAAAAAAAAAAGAAATTCCAAAGATTCAACAAGACTTTATCAATTTTTTTTTACTAGAAGTAATATCAAACTCTTTTTTTATTGAGAACTATGTACAGAAGATTTAAATTAAAAAGCGGTGCTCTTTGATTCTGACAAAAGTTCAAAATGTATTTAGGAATATTCTATGTAACTTTGGACCTCATCATGACTAGTTATAAGGCCATGGTTATCTTTATGTAATCCACAATAGAAAAGATAAAGGCTCAATTCAGATCCGTAAGACCGATGATAAATTGTAGTTAGAAATAACAATTTTCATCCAAAGTCCATTTCTTTTCCTTTCTTTTAATTCTTCTTTTCCTTTTCCTTTTTCTTTTTCTTTTTGTTTTAAACAAAACAAAACAAAACAATATAAACAGAAAGTCATTCACCAAAAAAGAATAATCTGACAAAAATAAAATCAAATCTACAAGACTAAATGCAGAACTCACACAGTAATGACTCCATCCGAAGTCTGAATATTTCAACTCAGCTTGAAACACTCAAAATAACAACAATAATGTTCTAATTCAAAATTGAATCAACAAACTCAAAATCTTTTTCTACCAAAAGACAAAAGCGCACTGGTCTGTATTTGTATAATTACCTTGCAGGCAATCGATTGAAGTGTGCATCCAACAGTTCACGAAATTCCGGATTACACACAGCCTCTTCGTTTCCACACTCTATCAACCGATTAAACACGTCGTTTCGCACATCGTAGTTACTGAAATTCCCGAAGCTACGCGTCGGAGACGAGCTCTCTCCAACACCTTCAGTCAAATCCATAGCGTTCTAGTTGCAACAATCCTTTTCAAGTCAAACAGCAACCTCACATAGCCGAGAAAACGAGAGCAAGTACGTGAAAATAGGTGAGAAAATTTTAGAGAAGTAGGGAGAGGATCTTTGACTATTTTTAGAATCTACGAGGTCAGAGAAGAGAGCGAAATGGAGTTTTGAAGAGAAGTAGAGGGCAATTTGGGAAAGTAAAAAAGAATAGAAACGGAGGAAGAGAAAGCAAGCGACGATTGCCTTTAACTTTCTAGAGAGAGAATATCAGGATTGTTCAGGCAAAGGAAAACAGAGACACCAGCTACGTTTGATGTTTTAAAAATAATATAAATTATTACAGAAATAGAATTTTCTGTACAGTAGAATGGATAGGGTTCAATGTACAGCGCCGAGTAAAATAATATAAAGGCCAAAGCGACATTGAGAGAAAAGCCATGAAGGTGGGAGAACACTACCATCGCTATATCCAACCGTTGGCAGTAATGCCTAAAAAATCTTAAGGAAAAATGTTTTTCAAACCTTAGGTGAAAAAACTTTTGTTAAATTTTTAAATTTAAGAGGATAAATATGAAAAAATTTTAGTTTTTTAAATATTTTAATAAATGATACTTTTATCTTTGATAGTAATAATAAAATTTAACAGACAAGTAAGTATTTAGATTTTTCATAATTAGTAAATGGGAAATTGGATTTGTATCAAATCTGGGGTGGGAAATAGTGATTTGGCCTTAAAATTAATAAAAATAATTAGTTCTAAGGGTAAAATTATTATTTAACTAGTCATTTCCCCCGTAGATTTAGAAAACTAATAATTTTTCCTCAAAATTAAATTTTAAAAAATCATATTTTTCCCCTGCTAGGTTTTGCATTCTCCGATGAGTTTTCTTCAACCCTCTCTCCCTCCAACGACCTTTTCTCCCTTCTCCCCCTTCGTCAAAGTCGAAGACTAGATCAAAAAAGATGCATCGATGATGTCTTCGTCAAAGAGTGACGAAGACATTGTCTTTGTCATCGACTCGTCTTCATGTTCGTCATTGGAAAAAGTGGGAGAAAGGAGAGAAGGTCGCTAAAGAGAGATAAGATTGTCAAAGGGAGAGAGAGCCGAAAAATGCAAAACCTAGCAAGGGAAAAATACGATTTTTTAAAATTTAATTTTTGGAAGAAAATTATTATTTTTCTAAACCTAAGGAAGAAATAAATCGTATTTTATTATTTTTAATATATTATTAGTTAAATGATGATATTACTCTTGAAATTAATTATTTTTGTTAATTTTAACATCTTATGAGTGAGAGTTTAAATTTTTAATACTTAATAACTACTAATTTGGGTTAATAATTTCATAAATATTCATTTATTAATTTATTAAACGTTGTTCACGTGGCATAAATTATTTGAGAAAGGGAAAATTTCAGTAAATGCGGTGTGCTGTGGTGTGGAGTGGAGCGCATAAAAATAATTTTATATATAAATAATTATGTATTATTATATGATTAAATAATTTTAAATTACAAATAAAATAATATTTAATTATATTTTAATATATCATTATTTATATATATATAATTTTATTAAATTAAATAAAATATCAAAATGTGACACATGTTTACCTTATTGTATAAAACAGTAACTTTAGTAAATTCTCTAGAATAAGAAAAATCTCTGTCGTTATAAATTTGAATTATTATGAGTTATTATGATGTTCCTTTTCTGCCATTTATTTTTAACATCCAAAGCTTAACCGTATAAAGAAAAATCTTAAGTCCATCGAATTACCCAAAAATCTAAAGAAACGTTACAAAATCCCCTCTGAAAGTGTTTTAAAAACCCTAAAAATATCTACATCCACCTTGCAAATATCTAAATCCTTGATTTTGTTTTGTTTTTTTTTTTTTTTGTATATTTTATTTAAAACTTGATTATCTCTTAAAAATGAATTAAATTAACTAAAACGTTTTAGAGAAGTTGAAGTAGTGGGTGGGACAATAATTTCTTGGAATGTTTCAAAAAGGTTTCTTCAAAAGCAAATTAATCCACGATTCCCACACATCGAGAAACTTTTCGGAATTTTAATTAATCACAAATTTTAATAAAAATAATATTACATATATTTATTTTGAATATATAAATAAATATATATTAAATAATTTTAAATTAAAAATAAATAATATTAAATTAGATAATATAATAATATTACATATTATTTTTCAATATAAACATAATGTATCATTATATGATTGATTAAATGATAATAAAATCAAGATTATATTAATAATTTTTTAATATTTAATATAAAGACAATAATGTTTACTTGCCTTATGTGATAGAAAATAACAAAAATATTTTATTACTTTACAAATCAAATAAAATAATATTAATAATAAATTAAATTAATTTCTAGTTACCTTAAATCTCACACTTCACATGATTTTAATAAAACATATTATTATACATTTGACATTTAACAAAAAGTAAATTGAAAACTATTTGATTTAAAAGACATATGCACCCTTATTAAGGACTTTTTCCATATGTTCTTTCATTCACTTTATTTAAAATAAAAGGCTAAAAGAGATATTCTCACCCATGATTTAGTCTATTGTCAAACTCTTATCCATCAAGTTTTAAAAATTTAAATACTCATCTATTAGTCATTAAAGTTAACAAAATCCATTAAATATAAAGGTATAATTATCATTTAACCAATAATATTAACATAATAAAATTTTATTTCATTCTTCTAGTTTAATTTTAAAAACTTACAATTTATTTCCAACCTAAGTTTTGAAAAGTTACATTTTTTTCCTAAAGTTTATTTTTCTTTCCTACATTTTCGAACCACTGCAACCGTCTTTAGCTACCTTCTTCAACCCAATCTTTCTCGCTCTTGACTCAAATCGAACACTCTCTCTCCCAGAAGATGATTGCAACTTCAAATGAATCTTAACGAACCAAATGAAACGATAATGGTAGATCAAATGCTCTCTCCCCCGAAAGATGGTTGCTTCTTTAGATGGATCTTAATAAAGCGAACACGACAAAGAAAACCATTTTTGTTGAGATCTGTCGTCAACAAAACTATATCTAAAGAAGCGGTCTTCATCAAGATCCATTGTCAACAAAACTATAGCTAAAAATGCAGCTAAAGAATCATTGAAATCCGTCTAAAGAAGCGACCATTTCATTGTGTTTGCTTCAATTTTATCACGATGAAGATGGTCGATCTTTTGGGAGAGAAAGCATCTGATCTGCGTCAAGAGGGAGGAAACACTGAGAGGGAGAGAGATTGGGTTGAAAAAGTGATTAGAGATGGTTCTTATGGCCGAAAATTATGGGGAAGAAAAATAAATCCTAGAGGGGAAAATGTAACTCTTCAAAACTTTAAACTGAGGGAAAATTATAAATTTTTAAAACTAAGGTGGAAAAATGAGATAAAATTTTATTTTTTTTAATATTATTGATTAAATAACAATTATACTATTAAATTTAACGGATTTTGTTAACTTTAACAATTGATGAATAGGTATTTGAATTTTTAAAACTTAACAGGTGAAAACATAATTATCAGTATCTTATGATACAATACATATTACTGATATGAATCGATATACTTTTCAGGGAAAATGATGTTATAATAAGGGAGTCTATGAAAAATAATAAATTTTTATAGGTGTTTGAGATATTTTAAAAAATGAAGACATATTAGTTATATTTTTTTATCATTTTATTTCTTAAAAGTTATATCATATAATACAATACTTGATATATGATTTATTAAATTAGATTTTTAATATATAATTCAATTATTGTAGGTGAAAGATTAATAATCGACTAAACATCCAGAGAGAATAAGTATTTCGACCGAAATATAAATATAACTCTTGATGTTTTGGATTTTTCATGGATTTCAAAATTCTTCATGAGTCATCACCATTTACCCGTTGGGATTGCCTAGGCCTTATCGTTCTTTAACTTGGGATAAAACATTAATCTTTGTATTATTCTATATCAACTGTCTTTTTGTGCCTAATTACCACTACCACTTGGAAACTTGCATTTCTTCTCTCTTGCCTACTTCTACCATGTTTGACTATTGTGCTTATAAAAAATCTATTGTTTGTCCCCAAAATATATTTATACTTTTTATAACATAAATTAACTTAAATTATATTAAATATTTTTTGGGTGTGAGTTGAAAAAGTAAATAATTATAGTATATTTCAACATAAATTTTAGTATGGAAGAAAATAATTTTTATGTCAACTTCATAGCTTATAAAATATGGAGAGAAAACAAATTTATCATGGTAAAGTGTGTGTATATGCACCAATGTAGAGATGGCAAATGGGTCAAGTTGAGGCGAAACATGCCAAAATAGCTCATGTAACACTTTTTCCCAAATACATACTTTTACCCAAAAAACGTGTTATTCTAAACTTTCAAAACATTTATAACAGTAATTTAATCAATAAACAAATCAATAATAAATGTTTTGTAATTAATATGAATAGTCACGATCCCAAAAGTGTAGATTATTACCCAACAAATTCAAGTGTGTGCAAACAAAATTCAAAACATAAATGTGCTTATACAAACTCCAATATAAAATGATAATCTAATAAATGATATCCACACATAGCAAGATGATGAAAATGCCCTTGCTTGTCATGCAACATCTTGAGCTAGAATGTTGCCTCCATCACTGTCGCACTACTCTACAAATCTACCTGCAAAATCATAAAGAGAATACAGTGAGTGAAACACACTTTATAAGTAGGTAAGCATATAACATAGTACAATGAAATATATCTCAATGTCCTATAATTATCAATGATGTGTTGTTCCAAATGTTTCCTTAATATCCCAAATGCCCATTTGACTATCTCGGCACCTTATGCTTGTTCCCATTATCAACGTCATCTCTGATGACTTATGTCTAACAATATAAAATGACATTCTAGACATCTGATGACCTGATGTCACCTATATGATGTACCTTATACACATGTCTATTGACCCTAGGGTTGAGATCATATAAATAGTCACACAAACTAACCCTATTGTTTTCACCATCACACTGCACATGATTCGGTACTGTACACAGCTCGGTAATGTGTGACATTGCACATAATTTGGTGACAAGTCACACTGCACTTACCTTGGTAACAAATCCACACTGGATTAAGCTTGGTAAAACCCACACCACACACAACCTAGTGGTAAGAATCTCATAGCACATTGTTAGTGTTTTCAACTCAAAATCACTTTGATCAGAGTCCATGTCATCGTCCACATAGTTAAGCACCCCTATAATGGTTTCCATTACTAATAGCCTTTGCTAGGGTATTTCCTTTTATTTTTTTCCTCATATTTATCCTTATTAAGGGAAAATAGTCATTTACATTCCTATTTATAAATATTGCTAACCTTCCAAACCCTTTCTCCAATTTTTCCTAATTATGCATGAGGGTGTACTTTCCCCAATAACACGACCATACATGTGTCATATACAAGTAAACAATTTCCCAAACACGGGCATGTAGCGTGAAATTTCTAGGCTATGAATTTCGTTTTGTCTTGGGCAATTCTTGGTATTCAAATTCAAGCATACAGGTTCAAGGTATCCCACAATACTACTAATCATTCACGTCATGTGTTCTATATTACCACAACACTAATACTACTTCCAAAATTGTACACCCATAGGCATATCATAATCAAAGCCTTAACACAAGCACCTTATATTCATAAGCATACACCTAAACACAATAGTCAATTATTGATTACTCCATAGATTAGTACTGATTAATAAACATACGTATTTCCAAAAGAATGTAATCAACTACATTACCTTTTGTCATTAACACAAGGGTAGGATATTTACAACAGATACTAAGAACAAATCATCTAAATTATTTAAACAAATCAAACATGTAATTCATATATTAATCACATAGAATTGACACAATTCAACAATATAACATATCAAGAAATACTTGAAATGGGTGGTTTACCTGTTTATCTCTCTTTCGTAGTCTAGCAATGAACCTTCGCGTGGTAAGGACGTCCACAAACAAACCTCCAATGGTTTCCTCTTGGCTAAGTCTTCCCCTGGTTCACTCTCATGACTCTTAGTTTTCTAAGAAAAAGGTGTGAATGTGAACCAAAACCTGTATTGATTCGTCTTTATTTTCATTATAATTAGCGAGACATGAGTGTGTACTATTTATACACTGTCGTGCATATCGTTACACAATAATGACAATTTTCAAAATCATCACGAAACTGATCTTTATCCAGAAATTCAAATGCATTGACTATGCACAAGCATGTACTATTCATAAACGGTCGTGCATGCCTTCCAGATTTAGCCAAATCACACAAATCTCATGAGAAAGAACATTTTGCCCTTGCCACAACATACATTGTGTGCGGCCATCACACAATTTTGTATCGCAATTTCTATCAATTTAATTATGTAAACATAAAAGGACACAAGCAAGGTCAAAAATATTAAATTACCCTTAGACATACCTGTGAGTGTTATAGTCTACCCCGAAAAGGTGCGACCCCCCCCCCCCCCCTCCCACTATAATGGGTCATGCTAGGCCCTTAGGCCTATAAGGCCAGACTTGGGAATTAGGCCCACGAGATAGGACAAGCTTGACACACACACACACACACACACACACACACATGTGTGTATATATATATATATATTTTTTTTTTTTTTCCTTTTTTTCATTTTTTATACAAACAACCTCTCTCTCCTTTCCAAATTTCATATACACTCACATTCTCAATCTCTCTCAATTTTTCATTATTCTCAATCTTATATTCTCTTGTCAAGTAACTCAAGTCTCATTTTGAAACTCTTTGAATTTATAAACAATAATTTTTTATATTTACAATTTCGTTTTCATTTCAATTTTATCAATCAATTATATTTTTTTGTTATAATTTAATTTATAAAAAATATTTTACAAATGGATTCAAGATCTCACGTTTTTAATCCATTTGAATATCATCATATTGACATTGATGATATTATTAATGTTCAATATGAAATAGGTGAAGTACCAGCAACTGAAAATAGGACAATCATATGTTCAATATGGACAAAAAGAAAAAAAAACTTTATGGTGTGAGATCATTTTGATCAAATAAAAGAAATGATCAAAGGAAAACAAATTTGTTGAGCAATGTGCAAACATTGCAGTTCATGTTTAACATATGCAAGTTCAAGTGATACATGACATCTTCATCGACATGTTACTATTTATTGTAAAAAAAATTCCACACAAGATTAGAGGACAAAAACAAACTATATTCACGCAATCGCGATCTGTTGGTCTCGACACCAGTGCAGCAGGTAGTCTGAATAGTTTTGAACACATGAGAGAAATATTCACCTTCATATATAATCAAATGAAAATGTGAAACTACATGATTAGTATATTGTTACTCCTAACCAACCTTTTTCTTATGTTGGAGATAAAATATTAGAATGGATGATGTAAAATTATATTCAACTCGCATTTAAAAAAATTTCTAGATAAACTCTTAGATCAAACATTATTAAAAAGGCCAAACGACTATTTCCCACCAAAACTATGCTAAATTCTCAAAATTCCCTTAATTAACTAGGAAATAACATTTACCCACTCATGGCCGGTTAAATTTAACGGAACCCTAACCCCTGAAAATTTAATCTCATTTCCCCCTCTAAAAGTTTAAAAACTAACTTCTCTCCCCTAAGCCAAGTTTGAAAAGATCACATTTCCCCCCTAGGGTTTAGTTTCCAAACCCCTTCACTTTCTCCGGCGCCATCGCCGGTCATCTCTCCTTCCCGACTGTTTCTCTTCCATTGACGACCCTCCTCAACTCCACCACAACCCATTCGGCGTCGTCTTGTCTTCGTCTAGGAAGAGAAATCGTCTTCCTAGATGAAGATGACTCGTCTTTCCAGAGAACAATGAGTTGTCTCATCTTCGTCTAGGAAGACGATTTCTCTTCCTAGATGAAGACGAGACAACACCGGATGGGTTGAGGTAGAGTTGAGGCAGGTCGTCGGTGGAAGAGAAACCATCGGGAGAGAGAGACGGTTGGCGATGGCGCCGGAGAAAGTGAAGGGGTTTGGAACTAAACCCTAGGGGGGAGATGTGATCTTTTCAAACTTGGCTTAGGGGAGAAAAGTTAGTTTTTTAAATTTTGGGGGGGGGGGGAATGAAATCATATTTAAGTTTATTTTTAATATTAAATATAAAATGACGATTTTATCCTTACTACCGTTAATTTTAACTACTTATGAGTGGGTAAACGGTATTTTCATAGTTAATGGGGGGAACTTTGAGAATTCAGCATAGTTTAGGTGGGAAATAGTTGTTTGGTCTATTAAAAATTATAAATTAATGAATTAAAAGTTATTGAAGAATTTAGTAATTTTAATTGTGTAATTTCAATTACTTTAGATTTATAGACAGTTACAAATTAAGACATAGATTACTTATGTGCAACTGTCTATTACATTAATTTTGATTGACAGTTGTGCAAAAAAGTTATTACATTTAAAAATTTAGAATATCTACATAGTGGTCTTACAATTTAACGAGTATTAACAAATATTCTTTATAAATGTAAAATTAATAATTCTATTTTTACAATGACTTTTGATAATGTTAAAAATAATAACACAATTATTGAATTAATGTTTAATTTTATACCTATTCCATTTAATGAAAAATTATTTCATATTAGATGTGCACGTTATATTATTAATTTAATAACTCAAGCTGGTTTGAGTATGAGTAAAACTGAGATATTAACAATTAGATAGGCCATCGCATATATTTCATCATCTCATCACGAATAAAAATATATCATGAATTATGTAAATCAATATGGGTAAAACAAAAAAATTAAAAATAAATATTAAAACTAGGTGAAATTCAACATACCTCATATTGAAAGTATGTGAAGGGTGTGAAGTATTTATAACACGATTCATCAATGAAACATCCTTTTTTTTTAAACAAATCATGATTGAAAGATTGTTATGCTTCTAATAAACATGTTAGAGTTATTAAAGATAGTCACAGAACAATGTTCATATATGTATTATCCAACTACCTGTTTAATTTTGTATTGTATGATAGAAATCAATGATATTTTTAAAGAATATACATATCATAATACTTTCCAAAATACATCTAGACAAGTGAAACAAAAATTTTAAAAATATTGGAAGAAAATTCTTTTACTTTATACCGTTGTCATTGTCTTAAATCCTAGGGCAAAAATATTATGAGTAAAAAATTTATTTGATGTTATTTGATGTTATTAATGAAAATTGGTTAATTACCAACATTGTCAATTGCATAAACAATGTTCAACAATTTTTATTGGAAATGTATAGTATTTATAAACAAAAATATAGAATGTCGGACAAAGTTCAAAACTCAAGGTAAGTTTTGGTAGTTTAGATAGAAAAAAAATCACACACATGGTCACTCCTGTGCAAAGGTAAGCAGACCACAAGTCAAAGTACAAATTATGGTAAGTTTTATAATTATATCAATGTTGACCATTATCCAAAAATTATTCAACGATATGGTGCTAAGAAACTATGTTTTGGCATGGTGGAAAAAAAAAAACTTTTCTTGTGCTTGCTGCCATGAGTAAAGATCTACTAACCCCTCCGGTGTCAATTGTAGCACTGGAATTCACTTTTAGTGTAAGTAGATGCTTGTTAGATGATAAACGATCCAATTTACACTCAAACATGGTTAAGATGATCATGTTTATGAAGAATTGGGTCAAAACTGATTTCTGATTACAAAATTAGGTTATAGAAGATGTTTCGAAGAGCTAAAAAATCTAGACGTTTAGGACGAATAAATGAATGATATATATATCATATTTATATTTATAATTATACAGTACGAAAACTATTTTATTTGTATGTTATAATATTTTTTATGATATAACCACGATATTCCTTCGCCATAAGTGAGAGATTATCAATAAAATGTTGGGGATATTGTCATCGATTTTAATACTTGAAAAATTATTTTTATTTAAATTAATTATTAAAAAATTTAAAAAAAAATGTGTAAATAGGTCAGCTCGTCTAAGACTCAACTTGACCTGACACTATATACACAGGGTCGGGTTGTGGGCCTTATATATTTGGTGGGTTGTTCGGCCTAAAGACCCACAACTTTGCAGGCCTTAGGCCTGACCCTAGCCCTAGTCACAGTGGGTCATTCCAAAGCCGACCCGACATGGCCCACCGATGCGTCTAAACCAATGACTACATAAAATTAAGAATGAAAACCATTTACAAGAACTTACAAAGCATTTCACATCATTATAGTCGAATCGCGTATTATATCGTATATCAAAAACTTAATTTTTCATATCATGTGTAGTCATATTGTATAATACATCTTTTAAAAAATAAATTTGAAAAAATTATCTTAACATGCTATTATTTTGGAAAAGATCACAAACACCCTTAAAATTTTAAAATTTTTTTTATATATAATCCTGTTACATCATAAATTCATTATTTTCTCCAAAAAAATGTATCTATCTGTATCGATAATATACATATTATATCATAAAATATGTATAGTATCACATGATATATTCATTTTATCATATTAATTTATTATATTTTATAATACTAATATCTATGTTTCACATAAACAACAAAGGAATAAAATCCACATGTTAAAGTCTTTTAACTCTATTAATACGACCATTAATTTATTCTATAACTTAGGGTGTTTTTGGTTAGGAGATATTAAAGATTACTCTAATAATTTATCTTTTATTACTTACATTATTTTATTTGGTTTATAAGTAATAAAAGATTCTGATAACGTTTTATTATCAATAGTGATGTGACGGTAATATAAAAGGTAATCTAATTACTACTTCGATCTTATGTTTTAAACGATTATCAAGGGAATCTTCATTTTATTATAACTATATTTTTATTTATTAATTTTTTAAGGTAAAAATAATCTTATTTTAAATTAATATAAAAAAATATTTTAAAATATTATATTTAAAGGTATTTCAATAAAATAATATATTAATATTATTTTATTATCTCTAATCAAATACGATAATTATTTATATCTATCTAATTTATCAAATGTTATCAAATATAATAATAATTTATATTTAATAATTATTAAAATATTTTATTTAATTTTAATAATAAAATATTTTTCAAATCAAATATCGATATTATATGCACGTATCTCGTGAAAGAAACAAAGAGTTGTCCTTGTCTTGTTACCGGATTGGATAGATTTTTGTCTGATTTAAGGCTCAAGGCTTTTGTACTACAAACAAATTGTGGGCAGGGGCGATTTTCAAAAAATTATTTCCAACATCCATCTATTTTTAAAATGAATTATTGTATTTTTTATTTTATTTGCTTTCATAATTACGAAAATAACTCTATTAATGTAGACAATAGCAAAATTAAGGGGGGATTCGAAATGAATTTATTTAGGCTCAAAATGAGCTTAATTCAAATGAGTCTAAGACAATAAATATAAACTTGAGTATAAACTAAAAAGTAAAATCAGAAATAAACCTAAGTTTGAACTTGAACTATAACTGTGCTCAACTCACAAGTTAAACATGACTCGTTTAAATCCTTAATAAACGATGTCGTTTTAAACCTTATCTAAAGATAAGATTAGATTCAAAGTGAGTATATTTGGACTCGAAACAAGCTTAACTCGGATAAATCCAAACACGAACCCCATCATGAATATATGAATAAGCGAGTTTGATGAATCTAAATTTGGACCTAAGCTGAGTCTAGTCTAAGATATGCTAAAAATGAGTCAACCCTATTCGGAGTCTACTCAGCTCGTTTCCAGCCGTAAGCAAAATCCCCTAAACGCATGTTGAAACTTGATCTCTGCTAGATCTAGTTAGAAAATTCCATCAAATTCGGAATTTGGCCGAATCCGGTTAAAAGAAAACAAAACCCCTCCACTAAAATTAAACTCTCAAAATTATGAAATTGACAATTGGATATGAACCGCTGCAAAATAAAATTTCCTTCTTAGGAGAAAAATCCGCATATTTCCATTCAAACAAATCAAAAGTCTGTCTAGTCAGTCAATTTCATATTTAATTATTTTCAATTTTAATTCCATGGGAGGTTGGCTACGCACGTAGATGGTGCATGAACCTGGAACATCACACACCGTCAACGCAATCAATTGGGTTGATGGGGCGTTTGGCTCCAGAGGTTCAACGAACAAACAAACCAAGTGGGGCCTCCTTGCGATGATGGAGAATTGTGGGGCATTCGATTGTGATGTAAAAAGATGAAAATACAGTGTGGATGGTGGGAGGGATTCAGCTTGATAGCTGTCAGTCAGTTGGCAGAAAAATGATAGTTTATCTAATTATCCACTTACGTGTAATGCTGTCGTCCAATCCAGACGTACTTCTGTTTAGTTGGAGATACACAAGAAATATAGGATATATTAATTAATATAGCTTTTTTTTTTTCAAATATATGTGTATATATATATATATTACTTACTCAATTAAAAGTCAAACATAAACGTATTCAATTAAGATATAAAATTTATCAATACATCTAGTTAAGACTAAAATATAAAATAAAATACAATAAAAATATTAAATTTTCCCTTGGTTGTGTGGTTGGTCAGCAGAGCAACCTATCCGCCCAATCCATCCGTAAACCTCAAATCCCAGAGTTTCTCATTTTAATGGTAAAATCAAATCAAATAATAATTATATTTGTATAATATAAAAACAAGATAGTTATATATGTATAAAAAAATTTAAAAAATGACTGTTTTAATTAATATCACAAATATAGACCTATCCATTTTATGATTATTGCTATTTTACAATATATCATATATATTTTATGATACCATATATATATTAAGATATATCTAATTAATATGATATAGTTATTATATTATATGACATAATATATATTATCAATATAGATTAATATATTTAAAAAATAATAATATAATATGACTATATATATATATAATTTTTTTAATTTTTAAGGGTATTTATGATATTTTTTTAAATAATATATCAATTACATTGTTTTATTGTTTTATTATTTTATTTTTTAATAAGTAATACTATGTGTTCATATTTTTTATATACAATTTAGATATACAGATAATATATTATTATATGATTAGTATTTATTTATTTTTAATTCAAAATTATTCAATTTCATAATGATACATTATTTATGTACGTAAATTATGTATAAAAAATATATATATCATTTTATTATTTTAAAAAAATCGTATTTTATAATATGGTACGATATAAAATATAAAAATTAAATTTTTGATACACAAACCAATATATAATTCAACTAGCGTGATGCATTCCATACGTATCATTAGTTCATCTGAACAGAGTTCCAGTAGGGTCGGCAGATCAAACGCAATGGGATCCTTCAAGCTTCATTTGCCCCTCTCTGCGTATATTAAGCAACATCCCTCTAGAAATTATGATCCGCCCCGTAAAAACAAGTATACATGTATAATAATTGGACACTTGAAACTTCTAAATATATAATTTATTTTATTTTTTAATAGGAAGGAAACAGGATATTATGTTAATCCAAAGAGATGCACAAGTGGATAAGATATCCACTGACGTGTCATAGCATCCCCACGAAGGGAGGCAAAAAAAGCTGTACAAAAATATATCCACAAAACTTTGTATTGTGTTATGCTGTACAAAATGACATTGATTAGTATGTGGAAATGAAAGCAGCAAAGAACTCCATTCCGTCACAGATGGATGGTAATGGAATCTCAATTTTATTCGTAAAAGAGATATTAATTTTTGTTTCTGATCTGTCTTTATTATAACGATAACAAGAATTGTCTGTTCTCTCTTTAAAAAAAAAAAATTTCTCTTTATTTTTAAAAAATATATTTTTTTCATACCTTTTAAATACAATATAAATATATTAAATAATAAAATTAAAACCAATTTATTATTTTAAATATCATATATTAATTACTTTAATATGTACAATAAAAACTTAAAAAAATTTATAAAATATAAATACTCTAAAATTATAAACATATGTTAATATTTTAAATAAATATATTAATATAAAAAGATAAAGATATGAACAAGACAAAGAGAGAATATATATGTATCTTTGTATCTAATTATAGAGTTTCTTTCGTTCTCAACCCCATCCCTATTCTCGTCCCTTCGCTATTTATATCGAAAAAATCTTTTTTTTTATTAGAGTTAAAAATTATCAAAACCAATAATGGTTCCACAGCAAATCCATCCTTGTATAAATTCATTATGAGAGGGACAAAAAGAAGACAATATCAAATCATCCAATTAAAAAAAATTAAAAAAAACCACCCCCACGAACCATAAACAGTAAAAATACATCAAGAAATTAACTCAAATTAGAAAATCAGATATGCATCCAAAACATAGAAGCCAATAAACCTATAACTTGCACAAAATGAGACTGTTGTTTTGCCAACAGAAGACTGATCTGTGACAGAACAGAGACAAGAGAGAGCAAAAAGGGGGACTACTAGAGATAGCTGATGACCGCTTGATGAAACGAAGACCATACAGACCGATGGAGAAGAAAAAGAGACTTGTCAGAAAGGATTTGAGGCTAAATTCATTAACCAGATCTATTTATGGTTCAATTATTGTTCACCCAAATTTAGAGGCAAAGCTATAGAAAAGAGAACTAGCAGCCCACTAAAGAGAGACAAGTTTAACTGAACAAAAAACTTGTCAAATTCTTGAAAAAGAGAACTAGCAACCAAATTCACGAAGCTACACTGTGCATACCAGAAAGCTAAAAAATGGAAACAATTCTTGAAAAACCGCCTAAGCTCACTACCAAAACTAGACAACGCCCAAAACTGCCTCCCAATTTAAACCAACGAGCAAACATGAAGTACTGTGAAATTCTTGGCAACGAAGCCCAGACGGAAGATAAACGTCCAATTCTATCCCACAAGGATCGATGTGTTCTCCTGTTATTGTCAAAGATTCCTCTATTCCTCTCAATACAAGACACTCCCTGATTTCACAAATTCCTACACAACATTTATAATGAGACGTGTGAAAACAAAATCACTTAACTCAAACAATAAAACACCTACAAGAAACATCCGCAACGCATTCCTGCCTGCACAACTTTACTAAACAAGCAACCAAACACAGAAAACACCGTGGCAGTATCCCAAAAGTTAAAAGAAAAAAGAAAAACCATAAACCAGACCCATAGTATAAAAAATTCTACTAGAAATGATAGAAAGAAATTAAAGCAACAATAGAAAACCCCCCAGGAAAAATGCAATTTACAATAGCCGAGATTTGTGGTTAGCTTATCAGTGACCAAACTGAGAGCAATAAAAGAATGAAAGAGATGACTCTGATAGAAGACTGATAAATGATAAGAAATTCTGTGAGAGAGCATACACGAAAGATAAAGCGAGTGAGAAAGAGGGTTGGGCTATTAACTTTCTACCTCAAAAACCATTTCCAGTTCACAAGGTTCGATTAAATGAAGAAACAATACACTCCTTCACTTTTAGTGAATCCTGCATAAGTTCTATAAACTGACAACTGGTTGAAAACAAACTTAGACAAAAGCAACGGACAATCTACCAACATGACATTCTAGTCACCATTTGATTTAATATTGAGTAAGGCTAACAAAAAAGAATAAAACATGGCAACAAAAAACCGAGTAGCTGAAAACTTTGGTCATCACCAGCTAAGTTCAACCAAATGCGGTGTATTAGAGCATAGTATTGAAATTTACTAATAAATCATCCAACATTTTGCAGTTTGCAACACAAGAGTTCATCCACAGTTTATTAAATAAATGCTTACTCTTGCTTTACGAGCTACACATTTTCTGGCACATTATAGACCTGATGCTGCTCCTCAAGCTTGGTTATTGTGAGAGGTGATCAGGATTTCTAAAAGAATCCACAAATAAAGAAACTCCGGTGCCTTAAAAAACTGGCACAAGCAATCACCAGGACAAGGCATCATAAAAAAATATTACAACACTTGTGCCGTAATGATGCATATCTGAATTCAATAACTCTCAGCAGTCACAGTTTAGCTGAAATACTTACAGCCACATAAACAACATCCGCCTTTACTTTCCACCAATTCCTAACAAACACTAACACAAAAACATAATCCAAAACATCCATTCTCTTTATACTAACTAGCATCAATATTCATAGATTCTAAAACTTATCAATAAAAAAGCAAATTAAACAGATCACAAACACAGATTCTTTCATTAATATCTAAAAATCAAATTCAACATCATCTAATCCTTTTCTCAAATTGCATTTCGATCCAATTTGAATACAAAATAAGAACCTCAAGGCACAGCATTTAGCCTTGCTTCCAACACAAATCCACGACTTGGCCCATCTCCACTAGTTGCCAGTCCATCAATCCATCTCCAGTCTCCTCCTCCTCTCCCACATTCCCACAGAGCCAATTTCTCAACTCTCTTTGCCGAAAAGCAAACCTTATCCCCCATTCCAAATACCTTAAACTTACTCGATTCTTGAAAAAATTTGTATATCGCCCCCGGCATTCTGCCCGCTTCTTCCCATTCCAGCAAATCCAAGTCCAATCTCAGTATAATTATAGTCGAACAGGACGAATTCAAAGAATAGGACGACTTCAGTCCCCCGATCATCAAAACCCTATTCCCAATTCCGCGAACTAAACGTGGCCGTTTCAATATATCAAACACGTCTCCCCACTCGTGCTTCTCTAAACAATACCAAAACTGTTGCGGATTCTTTAAAGTTGATAACTTGCATGTGAATAATTTCCATTGACTTCTCCACGGTGATCCGACGTCGCACAACGCGTACATAGAATCCGACATGATAAGCGGACTTCGCGGTTTCGACGGAAGATTCGAGGAGAACTTGAGCCAGCAATGCACTGAGTTCGAATAAAACAATGCGGCCAGTTCCGTAAGTACCATGACTCGATTAACCGAGTCCACCAGAACCGATCCATGTTTTGACCAGGCTGACCCTAACTGAGGCAGGACCTTAAATTGTCGAGTCAAGGGATTACAAGCTATCAGCGATTTGTTGGACTCTGGCGAGTCGGGTGACTCTCCCCAGACATAAACGAGTCCTTGGGATGAGGCGACGGGGTGTAGCGATCTGAAAGGGAGGAAACCTAGATCGAATCTGAGCCATTGGTTTTGATTAGGATCAAAAACGTGGAGTGCGGAATGAGTAGAAAGGGACACGTGGTGGTGATGGCGGCGGTGGTGCGACGGACGGAGAGCGAGGAGAGAGAGGGGAGGTTTTTGGGTGGAGATGTGGTGGACGAAGGAGGGCGAGGTCAAGATTTGATTGAAGAGTTTGCAGACGGATCGGCAGACGATGATTTGACGAAGAGGGAGAGAGGAGAAAATCTGTTGAAGCGTGTCTTGCGGGAGAGCGCAGATCGAGGGCGCGTCCATCGGCAGCGCAGCGGAGGAGCACAGGGCAAATTTTTTTTTTTTTTTCTTGGGTGTGCAAATTGGATATGAAAACAATGCGGTTTGGAGAAGAGGTGATGAGAGGAGGGCTCGCGGTTTCGAATCCTGGTGCTTACACCTGCATCATCCAGATGCACGCGCGTATTTACTTTTTATACCGTCCAATCCAGATACCCCCTTACTAATGATTTATTACTTTTTCACCCCTCATGTTTAAGAAACCATGTTTAGTCCCTGTTGCTTCACAATTATACAATTCCCCATAAATAAAGGAATCAAGTTAAACCCACCAAGTTAAGGAATCCCATTCTAGAATGGATTGTTGTGGTTTTGGTTGATCCAACCATTTTAAGAATGAGTAATGATGATGCAATAATTCTTATACCAAGGAAAAGTATGCATGACTAGGCCTTATGTAAAATGATGATAATGGTAATTGGAATTAACTAATAGAGTAATTATGTATCTATTAAGAGGTGGTGAGTACATAACTCTTTGTGAGTAATGAAAATAATATATTTTTAATGTGGTTTAACCAATTATTTGAGAGTTTATATTCATAGTTATGTTATTTACGTTTTTGTTGATAATAACAGAGTATCAGTAAACATTATAAAAAGATTATTCAGAACTTCTTCAACCCCTGGTGAATAATGTATATTTATAGGACAAAAAAATAGGGGTCATCTTCAGGTGACTTTTAAGCTATTTATGTTATATTGTGTATATGAAAATGAGGACTGTGATAGTTATTCCTCATGTGCTCATACTGTCTATGCCTTTGTAGCTTAGTTTGATCGATAAACTAAGTTGTTTTAAGGAGAAGTTTTGAGAAAGAGATGAAGATATCATGCTTTCACGAAATGTTAAGATGTGATTATGAAACATATTGTAATCAAAAGAAAGGGTTGAGAAGAATACCCTGATGACATTGTTGTTTGTAATGAATATGCTAATGAGATGAGATAAACGTAATGTTATTGAAAAAAGGATGTCATCAAGTTATGTGCATATTTACGCCATATTGGGATTATGCAACGTTAAGATAAAATATGAGTTATGTGTATGTGAAACTTATTGAGTGTTTTGACAGTCATATATTCATTTTGAGTGTTTTGCAAGTAAGAGATAAGTCTAACAATGTTGTTAGAGGAGAGGGAGTCAGTTGTGTATGTATGCATAAGGAGAGATATATTATATTAAATTATAAGGATATTAATTAAAATCGATAAAAAATTTTTCGTGTAAACTTTTTTAGGCAAACGTACAGTGGTTTCACTTTTATAGACAAATTTACTTTTAATTCCAAAAATACCCTCTCTCAGTTTATTGCGTCACTTCCAGCAATTTACGTCACACTCAGCCTCTTAAAATTTTCTTAACAAATTTGATAATTTTTTATTCGAACTATCACTAATTCACATTCTAAGGATTAAAAACATACTTAAAAATTAATAAATTTTTGTTTAGATTTCAAATACAGATAGTAACGAAAAAATAACATAGATGAAGAGAATGATAAGTGTTAACTGATGTTATAAGCATAGGGTGCATGCAGGGTATGTGAGTGCATACAAGGTACGTGGGTGGGTGTAGAGTGCATGGGTGCGTGGGTGCATACAGGGTATATAAAAAATATAAATAAATAAATATAAATATATATATATATATATATATATATATATATTTATTTATATTTATATATTCCACGCACTCTACATGCACTTATATATCCTGTATTCATCTTACGCACCCTATACTCATCTTACACATCTCGCATGCACCCACACACTCTGTACGCACCCATACACTGTGATACACATACGTAAGTTACTGAAAATTACGTAATAAATCGGTAAGAGTATTTTTAAAATTAAAAGTAAATTTGCTTATAAAAGTAAAATCGTTGTACGTTTGCCTAAAAAGATTTACGCAGAAAAAATTTTACCGATTTTAATTAATACCCCTAAATTATATGTCCCTTTTTTTATGTATTTATCAATTTATTATGTATGCATATTTTCTTTATGGATTTTGACACCTTTTACACATTTTTTAATGATATTGTATTCATACTTATTTAATGAATTTTTTAACTTCCACTATAGTGATAAATGTCATGGGTTTGAGAAAATTTAAGTTGACATGTATTTTGGATATATATTATTTTTGGAGGGGATTAGTCTAAAAAGTTGTGTTACATAAGCAAATGGAGCAAATTTCATTCTTGGTTTTTTGTTTGTTGCTTCCTTTTGTACATCCCTTTTAACATGTTATCTTTTCCATGATAGAAATAAGTATCCTCATGGTGTGAGTTAGTATCTTCATATTGAAGGTTGACATTGTTACGAGGCACATACATAGTGTCCACTTCATATCAATCCTTAATATTGGTATTTGGTTAATCAAATAATGACTAAACATAAATTATATTGAACAACAATTGATTCTCGTTATGACCCTAATTGTAGCGCATTGTCATAATTAAATTATACATAAAATACATTCTCTCATTTTTAATAGTAATAAATCTTATATTGATCTATTATATTTTTGATACGCTTATGGATATAATTGATTATTATCATACTAGTAACCCCAAAAGAAACTACGTCAAGCTAATGTTTGTTAGACCCCAAATGTTTTAATAATGGTAAAAACTTAAGTTACACTGCAGTGGATTTAAGGGGTTTTAAAAGCCTGATTTCATTTAACGAGCCTTGTTAGTTTAATCTAAGTGCAATCCTGGCCCTTATGGAAATAATGTCCCAAATGAAAATAAACTTAAATTAAAATTTTCAATTACTTTTATTTATCATTTGATATTTCAGATTTCAAAACACAAATATCTTTAGTGCCGGGGAATGGCCGTGGAACTTGGCGTACTCTATACAATAGAATCTCCATTTATCTCCACGGTGGACCCATTGGAGTCTACTTTTACGAGGGATAGTCCTTAAGGAAACTTAACACGAGAAATCGAGGAAAGACCCGTGAAATGACGTTGTTTCATATGCGAAAAAAACGTTGTCGTTTCGTCCACACTGGTTTTGTCACAGTCCGGTAGACTTAAAACAATTCATAGAAGTGATCTTTAATTTTCATTTGATCTATATAAAAATTATATTAAATTTTTTTAATCATAATTCAATTCTATAATATTTAAATTGATTTAACTTAAATTAATTTAATTTAAAATTATTTATTATTTTAACTTTTTAAAGTATTTTTATAGTTTTAATTTATTTATTTAATTATTTTAACCTATTATTAATAAAATACACAATATAATATTTTATATTATTGATAAATACTCTAAAAATTTACATATTACAACTTTTAAAATACATCAATAATCTGATTAACCAAATCAAATTATTATTACTTAATAATAAGATAAAATATTTAAATAAAAAAATAATATAATAATTATAATTAAATAAATATACAATTATATGTAATTTGTAAATATAAAAATACAATATATAATTATAATATGAGTAAAACATTTAAAATACACATCTATAATCAGACTAACCAAATTAAATTCTTACTACTTAATAATAAAATAAAATATTTAAATAAAAATAAAAAATAATATAAGTAATTATAATTATATAAAGATACAACTATAAACAATTTATTAAAGTAATATTTCTGTAAAACATTCATATAAATTCAGGTCATGTCAGAGTATTTTCGTGTGAATCTTAACATTATCTGATTTAATTTTGAATTGTATCGAGTTAATCCGAAATAAATTTGGAATATACAAACTCAACCCTAACCTGATATTTTTCTTTTTGTGTCGTGTCTGATTAACGAGTCATGTTGAAAATTAACAACTCTATCATTTGGGGCACTGAATTATGAAAATTGGAGTGGTCACAGGTTTTTTTTTTTAAGTGCTCCTTATTTTCTAATATGGTATTTGTATTACGTATCGTATTTTATATCAAAAATATAATTTTTTGTATCATATATCAAATATCGTATTGTATAATACATTTTTTAATAAATAATAAAAAAATTTTATTAACACATTAATTTGAAAATTGTCACAAATACTTTTAAAAATTTAAAATTTTTTATTTACACTTCTATTACATCATATTTTTTTTTTAAATATATTAATCCACATCAGTAATATATATTATATTATATGATATATTTATTATATTATATTAATTTGATACATATTATAATATATATTATTTTATATTTATATCATATTATATCATAAAATATATATTATGTACCGTACAATATTTATACCCCTATTCCCAAGTCTTGTAAATTATGTGACTCTCGTGGAATAGAAGGAAGGTATCACAGTTTGTCTTGCCTCTTTAAGTTTTGTAATAGTACAATTTGGAAGAGACTTAACAGTAACGCTCACACGCCGTCTAAGTTGTCCATCTGAGCCGTCATCTTTGAATGGGAAAATGTTCTGTTGGAATAATTCATTTTTCAACATTAACATTATTCCATTCATTTGAAATTTTTTTTTACAGAGGTAATAAATAATATAAAAATTAATCACATCATCATACTTATTTTAGATTTCTTAATTGTATTTTATCTTTATTTCATTCATAAAAATTTAATAAATAATATAAAAATATTTTAATTATATAATTAAATAATTTTAAATTAAAAATAAAATAATATTTAATCATACGATGATATATAATTATTTATATATAAAATTATATATATTATTTGTACACATAATTTTATTGTATATTATTAACATAGAAAATTTTTAATAAATATACAAAGCTTATACTTCAACCTAAAAACATATAGGTTTAACCAAATATATTATTAATTTATACCTAATAATCTTTTAAGAATATTTAAATAAAATATTATTTTAATATTATTTTATTATCATCAATTAAATACAATAATTATTTATCCATACTACTTTTATTAAATATAATAATATTTTATAACAAATAATTTTCTAAATAATCTATATTTGTGAAAAAATTATAATTTTGATAGTAAAAAATTACCAAACTAAACACACCCCAATAGTGAATCACATTTCCCGCCAAAGGTTTGGGCAATTTTTTTTTTCATACTAAATACATAAATTATATTTTTTCATCTAAAACTTAATAAAATTGTGATGATATAAGGGCAAAATTATAATTTTGTTTCCATTGAGTAATAGTCGAAATTGCACCAACCATAATCATAATAAAACCAAAATCACAATGACTAGATTGTGATTTTACGATAACTAACTAGAATTACTTCACCATTACACTTTCTTGATTATTCCACTCTATCTCTCACTTTTCTTGACTCTTTGCAATCCTTTGCAATATCTTTCTTTTTTTTTTTTTTCACCACCACTAGCAACAATATCATTGCCTTCATTTTGGTGAAGCTAGTGGTTATGAGCCACACTAGTTGGCTTCACATTAGATTAAGATGGTGATGTATTGATTTAGCTTGGAAAAGGGGAAAAAAACATTTAACAACCCAAACCATTACCACCACATACCACTGTCATTGCCAAAATGAAGGCCCTACAATCCATCCTGAACTCAACAACCCAAAAGGCCAAAACTATTACCACCACATACCACCGTAGTCACCAAACTAAAGGCTCTACAATCCATTCCAAATTCAATAACTCAAAGCCATTACCATCGCCTGTTACAATTGTTGATGAACCAAATCATCTGCATTTCACTTCCCATGAAACTTAACAACTCAAAACCATTACCATCACTTGCCATTGTCGTCACCAAAATAAATCCCCTATAATCCACTTTCACGAAACTCAACAAAAAACTAATATCATCACTTGTCGTTACCATTGCAAAACTAATTCTCTTGCAATCCACTCTAGTGAAACTAAACAACCTAAAACCATTACCACCACACTACATTTAATACTAAGAGCCTCCACCACTTATGCATCATTATCATCACATAAACCATCTTAACAACCCACATCGTAAAAAAAAAAAAAAGGAAACATAAGAAATTTTGTGATCTGATCATATAACAATCGATGGCATTGCTTAGGTGCGATTGGCCATATTACAAGAGAGAGAGGTGAAATAAAAGAAAGAGAAAAAGATGGCAAAGGAGAAGAATGAGAACAAGAGAGAGTATAATAAGGTAATCATGATAATTTAGTTCTCTACACCTATGTCATGATCTTTTTCTATTAACAACATTGAATTTCCGATAAGAAAATGTGACTTATTCATACGATAGATGTAAAAGTATTTTAATGTGCAAACTTGAGTGAGAAAATGTTAATCAAACTCTCTATATCAATTTAAATACTAATAATAATGTGTCACTATGTGATTAATTAATTTTATATTATAAATAAATTAATGTATAACCTCATAGTAATATAAGAATATTTTCATATAGTAACACACGTATATTTTGCAATAAGAGTGATATTTATTATAATCAAATTGATATTTAAGGTGCGTTCAGTTTGGATAATATTTTATTATTAAAAATAAAATATTATCACAATTAACTATAATATTATTAGATATATATTATTATTATATTTGATAAATAAGTAATATTATATGTATAAACAAATTATATAAATTTTTGTGTATAATATAATGTAATAATATTTGGCTGAGTGATTTTAAAATTAAAAAAATAGTAAATAATCACGTCACATAATCATAAATTACCATCTTAAGTTAATATTATTTTTAGTAAAAATTAACAGTTTTGAGTAATTATTATATTTGATTAGATGTAATAAAAGAATATTAAAGTATTATTTTATTTTAATTATAATTATTTTAAAATATTTTAAATATTTAAATATTAATTTTAAAATAAGATATTTTTAAAAAAAAAATTTGTTAGTAAAGATAAAATTATAATAATATTAAAATTTTTTTATAATATTTTAATATTTAAAATGACTTATGGCATTACAGGTATATTATTTCAACTGTTAAAAGAATTGCCCTGTGATTCCCTACTATAAGTACAGCATTAGCGCCTCCCTTTTTCGATCCTCTTACAGACGCTGCTGCAAAGAAGCTACTCTCTCGTTTGTACCGGAGCTCATATCTCTCTCATTCTTGAACGAATTTACGAACAAATCCACGTCCTCAATCTTCTCCGATCAGGTTCATTTCTCCAGATCTGTAACCACTTCATTTCAACAATAAAATTGTCCAACGTTCAAAATCTTCTCACAATTCGCTCATTCATTTTACGTTTGCATTGTTAATTTATTTTCCAGCTATGCCTCAGGTTGTGCGAATGGAAGTGGAGGCTAGTTTGAAGCACGTGAACGAAGCGATGGCGGAGATCTTTTCTACAGATTTCGATCCGGCGGCTGTGCCTCCTGAACCGTTGCCTCCGGTTGTGGTTGTGGAGAGTAACGGCGGGCCTGTGAAGATTATTTCTGACTGTGACAGAGAGACTGAGATTAAAAGAGAGATTGTGCTCGGGAAGAACGTGCATACCACGTGCTTGGCTGTCACAGAGCCTGAAGCTAACGACGATTTCACTGGCGATAAAGAGGCTTACATGGCAGGCGTCTTGGCTCGCTACAGGAAGACCTTAGTCGAACGGACTAAGCACCATTTAGGTATGAACATATTGGAAATGTTTTCTAAACACCGTCGTTTCATGTGATACATGCTACTTCATTTCCAAGTTAGTTGGTGTTGGATAAATATGACTATGTGTTACAGCATATATTAACTTGCAAGTTATAAGATATACTGAATAATAATGCTAAAATTTAAGTGGCTTGTAAATGTTGCATGTCATAAGTTTTCTCATTTGGTATGATCTTAGAGCTCCAAATTTACTGTTAGGTGTATGTTTGTTGAAATTTATAGGATTACTTGTTCTAATTGAACGAAATGAATCATGCCTATCCTTCAAGTTCAACCACATGGTATGCCCAAGTAATTGTGGTAATGGGTACTCATTATGGTTGTTTCACCTAAGTAATTATATTTTTGTTTTTGAAAGATGAAAAGCAAGAATCATTTTGGTTTTTACATCAAAATATTGCATTTTATTATTCTTGGTATAGCAAACATCTATTGCTTTCAAAAGCTTAACTTTTAATTTTGGATGTGTGAATTGTGATGGCTATATTAAGATATCATAACGTCAATACCAAGAGTGAGTGGCTGCATTTGTTTGTTTTTATTTTTTCAGGGATACCCTCTGAGATGATTGTTTTCTCAAAAGCAAAAAGTAAAAGAAAAGTAAAAGCATATGTCAGAATGCAGAATAAATCTGGCCTAAGTGTTTAGTAATCTTGTCTTTACACTTACAGAGCGTGGAGATTAATGAAATAGCTTATTTTCTGTTGACAAAGTTTGTGATGTGATGTGATGTGGATGTATAGTTGCTTAATATGACAATGGAGACACTTCTGAATTGGACATAAGTGAAAGTTATGTGTGTTTATCATTGTTACGTTGGCATCTTTTATATAGTAGAAAATGTGTATTGTTTTCATTTTTTGAAATAGAAAGTTGAAAAAAAAAGGGAAATCACATGTATATCTAAAAATGTAAACCACACAAAACATTTAAGTGGTAACCTAATATCAGTAAATTGCAAAGGGATTTAGTTTAAGCCTTAAGGATGTGCTCACTGATGTTCAAGTAAAAGAAATAGATATATTTAAGAAAGAGCAAGAGTAGTTGCAGCCAATTTTTTCTGAGTAATTTCGTTTTGGAGGCCTTCTCACTTCATATTGTTATTTGTGGGAAGCAAAATTTCATTATTAATTGCTGAACTTGTCATAATTACTAGAGATGCCATAAGCAAGAATTATCAATCTGACCTCTGATGATTGAGCTCCTACTTATGTCTTTGGTTTTCATTTTTTTAAAATATATTTTTGCTTCCAATGGTGTCTCTTTTTGCAGGTTATCCTTATAATCTTGACTTCGATTATGGTGCCCTTGCTCAGTTGCAGCATTTCTCCATCAACAATCTTGGGGATCCATTTATAGAGAGCAACTATGGTGTCCATTCAAGACAGTTTGAAGTTGGTGTTTTGGATTGGTTTGCTCGTCTGTGGGAAATAGAGAAAGATGAATACTGGGGATACATTACGAATTGTGGTACAGAAGGCAATCTTCATGGCATTTTAGTTGGGTAAGTATGGTTAGGTTTTTGTTATTCATTACTTATTTTTCTCATCATGATCATTTATCTTTTCTGTCAAAGGAATCTGAAACAGATTGTACTTTGATCATGCAGGAGGGAGGTGTTTCCTGATGGGATTCTGTATGCATCGAAAGAGTCACATTATTCTGTCTTTAAAGCTGCGCGTATGTATAGAATGGAATGTATAAAGGTTGACACTCTGATGTCTGGTGAAATTGATTGTACTGATTTCAGAGTTAAACTACTTGCACACAAGGACAAACCAGCTATCATCAATGTTAATATAGGTCTTTCTCTCTAACTCTCTCCCAATCCCACAAACTCAAGGAAGTAAAATGGGCACCATTAACTGAGTTGATCTGCTCAATTATTTGTATTACAGGAACAACTGTCAAAGGAGCTGTTGATGACCTTGATCTTGTGATACAAACACTTGAAGAAACTGGATTTAAGCATGATCGCTTTTATATTCATTGTGATGGAGCTCTATTTGGACTCATGATGCCCTTTGTTAGACGCGTAAGTCAGTCATTTCCGACTCTTAACATCATAAGTAAACTTAAAGATTGTAAATTCAGTTTCCCTCTTTTCTTCAATCATTCATTTCTTGCATTAGCATATGGTTTTGGGCTTTAGCAAATTTTGCTCTTAATAGTTTCCTTGGTGTGATTTAATAGCTTCTGCTCTCCATTAATAACTAAATCAGTCAACAGTTGGTTGTGATGTGTTTCATTCAAGAACATATTGTTTGGTTGTTTTTTCAGTTTGAACAAACTGCCTTGGTGCCATTGCATTGGTTGAACCGAACCATACAATAGGCTTTTTAAAAATCTTATATTTCTGATGTTAACGAGTTTTTCTTGTATATATTTTGGTTTACCTTATAAAATGAGATTGTTATCAAAGCATTTCTGTTGAAAATCTGCAAGTTGTGGAGACCAAGTATCTCATTTCACTATGGATAATTGGATGATATCAGGATGTTAATGTTTGTGCTGAATAGCTGTCTTAGTGTGCTCGGTTACTTCCTCTTGCACATGTTTGATTAAATCCTGCACAATTGTTAATTTGTGTAGAGTCCTATTCTCCTGGCCCTGTTTAATCCTTTTAGGCTTTTCAATCTTGTTGATGAACAGGCACCGAAAGTTACTTTCAAGAAACCCATCGGAAGTGTGTCTGTCTCTGGACACAAGTTTGTTGGATGCCCAATGCCTTGTGGTGTTCAGATAACAAGGATGGAGCACATAAATGCTCTCTCGCGGAATGTTGAGTACCTTGCTTCAAGGGATGCCACAATCATGGGAAGCCGAAATGGCCATGCTCCTATCTTCCTCTGGTACACCCTCAATAGAAAAGGTTACAAAGGATTCCAGAAAGAAGTCCAAAAGTGTCTTAGAAACGCTCACTACTTGAAGGACTGCCTTCGTGAGGCTGGTATCAGTGCCATGCTGAATGAACTTAGCAGCACAGTCGTGTTTGAGCGTCCCAAAGATGAAGAGTTTGTTAGAAAGTGGCAGCTTGCTTGCCAAGGTAATATTGCTCATGTTGTGGTTATGCCCAATGTCAACATTGACAAACTGGACCATTTCTTGAATGATTTGGTTGAGCGCCGTTCAACTTGGTATCAGGAGGGAAAAGCTCAGGCTCCTTGCATTGCCGCAGACATAGGGACTGAAAATTGCATTTGCGCTCTCCATAAGTGATAGATTATTGTCACCTAGGATTATTTTTCTGTTGTCTTGTTTGTATCAAAATTCTTGCTTTTAATAAAATCTGGATTTGATTTCCCGTATTTTTAGCAATTTCTTATTTATTTTTATACTAATTAAATTTATTCTTGTGGATCAAAATTAAAAAAATAAATCAACCAATAAACGATGTCGTTTAGTTGTAATAAAATCTAAAACACGCCGCTATATAATATTGGCTACAATCTCATTTCCTTACTGACTTCTCATATCTTCTAATTTCTCTCCTTATTCTGGAATTCTCTTCTCTGGATTTGCTCTGTCTTTCGCTCCTTTCTCCTTTCCAGTTCAGTCCACATCATTTTATCATTATTTTTTGGTAATTTTTTTATACTAATTAAATTTTATCATTAACTTACGCTTTCATGGCCTATTTTTGTTCCTCTGTAAATTACTCTATCCTCAATTGTCCAACTTGGGGAATTCTGATAATCCCTTGATCCGTATGATTTCTGAAAATACATACACACATGCATAAATTCATTCATACATACATACATACATATATACATACATACATACATACATACATAATTTATGTATGCTTTTAATCTGTAAAACTTATCCCTGCTGAGATAACTTAGTTTAATAATGGAAAATATAGACTTTATCACATTACAGGATTATGTAGAAAGTTAAACCTGCTATCTTGCTTAGCTCTAGTCCAGATATTTTTATCTCAAATTGCTCTGTTTAGCTTGTTTTCCTAAAGTATTCTCCTCTCATCTCATGCTCTTTCTTCTCAATAGTTGACATGAGTGTTCTACTGCACGAGATGCTTACAGCGGTTCAACAACCACTGGGTACTTGTTTTTTGGCATTCGAACAAGCGTTGGCTGAACTGAGTCATCTTTCTCTAGAGGTCTCCACCTGAGATGAACATTCATAAACTTAGAATTGAGAACAAGTATAGCTGATATGATCATTTGCGTCTGAATATTATTGTCCATCTTACTTGTATTTGCAGACCAGGTGATGGATAAAAATGGAGATTTCCAGTTTAGCCAGGTTGATTCCAGGACACATTCGCGGTCCACTGCCAAATCCCAGAAAGCTGAAAGGCCTCAAAGGTGCCTGCATTTGAAAATAATGAAACATTTCTAACTGTGCATTTTCAGAGACAAATCTGATCATCAACTTATTGGGCTTAGCTTACATCAAATCTGGAGGGATCAAATTTCTCAGGATTCGGGAAAATTACTGGGTCATGATGAATAGAAACCACATCCAGGTTTAACGACCAACCTTTCTTTATTTTGCATCCTGGAGTGGAATTTTATATATAATTTAGTACCATAAAAGTTACATATTTCTGATGAAAGTCTAGTCTTCTGAGTTATGTATACCATTAATCTCAAAATCTTCAGCAGCTTTTCTGGAAAACCAAGGCAGAATTGTTGCTTTACGAAGAGTTTCACTGATCACCTGAAATTCGTTGTCGGAAAATATCAATAATCAGTCTCAATAGATTATTACTTATTCTAGGAGCAAATATCTATTGTTATTCTGATATTTACTTTGGCAGTGTAAGGCATATTGTTAACTTCAGACCAGGTAAGAGTTGTACCATCCTCTCTGTTTGATTGTATTTCCTGGTGTTCCCTCTGCAAATCAGCCAGTGAATTTTAGTTCAACATCTCAAGGAAACTAATTGAAAATTTCAGGAAATTGTGAAGTCAATATTACTCTGAGCTGTTCCAAAACAGCAGGGTTTTCTTCCAGGAATTTAATCAGCCATGTGAGAGCAGCCGTTGTGGTGTCATGACCGGCAACTAGTAGAGTCAATATATTGTCCTTCAATTGTTTATCAGTGAGTTTATCTTCAATATCATCTCTGTCTGCTGTTTTGGTATGTTTGATTATCAGGGACTCCAGGAAATCATCCTGGCTTCTGCCACTTCTCCTATCGGAAATTATAGAATTCAACATGGCATACATTCTATCCCGAGCCTGAAACAGAAAAACTTGTATTAGAGGTATTTTCGACTTCTTTCTTCTCTGATAAACAAAATTTATGATCATGTAGTAATTCTCAAGTGCGGTGCAAATGTAGAAATTTAATGTAAAATTCTACTGAAGTTGTCAAGAAGTATTACCTCAATGCCACGCTTGAAAGCTGTTCCAGGGAGCTTTAATGGCAAGGAAGCAAACGAGGAAGAAATGAGTTTAAAATTGGCCCGAAACTTTTCCTGCTCCTTACCGGTGGGTTCCAAGCTCATTATCATATTGCCTATCACTTTCAGAGTGAACTGCAATAAATCAGAAGATTCAGTCATACTTGAAGATAAAGAAAAGGAAAAAAAAAAAAAAACTATTAGAACATTAATTAACATGCTCTCTGCACTCAACTGTTGAAGCCTCTTCGAGAACTTGGACTGATTTACCAGACCATTGATCTAATGTTTCGATTGCCAATGTGTTAATGAACTGAAAATATTTTTTCAGGCCATCAACTGAGAGGGGCTCGCCAATCAGCCGCCGCAGTCGTTTGTGTGCTTCTCCGCTGGTTTGAAGCAAGCTGGTTGGGCCAAGAACTTGCTGCCCTGTGTAAAAAAGGTTCAAACTCACCATCCCATCTTTCCCTGTTAGCAAAATTTTGCTTGCTTCTCTCCCAGTCATGAACACAGTGAACCTCCCCAACACAAAAGTCTTGAACACTTTCCCGTACCTGAGAGATAACATTTCATTATTCCATCAAATAAAATATTCCTGGTAATATTCACATTTGTTAATGATTCTTTATTTGATTGATTTTATTACCTCAGTTGCCTCTCCTTTACAAAGCTGTAAATGCCAGATGGGCTAGCAAAATCAGATAAAAATGAGAAGCTTTCACCAACAATAGGCCACCCCAAGCTCCCTGGAATGTGCTCCATTTTTTTCGGTGTTGTGGCCCATGAACTCAACAAGAACAAACCTGAAAGAACCAATGTGGCTAAAAGCACCACCATCAGTAAGATGCTGATTACTTCCATTCTTAATCACTGAGTGATCAATCAAATGATAAAACTTGGCTGCTTTTGTATTGTTTTCTTGTTATTTCTCTTGCTATTTAACCTGAAATTAGGCTGGCCACATGGGAACAAAGGTACCCAACGTGAGACATAAGACTTAGCTATTTACTATGATGGCTGACAAAACAGTATATCTAGATTCATTCTTAGTTTAATTTTTTATATGGGATGGAGATACCGACGACCTTTCCTTGTTCACAAAGCTTTGTATGATTGGATAACATTCCCTTTGTTTGTTGACTTCCATGAAAAGAACAAAAATCTGAAGCCGGCATCTTTATTCCTTGTCTGACGGTATCTAGTGTATGCTGCTAATGCTGTGTTGTTTTCGCCGCCTCAACCTTGCTCTTTGGGAAACAATTCTAACAAAGTTTAATTCTGTCACTTGTGGGTTTCAAATCGCATATAGACCAAATCTTGCCATTTGTGTCACTGGATAATGTTTGTATCATGTTAGTTAGGTTTCAGGTTGAATACCCTCAATTTGGACTTGATTTGAATTATAATTATATGTAAATACCACAGCCGTATATATGTAAGGAATTGTTTTGATATTTATTCTTTAATATTTTTTTAATTTACCTTTAATAAATTCTACTAAGACAACATTTTTTCTAAACTTTTGGAGTAGTTCCGATTACTTTTATATCAACTTTAACACGATCTAATTTAGTTTTAAATCGTATTAGGTTGAATTGACCAAAATTAAATTTTGTATCAAAAAAACTTAATCTTAACTCAATTTTTTTTTATGTGTTATATCAATTTAACAAGTGTGTAAAAAAATTGTTAATCCTAATATAGAGATTGATACCCATTATCAATAATATATTTGAGATGCTAAAAACATTTTCTTGCTTAGTTTTTCACTCTCTTTTGTCGCTTGTATAAAAAAGATTCAAAAAAATAAAAAAACAAAATTATGTGTATCTATTTTGAATACACAAATAAATACATATTTTATGTGTTATCAGATGATTGATTGATTTTAAATTATGAATAAAATAATACTCAATCATGTGATAACACATACAAGTATGTACGTATTTATTATCTAAAATGAATATATATAGTATTACATTATACAAACATGTATATATTTATATGTGTCATCAAATAATTTAACTGTTACTTTATTATTAATTTAAAATTATTTAGTCGTATAATAACAAATATAAGTGTATCAAAAATAGATACCCAGCTTTATTGATTAAAAAGAACAGTGAGAGAATGAAAAAGAAAAAACCTTATGACATAAATAGCATATTAAACAATTACAAGCAATTTTTCATTTCACATATTTTCATTGGAGACAAACACTCTTGAGAATGTGGGGAAACGTAGATGTGAATAAATTTCTCTTTCATTTATTTATTTTTTTAACCTCACAAACCCTAAAAAAATTGTTGATGACAATCCCATATTATTTGTTAATATCATAATCCATCATAATTGTTACTCCATCCTAAAGAAAAAATTTCAGGTAAAAAGGAAATTTTTGGACTGGGGGAAATCTCACATCAACCTCTAAACAAGAGTCTGTTAATTAAAACCAACTCCATAAGCAATTATTCATAAATATAGACCTACAACTGATAAACAACAATCATCTACATCAAGATCTGAGAAATTTTCTACACTACGAGTAACATAGCCATGTGTGCAACTGATACAAAGGTTTGCTCTGGGCAACACTCAGACCAACCTGCAACACATACACATATTTCTATATACAGTAAAAAACCAGACTCATCTTCTACTACTTAAAAAGGATTAGATGAAATCATTAATGGAGGGTCTTGAATGAAGCTAGACCCTCTGGTCAAAGTCCATGAAGCTTGGGTGTGACTGCCCACTCGGCATCTGATTGTTGGTGGATGACAGTGGCATCTGCTGCGGCTGCTGCTGCTGCTGCTGAGTCTGGTTCCCACCGAAGTGATGTAAGGTTGGCTGCTGGGAGGAAAATTGAGGCAGAGCTCTGCCAAAAGGGTTTCCGTTCACTGCTGGAATCTGGCCTGCAGCTATTTTAAGGCGCTGTACTTCTTCCCTCAACGCTTCATTGAGTGCTGCAATTGCAAAAAGAGAGTATTAACACCAACATAAGCCTGTCTCAAATCTTCTGACAAGGGTTATTTCATGTCTATGCTTTCCAGTTTTAGACATTTCATAAATTTTTTAAATTTGTTATTTGTTCTGATCATGGCAATGAGACAGTTTTATGAACTCAATTTAAATTATAAATAACTAGGATGCATGACAATAAATGCAACTGAGAAAATAGTATGAAAAGACTAATAAGACATTACCATCTCTAAGCTGGGCTTGTTGTTCCATAGCTTGTAGTCGCAGTTTAAGTTCCTTATTCTCAGCTGTTAACCCAGTGGTGTCTCTCTGCATCATGTGAAATAATATACGTGGGCATTAGTCTTTTTCTTCATATGCTTTGATTTCATTTTTCCTTAAAATTTTTTTTCAAGTGTTCTTGATACAATATCCAGAAAAAGTACAACAAAACATGCTGTCAGGCAACTAGCATATTCCACAAAGACCACGACATAATTAGAAAGCATATGACAATTTAGTGCAGTATAAACTATCCAATGTCTAGAAACATACCTAATGGCATAAAAAGCAAACTAAGAAAAAATTAAGTGGGGAAAATAGGCTGCCCATTACTGAAGCCACTTGAGAATGTGTTTCATGTTAATGCATCCCGTAAGATGAAGAAGCAGTAGCAAAACAAAGAACAATTGGACATAATCAACATGCTAATAAGTGTGCCATGTGTCAAGCTGATGGAATTAACAAATGGCAATTCCACAATAGAAGAGGAGACAAAGAAGCAACCAAATGAAGATATACTGAAAAAGAGGCTGGACCACCAGGATATGCAAAAGGGCATGCTATAATAGGCAGGACAAAGCGCAAAGGACAAAAAAAATTGAGAGTTCTTTTGCTATATTTTCCTGAAATTATGTTATTTTGATCTAAGAAAAGCAAGACTACATCTACAAAACTTTTATTGTATTTATAAAATATTACTAAATACAAATATCGGTTTGTTTACAAATTGTTTGTATGATTTGAGTTACTTTATGTGCACACCAATAGCACAAATACATTCTAGCAACAGTTTGGTAGCAACAATAAGAAAATGTTGATTCGAGTGTTCCAACTCTAGATCTGTATCAGTTTGGTATCAGAGTCTTGATTATGAGGATGGAAAAAGTCAACATCATCAAAGATGGTGGATGATGGTGAATTGTCCAACGACTAACATAGGGGGAAATTCGAGAACTAAGGGTGAATTCGTAGATGTTGTTTCCTCTTTTGCAAGTGGAAGCCTCCCTAATGAAGGCTGTGCCCAAAGGAGCAACCAAACAAGGAGGAAAGAAAGTTTGAAAGAGGCTACACCATCTACTAATGATGTTTCTAGAAAGGTATCTAAAGGAACAAGTGATTCAAAAGCTAAACCACATAAGTAGTTGGGAAAAAAAGTGCTTATTGTTTCTGGTAATAAGGATAAAATTCCAATTGGAGAAGGTTCAAAGAAAGAGAGTGGCACCTCTAATGATTCAAAAGCAAAGTTGGTGAAGTTAGTTAAAAAGGTTGATGTCAGCAGTGATAATGGAGATGGATCCATGTTAAAGTAGCCAGATGATAAGAAAAGGAATATTATGTTGGAAAAGTCAAGAAGAAATCAAAAGGGAACTTCAACCTAAAAATCGATTTGCGCACAATATGAAGGAAGTTAGAAAAACCATACTATATACTCAATTTTCTCAAATTTGGCCAGTGGTAATGCCACATTCGGTTGCTCCTTATATGCCAACGTACCCTCCTAGACATGCAATTAATTTCTAGTTGCTTTCAACATTGAAGCAATGCCAAGTTCTTTGGGATAGAATGAGATATTTTGTTACAAATTTGCAATATTATATCATGTTTTTAGTCTTAAAGGTGTTGCAATCAAAATTTTCCAATAAAAGGGAAGCTACCAACAACCTAAAGGATCTACTTGTAGCATATGAGAAGTACCTTTATTTGCTTTTTAAGAATCACTTTTGAGAGATAAGTCCCAAGCCTTTTACAAGTCTATCTCTCTCTTGTTAGATCTCATATCGCAAATCAAATCAAGGAGGCAAACAATTGACAAATATTCGGAACCCAAGTCGTGACTGAGTGGTGGCAGGGAGGCTTTTATGCAACGTGTTGGAGAATTTCTCCAAAATATGGGACAAGAGTTGAATGCAATAACTACTTTTGATCAATTGATTGAGATGTGGTCATGTTTGTTTCTCTTTTTTCTACTGGGAGTCATGTTGGGCTAGTTGTTAAAGGTTGTACTGGTAAATACACTGGAAAATCAACCTTCTTCTTGGAGCTACATGCATTTGTTTTTGTTGGTTATAGACTGAAACTTGGTGGAGCTTAACCAGAGTTGCTTTCTCTCTAAGTACGTTGCCGTGGCTTCTCGAATATTTGCATCTATTGTACATTTTCATCATCATACAATGGTCCGGACTCCATGAATATTCCTAAGCTTTTCACTTTGAGGACAATGTGGCTCTAGATGGGCAAGGTAATATTAGAGTTCACATTAATGCATCCCCTAAGATGAAGAAGTAGTAAAACAAGGAACGATTAGGCATAACTAGTAAGCTGATAAGTGTGTCATGTGCCTAGTTGATGGAATTGACAAGTGATAATTCTACAATAAAAGAGCAGACAAAGAAGCAACCAAATGTTGCAAAAGAGGCTAAACCACTAGGATATGCAAAGGGCTATACAACATGTTGTAACATGTAGGACAAAGTGTAAAAGAGTTATAAGAAGGTTGTTCGGTAGGGAAATGGGAGCAGAGAAAATTTTGTGTAAAGTGGGGAATTAAGAGAGTACTAGCCTTTCAAAAGCTGATTGAGGTAATATGCTATGTGGGAGTTTTTTTACTATATTTTCTTGAAATTATGTTATTTTGATGTAAGAAATGCAAGACTGCATCTACAAAACTTTCATTGTATTTGTGAAATATTATTCAATGCAAATATCAATTTGTTTATAAATTATTTGTGTGATTGAGTTACTGCAGGTAGTTTGTTCTTGGTTTCAGCATTTGCTCAACAATTTAGTTGCCACAACAGAGAAAGGCTGAGTGTAGTATTTCAACTCCAGGTCTGTATCAAAATGAAACCATCATTTTATATTTATTCCTAATGTATAACTTGATAAAATTATTGTCATTAGTTAGAGGAGTATGTCGAACAACTAAGACTGATCTCTCCCATGTGTTGGCCACAACCCACATTACCACCTAAAGACCAACCACAACCAACACTGCCATGACATATTCCTTGGTTTGATACTTTGGTGGAGGATGAACCAAAGTCTTTACTTTGATGGATAGAGATTTACTAGGTTGTTTATCGGATGTAGGCACAATAAGTGAGTCAAGAGGGGTTTCATCTTTGTCGCGCAAGTGAGTTCATAAATGTCATCTAATTTATTTTTGGTTTCAATATGAGAGAAAAACTTGAGAATAAAGAAGAGAAATTACAAGTAAGAGTTTGCGTTTTTAGGCGAAAATACCATGAGAGGTGTAACATAGTAGCCTTAGATTTTTTGGCAATGAACTTAGCTAAAGCATAAATTTAAGGTTAAAACTTTCCTTCACACCAGTAGCATTGTGTTCTCAAGTTTTCTGATGATATACCAGGCAGTGAGTGTATGATTATAGTGGAGTGAACTTGGCTCTAATACTAAAATGGGGAAGATAGACTTAACATTAGTGGAAACACTGTACTGTAGGACAACATCAAGATTTCATATGATTTTTTCAGTTGAGCTAACCAGGTAATTTAAATTTACAATTGGGTAATTCACATTGACAACTTTATTTTGAATATGACATGCTTAGTGACAATTTATGAGAATTTTTCATATAGTACAAGTGTAAAAAGAATTAACATAGCCAAGTAGAAATAACCAAAAATAAGGGACAACTAATCTATAGACAACCAAAGTTCTTATTGTCACAGGCAAACCCCATATACAAAAAAAATTAGGGAATGCTCCCATCAAGTTTGACACAACCCCAGTGGATCACACTCCTTGGAAGGTCACAACTTATGCTTGCAATGGAAGAGAGGAGTTCACATAACAAATAGAAATTAGAGCCTACTTGTTGCAAGTTTTACATTCAACTATCAACCTAAATGCTAGAATGTTAAGTGATCACAACACACCTTTATAAGTCAAACCTCCACCTTGTTTAAATCTATGTGAGATTGTGACACTACACCTAAGGGAACAAATGTTGGTTTTATCAAGTCATAGGCTAGAAATAATATATGGCTAAAATTTAGTTAAAAACTAAAATTTCTAGTTTTCCTCCATTGTAAAAATTTGTTATAGGTCATACCAATGGCTGGTCTAGAGTAATATCATTTTTAACCAGGGCAAGCATTTGCGGAGTTACCCAAAAGCAAACATTTGGGTGTATTTGGATAGAATTTGATAGATCAAACCAACACTTTCAATCTCAGCCACCAAAGATATGACACATTAAATATCACATGATACGAGTAATGAAGAGATGGCGACAAAGTGCCTAAAGTAAAACTATAGTTTTTTTAAAATTCAACCCTTAACATTACATGGGTGATGGGCTCCTATTACCTTGACCATTTTATATTTTCAAAATGAGAAACAACTACCCTCAATTAAAAATTAAAACATAGCATTAAAATTGATGACATTCCAAGCTGAAATCTCTGGGATCCACAATTCAACATATGGTTGCAATACAAAACATTCAAAACTAATGGGTTAACATTAGAAGCCAAAAAGTGATATGGGAGGCCTAATAGAAAGTGAAGAATATCAAGAACTGAAGATAAGAAGAACAGTAGTAAGTGAAAGGGTAGGGCAGAAAACTACCTAGAAGCAAAAATGGAAGCTGGTGTGTTAGGACCATGTATTTGGCCTTAGGATACAAACAATTGGGGAATTGGGGGCATGAAAAAGCAAACGGGATGTGGGTGAAAGTATGGGAGGACCATTTACAAAAGAGGGCCACATGGCTTAAGGGAGAAAGGAGAAGAAATGATACAGAAGAAGAGGTGAGGGGAGGTGAGGCAACAATCAATATTGCATTTTGTGGGCAATTTTAATAGACTATGGAAAAAGATTAACCTCTCAAAAGCTAAACAATCCTAGGAGAGAAGTCGACCTATCGAATAGCCAAAATAAAGAGTGTTTTTTGTTCTTTATTCTATCAATTGGAGTCAATAAAGAGTAGGTTGGATGGCATAGATGAGAATCTGGAAAACATGAAAACAAGAATGCTGAATTTGGAAGGAAATGTGGAGACGGTAAAAGATTATCTCAGGGAGTTCAAGTAAATGATGATGAACAGAGGAGTACTTGGTGGTGACCAAGGAAAAACATTAATGGAGCAACCTTCCTTGTCTTCGCAATTAACGCCAGTGTGAGAGATGACACCACCTTTACCAGTGAGAAGAAATAAATTGATAAGCTTTAGAAGGGCTCCAACAGGAGAGGGCACTAGGGGACAAAAAGTGACGATTGACAAAACGGGTCAATAAGACATCCCACTAACAACTAAAGTTACCAATATTCATTAGAGATGATCCATTAGGGTGGAACCTTCGAGCAGAGAGATGTTTCATTGTGAACAACATCGTTGATGCCTAGAGATCAACATCGACAACAGTTTGTATGGAGGGAGTGGCTTTGAGTTGATTACAGTGGAAGGCGACTAGGGTTCTGTTTAACGATTGGGATGAATTGAAGAAGGATACGTTACAACGATTTCAACCCTCTTAGGATGGATCACTGCACAAAAAACTGTTGTTATAGTCAATATCGACGCCACTTTAGGATGTCTCTGATGAGTTGTTGATGGGAACCTTCATGAATGGACTTCGAGAGGAAATTAGGGTAGAGATAAGGCTCTTTAGCCTGAGATAAAAACATGGTTATAGAAACTCAACTCAAACCAAGACCCAACTCGTGTAGCCAACCCAAACTATTTCCCTCTTACTAACACCTATCACCACCCACACCATCAACTAAGCCCAATGACCCACTACCAACCAACCCCTACTCATATCACTTCATCCCTAACCCTTTTACCCACTCAAGCACAAACAAGCTCCCCCCTTCAAGCCTTAATGTTCACAAATCAAACCCATACCCATTCAACAATCCAAACCCAACAAGACAACAAACCTAATTCACTAACTTACCATCAAACAATTCCAAGTCATTTGATTTAAACTAACCAGACATTTCAACAAACCCAATGAGGAAACCTACCAACTATAATGGGTCATTTCAAGAGCACAAAAGGACGGAAACTTTTTTGAAAGTTGTTTGATGTCAAAGTTCAATTGAAATTGGAGAAGGGGCTTTTTTTTGGTGTGATAAGAAGTATGGGCCAAACCACTATTGCAAATTTAAGCAATTATGAATAATCTTAAAGCGTGAACAGGACATGTAAAGGAAGGGAAATTTGTGCGCATGAAAGACAAGAATTAAGAGATAGGCGACATTTGATGAGGTGTTTAAATTTTTGTTCATTTAGTTTCCAAAAAAAGTTTTCATTTCCCCACCTTGAGGACAAGGTGGATCTAGTAAGGGCGAGTAATATTAGGACCACATATTTGACCTTACGTCACAACCAGTTGGAGGAACTGAGGGCACAGAAGTGCAAATGGGATATGGGCACAAAAAAGAGAGGACCACTTACTAAAGAGGGTCATGTAGCTTAAGGAAGAAAGGATAAAAAATGATAAAGAGGAAGAGATGATGAGAAAGTGGCAAAGATCAATATTATAATTTGTGGGCAGTTTCAACAATGTATAGAGTTCAACCTCTCGAAAGCTAAACAATCCTAGGAAAGAAGTTGGCCTCTCAAATAGTCGAATTAGAGAGTGTTTTTTGTTATATTTGTTTTGTAAACTATTATTCATCACAAAATGGGTCAATTGGTAATATAAATTTAAACTATTTCCACAGTTCACTAGCATGTGCTCTAATTCTATTGTTGTGTATTGGAAAATTGTTGGGGTTTCTAACATGGTGTGCCAAAAAATGAGACTACTTTTGAAAATTGTAAAACACAGCTCTCACAACTTACCAGCAAATAAATGAGAATAATGAACACAAAAGTACTATTCTTAATCTAAAGGAAAATGCATTCCAAGCATAGTCCAAATGAAGATCACAACCACAATTAGAAAATCAACAAAAAAGTTTTACCATGAACTAAATACATCCTTAATATCTTGGCCTCTTAGTATTTCTTTTATCAAAAACTTAAACATTAAAGCCAAAACTATACCTGCAGCATTGTCACCTGCGCTGACAATGTGGTTGCCTCAGTTTGTAGTGTCTGCACTTTCCTCTCTAGCTCACCGGTATACCGTATTTTCCTCTCCTTTGAACGTGCTGCAGATTGCCTATTAGCAAGAATCCTACAGTACAAATATCATCCCATTACCACAGCTCTTAACCCACTTTCCTTCAAACGGACAATTAGATCAAACAAAAGCTTCAATTATAACCAAAATAAAAAAAATTCCTGTCGCAAAGTAGATTGGTTACATTAATCCAAAACTAAAAAGAAGTACCAAGGTACTAGTCTAGTAACGTTATTGAACCAGTTATAATGTCAAAATAGTAACCTATACCACTTATCAGTAGTTTTTCCCTTGCACATACTACTTTCATCAGTTATATCCCATTAAAAATAATATTAGCTCACACGTTACTCAGTTTCTCACTTATAAGGTACCAAAACAATATCCCCACCGGATTTACATTAAATTACTGTAGCATTTTCAGGAAAATAATAATAATAATTTTACCTAATTCCTCATATAAATTAGTGTAAAAAGTAAACAAAGTGAAATTCCACGAGCCCAAAGTCTTACTTTTTTAAATAAAGGGGGCGTTTGGTTGGACTTATCATTTATTATTTTAGCGGTAATCCATCTTCTATTTCTTTTATTACCTTATTTAGTTTGCAAAGTAATAAAAAATTTCGCATTCTTTCATTACCAATAGTGATGTGTTTAATAATATAGAAGATAATCTAATTTACATCTTTCACAATAGGTATTAAAAGATTCTCAAAGAATCTTAATTTTTCTTACTATTTTATTTTTACTTATTAAATTTTTAAAACAAAAATGCCCTCAATTTTCAATTAAAATAATAATTAATGTGAAAAATATTTTATAACCATTAATTCATATAATAAGCAAACCATACAAAACAATTATTTATAAGGCAGTGTTATGTACACAAAGGTTGTGGCACGGACTTATACAATTTTGTGTATAATTGTGCACAAACACTGATATATGCACAACCTTTGTGTACAATTTTATGAACAAGCAATAACGTGTTATCATATTATTAGATAACTGAAAATTAAAAATAAATTAAAAATTAAAGATAAATCAACACTCATTGCAATTTTATGAACAAACAACTGTTTGTGTACAGTTGTGTGCATATAATTTCATTGTTATTTATATTCACTCATTTTACCAATCATAACCAGACATATAATAAATTTATACTCACAAATTTCTCAGCTACTTAATCTTTGCAATCTTTCATTTTCACTAATAAAAGTTTACCTGATCCAAACGCCCAAAAAGTAAAAAGTTATTACCTTTTAGCTCTCTTGGGATCAATAAGAGCCAATTCAGCAAGGCGATCACGATCCATAGCCTTCTTAGCACCATCTCCAATAACAGACTCAATCTCAAACGACGTCGCAATACTCCCATCCATTGAATTACTATGCCTATGGTAGCCCCTTTTCTCTCCTCCTCCTCCTCCTCCTCCTCCACAAACAGCCGCACTCTTCCCCCCGCTGCCCCCGGCAGAGGTGGCGAAACCCAAGCTGTCGAAGAAATCAGAGTCAACGGAGAGACTCCGGAGGTGATTAATAGGCTTCGGCTTCGGAGGGGTTTGACTGCTCTGACTGTTATTGTTGTTGTTGTTTTGGTCCCAGTTGGATGTGGAGTCGTCGGATGAATCAACAGACATGGTTTGAACACGTGGCGGAGTAGGATTGGGCGACGGGAGGAGGTCAAGCGACGACAAGTCGAGGTCCGAAGGGTCGAAGAGAAGAAGGTCGTCGAACCGAAACGAGGTGTCGGAGTGGGCCCTACGATGGTGGATACCACGGTGCTGTGGCGTCTCCGGCATCTCGTCCAAGTCTATTCTCATCGGCTGTTTTCCGCTCATGTTGTTCTCTTTTTCTCCGTTGACGTGGCTTCGATTTTTTTGTTGCCTTGATTAGTTTGCTCCGTCGGTATCAACGGTGGCGGTTGTGGTGGTTCTTGTGGTGGCAGTTGGGAGTATTAATGATTGAACATTTTGACAGGGTGCGAGAGAGAGAAAAAAAACGCTATAAAAGTGGAAGCATTTAATTTTATGCTTGCTTTTGTTTTCCTTCCGCTGCTTCTTATGGAAATAACTGGGAAGTCTTTGACTTTGTGACACCAGGACCAGTACCAGGGTCCCGTTTGAATATATGTACATGCTTCTGAAAAACAGTGTCATAAACCAAATTTCCACACTTTTTCCTCCACATTTGACTTGACTATTACGGATAATTTTCTCTGGTCCCAAAAGGGCATTTGGCTTTATGCTTGTTTGTGTACCGTCGGATATAAATGGAATCCAATATAAACATTTTTAGATTGGGTTTAGTTTTAAAAAATATAATTTGGTTAAATTTAGTTTGAATTTATTAAATTAAAATTAAAAATAGTTTAAATTTGATTTTAATAAAAATAATTTAATTTATATTTAGTTTAAATTTGATTTGAGTTTATAATTCGAATCTATAACTTAAATTTGAAGTTTAGATTCATAATTCAAATTTATGATTTATTAACAAAATAATGTTATTTTATTTAATAATGATGTAAAATGATGTAATTTTAATAATTATATAACATAATTTAAAATAAATTATAAGTTAAATTCAAATTGAATCAAATTTTTTTTTAGGTCTTAAGTGAAACCGAATTAAATTTTTAGTTTGAGTTTGACTCAATTTTAAAATGAGTCAAATTTTTTTATTCAAATTTAATTTAAATTTGAATTGAATCGAGTTAACTCGATTTGGATCTAGCCCTATTTTTCTGGGTATGATTGAAAGAATCTTAAAATGTTATGGTATGAGTGTGATTACGGAAAATAAGAGTTCCAAATGGAAAACCATACCTCGCACCGGGCACGGACACTTATCTGATATCTGAAATCACGTGAACCACACGTGCAAGATATATCCCTCACTAACTGGATTGTCGCGGTGGACCGACAGTGAAATACTCCTCTGTCTTGTTCTTTTTCTCACTTTTATCTCTCCACGTCTAACTCGTGTACAGTGAGTTCAGTTACTCCAACGTCCACCCTTGGATCTCGGACAAAAGCTTCACGCGGCTTTAATCCAACGGTTCAAATGAGCCATTATGCCTCCAGTAAAGGATGAAAGACAGTCGCACATTATTCATACGTAATTAATAAAAATATTATGATGCATTTATTTTATTAAAATAATTATTTTTATTTCTTCAAATATTAGAAATGGGTGCTGCCCTGTTTGATTGAGCAAAGGCAACGACATTTGATATTTTGATGAAAAGTATAAGATTAGATTTACAGACAATTAAGCACAATAATTTTAAAGATTTAGTCTTGTCATTGTCACATAATTTCGCTATTGACAATTTAATCATACAGACATACACGTCATTAATTCATTCCCCTTAGATATTTCTAATCCTATCATTTCATATGCACCAACTTCCAATAAAATAATTCTCCTTAATTCATAATGATATTGAAGATGGTAGATTGTCAATTCTAAATCGAAACCAAAAAAAAAAAAAACTATATATATATAAAATAATTAAAAATTATTTTATTTTTAATTTAAAATTATTTATTTGTATAAAAATATATGATATGTATATTTAAAATATATACACATATTTTTTTAAAAATATATATTATATTTATTAATCTTATGTATAAATATTTTTAGTATATAATTTAGATATAAAGATTATATGTTATTATATAATTGAATATTACTTTATCTTAATTCAAAATCATTCAATCATATAATAATATATTATCTGTGTATATATAATTTTATTGTTTTAAAATTATAAAAGAAGGATTACGTTGCATTATAAAAGACAATAAAACTATATACATAAACAATGATGTATTATAATATGATTGAATGTTGTTTTATTTTTAATTTTTAATTATCCAATCATATGATAACATATCATTATTTGTGTATAAAATTATATATAAAAATAATGCACATTGCACTATTTAAAATTATATATAAAAATAAATACACAGAATATTACTCTTAAAATTTTTTATAATAAAAAATTTTCTAATGTGAATATATCATATTATTTATTTATTTTAAATTAATTATTGCTAATAAGTTTGAAAAAAAAAAGTATAATTAAAATGATATGTCTGTTTTATTAATAATTATTTTTTAATATCATAACCAATATTTTCACCATTTAATTAATTTTTTAGTTTTTAACCTAGATGGATAAATAATAAAATTGAGAATTCAAAAAGATGAAGAGGGCAACAAATCCCTTTTATTAAATAATCAATTGGAGATTAATTAATTAATTAATTAAATAAATTGTTGGCACATGGAGCTTTAATACTTTATACTTTTTTTTATCTTTAAAAATATATCTTCCCCTTTGTTCTTTATGGAGACGTAGGGTTGTTATGGGATAATATTATTATATAAAAAAATCAACACTATGTGGTGTAAAAATTAATATTATAATTATAATTTTGTTGGTCTCGATTTGACTCCAGAAATTAAGCCATGTGCCGGGCCGATGTTGGCTGCTCCAGCACCTTTCATGTGGACGTTGAACCATAATTTCAGATAGGGTTGAATTCAAGTCGATCGGAGCTTAAACTTAGCTCAATTTACATATAATTGAGTTCAAGTTTGAGCTCATAAAAGTTAAATTTAAATTCTGTTCGAATTCAATTCAACTCATTTTTTATTATTAAAACGACTTCATTTTAATATATATTGATTAAAACGACATCATTTTGTATTAAAATTTTTAATTGAAAAATTTGATAAGTAGCTCAAGCTTGTATAGAGCTGACTCGTTTAAGATTTGTTCGAACTAAGCTCAAACGGGTTTGATTCTAATCTAACCCTAATTGCAGAGCTGATATCAAATTATACTCGAATTGTATTAGTTGAAATTTTATATCAGATATCTTTAATTTTAATTTGATTTAAATTAAAATTATATTAAAATTTTTAATTTTAATATAACTTTTTAATATTCTAATTATTTCATCTGAAATTATTTATTATTTTTATTTTTAAAGTGTTTTTATTGTTTTAAATTTTTTTATCAAATTATCCTAATTAATTATTAATATAACACATAATATAATATTTTATCTTATTAACAAATAGTATAAAAATTTACATACAAAAACTTTTAAAATATGTTTATAATTTGATTAACTAAATCAAATTCTTACGATTTAACAATAAAATAAAATATTTAAATAAAAAATAATAATATGAGTAATTATAATTAAATAAAGATACAACTATATGTAATTTGTAAAAATTTCAAATTCTTGTTATAAAGATACAACATATAATTATAATATAAAATTTTTAAAAAACACGTCTATAATTTAACTAACCAAATTAAATTTATACTATTTAATAATAAAATAAAATATTTAAATAAAAATAAATAATAATATAAGTGATTATAATTATATAAAAATAAAACTATATACATTATATTAAAGGAATATTTCTTTAAAATATTCGTGTTAATTTGGATCATATCATATTATTTTTTTTATAAACTTTAACATTATCCAATTTAATTTAAAATCGTATCAGAGTGATCTAAAATAAATTTTTTTATTAAAAAACTTAATCATAACTTGATATTTTTAATATCATATCATATCAAATTAATAAATTGTATTAAAAATGGTCAGTGTTACATAATTATAATTAATTAATAAATTAATTAAACTAATCAGATTTAAGCTTTTTCTGTGTAAATACTAAAGTGGCAGAGCTGCTGTAAGAGTTACCGACACTTGGGCTTTCACCGCTTTTTTACTTTAAACAAATTGAAGTAATTTTGGTTACTTAATTAATTAATAAAATAAAATTAAAAAAAGTCAAACAAAGTGGGAAATCAGAAAATTCTCAACCAGCTGGAAAAGAAACGTAAAAATTATATAAAATACCTTAGACTGATGGGTCAGTACATTGACTTTTTATACACCAAATTATCCACCTAACATGGCACCAAAAATTATACAAATTGAGAAACAACATATAATAGTATGTTATTGTATGAATACAATTTTCCTCTTAACCTAAGTTTTAAAAAATAATATTTTTTTTTTTAGAGTTTTCAAACTTTTAGATTAAATTGTTTGACAACGATTAATAATCTTCAGGCAACGCCTTTTTCTCCCCGACGTCTCATCTTTCTAACCGTGTGACGTTTTCTTCTCTTAGGTATTGTCATCAACGAAGACGATGCATCTTCGTTTAGAGACGAAGATAAGTTGTTTTTGTCTCAACGAAGAAGCGTCATCTTCGTCAACGACGATGCCACACAATGTCGGGAGATGTACGGTCAGAAGGAGAGGCTATCAGAGAGGAAAAGTAGGTGTTTGGAGATCGTTGATTGTCATAAAAAAAATAGGATCTGAAGGTTTGAAAACCTTAGAGGAAAAATATAGTTTTTGAAAACTTGGAATGAGAGAAATTGTTAGTTTTTAGGGTTTTGTAAGGGAATGATGTGACTAACAGACTCAGTTAATTTTAACGGCCTATGAGTAAGTAATCGAGATTTTCAAAGTTAACAGGGATGCATTTGGAATAAAAGCATACCTGGGTGGGAAATAGTCCTTTGGCCTATTTTTTATTTGTCTCTATCTATAAGTCATTTTCATTTCGTACCATCACTTGACACATGGCACATAATGGCGAACATATCTCATGCTATAGATTTTGCACTAGGATAGCCAAAGGATCATTTATTCCTTATTTGGAAGCACTATTTACATCACAAAATTAATGGGTACCCTTTATTTTTATATATAAAAAAGAGAAATCATTAATCAAATGTACATCACTTCATGCACTATGTACATCACTTTACTGCATGTGGTGGAAAATCCACCACGCATATGATAAATATAAGGTTATTATATAAACAAATTTTGTATTAATCAAATGTACAATATGATAAATATGATCAATGACTTAGATGTGTGGGTTGAAGTCTTTCCACCAAAAATCAATAGAAAGGGTGATTCTTGATAAATCTAATTATTTTCATAATTTTTTAAATATGTTATTTCAGTCTTTTAAACAATTATTTTTTATTTTAATAGCATAATTTGACCAGGAAATTACATTTAAATGTCTAAATTTTTTTTTTCAAATTATAATCTAATTATATTTAATTAGGTAATTATATTATTATTCTTTCCTTTTTGTCTTTTATATATATATAATTGTTCAAAAGCTTATAAAGGGCACATTGTAGTTACTTCCGCCACCCTACCAAATTTACACCAAATAACTAATAATATAATTAATAATATAATTATGGATATAAACTTTTAAGTAGTAGGCATTACCACTTTAAAATTTTTTTATAATTATTTACCTATGTAATACCCTCAGGTACGTTCCAGGGGTATTTATGTCTTTTTAACCCTGTTTCGAGATATTTCCAGTTTTAAATATATATGTTCACATGTATGTGTGTGCTTATATATATATATATATATATATATATATATATATATATATATATATATATATATATATATATATATATATATATATATATATATATATATATATATATATTAAAAAAGAAACTTCAAGCCTTTTCCATCATCTTTTCCTGTCCATTCCAACAGCCAGCGTTCTTCATGCTATTTTCTTTTATTTTGTGAAGATAAAGGAAGGAATTGAAAGGGTTTTAGAAGACAAAATAAGAAAAGAAAACAAAAAAGCACTTTGGAAGCCTTGGTAACCAAAAGATCTCATTCCTTTCCCTTTACTTATGTTTATATGCATGTTATGTGAATATGTTAGTGTGTTTTGGTATTGATTTAAAGTCGTTTTGGCGATAAAGGAAGCAAAACAAAGAGGAGAGAGCCAACTTGTAAAGATTTGGCTTGAAACAAGGTAAGAGGTATTATCCTTGATATGTTTCATGTTTTATGCTTTTGATTCCTTGGATCTATGTTATAAATGATGATTTTGAAGTTGAAAAATATTGTTTTGCCATTTGGGGTATCTATGTATGTGATTTTGTTCATGGCAGAGAGTTGGATAATATTTACAGTTTTGTCATTGATTTCGTTCCATGTTTTGACTACCTTATCTGATAAATTATGAGTGCTATTATAACTTGTTGGAAAACTATTTGAATCTTCTTTTCAATGATATATAACTTGTATGAATTAGAGACCTTTTGGACTGTTAAATGACATGAACAAAAAAACTGGCTTACCAAATAAACAGTAAATACAGTTTTTTGCCACTAACTTCATCCCACGTTTTGGCTGTCTTATCTGATGAATCATGGGTGCTATTATAGCTTGTTGGAAAGCTCTTTGAATCCTATTTCCAATGATATATAACTTGTATAAATTAGAGATAGTTTGGACTGTTAAATATTGTATGAATCAAAAAGACTGCTTTACCCAAATAAACAGGAAATATAGGTTTTTGCCACTGATTTCATCTCACTTTTTGACTGCCTTATCTAATGAATCATGAGTGCTATTATAGCTTGCTGAAAATATTTTTGAATCCTCTTTTCAACGATATATAGCTTGTATGAATTAGAGACCGTTTGAACTGCTAAATTGTATGAAAAAGAAAGTTGTCCTGCCAAATAAACAGTTTTGTGAACAATATTTTATAGTTTTTGGAAAGACAGAAAGAAAGAAAAGGAGGAGAAAAAGGAAAGGAAGAAAGAAAGAAAGAAAGAAAAGGAAAGGAAAGAAAGGAGAGAAAAAGAAAAAAAAAAGAAAAGAAAAAAAGTAAGAAAAGGAATTTGGGGCTCAAGATTCAGGGGTCATTCTAAGAGTATGGTCTAGTGAGTTATGAATAGATTTAGATGGAAGTAAGATTAGTAAGATATAAGGCACGCATGCATGTTATGAACTATGAGGGGGCACTTTACACTATACCACCCGCAGTAAGACACATCCATAGTAGTACACGTCTATAGTAGGGCATAAACCCCTAGTAGGGTCCGCTTGCAGTAGAGCATGCTTGTAGTAGAGCTCAATTCAGATTCAAAAATGGTGTAGTGAGAGAAAGAAAGAGAGCTTGGGCTTCAAAAAGTGTCAAATCCCTATAGATAGCTTCCAAAAAGTATCAAATAGACACCAGATAAGACAAAGTATGACCCAAATGGTAAATAATGAACTAGATTATCCCCTTGATTTTTTATGGAGGTTATGATGTGAGATTGAGTCCTGAGAGTGAGTTAGAACAGGAAAAAAAAATAGTTTACTTAATTCTTTCCCCTTACTGAGTGTTTTCATCTCTCACTCTCTTTTCTTTCATGATTGCAGGTACGAGTGATCGAGATAGTTGCGAGGTATGGTCAGGTCAGTGAAGATAAACCTAGGCTGGGGCTGGTTACCTATGGTTTTTGTTACATACATATGATACTGTTGATTTTTGGCCCTACTCAGATAGTTGTATAGTTGTATTTAGGGGTATGTATATGATTACTCCATGATTTTAGATGTTTTAGATGAGTTTTCATATGGGATATATACATATTTTGTTTGCTTCTAGATTTTCAGTTTTCTTAGAATAATTTCTAAACACTTTTAGTGATGTATTTAGTTTAAAATATTTTGTTAAAAAAAAATATTAGACGCTCCAGATATTAATTCGTAACATTTCTTCTTCTGTGGGTAGTACTTCTAGGGAGAGATGTTACAACCTATGTGATATTACACCTCTAATCTTGTTTACTTCTCGTTAATAGATGTTTCATCATCAACAATCTAGCGATAGAAGAATGATCTTAAAAAAACTCTTTATAATTCTGACAAAAACACCATTTTCCCATCATATTTCATGCAAACACTTTTTTCCTGGAGACTTATGGAAAGGGTTCAACAAATACTATAAAATAGTCAAGCTATTGAAATAGGTCTAAGTGTCTCTCAACTAGGATAACTAGAAACTTTTAATGAGAACCAATTTGCCCTTGTGGTTGGAGCACAATCAATAACACTTATTGTAAAGGCACAATTGAATGATGTCATTAATGACATGACCAATGTAATCAACACTTTAATCTAGTATATGGGCAACATAACTCAACAATCAAGGACTCTAGTCCCCTCTGCCAACTGATAATTGCTACAAGGTCTTAAACTTCTCATACGACTATCTATCATCTCTACCAACAAAAATGACAGTAGGGTGCCCTAGGTAAGGTACCCATAATCTTTCCAAGGATACAAACAATAACTTATCCATGGACCTATTGCAACTTATGATAAAGCTAAGGTATGACGTGTAAAATATAACTAATGTCTTGATGACGTTAACCAACAATGCGCAAAACATAACTTAAGTCTTGATGGTGTCAACAAATGACATGCAAAATGAAACTCATATCTTGACAAAGTTAACCAACAATGTGCAAAATATAACTCATATTATGACAATATCAACCAATGACATACAAACCATAACTTACATCTTGATAAAATTAATTGATGATATGCATACCATATCTCATGTTGTGGCTATGTCAAACTACGACATGTAACTATGAACTAACGCCATGAAGACATCAACCCTTGACATGTCAAAAATAACTCATGTTGAAGAAATACCATTTCCACATTACCAACACACAATGACTCAAGGAATGCCTTTGATAGGTTAGGCGACCCCATTGCCAAGCCTAAAGACTTGACTTACATGACAACTTGAATGTTCATCAATCCTCCCTAAAGACAGTAGCCAAAAATAACTTAGCAAGCATCCTGCTACAAGGGCTCAAACAAACCTTCAATATTTTGGCAACCTAAAAGGAGAAGCCATATATTAGAATCGAAGAATACGAATTCTGCATAATGGTGTGTCATGCACCTCTACCAAGTGGCCTTAAGACACCATTAATAGTTGTGCTTAATGAAATATATGACCCGTAATATCACATAGATACTTTCAACGATATAATGAAGTTTCATTAGGTCTTTAAATTAGATATATATATAATCATTTAGCAATTACGCTCACTAGAAAAGCCAAGAGATAATTTAAGAAGTTACCTATTGGTTATATCACTTCCTAAAAGTAGTTGTCCAATCAGCACAATTCTTTGGCAATTACAGGCTTATCCATGTCAATCAACCACTAGAGAATGTATGACAATGAAAGGATGAAATGCTAAAATCTTACTTGAGTGCTTTAATGCTAAACTCTCGAAAGTGGCCTACAACCTAGAAGAATTGGTCCAAGCATTGATCATAGGTAGAGTTTACCCACACATAAAGGTTTGGAAGGATAAAGTCATACTTAGAAGCAAACCATATAAGATAAGCAACACATAAATAAACGAGCCAAAAAATATGATAAAACCCACCTTGTGTATGCCTTGCAAAAAAACGCTTTGGTACTATATTTGTTAAGGTATAAGGGATGTTTCAGTGGTATTCACTCGTAAGGACTAAGAAGGTTACAGAAAAAGGGTTAAAAGCTATGAGAATTGGAAGGCTTTGTGAATGCTTTGGGGTTTTTAGAGAAGTATTAATAACTCAAAGGCTTAAAATTTTTAGGGTAAAGACAAAGTTCAAGAATAGGTTTAAGGGCACTTTTAAAGACAATCTAAGATTGAGTGATTATTAATCCCAATTGTTCAAATCAAGTTAGTGACACGCATCCTTAATCTAGAGAGGTACATAATAGTTTATTTGAACCATCACAACAGACATATGACACGAGCATGTAATACATTAATTGCAAAATGGAAACATCATTTTTATGATGTGCATCAAAGTGGAGATCTTGATTGTCTATGTGTTGTTCATTTGTGCAAAGAGTGAAAAATATCTAAAGTCTTACTCACATTCCAAAATTTGGGGTCTAATTGTTGTGTGATTAGACTTTGCCTTGTAAAACGTATGAGATGACACTGAAGAGATGATCAATTATACAATTTGCGATAAGACACATCATTTGCACATAGTTCAGCTTGAAACATTGGTAAAAACTCTTTTACCCAATAAACAACAGGAAGAGGAACTCTTGACAATTTCAATTGTTTTTACGATTTTCTTAACATATCATTATAATCTTCTAGTATTAGGAGATCATATTTCATCTCAATCCCCTATCATCATGTGACTTCACAATTATCTTTTATTTTAACGAGATAATTTGATCAACACTTATTTTTAGATGTCTAGATTAATTATACTATAGTCTAATTGTATTTAATTAATTATGTAATTAAAATATCATTCTTTTCTCTTATTTTATATAAAAAAATTTGTATAAAATTTTAAATTTGTGTTCACTATTGTTACTTACCGTAATTTAAACTAAATAACTAATAACATTATTTTCTTATGTAAGATAACACTCCTAAGCTTACATATTTCTTACTAGTGAAATTTTCAACGGTAATGAAAAGAATTAAGATATTGATTTAATTTTGACTGATAAAGAAATAAAATTTCACTTGGCAATAAATTATTCAATAAATATAAATATCAATGTCAAAGGCTAAAACTTTTAGCATGATTAAGTTAAATTTAAGATAAATACCCATTGTTTTTTGGCCAAAGGACTGTTTCACCCCCAAGTTTTAATGCATTCTTAAGTCACATTCACGGGGTTTGAAAAACTTGAAGTCTCACCTATAGGCTAACTTCTGTTAAAAAAAGTAAGGATAAAATCGTTATTTAATTAATTATATTAAAATAATATAAAATTCATTATGTTTCCCTCCTCATAGTTTTAAAAACTAACAAATTTACTCATCTTTAAAGTTTTCTAACTTTTATAAGTAACATTTTCCGCCCAAAACCTAGAGTTTATTTTCTAGAGGCTCTCTGACCAACAGAGAAAGGCTAACTTCAGATTTTTCAAACCCCGTGGGTTTGACTTTAAGAATGCACTGAAACTTAGGGGTGACATAGTCCTTTGGCTTTGTTTTTTAACCTTATTGCTGAATGAAAGACCCACTAATTATTTGAAATGCAATTCAAACTTTGTCCTAATTATATGATATTATGAATAATGAACATCATTTCAGTGCCAAAATATTAACTTTTCCATAGAATTCAAAATTGACAAGTTTCAAGATAATCACAAAATATTAAATTCAAAGGAAAAGTTCTTCAAAACAGTCATTGTATAAAGACTATTGAAGGATGTAATTGAAATCTAACGAAAAGTACCCATCAGATAAATAAAAACTTAATGAAATAAGTTCTTAAATATAATTTTTAGACAGGAAAAAATTTATTTGTTTGCATTTAAATGAACTATTATTTCTGGAACTTCTAGATGGCTTTCATTTTGTTAGCTACTATAAAGGATAGAAGAGTTGATATAAAAAATCTCTAAACAAAATTAAATATGATTTGTCATGGTAAAACCATTATAATCGCAGCACTGAGATTTAGATATAATTTTAGATCCTAAAGGAAAGTTTACACTTTAGCAACCATCAAGGCTGCTTTAAGGGGTAGTTTGAAAAACATAAAAAGAAGATTCTATGTATAAGAGAATATAAATTTAAGTAATTAGATTTGATATTTTATCTATTCGATGTGGTTAGTTTCATCTCGAAGAAACAATCTAATTGAATAGAATTCTTTATTTAAAGAAAAAAACCTGTCAAGGCCCAATAGACTGTCTTTTAGCCAAATTGGGTTGAGCCCTCTACCCAAAGTCTGCGAACTTTTGGGTTCAGTTTCATTGGATTGCTACTAAACAAAATTCATGGAACTTTTAATATTTAATATGTAATTGCACCTCAAAATATTATAATTTAAAATCTAGAATTCTTTTTTCATGGCTGTGATTAGGAAGTACTTTATTTACTCGGAGGCTTGGGTCAATTATTCTAAGTTCAATATTTTAAAATATTATTTTTTATCCCTCTTAAATTTAACAAATGTACTAAAAACTCTAATAATTTTTCTGTTTAACCATTATAATACCCCTCATTTTGACATTTTAATATTTTATAAGCATCTAGAATACCCAAACAAATAGATATGAATCCTAAGGTTGTGTTTGGTTTGGGTTAATTTATATTTTATTATTAGTGTTATCTTATTTAGTTCGTCACGTATTTAGATAACATAAAAAGTAATCTCATTTCTACTTTCCTAAAAAATTATCAGAATAATTTTAATTTTGTTATAATTTTACTTTTATTAAACTTTTAAGAAAATAAAATTCTTGTACTTAATCTAAATAACGAGTTACCCTAAATCCTCATTTGTTAATTTGGCTGTTGCTTGGTTACTGTTTGAGAGTAATTTGGTCGTTGTTTGGTTGCTGATTTGGTTTTTTTAGGGATAGGGTTTTGCTCTTTTTGTTATATATTGACCGGTTTGTACCATAACTTGGGTGGAATGTTTTTGTTTTTTTATGATAAATTGGGACAATTTACTTTGTTGGGCTTCTTGAATTGGGTTTGCTATTTGGGTTTATTGGATTGATCTGTTGGGCTTCTTGATTTAGTTGTGGATCATTATTTAGTGGGTTAATTTTGGACAGTTTTTGGAGTTGGATCCACATTCTCTAGTTTTGATTGTGATTGGAGCAATTTTTTTGTTCAATAGAGAAATAAGATATTTCCCAACCTATTATGTGATCTTGGCTTTGATAAACATATTCTTGTCATGGTTTTATGTACAAGATCCACAGGCGATATAAATCTTTGAGACTAAACATAAAGTTGATCGTTTATTTGAATTAATATCTCTTCAATAACCTTACCAAATTCCATTTATGCCTCCTAATATATCAAAGTGTGTCGCCTCTATGACTTCTACTACTTGGCATTCATATCTCAGTCATGTTTCCTTTTCTTGCTTGAAGTTTTTATGTTCTAGTGGTCCTTTAGGAAATGTTAAATATGATAATTTTGATCGTGCTTCCTATGAACTTGACAAATATATAAGACTTGATCCTTTAATAATATCACTTCTATATCTTCTACTATATTGACCTTGTGCATACTAATATTTGGAGACCTCCTATAGCTATTATTGGGAAAAGCTACTAATTTTTTTATTTATTAATGATTATTTTTGTTTCACTTAGATATATTTTATGAAAAAATCACTCTTAGTTACAAGAGATTTATGCAACCTTTGTTACTAGTGTGTAAACTCATTTCTCATATGTTATTAAAACTTTTCAAATAGATAATGTCATGGAGTATAAAAATTCTAAACTTTTGTATCTTTTTTTTAAACATGGTACTATTATTCATAAGTCTTGTTCTAATATCTCTTAACAAAATGATCATGCAGAACACAAACACAGAATCATCCTAGACATTGTCCATACTCTTTTAATTGTTGCCTCATGTCTTGAATTTTTTGGAAAGAAGTATCTCTTGCTGTTGTATACACGATTAATCACATTTCTACTACAATAATTGATAACCGAAGTCCTTATAAATGTTTATACGGTAAACTCAATGATTACAATACTCTTCAAGTCTTTAGATAAACTTTTTTTTGTTTTTTAGATCCACATGAATGATCTAAACTAGAACCTAGATCTAGACTTTGCTGCTTTTTAGGTTATGGTATTGAACATAAGGTTCATTGTTGTTGGTATCTTATTTTTAAATGTTTTTATATCTTTCAATAAGTTACCTTTTGGGAACATAAAATGTTCTCCACCTTGTCTAAGTTTCAATTGTCTAAGAATAAATCACCTTTCTTCACCGATATATATGATTGAGTTTTTTCCTTGCACAATTTGTTCTAACAGTGATAATAAGACTACTCCACCCTCCTTTAACAATTTTAATATATGACAAACATATGATTACACTTTAGTTGAACTTGAATCATCTAGCCTATCTATAGATTCTGAATCTTTACTTAGTTCATTTCCAGAATCTGAGCCTTTACCTAGTTCACCTCTAACTTGTAAACCCACTAGAGTTCGTTAACCACTTCTTTATCTTCGTGATTATCATTGTTATTCTACTATTTTTTTTTTTTGCATAAATTTTCCTTGTACATGAAAGCTAGTACTGATTCTCTTTGTCAACAAGCTATGAATGAGAATTACATGCCTTAGCAAAAAACTCATACTTGTAGCTTGGTTAAGTTACTACTTGGTAATATTTTTGTGGGATGTAAATAATTTTACAAAATTACAACTTGTTTCAATGGGTTAATGGAACACTATAAAGCTCGATTAGTGACAAAGTGATTTACTTAAGAGTATAACATTGATTATAAAGAGACTTTTGCTTCAAAAGCTTGTATAACTTATGTTTACAGTCTTATAATTGTTTTAATTGTTTAAAAAGTGGCAACCTTTTTAGATGGATGTGAAGAATGCCTTTTTGAATGGGGACTTTTCTAAAGAAGTCTATATGGAACCTTCACCTGGTTATAATTCATATAGTAAGGTTTGTCATCTTCGTAAAACTTTATATGGACTTAAGCAAGTTCTAAAAGCATGATTTACCAAATTCAGGTCTACCATTATCCAATTTAGGTTTTCCTTTAGCTCTTATGATAATGTCCTCTTCATTCGCAAAACTAAGAAGGGATGTACTATGTTGTTATTAGATGTCAATGTTATGATAATCATTAGAAATGATATGCAAGGTATTACAAAATTAAAATAGTTTCTTAACACATGGTTTGAAATGAAGGATCTTTGTCACTTGAGTTATTTTCTTGCGATAGAAATCTCTTCTAATAGTGATTATTTATCTTAAATCAAATATGTTACTAATCATTTATCTCATGCTAGCATTTTTGATAATAAAATTGCTAACACTCCATTTAAGGCTACTATCAAGCTTTCTCTTATGAAGGGAACTATTCTAGATAACACTACGTTTAATAGACAATTGGTTGGAAATCTATCAATCTAATTGTCTCTTAACTAGACATAGAATATGCCATTCATATTACTATTCAATTCATAGCTACTTCTCATATTACTTACTTTGCAACAATGTTTTATATCCTTTGATATATCAAAAGTACCTTGTTCCACGGTATTCATTTCTCTTTTCAGTCATCGCTTATATTACATGTATTTTTTTATGTTGATTGGGCGGATAATCCCGCAAATAGATGTTCTACCACTGGTTATTGCTTTTTTAGGAGATTCTTTCATCTCTTGGCAAAGTAAAAAGCAAATAGTCGTTTCTCATTTAGTATTAAAACAAAGTAAAGGGCTCTTACATACACTACTTTCGAACTTTTCTGACTTTAACAATTGTTAAAGAATATTAGAGTTTTTTAATCCAAAACTACAAACATCCACTCTGACAATTAAAGTGTCATTCAAATTACTAATAATGATATTTTTCATGAACACTATAAATACATTAAGATCGATAGTCATTTTGTTCGTCATTATTTGGTCAATGATACCTTTTATCTTGTTTGAATACACTCTATTAATCAAATAGCTGACATTTTCAACAAAACTCATCTTCTAGAACACTTTTATAACTTATATACTAGTTATTTTCTATATGGTATATTGTTTTTCCTATTATATAGTTATTTGTTTTTCTTGTATAAAGTATTACTCATATAATTTTATCATGTATCAATCCATGATGTACACAATTATTCCATTTAATTGTTTCACAACTTCCATTACGAAAGTCATGGCAAGTCTCTTAGTTGGTCTAAGTTGGAATCAATCAAATTTAAGATATTTTCTCCTTTTTTATCTCCATTCCCTACAAAATATGGCATATAAATATTGTTGAAGTCAATGCAATCCTTCAAGAACCCGATACGTCTCCATTATAACCTCAATGGAAGACAAGTATACAAGGAAATTATAGTGTAATGATGAAAATACAATTTTGAAATATGATGAAAAACTATACAAAGTAATATTAGTTTGGAATGTGCTTGTGGGATAATTTTATCAATAAAATTATGCGTATCCACCTCAAATACATAAATATGTACACACTTATATATGTTATTATGTGATTGAGTGATTTTGAATTAAAGATAAAGTAACATTCAATCATGTGATGACACACATAAATGTATATTCATTTATGTACTTAAAGTACGTACACAAAATACTATTCTAATTTTATAAGTCCTCCAAAATGCTAAAGTCGCAAACACTTAAGAAATTATTAGAAACTCTCATATTCCTTACTCATCAAAGGGTTATGATACCTTTTAAAAGGGTTTTATGTGATATGAAATGATGGCTTTCCACATGATAAGATTAAGAGGAGATTATGCATTGCATTTATTGCCTAAGCCTCCATTTATGACATTAAGAACAAAACGCGTGAACACATTAAAGGCAATTAAGGGCAAGTCAAAATTTTGGGCATGCCTATAAATACCCTCATTTTCTTTTGTAAAATAATCATTTGGATATTACAAAAACTCTTCCTGTCCTCTCAACTCTTCACTTAAATAACATTACTTTTCTCTCAAATTTTCCTTTACTTCATTTTTCTTTCAATTTGTTTAATTATATTTATAACATGTTATCAGCATGATTTACTTAGGTATATCATAGTATTAGTAATCTTTCAATTATGTCATTATTCTGTTTGTATGTTACAAATATGATTATCCCAATTATGATATTATCTTGTTTGCAAAATACAAACTATTGATGTTTTAATTATTGTTACTTTTCTATTTAATTTTTCACTTATAATTGTGTATAATTTGCGACCAAAAGTTTGTAAAATCATGAATATGGACCTAAAGTCTTAAATATCATTAAAGTATTTATTTATATTATAGTACTTATATCAGATTTATAATCTAAAGTTTATAAAATCATAAAAATATATATATAGACACAAAATTCCAAGCTTCATCAAAGTATTTATTATAACTATATCTCATTTGTAACATGAAGTTTGCATAAATTATGAAAAGTATGAAATTGAAGTTTGAAATATTATTTAAGTTTTATATACTATAATATTCTGAATATTAATTACAAAACCAAAAGTTTTGTGAATATGAAACAAATATGAACTTGAAGTTTTAGCATAATTTTTCGTCATCATATCACTAATTTTTATTACTTTCATCAACTTGCAATTGGTGAAAATGGCAAACCTCGTAAAACTTCATTATGTTGCCATTTGATCGAATGGAGAAAATTACACTGAATTGGCCCTGAACACGATTCTTCATTTAAAATCTATGAGCCTTGGATAAACCATAAAAGAAGAAAATAATACATCTCAATAAGATAAATCTAAAGCTACTATTTTCCTTTGTCACCACATCTATGAAGGATTATGAGCATAATATATGGATATAATGGATCCACTAGAATTATGAAGAAACCTAAAAGAAAGATTTGATTATCAAAAGTCAATGACACTGCTAATAACACAATATGAATGGACTCATTTACGCTTACAAGATTATAAATCTGTAAGTGAATATAACTTTGCAATGTTCAAAATAGTTTCTCGAGTGAGATTATGTGGGGAAAAAATAACCAAAGAAAACATATTAGAGAAAACTTTCTCTATATTTCATCTCTCAAATATGCTCCCGCAATAGCAATACAGGAAAAAAAAATTTAAAAAATATTCTGAAATTATATCTTGTTTGCTGGTGGCTGAGCAAAACAATAAATTATTATTGAGAAACCATTAAACACACCTCGCTGGCACTGCATCATTCTCTAAAGTGAACACAACTACCAGTAGTAGATATCATGGGCACAGATGAGATCTTGGATGAAATAAGTTTCAATCCAAAAGTAGTCATAATAAAAAATCTTTTCACCATAAATTGACTAGAGATGAAACAAAACAGGATAGAGGAAAAATGATAAAGAGTAAACTGTAAAATCATGAACGTAAATGTTATAGATGTGGTTCCAAAGGCCATTGGTTGCATACTTGTCATACGCCTAGACATTTGATGGATTTATGCTAAGTATCTATAAAAAATACAAACAAAAAGATCGAATCAAATTGTATTAATTATTTAAACCTTGTTGATTTGGAGAACTTTGATATTTAAGAATTTCTTCAAGATTAAAAAATTATGTATATTATAATATGTAATTAGTACTATATATTTCTTCCTTTCAAATTTTATAATAACTAATATAAATTTTAAAATGAAAGGAACTTGACCCTGAAATTGAAGCATTAACTTCAAAAGCTGATGATAGAAATATGTGTCTGGTGGATAGTGCAACAAGACATACAATATTAAAAGAAAAGAAATTCTTCTTAACTTTATCACCAATTGAGGCCAAAATAAACACTATATCAAAATTAATAAATATGATTAAAGGTTTCGAAAGAGTCACAATTTTGTTGAAAAATAAGACCAAATTGAGTATCAATGATATATTATATTCACGTAAATTTAAAAGAAATCTATTTTGTTTTAAAGATATAAGAAATAATAGTTATCATATTGAACCCATGAATAAAAATAATGCATAATATCTATGTATAATTGATAATGCCTCCAAAAGAATGTTTATATTATAAAAATTGTTTGTTTTATCATATGGATTGTATTATACAATCATAAAGACAATTGAAATCTATGCAGTATTAAACCAAAAATTCTCTGATCCAAAAGTCTTTATACTTTGACATAATCGTCTAGGTTACCCAAGATCTACAATGATGCGTAGAATTATTGAAAATTTATATAGACATACATTATAGAATCATAGAACAAATTCTGCATCGTCTGTTTACAAGACAAATTAGTAATAAGATCATCTCTCTCCAAAATTAGAGTTGAATCTCCATCATTTCTACAAAAGACTCAAGGGGACATATATAGACCCATTCATCCACCAAGTAGGTCATTTCATTATTTTATTATCTTAATTGATGCATTTACATGATGGTCTCATGTTTGTTAATTGTCTACTCGGAATGTTATCTTTGTTAAACTGTTAACACAGATTATAAAATTAAAGGCACATTTCTCTAATTATCCGATCAAGTCTATATGGTTAGAAAATGCTAATGAATTCACATGCAAGACATTTGATGATTATTGCATATCTATGGGGATTAATGTTGAACATCTAGCCTTACATGTCCATACTCAGAATAGATTAGCCCTACATGTTGTAGTGTTAATGAGCTTGCGACCTCTTATCATCAATATTTTCCCTTATAATTGGTTCTTGGTCACTAACCTAATATATCTCATTTGAAAATATTTGGTTGTATAATATACGTCCCTATTGTGTCTTCTCAACGTATAAAAAATGAGACCCCAACGTCGTTTGAGAGTTTATGATGGATATAATTCATCATCCATTATCAATATTTGGAACCATTAACAAGTGACTTTTTTTACTGCACGATTTCTAAATTGTCATTTTGATAAGATAACTTTCTCACCTTTAGGGGGAAAGAAAATACCTCTTGAAGTTAGACATGAACTTTCTTTGTACGTACCTACCATATCTCATCTAGATCTTTGCACATCCCAAAGTGAAATTGAAATGTAAAGAATAATGCGTTTACAAATTATTGCCAACCAAATACTTGATGCATTTGTGGATGCAACAAAAGTGATGAGATCACATATACCAGCTACCAACGCACCTGCAAAAATTAATGTGACTACTGAACAGTCCATTAAATTGTAAATGATCAATTTACTGCACATCAGAAGTGTAGTAGACCTATTGGATCAAATGATACTATTTCTCAAAAAAGAAAGGAAAAAATAAAACATATATTAATCATGATGATTCTAAAACAATTAAAGAGTCCATACTCATTGATATTTCTCTAGAAGAGGTTAAAGTCCTTGAAAAAACATGAGCCCCTGAAAAATGGGAAAATGAGAATATTGAAATGTCTTTAAATTATGTTTATACACAAGAGATGTGAAATGAGTAACATTGATGAGATATTCTCATTTGTAATAGTTACTGAAATTATAAATGATGATGATTTTGAATCACGTATTGTGATTGAGTATAGATAAAGACATAATTGGCCCAAATTCAAATAGAATTAGCTTTTCTAGTAAAACGTCAAGTGTTCGGACCTGTAGTTCGAATAGCTAAAGATGTCTAAGCCATTGGATATAAGTGGATATTTGTGAGAAAAAAAAATGAGAAAAATGAAATTACTAGATATCAAACAAGGCTTATGCCTAAGGTTTTTCCCAAATGCTAGATATATACTTTGATAAAAACATATGCACTTGTGATGGATATAGTCACATTCAGATATTTGATTAGCTTAATAGTCTCAGAAAGACTAGATATACATTTAATAGACATAATTACTACTTATTTATATAAAAACTTGGATACTAAAATTTATATGAAACTCCTTGAAGGATTTAAATTGTCTAAAGCAAAAAAGTCACTTCCAAAGGTATGTACTTAATTAAATTACAAAGATCATTATATAAATTAAAATAATCTGGAAGAATATGGTATAATTGCCTCAATGAATATTTAAAAAAAGAGGGCTATGCGAATGACCCTATATGCTCATGTGTCTTTGTCAAAAGGACAAAATCAGGATATGTCATTATAGTAGTTTATGTCGATGACATGAATTTAATTGAGACTCTTAAAAAGCTCAAAAAACTGTTGAATATCTGAAAAAAAAATTTGAGATAAAGAATTTAGGAAAAACAAAATATTATCTCAGTTTACAGATCGAACATAATTTAAATGATATACTTATCTATCAATCAACGTATATTTAAAAATTAGTAAAATGCTTTAATATAGATAAAACTTATCCTTTGAGTACCCCAATAGTTGTTTAGTCTCTCGATCCAAAAAAAGACCTATTTCATCTTAAAGAAAAAGATGAAAAGATACTTGGTCATGAAGTACCTTATCTTAATATTGTTGAAGCTCTATTATATTTAGCCCAATGTACTAGAACAAATATATCCTTCATAATAAATTTATTGCCTTGATTTAGTTTTGCACCAACCAGTTACCAGTAAAACAGAATCAAACATATATTTCGTTACCTATATGGAACTATAGATTTGAAATTATTCTATTATGTCAAATCCCCTAAAAATCATAGTTTGATTGGATATGTAGATATTGGTTATCTGTCTAACCCTCGTAAAACCCATTTACAAATAGTATATGTTTTTACTTATAATAACACAACAATATCATGACGTTTCACCAAACAGACTTTGGTTGCAACATCTTCAAACCATTTAGAGACTCTAACTCTTTATAAAGTCAGCCAAGAATACATATAGTTACGGTCAGTCATTCATCATATTCGAAATATATGCAGTCTCCCTTCTACAACATATACTTTTTTCATATTATATGAAAATAATGCAACATATATTGTCCAAATTAGAGATGGATACATTAAAGGAGACAAAACCAAACATATCTCACCAAAGTTCTTTTACACTCACGAGCTCCAGCAGAGCCAAAAAATTGATGTCAAGCAAATACGATTTAGTGATAATCTTGCAGATTTGTTCGCTAAGACATTATTTACATTAACATTTGAAAAGTTAGTGTATAACATCGGTATGCGATAACTCAGCAAGCAACCAAATTAATCTCATTACAAAGAGGGGGAGCATTCATCAGAGGAAGCATTTATTAAGGGGAGCAAATTTTTTAAGTTTGTCACTGATTAAACAAAATATACACTGTACTCTTTTTCCCTTCACTAGGTTTTCCTAGTAAAACTTTCAATAAGATAGTTTAAGCACGTCTATCCATACTTTATATGATATTAAATAATTATGTTCTTTTTATTTTGGTTTTTATTCCATTGAGTTTTTTCTTAGCATAATTAATGTAATTATTTATAAGTGGTGTAAAATGGTGGGAGTGATGTAAAATGGTGGCTTTCCACATGATAAGATTAAAAGGAGATTAGGCATTGCATTTATTGTGTAAGTCTCCACTTACGACATTAAAAACAAAATGTGTGAACGCATTTCAAGCAATTAAGGGCAAGTCAAAATTGTGGGCATATAAGGTGGTGGATCATGCCTATAAATACCCTCTTTTTTTCTTTTGTAATATAATCATCCAGATATTACAAAAACTCTTACTCTCGTCTCAATTCCTCACTTAAATAATATTACTTTTCTCTAAATTCTTCTTTCGCTTCAATTCTCTTTCATTTTGTTTAGTTATATATATAACATTATGGTATTTTTAAAAGGTTTTTCGTAATCTAACTTATATATGGAGATATTTAATACTTTCAAATAATCGTTGGGACATTAATGATTTAAGCATGAATGAAATAAAATAGGAAAAGTGATTGAATTGTATTATTATTTTTGGCGTAATGCATTTTCATTTTAATGAAGCACTTTCATCGTTTCAATATAATTTCCGGATTCAATTAACAATTAACTATCAATTTAACAAAGTTTGGTTAAACCAATTAATCAAAATGCCAACATTTGAAAGGAGTGCTCTTGACTGAAACTATAGGAATGAAAAGTAATTCGCTCAACTACAATCAAATCCCGAATGATAAATCATCCTCTATGGATTATATTTTATCTTTATAAATAATCTCAAAGATTAGATTGAGATAGCCCTAATTGCTAGGAAGTAATTAAAGTTATAGCTTTTGTGTTGAAAAAAATGTCATTAACATTTTGTTTAAACAATAATACTATATATACTTACTTTGAATATATAAATCGATACATATTTAATGTGTATCATGATGTAATTAAATAATTTTGAATTAATAATAAAATAACATTTAATTACATAATAACATACATAAGTATACACATATTTATATGCTTAAAATTGATACATATAATATTATTAATGCTTAAAAGGAATATTGGGAATATTCATTAGTTGAGAAATTAAAATGTTTGACTCCATCAGATTTTCCAAGATTATTTTTTATAAAATGATAATATGAGAAACTATAGGTTATAATTTTTTTATATATAAGAACACACATATCCAATATTTAATTAGTCCATAGATTTAAACATGAAAAAAAAGCTTGTATACCTAATTGTTTATTGTAAAAATTTTGTTAAATATAATTATTTATATGTATATTAAAAAAATATGGTTTATGATTTAATTTGATTAAAAAATTATTCAAACCGCAATCAAAATTTAAAATTGTTTCTAAAAAAATTATCAACCCAAAGTAATTCATTTTACAAACGAAACCAAATTATATTATAATTTTTAAATAGTTTGATTCAATCTTATTTATTTGCTATTGGTAAATTTCATTTTAATGGTTTAAAATGTGATGAAATGACACATGAAATAACTAATAGAAATTTCTAATTCACTGACTGTTTAGATAGGCTCATGGTATGATGAGGTTAGGCATGAGGTGGCTCATGGTATAATGGACTATGAAGTGGTTTCATTAGATAGGCTTTCCACCATAAATTAAATTGATTTGTGTCATTTAAACGAGTCAATACTATAACAGGCAAATAATATATTATATTATGTAATGTTTTTATATCTGATATCATATCATAAAATATATATTTTAAAAAATAAAATAATAAAATATTTAAATTAATATATTATTATTTTAAAAAATATTATAAATATTTTTTAAAATTTAAAATTTTTTATATACACTTTTATTATATTATTATTATTTTTTTAAAATATATCGATCAGTATTAGTAATATGTATTGTATTATATAATATATTTATTTTATTATATTAATTTAATATATTTCATAATATATAATATTTTTTATTTTATATAATATATATATCATACTATTGGATAAGGATAATTATAATCAACTACACCCCATTAAGCTCGGAATCAGTGTGAATGGCATCAGAATCAAAGAACAAAATATGTGATTTCATTTCACATGAGGTTGACATATTATTTAATATCCCAATTAACTTCTCATAATCACATCAATGCCACGCAAGGATCCCTTTGTTTTATCAATTAAATTAACAGGAGTTTGTGGTATTCGTGTGGAAACCACACTCTTGTTCCATTTAATATTTGTTCTAACTCTTTCTACCATCGTCAGCTCTTCGTTAGGTCTCTTCTGGTGGGGTTTAATTCCATTAATTAATTGATTAGAGGTAAAAAAATCCTGGTTAGTGAAGCCAACGAATCTATTATAATATTGTAACGTACGTTAATTAATTATCACTAGCATTTTTAGGCATAACTAATATTTTTCACCCAATGACATTTTTACACGTTAAATTAAAAAAAATATTTTCTCAATTTTCACGAAATTCAAACATTAATTTAATGATATTTTTTAGCGTTTACAAAATATGTAAATATTATATGATTATATCACCTATATTTTAAAAATACAAACAAATTACAATTTCTTTTACAACTTACAAAATTTATCACTTAAATCATTTTCTTCAATTAAAAAAAAAAAATCAAAATCATACCCAAGTAAAACCCTTAATCACTCCAATTTCAATTGACAGTATGGTTGGAGTCACATGGGACTCTGGTTGAATTGCACCATCCCATGTGATTCAATTAAAATTATACCATCTTAGTGCGATTCAATTTGAATTATACTAGAATGATGTGATTATAATTATAATCATAGAATTTTAATGTGATTTAGCTCGAATCATATTAGAATGTCGTAATTCTAATTGTAATCACAACATCTTGGTGTGATTCTGACCAAGTCACACAATCTCAAATGTAATTTGGCCAAAATTAGGTTTGTTTAATTCACTAAAAATATTCCCTATTGATGAAAATTTTAATTTTTTTTTTCACATTTATCAATCTTAAAATTAATATAAAATATATATAATAAAGTTTCGGGGGAAAAATGTAATTTATCTTAAATATCAACAAATTCCACCAATAGAACTTGACGGAAGAAGGAAAAATGTTGTTTTTAAAGTTCAAGCGTAAAAGAATGTCATTGAGATCAAAATAGGATGTGAAATAGTCATTTTACCTCATAGTTATCATGTTTTAATGATCGCGAAGGTAATTTAGAAATAGCATTATAAGATAAATGATTCTTGTTGCTTGCAAATAATTAAGAAACCTACTAATATAGGTTTATGGAAATTAATTAACTAAAAGTTAATACCTAACAATTCATCCACATTTTGTATACGACATTTGAGTTGCTTCAAAATGTTGTAATTCTAATTGTAAACGCAACAAGTGGGAAATAGTCATTCTACCTCGTATTTATTATGTTTTAACAACAACTAAGGTAATTGTACAGTAATTTATAAATGGTATCATAAGATAAATGACTCTTGTTACTTGCAAATGATCAAGAAACCTATTAATATAGCTTTACGAAAATTAATGAGCTAAAACTTAATACCTAACAATTCATCCACATTTTGTATGTGATATTCGTTTGCATCAAAATGTTGTAATTCTAACTATAATCACAACATCTCGATGTGATTTTGATCAAATCGCATAATCTTAGATGTAATTTGATTGAAATAAGATCTAATTAGTTCATTGATGATATTCGCCCTTTGAAAAACATTTGAATTTTTTTTCATGTTTCTCAATCTTAAATTAATATAAATGAGGGGTAAAAATTATATATAATAAAGTTTTGGGGGCAAGAGAATTTACCTTAAAATATAATGAATTCCACTGATAGAACTTGATGGAAGATGAAAAAACGTAGTTTTTTAAGTTCAAGGGTAAGAAAATGTCATCGAGGTAAAAAACAGGGGTGAGAATAGTCATTCTATCTCGTATCTATTATGTTTTAACAATAATGAAAGTAATTGAACAATGGATTTAGAAAAGGTGTCATTTATTGCTTGAAAATGATCAAGAAATCTACTAATATAGCTTCATGCAAATTAATTAACAAAAATTCATTACCTAATAATTCATTCACATTTTGTGTATATGATATTGAAATGCAACAAAATGTTGCAATTCTAATTATAATCGCAACATCTCAACGTGACATTTATTGTCGAAGAAAATTTTTATTTTTATTTTCATATTTATCAATCTTATAATTTATATAAATGAAAGGCGCAAGCATATACAATAAAGTTTGGGGGGCAAGATTTATTTTAACGAATTCCACTAATAAAACTTGGCAGAAGATGGAAAAATGTTGTCTCTAAAGTTCATATTTACTATGTTGTAACAATGGCCAAAGAAATTATATAGTGATTTAGAAATAGTATCATAAGATAAATAATTTTTATTACTTACAAATGATCAAAAAACCTATTAATATAGTTTTACGGAAATTAATTGACTAAAACTTAAAACCTAGCAATTTATCCATATGTTGAGTATGAAAACTCCTAACTCAAGTGGTAGCACAATTTTTAAAAGGCCAAAAGACTTATTCCCACCCAAGGTATAGTGAATTCCAAATTCCAATCCATCAACTTTCAAAAACTCAAATACCCACTCATGGTTTAGAAAACTAACACCTATCTTTCAAAATTAAGATAAGATTAAGGGTAAAATCATTTTTTAATACTAATATTTAACATTTATAATGAAGCCGACTTTGTCTGGATGACGAAGATTTAAATGAAGAGTTTTGACTCTTTGTCTGGATTTTATCTAAATTCCATTGAATCCAGATATCATCGATTCAATATTGAACATTGGAAGGAGAGACGACATCAAGAGGGAGAGAGATCGGTCATCGTTGGCCAAAAATTCGCTAGTGAAATTGGAAACCTTAGGTAGGGGGAAAATGTCACTTTTCAAAAGTTAATTTTAGGCAAAATTGTTAGTTTTTTAAATTAAGGAGGTAAAATGATATAATTGTTAAATATTATTGTTAAATGAATGTTTTGCCCTTAATCTTATCTTAATTTTGGAGGGTAGGTGTTAGTTTTTCAAACTATGGGTGAGTGTTTAGGCTTTTGAAAGTTGGTGGGTGGGCATTGGGAATTCACTATACCTTGGTGGGAATAGGTCGTTTGGCCTTATTAAAAAGGAAAACAAGCCAGCTTGCCCTGCAAAGAGATGTGATTTTTCCTTTAAAATCAACCACTTTATTAAAAATAAATTTTCTTTCTTGTGAACTCTCTGAATTCTTTTAAAAAAAATTAATATAAAAAAATAATGACGTGAGGAAACTTATCTAAATTTAGTATATTTAATTATTATAATTTAAATTTTAGGATTATCTGTAATATTTAAAATTAATTTAAAATTTACAATGTTACAATTAGAGACATTTTAATTATCTGTAATTTGATAACCTTTTGAAAATTAAAATATGATTTGAAGCTCATGAGTATCTTAATTATAACTCCCAAAAATCAAATATGTATTATGTATTACTCCTAAAAAATTTCCCGGAATTACATATTTTCTTTGTAGCAAGCTAGATTTATAAACTAAAAGTTTAAAAAAACAAGAGAAGGGTAGATAATAAAACTATGTATATAAATAATTTATATAATTTTGTACATAAATAATGATATATTACTATATGATTATGTATTACATTATTTTTAATTTAAAATTATCTGTTTACATGATGACGTATTACTATTTATATACAAAATTATATATATTATTTATATATATAATATTATTCGAGTGAAAATTACTAACAAAACGTAAAAATAACTAAAAGTTCCAAAATATAAAATTGCTTGTTCATTACGATTGTCTAATCGAATTTGATCCACCATTCTCTGATTCATGAACTTTTCAATTTGTCTTTGCCCAGTTATCATGCTCAATTTCATGCTTTAGTCATGAACTTTATATTCTGGTATAACTGTTTGCCCTAAAGTGCATCACCTTCTCCATATATCGAGTTATATCTGGCTTTATTTTTTGGAAAGCCCTAGCCACCTCACGTCAATTCCCATTTTATCATCAACATTTCAATGTTTTTATGCTTTTGTTTTTTTACATTAATTGTTCTCTATTTCTCTTCCCGCCGCAGCTCATCTCTCTTTTCATTTTTGCTTCATCTTTCTTGAATTTCTTCACCATTTATGCCAAACTTAGAGCTATCTTCAATTCTAATAATTTGTGACCGCTATAGATATAGACGATGCGTATTAATTGGAGTTTTATTTATTAATCGGCTTTGAATTGAAGGCACATTTATTCATTATTTCTTCAAACTCATAAAATTAAAGATTTAATTAATGTCAAGAGTTCTTATAGAATATTTCACGCGTTAAAATTAATCTGGTCAGCTTGTACTATGTATAATATTTAATTTATTTAACTCTTTTTTGTGCTTGCTTGATATGTTTAATGAAAATCCAGTTCTTATGCATTCAGGTATTTTCCAAAGCCTTCAGAGGCAATATTGTCAATGAATTAGGCTGATTCCCAAAAGCTTTTATTAAAAAATATATTTATTTTCATTATATAATTAACCCTAGTTAATTCAATCTGTGTTACACACATGGGTTAGAAGCCCCACGTTTGCGTCCTCCGGATTGAACTTCTCCTCCTATAAATTCTCTTCATCATGGCGTGTGTTCTCCACACTCTTCCCCTTCTACTTCCTTCCGCATTCAGAGCTTCTTCTCCTCATTTTCAGCCATAGTTTTCGTCAATGGCAACCAACTTGAACGACCCCAAGTTCACTGTCCCTGAAAATGATGTCGAGCAACAAACAGCTCTCGAGCTCGAACACAATGATGATGAATTCGACTATTCAAAACGATCTCAATGGCTTCGAGCTGCTGTGCTAGGCGCCACCGATGGCCTTGTTTCCATCGGATCATTAATGATGGGAGTCGGTGCTGTGAAACAAGACGTTAAAACCATGATTCTCACAGGTTTCGCCGGGTTAGTCGCTGGCGCCTGCAGCATGGCGATAGGCGAATACGTGTCCGTTTACTCACAGTTGGACATCGAGTTGGCTCAGATAAAGAGAGACAACGAAAGAGGGAATCAAAATGGAGTACTCCAAACCCCACAACAAGACAAAGAAGACAAAGAGAGTTTGCCAAACCCTTTACAGGCGTCTGCGGCCTCAGCTCTCGCGTTTGCTTTAGGTGCAGCGGTACCACTGCTGGCTGCAGCATTTATTAAATATGACAAGGCAAGGTTGGGCGTGGTGGCGGCGGCGGTGAGCGTGGCGCTGGCGGTGTTCGGGTGGCTAGGGGCTGTTCTGGGAAAGGCACCGGTGGTTCAGTCTTCAGCTAGGGTTTTTATTGGAGGGTTGCTAGCCATGGCTATAACCTTTGGTTTAACAAAGTTGATTGGCTCACAGGGGCTGTGAATCAATCAATCTCCTCTTAGATTAATTGATGGTTTTATTTTTCACACTACATGTTATTATGCTGTCACAAAACTAGGTTCCTTTTCTCTATTTTCCTCCAAATTTGTTAGTGGCAAATTTGGAGGGACATATAATATTATGTAGTCATGGGGTGAGAATATATATGAAAAATATAAATCTATTAATGTAACCAAACTTATTATATCATGTCTCAATTAAAAGGGATTTAATAATAAGTTTATGGCAAACAATTAGGAATTTATATTATTGGCCTTTCCCGTGAGATTCTACATACAATTTTATGTTAATCGCTTAGTCCTAAAGACTATCTAGTTTCAAATTTGAGGGGAAATTCAAGCACATCGAAAAGATAACAAAAGATACAGAGAACGGGAGAAGGGATTTTGGTGATTCGCCAAACTGAATGGCATCCACGGAAATTAAGGACTTCATTTCAATCCTCTTATGGCCATTTATAAATTATAAAGTAGTAAAATATTACACCTGGGTTTTGACATTAATGTTGAAGAAATTCATAGACTACGTGCAAGAATCTAATATAATAGAGATGACTGAAATTAGTAAAATATTCCATATCCACTATGTATTATAACTAGGGATAATTATGAATGTTTGAGATTGTGTGAATGAGAAATAAACACTAAAAAGCTTTTAACATAGTTTGACTAGTACTACAAAATTTACGTTCATGATTATATTATTTACTACTCTAAAATAATTTTGACAAGGTATAAATAGTATAATATAAAAACAATTAATATATTATGTAGTCTCGTTCACTTCTATTAAATCATTTGTGTTTATAAGATCTATAAGTGATGTTTCATTCAAATTTCAATTTTTTTAATTTATTTGAAAATGGGATAATTATATGATATTAATTTAATAGGAAAATATCGCTAGCTTACATAGATATAGATAATCTCTTATATATCTATATTTGAGGAATGAGTCTCTACTTGCATGTTAGATTGTAGATGTGTCTGATCACTGTTATTATAACTTATCACTTCAACGTGATTTTTTTTAGTATCATTTTGCGAGTTTGGTCAAAATTAAGTTTTACCAGATAACAACTTTCCTACTTATTTGCTAAAACAACAATTAAAGAAAAAAGACCTTTAATCCTATTGTGGACAAGGGAAAACCGCATATGAAGGCACAAAAGAAAAGGTCATGGCTTGATGGTGTTCTCGTGTGGTTGCGAAGGGTAGCCTTAGATTGGTTACTCGCGCCTTGGAAAGGGCATGTGTGCTTCTTCCCTTGCATTTTCAGGTTTGGGATATGGAGACATCTATTGGGACTGGCCTTAAGAGTCCACTGTGGTCGGCTCGATGACGAGAAAGTGCATCTTGGAGGAGACCTTAAGATAGGCTATAGAGTGGGGCTATCTTCGAACACTGAAAGACATTAAGAGTGTTCCACAAGACACAGTATGCCAGGATAGAGGACAAAGGCATATTCGTAGTGTCAAATCTTGAGTTGAGACTTATTGTGGGGCAAATTCCTAATGTTGAGGGGCATGAGTTTCACGAGGAAACTTGCCATTAGGAGGATGTTGTGCCAAGTTCAGGTACCTAAAATTGATTCTTGTATATATATATATATAGATATATATATATATATATAAATAAAATTAAGATGACAATTAATAAAAGAAAAGTTTAAGAAAATTTTACAATTACATTTGTTGTTGCTTTATTTTTTGTCAATGTGCATTTACCTGAAGTATTTTAATTAATACACAGAAGTGGACAACAAGCATGCACAAAAGCAAATAATTACTTGAAATATGATACCAAAGCTCAAGTGTAGAGATACTTTCAACACTAAGAATGAGAGAACTTAGTGCCCCCAATCACGAGCAAACTGTATTATTATCCGGTTATTATGATTGCCTTAATGTGAGTTATGTCTTACATGTTAGGGGTTAACACCGTCCGAACATGAGTTATGTTTTACACTTTGAGGGATAATGTCTTTGTTACATAAGTTATTGTCTACGTAACAAGATAGATTTCGTTGAGTTGTGTTCGACCATCTTCTTCAGATAGGCTCAATAGCCATTCAAGTGGTGGCAAAGATATGACTTCTAATTAATTAGTTAACAAAATTAAACCCCCCCAGAAAAGACCCAATGAATAGCTGACGATGGTAGAAAGAGTTAGAACAAATAATAAATGGCATAAGAGTGTGGTTTCCACACGAATACCACAAACTCTTATTAATTTAATAAATAAAACAAAGGGACCCTTATGTGGTTTTGATGTGAAAAATGAGAAGTTGGGTATGTCAACCTCATATGAACTGAAATGATACATATTATTCTTTGATACCATTCACACTGGTAGCAAGCTTAATGGCATGTAGATTGACTCATCAAATGACACTGATTAATTAATGGTGGAAAGCCACCATTGTATCTTATCGTGTATAGAAAACTTAATTTTTTGTATGTATGGTATGCCTTTAAAAAAATAAAAAAATAAAAAATTATAATTCACATTACTAAAATTTTAAATTTTTTTTTTATTTATCTCTACTACATCATCATTTGTTTAAAAAAATATATGAATCCGTATCGGTATCGTAAGATACATTTAATGTATTGTATTAATTCGATACACCTTATGATGTGTATTATTTTTTATTTGTATAGTATTGTATCATAAAATACATATCGTATATCATAAAATGTTGATAACTATGACTTCATGCTTCACCTCATAGTCCTTCCCTTTTGATTAACAACAATAACTAAACTTTATCAATTTAAGATAATATTGATCTTACCAAACTTATCTCAAGTGATTTATCATTTTTTATGACATTGACAAGTAAATTAAGCGATAATAAATTGAATGATATGGCCATAGTCTTATAATGAAAGTAAAATTGAGGAAAAATATTAGGAAAAGTAGTATTGCTCAATTGTTTAAGTTACTTGCACTCGTAAAATGCATGAAACTATCTTTTAGCGATTACTCTTTATTGTTCTTTTAAGTCTAACATTGACGATAACATTCTTAGGTTTCAGGTTTGCAGTATTACACAAAGGTGTGCAAAATATCCAATGGGAACCGAAATTGTCAGGTATTCAATCGTTTGGTTCTGATTCTTACCTTGAATTGGAAACATGGATAAAGTTTGGGTTCTTAAAAAGATAAAACTGATTGGTTTTGGGTTAGGGTCTGATTCCTATTTTGTAGGAACCAAAATTGACCCAAAACCAACTCAAATACAATATTTTGATAATTAGAGTAGTTACATGATTCATCGTTAAATAAAAGCTAAAAACTTGTTTCCACCCAAAGGATGGTGAAATCCCAAGGTCCCATTTTGCAATTTTTAGAAACCCTAATACTCACCCATAAACCAATTTTTATTAAAAATCTCTATTAAAGTTAAAAATAAAATCGTTATTTACTAAAAAATTTAAAAAATTAAAATTTTTTCACGTTTTCCTTTTTAGATTTAAAAAATTAAGGTCTGATTCCTACTTTGTAAGAACCAAAATTAATCCGAAACTGACTCAAATACAATATTTCGATAATTAGATTGGTTACATGACCAACTAAAAAAAAAAAAAAAATTATACTAATCAAAACATTGTGGTTACTGTCCTCAATTTCTGAAACCATGTATAGTCAAATTAGTAAGCGTGAGACTGCAAATGATACATGGTGTACTCGAATAAATTATTTTGCTATAGAACCTAATACGTGAATTATACAATTGAAAAATATCCTGCAAACTTCGGAACAAGGAAGTTTAAGTGTGCACGAGTGTATGAAAAAGATGCAAAAAAGTGGCAGATGCATTTGCATAGATGGCCTAGGACTTGAGTATGACCCTCTACGATAAAAGTAACAATTTTGGTGGGAATGGTGGGGATATTGATGAGAGATCTCAGAAACTCGAGAAGCATTATGAATAAATCCAAGTTAGCTTTACCTTAATTTACTGGCAGGATTAATAGACCTATAGAAAGAACATTTGTGTATCTATACTTAAAACTAATCTCATGGGGTGTGAAAGAGCAATAATTTCCAGGAAGAAAAAAAAAGGGATCCTGCAACAAGAAAAATAGAATAGAATCTCTCAGGGGTGAAAATTATGCCAAAACAATGAAAAACAAGTGAAGGGTTTCACACTCTGGGTTTGAATTTCACAACAAAACAATTGAAGATTATTATTGATCATCTCAAAACATCGGAGAAAAAATTTGTAAACTGAAATTGAAAAGCAAGAAGGGCAGAACATATTCCAATAGAAAATCCGAACAGTAATTCTCAGCTTTTTACCCGCAGTAATTGCATCTTGTAATATTGCCGCATTGTTGGATTTAGACATCTGAAAAGAATCAGGAGGCATCTCTAAGGGAATCCCAGCTACATCATCAAATAATGGGGACTTCACGCCGGACAAAATAATACTTGGCATTCCAGAAATCTGCATATAATAAGTGTCTGTGTGGTTCAAGAATTATAAATCTTTTCCTTCTGACAAATCCCCGACCAGCAATCAGAACCTCTGAGAGTATAAAACAACTCAGCTCAAACATTCATCAGTCATGTACTTTACTGTATTTTGAAAAGGTTCTTCAGCTTCACAACCAACTTCCATTCCTCAATAGACAGTTCATCCTGAACATTCAACTTATGGTAAGCATCCAAACTTCAAATTACCGCTACGAAAAAGAAACTAGAAGTCCAATCACTAACTTACCCGATAATTGGCTTTGAGTATATCGATTGACTTCCTTGAAATGTGGCTGACAAGCTCATCCTCTATTTCAAAATGCCTGCCATACATTTTTTGCTGCTCCTCAGAATTAGAACCAACGATCTGTAAGAACACAAATGAAATGAGTAAATATTTAACTCCAATGAAACTTCAAAAGAAAGAAAGAAAAAACTGTGTTTGTTCAGTGTCACATCTTTCAATTTACAATGAAGACCAGGAACACCTCAAGAACAATTCAAGGGTAGTATTAGAGGTAAAAAAACCAAGCCGATTATAGATGGCTTGAGCTTGGCTTGATGGAGTAGGAATAGGAATCAAGCTCAAACTCAAACTTAACGAGCTTGGGTGTTGACGGCTTGAGCTCGGGAGTGCAAGTGAGGACTCCAGCTCGACTCCATAAATTACAATTAAACCCTATAAATTATATATTTATCAATTACTCTCATATTCAAAGTCTGAATAAGTTTAAACTTTTAAGAATTTATTGATATTATAATTGAGTTGAGTAGCAAGCTCAGAGTTTGAGCTTAGCTCAACAATAATTGAGCCAAACAGTGAGAAACTCACAAACGACGAATTACACCCCCCCCAAAAAAAAAAAACCGAGGTCAAAGAAATATGTTGTAAATAGATGATTTTAACAGTATTACAAGGAAAGCAGGTACAAACAACAGCAACAGCTAATCACTTGAATATGAATGACAGGTCACCTGAATTTCATGACAAAAATCAACAACAAAAGTCTGTTTAAAAATTATTGACAGGTTGGACCAGAATGAATAAGAGAACATTTCTCTTTCACAAAAAAAATACTTATAAAATTGTCTTTGTAACTCAAACAATTAAAAGGTACCATGAAACTGAGGGAAAGCAAATGCAATGTTGGAGAAGAAACAAGAGAGCAAGAACATGCAACATTTCAGAGACCGGTAAAATACAAACTTTATAATGAATTCTAACTACGCTAAACTGTCTATGATACAAAGACCAAGATCCTTGGGCATAAGGTTGTAAGATAAGGAGTAGCATGTTCCCTCCATATTTCCCAGCTTCATGAAAGATAAATTAGGGCAAAATGACACTCTCAACTTGCCTTTCCACTTTTCCAGCATTATAAAGGTTGAACCAACACAATAATTAGATTACTAACCCATAATTTAGTTAAGTATAAACAAATCAAATCATAAGTTCCCAGTGGCATCTGAAAACTGGTCATTGATTTTCTTTGATCATTTTCACAACTCTTAATTGCTTATCCAGGGATTCATCAAATTTCTTCCGTTTATCACAAGGACAAACTAATTCCATGGGTAATCCAAACATTCTTTTAACTTCAAAAACATTCTAAAAGATATCAGAAATCAGATTTCATACCTTGATGGCTACCTTCTGGCCTTTCTTGGCAACATCAACAGGTTTATGGTTATTTTCAACGGATGCAATTCGACCAATATCGATAAAGTCCCTTTGAGGAATGCAAATAGGAGTTCCAACCTGTATGAAATGCAGATAGAATCAGAGAACCTTACAACATATCAGCTTATTACACAAAATGACTTCTCATTCATTTTCACAAATTGGAAAGAGTTTAGTCAAACCAGCCTCTAAGCAACATATCTTCAGATGTGGAAATCTCATACAAACATTTATGCAAAACAAACACATATTAAGTGAACACTCTAAGATATTTTTATTCTTCATTCACCAAGAAGCTCACACGTAAGTGTCCTTGTTAAACGTTCGACAGTTTATACATGATCAGTGGTATATCACAGATTTTCACCTACCAAAACTAAACAGGAGAAAATATAAATTATAGTTTATACCTTTACTATGCCTTCAAGGACATCAACCCCCAACACAATTGGATCTTTCTTGTTAAACACGCAATTTGGTAAAATCTTGAGAACACATGGGAAGACTGCTTCATCAGCAGCTTCCCTTTTCTTCTCCTCCCTAAGATTGTCAATATAAGCCTTGAATTGATCAAATAGGTGGTAAATGATATCAGCAATGAAAATTTTCACACCAAGTTCATCCGCTAGTTCCCGAGACTCTGGTGTCACTTTGACATCAAATGCCAAGATAGTGGCATACTCCTTCTTCTTCTCAAGCATTACGCTGGCCTTCATGACATCCTTTTTGTGTACAGGGCCTATGTTTATACCACTGACAGGTATATTCACTTCAGGGGTCTTCAAAAATTCCAGCAAAGCTTCCAAAGAACCCAAGGTAGATGCTTGTACACAAACTCCCTCACCGCTTTTGTCAATCCTGCTCATGACTGATTTCATATCTTCCATAGCTTCTTCCTTGATATCATCCAAATCATCATCAGGACCAACCACGTATAGACCTGTGCCAGCAATAGCATGCTCCAGGCCCTGCATCAGGATATAGATCATGGTAAAACGGGGAAATCATTTTACAGAAGAAAACTCAAGATGCAAAGGAAGCAAATTGGTCTTAATGATTATATGTTATGAAAGTTATAAACACCTGAGCAGTGATCTTAATACCCTGTGCAGCCTTGATTTCTTTATGATGCAGATAAGTTCCCTGAAATCAGATAGACATTTCATCATCAGACACAATAAATGCTTAGAAAAACTTAGGACGCAAATACATTAGAATAATAGAATGATGTAATCAACTTTAAGAGATAATAAGATTCTTGTTTCTCATGCACAGTTTCATCTCTTGAATCAGTTACTCATATTTACATCCCATTCTCCACCCAACTTGTGACTACTCCCAAATACTATAGCACAAGATTCCACTGTGGAATAGAGCTAATGGTTGAAGGAGCACTAATACTTGTTGGTCTTGACATCAAATGTGTTATATGCACACTGTTCAATCCTGTAGTTTATTCACTATCATTAAAGCGGTTTAAATAGTATTGCAGCCTTAATACCTGAAAGTTAGAAAGCAAACCAACACAGATTTCCTGCATAGGTTGCCTTTCAAAGTATTTATAAACTTAATCGGTGAAATCAATGCAGTTGAAATCCAAATGCTTTATAAATGTGATGCAAGAAGAGCATGTAATGCTTCAGTGATTGATGTTTCTAAACGCATAAAGTAACAATATGCCTTTGTAAGATTCAGAAGTGTTACTTAGAAGAGAACAGAAATATATGACAGATAACGAAAAAATTTGATAAGAAAAAACCTTACCTTAACTCGGAGTTCCTTCATTGGATGGGGTGTCAATAAAGCTCGAATTGTGGTAACAATAGGTCCCTAAAAAAAATTTAGTCATGAGAATCTAGTAACAGTTTTTCATCAGATTTTCTGCGAAAATGGTGAGTGGATTTAACAATGCTTGCCTGCAAGCCACAAACAACAATTTGATCTCCCTCATGAAGCACGCCATTGACCAACACAACATCAATTGTTGTTCCATGGCCTTCAATTACCTTGACCTCCAACACCGTACACTGAAATGCAGTTCAACAAAGAATACAGACCACCCAAATTTTCATTTTCCAGATATTAGTTTTTTTCCCTAATGAAACACAAAATCTTATTCTCCAAATTATGGCCAAAAAGTAGCAAACAGTGAAAATAACATTGTACGTTTTCTTTTTTCGTTTTCAAGATCTATTCATCAAAACCAGAAAGCCCTTTGAGTTATCCTATCTTTTTAATTTATTTTTTATAATAAATTTGGATTTGATTTTTAAAATTATTAAAAATATTAATAAGGTATCTCAATATATTATAAATTAAAAAAAATTTTCTGTATTTTCTGAGAAAAAATTACTGAAATCTCTTTGTTGTTTTCACCTTCAAAATGTTATTTTTAGAAAATATTATTCAAAGCAATCTTAACTCTTAATAATTGTAGTTTTTTTTCTTTTCATTTTCAAGATCTATTTGTCAAAACCAGAAAGCCCTTGAGTCATTTCATCTCATTAATTAATTTTTTATAATAAATTTGAATATGATTTTTAAAATTATTAAAAATATGAATTACGTATCTCAATAAATTATAAATTAAAAACCAATTTCTGTTACCCAATCTGTTCTGTTATTTTCAAGTTCCAAATGTTATTTTTAGAAAACAATATTCAATGCAATCTTAAATCTCAAAACCAAAACATGGATTTTTTATTTAATTTTTGAAAAACATTTTGGAAATAATCCAAAGAATTCCCATGTTCACAATAAAGAGAAGCACTCCATAAGGCAATCATAAAATAAAAGAAACAAACCTGCACTTCATTACTGAAAGTAAGCTTCTCAACCATTGTTTTCTGAGTCCACTGAACCAGTAATAATAACAGATCTGGAATGCCTTCTCCACTGAAACATAACAAACCCAATATTTTTGAAGAACAATTGCAAAAATTAAGATTCAGGATTCAAAAAGCAATTCAACCCAAGGCTCAGTGTGGAGCCTGTGACATACGTAATAGCACTTGTTGGAACAATACTGAAAGTCTCTCCCATTTCTTTATTTTTGTAGTATAATTCAGTATTCAATCCTTGCTCTTTAAACTGCGTTATAATCTGCCAAACCAACAAGAAAGAAAAAAGATAATAAGAAGTAGAAACAGGACCTGCAAACACAGAAAACGAATGACAATAGAACTGACCAAATGTAAATCACCTGTACAAGCCTCATGTTAAATTCATTTTGTACATCTTTTGATTGTTGTTTCATGGATTTTATAATAGGAGCATTGCGAGTGGTTTTCCAACCATAGAGTCTGTCGACCTGCAAAAGTAAAAGATAATCAAACGGAAGCAATCATCAATCAGAAAAGGTAAAATAATGGTTACTCTAAAGATGAAAATATGAATTGAATCTAACCTTGTTCAATGCAATGATAAACTCTGTATTCCTCATTTTCAAAAGATTGAGTGACTCTATAGTTTGTGGCTCTAAGCCATGCATTATGTCAACCACCAAAATTGCAATATCACATAGCCCTGAACCACGTGATCGCAGATTTGTAAAAGATTCATGACCAGGGGTATCAATAACTAATAAACCTGGGACCTTCAATTTTGCATCAGCTTTCAATTCCTTGGTTCTCTCACGTAAGTTAACAGCGGGGAAGTACGTCGCACCAATCTGTTGAGTAATGCCCCCAGCCTCACCTTCCTGAACATGAGTACCTCGGATGCAATCCAGCAGCTTTGTTTTACCGGTGTCAACATGGCCCATGATACAGCAGATTGGGGAACGAAGATTTTCTTCAACCTCTTTAGAGGTAGCATCTGCACTTGGTGCTTTAGTCTTAGCTCCAGCCTCTTTCCTCTTAGTCTTGTCTGCAACTTCAACATCAGGCAGGCTTTCCTTATTCTCAGCATCTTGCGATTTCATCGATTGCACAGGCATGGCTCTCTTGGCTGCAACTTGGGCTGTAAAATGAAAAATAAAGCAAGCTTATTTATGTGAGGCAAAAGATGGCGAGAACAAGGAAAAAAGAAACTCCAAATGCCATAAAAAGGATCAACTTTACCTGTCTTACTCTCTTTCTTTACACCAGGTTCCGGCCCAGAATCAACCTCTTCATCATCAAATGTGCCTTTGACATTAAGATTAACATCATCCCAGCTCTTTGCGTCCCAATCCATATCATCATCTTCCTCTTCATTTCCATTTTGCTCAGACACATCAACAACTTCTGGCTTCTCTTCCAAGGTCAATGATTCCCCTTCTTCGACCTTCTTTGTTTTCGAAGAATCCAACTCACCAATGGTTTCCAGCGGCTCTTGCTCTTTTTCTTTTCTTTCTGCAATCTCCTCCACCTTAGAAGATGCAGCACCATTTGCTTGATGGTGAGCTGGTTTTGACTTCTTTGTCTGGTATTTGGGCCTTTTTGGTTGTGCACTTTCCTTGTCACCAGCAGGGAGAGCAATTCCTGCATTAGCCAGTATCCGGTTTCTCATAGCTTCCAACCGACGAGCTTCTTCCTTCTGCTTCCCTGTTAAAAGCTTGCCTTCCTGTTTCTTCTTCAGGAGCTTCTCCTTTTCCTTTTCCTTCTTCCTACGTTTAGCCTCTTCTGCTTGCCTCTCAAGTTCTGCTTGCCTTCTTCGCTCCTCTTCTTCCTTCCTCATCCTTTCCTCTTCTTCCCTTTTCTTCCTCTCCTCAGCTTCTTTTCGTCTAGCAAGTGCTTCCTGCATCTCTCTCACTTGCTTTGAAACTTTAGGTCCTTTATTCTTCCCATCAACCTTTTTGGGTTCTGCTTCCAGTGTTTCTTCTGCTGCTGCAACAGCAGCAGCAGCCGCAGCTGCCTTCTTCTCTTTTTCCTTCTCCTTCTTCTTTTTTCTCTTCTTTGCAGCAGCAGACTCCTCTTTTTCTTCCTCCTCTTCCTTCTCATCAGCAGCATCTGCCGGTTGAACTGATTCAACCAGTTCAGGAGGCTGAACTTGTACTTTCTCATCTTGCGGAGGAATAGTGACGGGTTTCAAAGTGGCAGGTGCTTCACCGAGCTCTGCAAGGATCTTATCCAAATCATCCTCTTCTTGAGCTGTCCTTCCACTCTTCTTTTTCTTCTTCTTACTCTTTGATGTCTCTGCCACCTCTTCCTTCTTACTAACCTTAGAATCATTAGAGTCAATATGACTAGTTCCCACAATCTGTTGTTCTGATTCAACTGCATCTGTAGCATCACTCCCAAGTCCAGATTCTTTACCCAATGAAGCAAAAGCACTATTACTCTTCTTCTTAGAAGACTTCTTCTTACCCGTAAATGAAATTACAGGTTCATCTTCATCCTCAACTTTAGTAGGTTCATCATCATCATTTTCCTCATCGAGCAATACTGCACTAAATGAAACACCACTTTTCTTTGAAGACTTTGACGACTTCTTTTTCTTCCCAGAGAAAGTAATTGGTCCAACATCATCATCCTCATCTTTCCTCTCCTCCTCATCAACAGCTTCATCATCATCGAGCCCCGCAAATGTAGAAGCTGCAAACATACTCCCACCCCCCTTTTTGTCATCCTTCTTTGACTTCTTATTCCCTTTAAAAGAAATTTCCGGCACATCATCCTTGTCATCTTTACTCTCCTCGACAACATTATCATTATCAACTACCTCGCTTTCACCTTCACTAGTACTATCAATCGCATCAAAAGCTGATGCTGTAAACAAACTACCACTCTTTTTCCCACCTTTCTTCGATGGCTTCTTTTTACCAGTGAAACTAACTACAGAATCATCCTCTGCCTCACTATCTTTACTCCCATTATCATCTTCCTCTTCAAGTGACCCAAAAACTGATGATGAAAAAACACTATTCCCACCTTTCTTCCCCTTAGACTTCTTTTTAGTACTAGTCTCAATTGCCTCAACATCATCCTTTTCCTCCCCATCCAAATCATCGTCATCGTCATCATCTTTTCTAGAACCTTTTTTATTTGCCTTTTTACCCTTCTTTTTCCCAGTAATCACCACCTTCTCTTCTTGAGCTGGTGACTCCTCAGACAGTTCAGTACCAATAGAGTACTCATCATCATCAATAACAACCGCCTTCTTCTTAGATTTTCCGCCACCGCCCTGGGCGGCAACAGGCGCGTTGTTCTCATCGTCTCTCGCTGTTGGCTTCTTTCTACCCATCGAAATTCAGGGTTTAACTCGACAAATTTCAGTTAAATCCGATCAACTTAAGTCTCTAAAAATCGGAATCTCAGAATCCCAGTCAATATCAAAAATGAAAATAAAAAAGAATCAAGAAACGTGCGTATATAAAATATTGCACACAATCGGGTACAAATATGAATAAAGTTAAATTATATAAAACATAATAAAAAACAAAGCAAGGAAATGAATCGAAATCTGTATATTTTTTGTGATAGGGAAAGAGAAAGGGAGAGAAAGAGAGCTAACTTGAAGCGATAGCGACGAAAGGAAGAGCAGAAAGTGATTGAAGATTGAAGAGAGAGACGAGAAGCATAAAGTTTATCTGTAAGTATTTAAGGCGTTTTTTTTTTTTTTTAATTTTAAGTTTTGGGCCGCTGGTCAAGCGAAGAAGAGAAGGAGACAAGGAGAAATTTTATGTTAGAGAAAGCAAAAAATGCGTACCTAGGGTTGTCCATGGGCCGGGTTGAAGTAACCCTCGATTGCATCCGGAATAAAATTCCTATCACTGTTTTTTTAAATTTGTTTATGAGTTGGACTGAATAAATAAAACAAAAATATTTCTGATATCCATTTTATTTATTATATTTATGAATAAATTTATCTTTTATCAATAATTGAAGAAAAATATTTTGTGTATATATTTTTATATTATTTAATTATATAATAATATATTATTTATGTATATAAAATTATATTCAAATTGAATTTATTCAAATTTAAACTAAGCTCAAATGAGCTTAAACCTAAGAGTTCAATTTTTTCGAACTCAAATTCGAGCTTAAATTTTAAGGTTGTTCAACTTATCAAATTCATAAATTTGAAAAATTTGAAATAAATCAATTAAAATAATTTTATTTTGATTAATATATATCAAAATAATATTATTTTTGTACTAAATTGAACCCAATTCTTTTCAAACTAATTGAATTCAAATACTTTTAAAACAAATTCAAATTTGACACAAACTCAAATCGTGTCAAACACGAGAAGGGCTCTGTTTTAATCCAGCCTTCCGTGGACCCAACTTTGAATTGATAATGTCTATCTTTTTTTTTTATTTTTCACAAATGATAAATTAGATGTTCCAAAGGATAAAAAATTGGTCGCTTTCTTAAGGTTCAATATTCTCTATAAGATTTTAGAAATCATAAAAATATTTTTGTATTTTTTAAAAATTATTAACGTACTATTATAAATTATAATATGCTGAATTAATGAATGTTTGCCTGATTATCTTTTTGTTACATGTTTTATCACGAAAGTTTAATTATAGAAGAATTTCTATAATTATATTAACCATATAAAATTTAAAAGTATAAAGTTTTTGTACCGATGTAATTCCCTAGTTATCTCTCAAAAGGGATAGGATAAGAAGAGCTGACGTTATGATGTCTAAATATAGGCCAAAGACTATTTTTTATCCAAAGTATTCTCTTATTTCACGTTTTTATTTCTAAATTTTGAAAATTTCATTTATTCATTCATGAGTAATTAAAGTTAATGAAACTTTAATAGCTTAAAATTTTATTTCTTTTTTCTTCTTAAAACCCTAAAAACTAATAATTTCTTTTATATGTCAAGTTTTAAAAAATGATATTTCTCCCCTAGGGTTTAGTTTTCAAACTCTGATGCATCTCCGATAGCATCTCCTTTCTCTTCCTCAGACGATCACTCTCTCACTATATTCCCCTCTGGCCAGCAGTCCTAAACCCACCATCTTCTTCTCCCCGTCGGGAAAGACAAACAACTTCATCTTCCTAATGAAGCTAAGATTTATTTTTGACGTCAATTGACGTTATACAAGCTTCCAAACGAGAGAATCTTGGTTGTTGGAGGGAGATGAGGCATCGAGAGATATTTATCACCGACGATGGGATTAGATTTAGCATCAAAGATATGAAAACTAAACCCTAGGGGAAAATTGTTATTTTTTAAAACTTGGGTTAGGAGAAAACTTTTAGTTTTTAAAGTTTAGGGGAGGAAAAAAAAATTAAATTTTAGTTTATTTTTAATATTATAGATAAAATAATGTTTTTACCCCTAAAATTGTTAATTTTAACAACTCATAGGTAGATGTTTAAGATTTTCAAAATTAACGAATGAGAATTTGAGATAAAATGATACTTTTGGTGGGAATAAGTCCTTTGGCCATAGATATAATAATAAAAGGCCAAAAAACTAATTCCCACCTAAGGTTTAGTGTATTTTAAACTCTCATATGTTAACTTTTAAAAACTTAAATACTCACTTATCTATTAAATTTTACTATTATTGTTAAGGGCAAAATCGTTATTTAGATATTTTATTCAAAGAAAAAATTTATTTTCCCACCTTAGTTTTGAAAACTAACAAATCTTTCTTAGTTTCATATTTTCCAAGTTTAAAAACTTACTCACCCCCCCTCCCTCCCTCCCTCCCTCCCTCCCTCCAAGTCTAGGGTTTGCAACCTCCATATTTTCTCATTTATAGTCGTCCCCCAGCCTTCTAAAAAATTTAATCCCACTTCACCTTCAGTTTCCAGATCACTGCTAATGACCTTTTCCATCTATCTTTGGCATCCCCTCTACCAAACACAAGCCACCAAAGTTCATCTCCCTACCATTTCTCTCCTATCTGGAGCAATAAGAGAGAAAGACAACAATCACTAATCTATTTGCAAGCGAGTAGGTTCTTGATTCATGCCAACATGAGTCATCAAGGAGGTCAACAACAAGAACAGAATTGACTAACAAACTAAAACCCTAAATCCTTCTCCCTAGTGACTCGCATTGGTGCTAATTTAGCCAAAATTAAATGACAAATCTCACTCGATTTTGATAAGATTTTGTATCAGACGAGAAAGAACTGGTAATGGGATGGACACTGATAATAATCTAGAAATTGAAGGTGAAATAGGGATGAAACTAAAATTTTTTAAAACGCTGAGAGACAACTATAAATGAAAAAAATATGAAGATTGTAAACTCTATACTTGAGAGAGAGAGGGGGGGCGGGAGGCACGAAGAGAATTAGTTTTTAAACTTGAAAAATCTAACACTAAAGAAAAATTATTAGTTTTTAAAACTAAAGTAAAAAAAATAATTTTTTTAAATAAATCTTTAAATAATAATTTTATCCTAACAATATCGGTAAAATTTAATATACCGATAATATTTAAGTTTTTTAAAAGCTAGCAAGTAAAAGTTTGCAAGTACACTAAACTTTGGGTGGGACTAAGTCTTTTGGCCTAAATAAGACAAAGAAACCTATGATCAATTAATCACCCAAGAGCTTCTTCGCTGCAACAATTACTCAGATAAGATGCTGAAGCTGGAGTGTAATTTACCCCAACAAGAACAAATTTATATAAATTTTTATTCCAAATTGACCATTCTCAAACCGAAATTGGTAGGCAAGAAAACCTGTAAACATCACAATTTATTACTGCAAAAAGTACTTGCATATTATTAACCATGTTTATTATTTACTGCTACCATAACTGTTTCATAGCATTTTCTCCAAACAAACAAGAGTATAATTGAGATTATTAGGCAAACATATCAAACCAGCAGTAAAAAGTTCTCTTATTCCAGGTCAAAAAGATTCAGTTCCGGAGGAAAGGCTCTAAGAAACAGCAGCAAATGCCAAAATAGATATAGTTTTTGGTTGCAGAATGACCCAATAAAGAATTCTGCCATTTTAGCTGACAGTACCAAGAATAAAAAGAAAACAGTGAGATAGCCCCAGTTACCACTTAATTACTTCAGTTTCAAAAACAGCTTTGGTGCCACCTGCAAACCAGAAAACCATGAAAACCGAGTTCAGCTCTTGGCTTAGAACAATCTTAATGAATAATGAATGTCATAAATGATGTATAGAAGTCTTACACATTTATCAATACATGACAAGTAGTCAAAGTACTGTCCAGTACAGTGTTTGTGGCCACTTTCATCGCCTTCAATCCTCTTTTTACATGCCTGGAATAAGGAGCATGGTTTCAGATTGCTACAACAGAAACAACCATATGCTAAAAGAGAGCAATGCTCCTTTCTTCAAATCCATTGAAAACTTCAAATATTTAAAAAAAAAAAAAACAATAGTGAATCTGATTGATCATTCATTGCTTAATCTTGTTTTTGCTACCCTAAATTTCTAAAACAGTCGAGGTAACGGCTGAAACAAAAACAGAAACAGTTCATGAAACAATTCTGGGCAACAAATCGAAGGAGAAAACAATTCAAGCTATGGTATTGAATATTTAATATCATTGCCATATAAAAATAAAATATTAGACAGCTAAAGAATCCAGTGACAAAAACTCCATATTCTCAATGAATGCATATTCAACAATCTAATGAAGTTGAAGTGGATGCAGCAATAACTGGTAACCAGTGAGGCAAGATCCAAAGCATAATGCAGCATTATCACTATAGTTCATGGAAATTGAAACAAGTTGCTTGATTGTGCTACGAGCAAGCTGGAAGCATCATTCAAAGTTTTGCAGGCTATTTGCTTTCATCTAATTAAGCAAAATGAATGATGCCAAACACTTCAAAAATATTAAAAAATTTTAAGTTCCAATTGGAACTTAAAAACATGATGAATACATTTATAAAATTAGCAGACATGGTAGAAAAACCACAATGTAAAAGCACAAAAAGAATTTAAAAAAAGGTCATAGGGATGCTATAAAACATGTTAAGATTCCACTATGCAGTGCTTCACCTCATATTCAATTAAAGGCTTCACACATTTAGGCTTGCAAGCATCTTCAAGATACTTCTTTGGATCAACAACATCCTCATCCGCCCTAAATTGAATTGAAAGACAGACAAATCAATTAGCAAATGCAAAAATATGTCAGTTCAAACACAAAAATTTTCATAACCACAAAATAATATTGTATCAACTACAAAGAAATACAACCATGATAGTCCAAAGACTACATAAGAACTAGAGAAAAAATTATTTATACATACATATCTACATTCAGTTTCAGAGCTCTAATATTGTACAATTGAAGAAGGCTCAATCAAGAATCTCAATATGCAATATCCAATGCCCCTTTCATCCAAGAATGTACTAGTATTTAGTAATACGAGAATGAAAACCTACGCTATATCTCAATCCTTAATGATATCTCATGTGCAAATCAGATTACAACTTCAGAAGAAACTTTTATCAGCATTCAAGGTTTGATGGGTTTTGCCATAGTCCACCTATTATTTTCTATGGAGGCATTTTAGTTTCGGTCTAGAACAAACAAATGCTTGGCTATGCAATTGTGTGGTGATGTGGCCTATTGTTACAGTGATTTTTTTGGAATAACTTAAAATATTTGGCTTTGCATAGGCTTGTGTTTCTTAAAAGTTTATAGAAACTCCTTTCTACTCAATAATCAAATTTCCTACCTAGCAACAGTTTTATGCTCCCAGTTTTCTAGTTTATGTTCATGGATTATGCGATAAGATTCTTACTTTTATTTAGAATCCCATATTCTTCTTGACCATTGGTCAGTAAATTTTTGTGGGCTCTTTGTTCCACAGAGAGAATCCGAGTCAAGGGAAACTCTAATGTTTGTTCATATCAGTACTTTCCCTCGCTATGCAGTCTGACTCAACTTCTAGTGCTCTCCAAATACATATATTAGCAGACAAAAACTCATAACAAACTGGCACACCGCGAGACACATATGATAAGTTCGTACAGAGAAATTTTGCTCTCTACATTCTACCTAGATTATAAAACAAGATGATTAAGCGACGAAATTCAAATGAAATTATCCAAAATCTCTCAACAGCATCCAAAAATTCATTTGTCAATAATCACAGTTTTAACATAAACACAAAAACGAAATACTCACATTGTGTAGAATACGACGTCGAAAACGACTAAATCCAAAACAATCTCTATATATTTCCTGCAATAAAAATTAAAAAATAAATTTTAAATTCTACACATATATTTCCACTCAATTAGCGCAATAATCAATTCAGATCTGCGATAATTAATTCAGATCTACAATCAACGTTAGGGAAGTTTGAATTTAACTGCAGAATTGAGCTTAATCGAGATTAATTAGAAGGATTTGGAATGAGACAACCATCAAAACCTGGTTTGCTGAGAAGCTGGAACCGGCGGCTCGTGCGCTGCGAAAGCTAGTTCTCGTAGTCGCGGCAAGTTAGAGTTATATTACATCACGAGACCATTGAATGGCCCAGGCCAAGCCGGGCCGGGCGGTTATTCTCAGCTTTAACGATGAAACTGGCCAGGCCCAGTACAATGGTTTTTTATTTTCATCTTCTCAGGTTTATTTTAGAGATATTAATAAAATAATAAAAATAAGGGATTTATAGAAACAGCAGTGTTATTTACACAAATAATAATATATTATTATATGATTAAATAGTTAAAAATTAAAGATAAAATAATACTCAATCAAATAATGATTTACAAAAATTGTACATATAGTATTATTGTTATAGAAAGCACTCAAGCAGCCAACTATTCTTTGTTGTATTCATACAATCAACTAATTTAATTAAACACGGTTTTGCTCTAATTTCTAATATTCCAATAAAACCCTAAAATAAAAACTCTATCTTTATCGATCTTTAACTCTAATTTACAATATCTCATATTTAGAACCTGAAATCAAGTAAAATTTTCATTACATCAAGGAAATAAAGTCAATATTAACTTTAGATTATTGATAACACTATGTACCTTTATAATGACTATTAATTTCGATACTAATAATATGTAATTATATTATTTGGTGATTTTGAATTAAAAATAAAGTAACACATAATCACATGACAACGCGTCATTATTATATGTCATAGAGTAATTAGTTAGACATCTCAGATGTCAAGAGAGAATAGAAAACAACTATCTAGGTTGTCAAGAACACATGATTAGTAAATAAACGTCATAATATTTATGTTTGAATATAGTGCCCCGATAAGTCACATTGTTTTCACACTCACGCATTCCCTTATGTTGTTTTATAGGTATGAGAGGATACATGCAGGGTATGCAGGAGATACAACAATCTAGTTAGCACGAGAGTTGCATGAGAAGGGACCAAGTTTATGTTTTATGTATTTTGAGTATTTTCGATTGTGTTGATGAATTAGTTTTCGAACCTACTTCAGATTATGCATACTTGATTATGGTTGTAATTTATTATGGTTGTGATGTGATTCGAACATGATTGTGATTTATGTTTTAATGTATATAGATATTACATGACACATTTTTACAATTATTTAAGTATTATTTATCATGCTTGAATTTAAGAGTTAAATTTCATTGTATGTTAAGGTTGATGCATGTTACAAAGTTTAAGTTAGCACATCTCTTTGAATCTATATTCCTATTAAAGGTGTTTATCCAAAGAGGAGTGTTACAATGTACACTAAAAAGAATACTTTGGTATGATAAAACTACTATCTAACAACTTTTATAACTATCCAACAAACATATCAATGCACTCCAAGGAAAATAGTTTGACTTAATAAAGTCATTATTCTAAATGATCGAATGCCCTAAGAGAGAGGGTGAATAAGGCAATTTAAATTTTTTTTTGCCAAATTAAAAAATTAAATTAATTTATGCAACTTAACGAATGTTAATTATTTTTAATGTAATTTATAAAAATGTTAAGAGATATTTCAAATAATTAGCACAATCAAAATAAAATAAGATAAAATATAAGTTTGAGGGATGAGAAAATCAAACACGCAATGTACAGTGGTTCGACGTAACCTAACCTATGTTCACTTCTCCAAGTTATCTCTTTTGGAGTATTCCACTAATCCTTGGTTGACAAAACTCTAACGAGACATTTATCCATAATACAAATAACTTTCAAGGTATTATTAACCTTTACAAGAACTAGATCTCACTTTCTCTCTCTAAAAAAATTTTCTAATCTCAACAAAAGTGAAACTCACTCTTTTATAACACAAATTTGTAAGAATGTAAAATATAATCTCTCTCAAAGAGTGTATATGAAAGTTTTTACTTAGTATAATCCAACACAATTGTATTCAGGAAAATGAATAAGTAAGAGTTTTAATTAAAGAGAAGAATTTGCAAGTAAATAACTCAATACTAATTTGTTCTTAAATGTATGAAAGTTTTAACTTACAAAAGTAGTTTCCAAGTGGATTTGATTGTGTTTATTGTTGAATCTTAATATTTTGATGATGATAAAAATCTAAGTTTAATTTACTAATATATCCAAAGAATGCTAGAGTGCATTACAAGATAGACAAAGTGTGAAATTTGTAAATAAAAATGAAGCAAAAAAATATTTGTAAAAGTTGATCGTACCTATCCCATGACCAAATCATGCATTAACCGTTCAGTCTTCTGGAAATAAAATATTCCGAAAAGAGCAAAATTTTCCAACCATGACCCAAATTAAATATTAATTGTTTTAAATATTAATTAGTTGACTAATGCATTTAAATATTATTACTTTTAAACTTATGCATTAAATGTCTCAGTTGCAACATTTGAAAATTGTCCCACCTATAATGTCTCTCTTCACATATTGTTGTCAAGTGTCGTCCCTAACCAATGTCATATTGCCATGTGTCCAAGAAAGCTTTCAATCTATTGTTTATTGACATGTGTTCAATTCCATTAAATGTCCTAGTTAGGACATTTGAAAATTATCCCACCCATGACATCTCTCTTCATATATTGTTGTCAAGTGTCACCTCTAACCAATGTCTTGCCGCTATGTGTCCAAAAAAGCTTCAAATCCATTGTTTATTGCCATGTGTCTAATTTCATTAAATTTCCCAGAGACATTTGAAAAACTTCACAACCATGACATTTTTTTCATCTGTATTGCTATCAAATGTTGTCTCCTAATTGTTAAATGCATCACTGCCCATGTTCAAATATTTATTGTCCTGTCAATCCATGCTGAAAATTATCCCAACTATGACATGGAATCCAGTATAAGTATGACACGTGTAAAGTTTGTCCCTCCTGTGTAGTTTTTTAAAACTTCCCAGCTATGTCGTTCTTAAAATCAAACTCGTACTTCAACCGTACGCAAGCCGACCTATACTCGTTCAAGCTCTTGGATTGTTTTTTTTAAACATAGAAATAAAGCAAGCCACTCATGACACAATTTTGCTACCCGTGTTGAAAGTTATCTATTGAAGCATTTAAACTTATCAATTGCAACTTTGATTGAGGTTTTTTTTTTTTGTCAAATTTTTTTCAGACCACTATTGACAGAAACTCAACCCAACGAAAATCAAATAGCTCTATAAAATGGTTTCAAATTGAAAAGCAAAAGTAGATGAAAAAAGAGAAGAAAAATCAAAAGAAGTTGAAAAGAAAAACAAAAAAAAGTTATTACTCTGATTTCTTTGTAACTCTCGTTAAGTTTCAAACTTTTATTCATTGAGAGTTCTAGGCATTTGAACTTGTATTGACAGCCTTAGAGAGGCATTAGTACTTTTATATCTTATAATTAAACATTATAGGCACAATCTTATATCAACTAGTGTAGTGGGCGAAATCTCATATATACTACCTGTAAAAAATTCTTCAAGAGATAGTGAAACTTCAAGGCGGTTTGCTTAGACAAGTGGACATAAAAGGCTTGCAAGAGAAAACTTTGAACCACTTTAAATGAGTATTTCTGCAACTCAATCTCTTTAAATATTGTCTATTATTATTGTTATTTATTGTTGTAATTGTGGTTGTTAATATTGTCATTTATTACTGCTACTCTTATTTATTTCTGCTTATTATTTATCTCTGTTGCTGCTGTTGTTTATTTCTGTTTTAAAGTTTATTACTGTTGAATTTATTGTTGGTGTTTCAGTTGTGTGGTTTGTAAAGTTTGCTCTGGAATTTGTTATAGTGTATCATTTAATTTTTTTTTAAAACCTATTCACCGCCCTCTAAGTTCACATTAGCCATTACAAAAGTGTTTAACAATTGGTATAAGAGCTTGGACTCTAGTTTTATTAAAATCTAACAATTTTTAGATAAATAATCTTATTTTTTAATGGCTAATACACCTACTCTGATTTTTGCTAAAGGGCAATGCACCACTAGGTCCCCCTTATTTTGTGGAACAAATTATACTCAATGGAAAATTAGAATGAGGCTTTCGTAATATCCTCAGGTACATTTCAGGCGCATATATATCTTTTGGCCCTACTTTGAGACATTTCCAAGTTTAAATATACATGTCCAAATCTATGTGGATATATATATATATATATATATATATATATATATATATATATATATATATATATAAAAAAACAAAAAAAAAAAAAAAAAAAAAAAAGTAAAGAAAAACTACAAAAAAAAGACAAAAGCTAAACTAAATATGTATGTAGATATATAAAGGGATAAAAGACAAAATTTAGGCACTTTCATCTCTTCTCCCATTCTTTCCAGAAGCTTAGCCTTCTTCATGCTTTTTTCTTTGTTTTGGAAGACACGTAGGGAAAGAAAAGAAAATGAAGCACTTTGGAAGCCTTGGTAATCAAAAGGTCTCTTTCTTTTCCCTTTACCTATGTTTATATATATTGAATGCATGTTATATGAATATTTTAGTGTGTTTTGCTGTTGATTTATGGTGGTTTGATGATAAGAGAAGGAAGACAAAGAGGAGGGAGCCAACCCAGCAAAGATTGGCTTAAAACAAGGTAAGGGGAATCATTATTAGTATGTTTTATGCTTTTGGTTCCTTGACTCTATGTTATAAATGATGATTTTGAAATTGAGAAATGTTGTTTTGCCATTTGAGATATCTATGTGTGTTAGTTTGTTTATGATAGAGAATTGGATAATATTTATAATTTTGCCACTAATTTCATCCCACATTTTGATTGTCTTATCTGATGAATCATGAGTGCTATTATACTTATTGGAAATCTCTTTGAATTCTCCTTTCAATAATATATAACTTGTATGAATTAGAGACCCTTTGGATTGTTAATTGCATGAACAAAAAAACTGTCTTACTAAATAAACAGTGAATAAAATTTTTTGCCACTGATTTCATCTCACGTTTTGACTGTCTTATCTAATGAATCATGAGTGTTATTATAGCTTGTTGGAAAGCTCTTTGAATTCTCTTTTCAATAGTATATAACTTGTATGAATTAGAGACTATTTGGACTATTAAATTGCATGAAAAAAAAGACTATCTTACCAAATAAACAGTAAATACAGTTTTTTGTTATAGATTTTTGGAAATCTCTTTGAATTCTCCTTTCAATAATATATAGCTTGTATGAATTAGAGACCCTTTGGATTGTTAAATTGCATAAACAAAAAAACTGTCTTATCAAATAAACAGTGAATATAATTTTTTGCCACTGATTTCATCTCATGTTTTGATTGTCTTATCTGATGAATCATGAGTTCTATTATAGTTTGTTGGAATTCTCTTTGAATTCTCTTTTCAATAATATATAACTTGTATGAATTAGAGGCCATTTGGACTATTAAATTACATGAACAAAAAGACTATCTTACCAAATAAACAGTAAATACAATTTTTTGTTATTGATTTCACCCATGTTTTGACTGTCTTATCTGATGAATCATGAGTGTTGTTATAGCTTTTTGGAAAACCCTTTGAATCCTCTTTTCAATTATATATAGTTTGTATGAATTAGAGACCGTTTGAATTGTTAGATTGCATGAACAAAAAGACTACTCTACCAAATGAACAGTCTAATGAACAGTAATTTACAGTTTTGGAAAGAAAGAAAGAAAGAAAAGGAGAAGAAAAAGAAAAGAAAGAAAAGAAAAGAAAAGAAAGAAAGAAGAGAAAAAAAAAAGAAAAACAAAAAAAAGAATTTGGGGCTCAGGATTTAAGCGTCCCAAGAGTATGCTCTGGTGGGTTATAGATAGTTTTAGATGGAAGCAAGATTAGTAAGATATAACGCACACATACATGTTATAAACTATAAAGGGGTACTTTATACTATATTGCTCGCAGTAGGGCACGTTCGTAGTAGGACATAGACCTATAGTAGCGTCCATTCACAGTAGAACATGCTTGTAGTAAAACATAATTCAGATTCAGAAATGGTATAGTGAGAGAAAGGAAGAGAGCTCGAACTTAGAAAAGTGTCAAATCCTTATAATCAACTTCCAGAAATATCAAATGGACACTAGATGGGACAAACCCCAAATAGTAAAGAATGAACTAGATTATCCCCTCGATTCTTTATAGAGGTTTTGATGTGAGATTGAGTCCAAGAGTGAGTTAGAACAGGAAATGAGTAGTTTACTTCATTATTTCCTCTTATTGAGTGTTCTTATCTCTCACTTCCTTTTCTTTCATGATTACAGGTACAAGTGATCGAGATAGTTGCGAGACAGGGTCAGGTCAGCGAAGATAGATCCGACTAAAATAGATTATCTCTGGTTTATGTTACATGCGTACAATCGTATGTTATTGTTGACTTTTGACATTCTTGAGATGGTTATATAATTGTATATGATTACTCCATATTTTCAAATGCTTTTCGATGAGTTTTTATATGTGATATATACATTTTTTATTTGCTTCTGGATTTCTAGTTTTCTTAGAATAATTTCATAACACTTTTAGTGACAAGTCATTTTTAAATTTGTTTTAAAATAATCGCTCTAGATATTAATTTGTAATATTTTTCCTCCGAAAGACAACATTTCTAGGGAGGGATGTTACATCTTCATGTTAGGTTTATTGACTTTAAACTATGGAGAATTATTGAACATGGTGATTTAGTGCCAATAGACCCTAAAACTAATAAACCTAAAAATGAAATAGATTTTAATAATGAGGATGAAAAGATGATGAGCTTAAATGCTAAAGCTATTAACATCTTGTTTTGTGCTCTTAAAAATACAAAATTTAATAGGGTATCGGCTTGTGAGTCCACTAAAGAAGTTTGGACGATACTTCAAACCACATATGAAGGAACAAGCCAAATTAAAGAATCAAAGATTGAGCTTCTTTTTTAGGAATATGAGTTATTCGAAATGAAATCTGGAGAAAATATAACCGATATGTACAAACGGTTCTCTAACTTAGTGAATGATCTCAAAAAGCTTGGAAAAGGGTTTGAGACGATTAAATTAGTAAAAAAGATTTTGAAATCATTACCAGATTCGTGGACCATGAAAGTAATGGCTATTGAGAAGTCTAAGGATCTTAGAAAGATCGGAATGGATGAACTCATAAGAAGTCGTATTACCTATGAAATAAAGAGAAAACCAAAGGAAGAAGCAGTTAAGGCTAAAAGAGATAATACATTGAAAGTTGTGGTTGAAAAGGAAGAGGAAGATAATTCTTCCATGGATAAAGATGATGTAAGTCTCTTGGCTAGAAAGTTTAGCAAATTTCTATTAAGATCAAAGAGGAACAAAGGAAAAGGGTGAAAAGATAGGACATTTATAGAAATGACAAGAACCATGCCATATGAAAATGATTTGCCTAAGTATTTTTGAGGTGAAGCCATTAATACTTCGTGTTACATTATAAATAGGGTCATGATTAAGTCAATTCTCAAGAAAACTCCTTATGAGTTATTCAAAGGAAAACAACCTAATATTGCATATTTTCATCCATTTGGGTGCAAATGTTTTGTGTTAAATAATGGTAAAGATAACTTAGGAAAATTTGATGCCAAATCGGATGAAACAATTTTTCTAGGTTACTCTTCCTCATCCAAAGCATATAAAGTCTCTTAGTTAAAGAATTTATCCATATGGTATTCGATGAATCTCCTAAATGTGTAGATAATAGAAATGAAGATGAAGTCATTAAACTTATTGAGGATCTATAAATCAAGGACTCATCTCAACCAAAAGAAGAGAAAAAAGATCATCAAGTTGAGGTTGAAGACCAAAAGAATGAACTCATACAACCTCAAGAACTACAAAGAGAAATCTCATATCTAGGGGTGAAAGGTGAAGTGAAAAAAGAAAGGATTATTGGAGACCTTACCGAAGGAGTAAAAACTAGAGCTTCATTGAGAAACATATGCCAATTTATGGCATTCTTGTCACAAACGGAGCCTAAGAAGGTAGAAAAAGCTCTTAAAGATGAAAGTTAAATGCTTGCAATGCAAGAAGAATTTGACTAATTTGAGAGTAGTAATGTTTGGGAACTAGTTCCAAGGCCAACGGATCATCCCACCATCGATATAAAATGGGTATATTGAAACAAAGTGGATAAGTCTGGCATTGTTATTTGAAACAAGGCAAGACTAGTTGCTCAAAGGTACTTTTAAGAGGAAGGTATTGACTTTAATGAAACTTATGCACTCGTAGCTAGATTAGAAACAATTAGGATGTTGCTTACATATGCATGCCATTTTGATTTCAAATTATTTCAAATGGATGTTAAAAGTGTTTTTTTAAATGGTTTTATTCAAGAAGAGGTCTATGTTGAACAACCTCCCGATTTCGAAAATCATGAATTTTCAAATCATGTGTTTAGATTAAAAAAGGCTTTATATTGTTTGAAATAAGCTCCTAGAGCTTGGTATGAAAGATTAAGTATTTTCTTAATTGAAAAGGGTTTTTCAAAAGAAAAAGTGGATACTTTCTTATTTACAAAAAGGCATATAAAAGACATTTTGATTGTTCAAATTTATGTTGATTACATATCTCTGGTGCTACTAATGAGTCTCTTTGTAGAGAGTTTTCTAAAATAATACAAGGTGAGTTTGAAATAAGTATGATAGGAAAGCTTAATTACTTCCTAGGACTTCAAATCAAACTAACAAAGAAAGAGATTTTGCTTAACCAAGCCAAATATGTCAAAGACCTTATCAAAAAGTTTAACATGCTCTTCTCTAAAATTAGATATGGATGATAGAGGTAAAAATGTTGAAATCAAAGCATATAGAAACATGATAGGTGCATTGTTATATTTAACCGCATCTAGACCCGATATCATATTTAGTGTATGCATGTGTGCATGTTTTTAGGCGAATTCTAAGGAATCACATTTAAATGTAGTGAAACGAATCATGAGATACTTAAAGGGAACCTAAAATGTTGGTTTATGGTACTCAAAGGGATCCTCATTCGAATTACGAGCATTTTTAGAGGTCGATTTCAGATGATATCGAATAGATAAGAAAAGCACAAGTGGCACTTGTCATTTTTTAGGTAACATGTTTGTCTCTTAGTTTTTAAAGAAACAAAATTTAGTGGCAACATCTACTATGGAAGTTAAATATGTTTCTGCGGCTAGTTGTTGTGCACAACTCTTATGGATGAAACAATAACTTATCGATTTTGGTTTTGAAATGAAAAACATCTCAATATGTTATGATAATACAAGTGTTATTCAACTTTTCAAAAATCTTATCTTGTATTCTAGAACAAAACATATAGATATTAGATCTAATTTTTTGCGTGATCATGTTAGTAAAGATAATATTCAAATTGAACTTATTGATACTAACAATCAACTTGCTGATATTTTTACTAAGCCTCTTGATAAGGATCATTTTTGTTTTATTCGAAGGAAGCTTGGTATGATTAACGCAAATCCAGTAAGTATTTAATGCTCTTATTCATATAAATTTGTGATAGTGATATCTTGTTTGATTATGATATTGATTATGTGATGTTTGTGCTTATTAAGATGAAAGTTGATGATTTGTGATCATTTGAAATGTATTTCCATTCACATAGCATAAACACATAATACAAATTTGAATTGAATCAATTCGAACCTATGTTCAAGTTGATCAAATCTTGAATTATATCAAATATCCTTGATTTGATCAAAATATTTAAATTTCATATATTTTGCAATATTTTGACATATATATATATATATATATATATATTGCTGAAAACAGTCTATATTTTATTGAATTTAGTATATATATTTTACTATTTTTGTTGTGATCGTCTGAAGATCTTGATCTAGAAAGACTTTAATTTTTTTTTTTGCACTAACAAAAATCACTTATGCTCATTTCTGAAAAATGCATAAGTTAAAAAGGGATTTTTGACACAAGTTAAATTTGATCTGGACACTTAAAATATTACATGTATTTGTATTTACATATTTTTTATTATTCTTTTAATTTTATTTGGATCACATGTGTCACAGTGAGCATGGAAATTATGCCACCCGTGACAATATATTCATATAATTAAAAAATGTGTGTGTGTGTGTGTATATATATATATATATTTATATATTTATCTTTTAGTGTCACATACTTTATTATTTTTATCTAATTTTTTTATTATTCATTTACCTTGTCGTCACGTGTTTTATTATTTTCACCTAATTTTTTTTCATTTGCCTTGTCGACATACACTTTCTCCTTTGTTTTTCCTTACTTCAATTTGCTCCAATTTGCTCCAGTTTGCACCATTTTGCTTCATTTTTTTCTCAAAAATTTTCACAAGGACAACAATTATAGCATGCTCACATCATATTGCATTTCTTCACAGAAAATTCATGTTGATAAGTTCTCACGGTTTACTCTCAGATTCATCTTGATTCTCACAAATTTGTATCTACGAAAAACATTTTAAGTCCTTAATATTGTGATTCATCTTTATGTTTCCAAGAACTAGAGGTAATCCTCGATCATATTACAATATTCTTGTTGGAAGTGATGAACAAAGGGCTTGCTTGACTGAAATTAGAAATAGAAAAGTTTTTTGTAGGAAGGTGTATGTTCTTGCCTATTTTAAAGGAAATTGGTACTATTGATCAGTTTATAGAGATTGTAAATCGGATGAAATGGAGAAATCAATTTTTTTATGAGACTTGATATATATAAAAATCTGGTTTATGAGTTTTACAGTTCTCTGAAAGTAGGAATGGATGTTGAACATCATATTATAGACTTCACTATGAAATTTAGATTGCATGGACATGATTTTACTATTACTCTAGAAATGTTTGTTGAATGGTTAGAATGTGATTATAATGAGATAATAGATGCTCCAAAAAACTTTAATCATTTTGCAGTTTGGAATGAGTTAAGAGGTCGAGAAGTTTTTAATTCAAACCTGTTTAAGTCCAGAAAACTAGATAATCCAGTCTATAGGGTATTTCATAGGATAATTACCTATACTTTAAATGCCCGAACAGACTCGAATAGATCTGTCTCAATTCATGACTTACAATTGATGTTTATTGCTCAACATGGAATTCAAGTTGATATTGTTCGTTGGCTTATCCATCGACTGTATCTTATTAAACATAATGATCTTGCAATTCAGTTGGCATAATTGTATCTTTCATTGCAAGAAAACTTGGATTCAACCTCGTAATATTTTAGGATTGGTTTGTATCTTTCATACCAATTCAGTTGGCATAATTGTATCTTTCATACCAATTTAGAGCTTACCATCCAAGGCATCAAAGAATTATTGATGGTGAAGAAGAACAAATTCCTCTTGAGTATCAAGTTTCTTCATCACCTCGTAATATTTTAGGATTGAGTTCTCATACTGAAAGAGGACCCAGAATGAGAGGTGAAGAAATGATAAACTCATTCCAAACTAAATATGCTAATATGATGAACTTCATGAGTGAAGGATTTTAGGCTCTCGATCTTCGTTTGGATGACATTCATGAAAGGCAAGATAACATCATGCTTGAACAATAATGCTTAAGAGAGGATCATGAGAATTTTCAACAAGAAGTTCATGACTAGATGCATCGTCATCCATGATCATGCATTTCATAATCTTGGTTTCTTATTTTATTCTATTTTTGCTATGTTTTGATGTTGACACTTATTTCTTATATATTGATATTGATATTGCTATTGCACGCTGTTGTCGATACTTGCTTATATGGATATTGAAAGTTATGGTTTATGTTGTTATTGTCTAATTCATACTATGGATATGATTAACTTGTTGATAATGTTTTTATGACCTGATTCCTCGTAATGATATTATGGATGGTATATATTAGCTTTATTATTGATGCTAATATTGTGTAGTTGGCTGATTGATATTAGAAGTGTGTTTCTTTTATTTGTCATTTTGGGATATTCAAAAAATCGAGGAAACTCTGTTAAATTTTTTTAATTTATAACAAAAAAGGGGAGAGACTAGACTAATAACTTATTGAATTTGAAAACAATATATAAGGTATTACTTGCTAATGCTTGATTATTATATGAGTTTTTCCTTGTTGTTGATTCTAATGTCATTTTTTTTATTGCTAACAAAAAGAGGGAAAAATTAGTAAAAGAAATATTTTTGTGGTTAAAAGTAAGGGGAGTATCTGTGATTTATATTTAAAATTTTCACTTTATTTTACATTTTCCTTTTAAACTAAATTTTTGTCATCAATCAAAAATGGGAAGGATTGTTGAATTTTAATGTTTTGATGATGATAAAAATCTAAGTTTAATTTACTAATATATCCAAAGAATGTTGGAATGCATTATAAGATAGACAAAGCGTGAAATTTGTAGATAAATCTGAAGCAAGAAAATATTTGTGAAAATTGATCATACCAATCTCATGACCAAACCGTACATTAACTGTTCAATTTTCTGGAAATAAAATATTTCGAAAAGAGCAAAATTTTCAAGCATGACCTAAATTAAATATTAATTGTTTTAAATATTAATTAGTTGACTCATGCATTTAAATATTATTACTTTTAAACTCATGCATTAAATGTCCTAGTTGCGATATTTGAAAATTGTCTCAACCATGATATCTCTCTTCACATATTGTTGCCAAGTGTCGTCTCTAACCAGTCTCATGTCGTCATGTGTCCAAGAAAGCTTTTAATCTATTGTTTATTGTCATGTGTTCAATTCCATTAAATGTCTCAGTTGAGACATTTGAAAATTGTCTCACCCATGACATCTCTCTTCACATATTGCTATCAACTATTGCATTTAACCAATGTTTTGTTGTCATGTGTCCAAGAAAGCTTCAAATCTATTATTTATTGTCATGTGTCTAATTCTATTAAATATCCTAGCTGAGACATTTGAAAAACTTCCCAACTGTGACATTTTTTTCATCTGGATTGTTGTTAGATGTTGTCTCCCAATTGTCAAATGCATCACTACCACGTGCTCAAATATTTATTATCCCAATTGGTCCATGCTGAAAATTATCCCAATCGTGACACAAAATCTAGTATAAGTGTGACACGTGTAAAGTTTGTCACTTCCATACAGTTTTTCAAAACTTTCCAGCCGTGCCATTCTTAAAATCAAACTCGTACTTCAACTGTATGCAAGCTAGCATATACTCGTTCAAGCTTTTGGATTGTTTTTTAAACATAGAAATAAAGCAAGCCGTTTGTGACATGATTTTGCCGCTCGTACTGAAAGTTATCTGTTGAAGCATTTAAACTTATCCATTGCAACTCTGATTGAGGTCCATTTTCTTCACTGGATTTTTTTCAGACGACTGTCAATGGAAACTCAACCCAATGGAAATCAAATAGCTCTATAAATTGGTTTCAAATTGAAGAGCAAAAGCAGATGAAAAAAGAGAAGAAAAATCAAAAGAAGCCGAAAAGAAAAACAAAAAAAATTATTACTCTGATTTCTCTGTAACTCTTATTGAAATTTGAACGTTTATTCATTGAGAGTTTTGGGCATTTAAACTTGTATTTATAGCCCTAAACAAGCATTAGTATTTTCATATCTTGTAATTAAATATTGTGGGCACAATTCCTTATCAACTAGTATAGTGGGCGAAATCCCGGATATACTACCTATAGAAAATTCTTCAAGAAATAGTGAAACTCCAAAACGGTTTGTTTGGAGAAGTGGACGTAGAAGGTTTGCAAGAGAAAGCTTCGACTCAGTCTAAATAAGCATTTCTACAACTCAATTTCCTTAAATATTGTTTGTTATTATTGTTTTTTATTGTTGTAATTATGGTTGTTAATATTGTCATTTATTGCTGCTACTCTTATTTATTTCTGCTTATTATTTATCTCTGCTGCTACTGTTGTTTATTTCTGCTTTAAAGTTTATTACTGTTGAATTTATTGTTGGTGTTTCGGTTGTGTGATTTATAAAATTTACTCTAGAATTTGTTATAGTATATCATTTAATTTTTTGTTAAGGACTTATTCATCCCCCTTTTAGGTTCACATTAGTCATTAAAAGAGTGTTTAACATTTATATAGGGAGAAATGAAAAAAGAGCCGTTATTATTTTTCAAGAAACATAGAATTCAGTCAATCCAATGTATTTCGGTCAACTGGATATGACGTGACACTTTTGTGGTGTCTACATGACACTAGTCATTAGAAATTTCATTGCCCAATTTGGTTGATTGAAAGGAATTCGGTCGACCAAATTTTTGAAACTCAAAATATATGGTTTCTAGATAATTCAACAACCAACATTAAAAAATTCGGATAGTCAAATTCGGTCAACCAAATTTTATTATATTTTCCCTTGAAGTTTTGAAAAATTACAATTCCCCTTAAAACTTTGAAAAATGAAAATTTAACCTATTTTAAAAGACTCTTTCAAAACTGGTTTTGAGATATAAAATTCTAATCCACAAAACTTCATAATTTCAAATGAGTTATTAAAATTTGATAACAACTGGCTTAACTCATTAAGTTTTAAAAGTGACATTTTAACCCAAAAATTTAAAAGATAGGAAAAATGTCAATTTAACCTATTTATGAAATACTTATTCAAACCCAAATTTGAGATATAATATTTTAGTTCACAAAACTTCACAATTTCAAATGGATTTTTGGAATTTCACAAAAATCTATTTAACTCATTAAGTTTGAAAAATAACATTTTATCCCAAAAATTTTAAAGATATGAAAACTAATTTTTGAGTAAGTTTTCATATGCAAGTAAATATTCTAATCAAGATGAATGCTTCAAGATTACAAAACCATATATATAAACTTGATTTTTGCTTCAAATCTTCAAAAATTCTTCATTTGAGTTTTGCCTTTGATTTTCCATTTTGATCCTCCTTCAAATATATAAGATGAATTCTTGCAATCTAAAACTCATACTCAAGTAAAGTCATTAATCAATATGATTGGAGACATATTAGTTTATTACCATCAAAATAAGAGTATAATAACTCCCTAAGTTAACATATTCAATAACTCTTGTAGCTACTATTTTAATTCTTGCAATTCTGTTAGAGTCATTTTGTACAAAGCCTTTAACATTAGTGTTGTACCCACGACCAACTCTATATTGAACTCCACCCCTTGCTTAGACACCAACCTTAGTAGATTATCAAGAAACACATCCTAAAAGTCACATACTTATGGAGTCTTATGCAAATCCAAGATTAAATCATTTGACTTACTCATAATGTGTGCCAAATTGGCAGTATAACCCTTACTCAACATTTTTCTTACTTTCACACTATTGATCATCATACTCAATAATCAACCATCTCTAAAAGTGAATTTATCACCTCTATCTAAACTGAACCAAACCTTATTCTTTTGGTAGTCAATCTCTGCTTCATACTTCCCTAAGAAATTCATGTTGAGAAACTCATCAAAGTCTGACATATCAAAAACTATCAAACCAACCTCCAACTGTCATTGCCTCATCTAGCGTCAAACAACTTAATCATAATCTAATTTACTAGTGTGACCACTAATTCTAATCTCTCTACAATGTCTCATGTTATAAAATTATGAATAACACAAAAATCAATTAAAGCATATGAAGGATTAATGTGAAATGGTAACTCACTTATCACCATTGATGAGCTGGCTTCGACCTATGTTTGAGTCATATTGTATACTCTCGTATGCCCTCTTCCAATTGTTTGTTCTAATAGGGTTTTGGCTGGTTCAGATGTATAGTTTCTAACATAATGACTTGACTTCTTGCACTTAAAACACTTCTTCTAATCTATCATACACTCTCTTGAGTGTTTCCTCCCACAACTCTAGCAAAAAGCCTACCATTTGCCCTTAAAAAGCCTACCAAAAAATTACATTTACCCCCTTTTCATTGAACAATGATAATGGGTGTGATTCACCTATCATGCTTATCAGAAAAATTACATCTACCGATCAGTTTTCACAATTTAATGTTAAATATACTTTTATCTATAAAAAATCGCATTATAATACCTTTTAAATTAATTTTTCACCAATGTTAAAGCAATTTTCCCATAAAAAACACAAAAATCGTCCAGTGGAATTTAAAATTTTATACCTCAAACATAAAACACAGTTTTAAAAAATAAACATCTAAAGATCAATATCTAACTCCAAGTTACATTCACTTACTTGTTATACTAAACTCTAAACTTATTTGTAACAAGTTTTAGTCTGGAAAATCATGATTTTTTACTATAATTTCTCTATCTTCATCTAATTCATAGATTGAATAAAGTTGCCTTTGTTATAAAAATTTCCTCTATGTATAGGGGTAAAATTGTCTAACTTTATTCAAATGGTTATGTCCATATAAACCCTGAATGTTGCCTAAAATTAGAGAGACCCTCTTAGTTTGACTAATTTATTAATTACCCTTTATCCACTTTATTTATAAAGTAATGAAAGCATCCATATAATTATCTAATATCCGCATAAAAATATATTAGAACCCCTTATGAAATTATAAAGAGCCCCTAATATAGACATTGGTGGGGTTTGGTTCAATGTCATCAAAAATTATTCGGATAGTGACAATAACTTATTTGATTTATCAAGTAATAAAAAATTCTAATAATCTTTTATTATCAATGATAATTTGATCAATAATATATGAGTAATATAATTACTACATTCACCTTAAATATTACAAAATTAACAAAATAATGTTGATTTTGTTATAATTTTATCCTTATTTATTAATTTTTTAAGATTAAAATATCTTTATTTTTAATTAACACAATAAATAACATAAAAAAATATTTTGGAATAATTATACTCAATAATCATAAAAATATTTAAATAAAATAATATAATAATATTCTTTTATTATAACCAACCAAATATAATAATTATTTTATATTTATTAATTTTTATCAAACATAATAATAATTTATATTTAGTAATCTTTTAAGTAATTTATTTTTGTTAAAATAATTTAATTTTTATAATAAAATATTACTCAAACCAATCATTAATGTTTTCAAAATAACATGAATGAGTTGATACTAAAATCATATCTCACTTATGGGGAGAATGGAATAAACCTTTTTTCTTAATGTAATTTTGATCATTCTCAATATATGTATGACCCTTTTCTTATTTTAAGATTTATATCAAATGCCTTAATTTCTGGTTATCCTACCTTTTTTTAAATAAATAATACATAAATAATAATATGCCTCCACATAATTCAATATGATTTACCTATTTTGTTTGCTGCACTATTCAAATATGAGGAAAGGGTAACGTAATCCCAATTCCCAATAACATAACTAAACTCTGCCATGGAAAATACTAAAACTAAGCTTGAAAAGTATAATATTTGCAATGAATGCCTTAATTAGCTTTGTAATTTATGTGGTGAAGGACTTATTCTCATCCAAAAATTATTATTTTCCCAAGTTTCTACTTTTTAACTTTGAATAACCTTTTTATTCAGTCATGAACAATTAAAATTAATCAAATTTATTAATTTTAAAATTTTATCTCTTTTTTCCTTTCTAAACCTTAAAAACTAATAATTTTTTCTTTAAATCAAGTTTTAAAAAAATAATATTTCCTCTAGAATTTAATTTTCAATCTCCGGCGGTCTCTCTCTCTTGACGCTTCCTCTCCTTTTAATGATCTCTTTTTATCTCTCCCTCCAACCAACGTCGTTCTAAATCGGGAAGATGAACCTCTTTGTCGTCCCAAAAGAAGACCAACAAGACACTCGTTTTGTTTTGGAAAGACGATTGTCTTCCTAGACGAAAATGAGATTTTTGTAGCTTTGTCTTCCCGACGTGAAACAACATCGGATAGAGGGAGAGATGAAAAGAGAGAGATCGCTAGAAAGAGAGGAAGCGTTGGGAGGGAGAGACCGTCGACGATAACGTCGAAATGGTGTCAAAGATTGAAAACTAAACCTTAAAGGGGAGAAATGTTATTTTTTAAAACTTGGTTTATGAGAGAAATTATTAATTTTTAAAGTTTAAAGAGACTGGAAGAAGAATGTTATTTTTTAAAACTTGATATATGAGAAAAATTATTAGTTTTTAGGGTTAAAGAACCTAAAGGATTTAAGGGAGGGAGGGGAGTAGATAAAATTTTAGTTTGTTTTTAATGTTTAAAAAAAATAACAATTTTACCTATAACAAACTTAACAACCATGAGTAGATAAAAAAATCTTCCAAAATTAAAAAGTAAAAACTTGAAAAAACAGCAGTCTTGGATGGGAATAAGTCTTTCGGCCTAATTTGTAACTGATAACCAGCCGTGCCAAGGCCTATCTCAATGCCTGTCCCAACCCAATACAAACGCCAGAGTAAACTTTCTTCAGCATAGAATGCAATACACAGAAAGAATGCAATGTTTACAAAATCTATAAAACAGGACCCCAAAACCTTCCTTTACAAACAGGAAAGGCAAAAGGAGACAGATGATTTACTGTTACAACAATTTCAAAGAGGAAAACAAAGTTTTTAAGTTTATTATTGACATTTCCGAACTGATTAACTTCCCTCACCAGCAACAAAGGTAAGTATGAATGAATTTTACACTAGCTATGACAAATCTTTTTTTTATTTTTTATTTTCAGTATTTGACAAATCAAATTCGAATTAGAATGTGAAAGCTACAGCAATACACAGAGAGATTGTTGCACGGCATACTGGACACTGGAAATGCCAGGGAAACAAACTCTTCGCATGCACCCTAAGGAGTGACTTTGAACTTAAAGAGGGCACATTAACAGCCGATTAATTTGTAACAGCTCGTATTTGTTCATGTTTCTAACAATAGCGACAGAAGATCTGAAGAGTAACAACCACATTCAGACTATACTGGGAGGATCTCCAACCCAATTGCAGATGGCACGAGCCCAGCGAGTTCTAATGCAGTCCACCAATGGTGCATGCTGCGGAGGTTCAGGTTTAGCCACTTCAGTTTCTTTTCCACTTGACTCGTTCGCACCGAATCCAGAGGGCACGACATCGGCCAAGAACTCCTCAGGGGTCCACCTTGGGGGAACTGAAACCCTCAATTTTGTAAGCCTAGGCCTTTGCACAGGAATCTCACCTCCAAAGCTCAATTGGCTGCCATTCAAATCTGATTTTGCAATCCCGTTAAAATGGTAAAGATCAAAAACCTTCTTACCCATCAATCCTGTTGAATCCTTAAGGCCACCCAAGTTCTTGTCTAAATCTAAAATAACCTGCCAGAACTCACTCCAGACAATGAAACCTGCACTGCAAAGGTTATCAACTTTCTCACGCGGAAGTCTGATATTTGCCTCCCTGAGCACGTGATGGAAACCTTCCACACTAATAAAACCACCACCTCCGCTCTGATCTTGTGCATCAAAAACTTTACGAATTTGTGCTTCTCTTTCTTCAAATTCATTCTCATCTTGCACACTGGTGTCAAGTGCAAATAGAACTGTATAATGAGATTCACTCCCAACAACCCATATTGGCCATTTTGGGCATTTCAGATTCTGGCCAACCTTACAGAAATTGAGGGATTCCAGCAGAGTAAGGAACCCAACTTCTACTCTCGTGGATATGCCTTTCAAAAACATGCCTCCACCCAAATCCATCCGCCCATCAAAAACGTTAGGGACAGCCTGACCACAGAGCAGTAGGTTCACAATTTCCTGTTCCATCATACATTAGGAAATTGATAAAGAATATAATCCATCAGCGCTAATAACAGAAGCATTAAAAGAATTGAAGCTTCATTGATTGTGTGATACCTGAGAGGCATGCCCAAATGGTGCAGTGACAAGAGGTAGGCTAGGGTCATCCCTGTCCGCTTGAACAGCATCCTACACAAAAGAATTTGTCACATGTACTAGCATATTCTCATTCTAAGCAGAAAACTTGAGTAACCAAGCTCTTACTACTTTATCCAGTCATATAGATGGAACTTAGAACGTAAACACTTTTTGCCATATTTACCAAAATCTCTCCCCATGGCCAAATCCAATCCCTCACAACTTAAGATGCAATTAGCCAAAACCAGTTGTCACTCTCTCCCTCACAGATTGCAAAATTGTTGGTTTACACTGGTTTTGAGGATGGATACATGCACAGTTTTTATGGCTCCAATGCTTTGAAATTTCTAAAGCTAAAAAATTGTCAATAATATGTCAGAAAAATCTAATGCCCTAAGAAGTTCACCATATTGACATGAATAATGAAGCTTATGTTCACAGTTCCATTACATCCCCATATTGCCATGCGGTACTCACAAAATTATCTCAAAATTAACATCAATAAACTCACTTTACAGCTGGTGATTCATTGGCATGAAGGCAGAAAACTATGCCAATCATTTAGATTATCACTAAGGTCAACTATCCAACAATTGAAGACTTAGTTACCTATGAAAAATTAAGAATTCCATAATTGTCCACTCATGCATAGAGAATTTCATTCAGGAAAATGATCCCCCCTAATTAACAGTTAACCACCATTAAGGTGATGTTACTTGGGGCTTACTGAACATCAATAAATATATTTTAGAAAAGAAAAGGAGCTTTCAAGCTATAAGCATACCAATCCCCTAGAGAGTAATGCAGAAATAAGGAATAGCATTGCCCCCATACGACTTTCGAAAACAGGAATTATTGCTTCAAGCCTCTGAAGCACGCTTGCTTGCGATGTGTATGCATCCACTCTCAAGACTTTCTGCAGATCAGAACCCGATTCAATTGAAAGTCCTTCTAGTGCCTTTGTAATGGCCTGTAAGATTGAACATAGAATCAATCAGCACAAATAAATACACAAAGTACTGTATAAACATACTGAAATCAGCAAATGCTGCAACCAAATGCATAAAAGCACATTGACATAAGCCCAAGTTCAAACTAACCTCATACTTCTTACAGTCTTCAGACCCCTCAATTTCATGTCCTATGATAGTCAAAGTTGCAATCACAGCCCTTCTATTATTTCCACATAAAAACAATATCTCACTCATACTTTTTACCAGTGCTCTGTATATTGGAAAAAAGAAAGGTAAGGAGATAGATCTCATTCCAGGATTGAATTGAAGAATGGCAGATACGGTTGTGAAAACAAAATATGTAACAAGTAAAATCTTCTAAACAAAACCAGATTGCTTTTAATTTACTTATTACAGGTGGCAGTAAACAATAATGGACATAGTGTAAGTTCACATGGTAAACAACCATCAAGTGATAATAGCAAATTTTCAAACTAGTACTCCTCCATTGATAAATTTGCTAACTTACCTTAAAATATGTTGAAGTTTCAAGATAACCCTAAAGTGCAGGCACATAAGATATAAAAATTCAAGCTTAACCCGAACAAATTAAGATGTGAGTGTCATTCATTTAAATGGAGGATCTACCACAAGGGTCCTGGTTATCCTATAAATATTAAATAAACATAAAATGGATGATATATCTTGCAAGATACTATAACATGCAAGTTATATGAGCATTTTAATATAGTCAATTTTAAAGTAAACACAATAAGAGAAAATTAAAAAAAAAAATTGCACATACTAGACAAATCTATCATAAATTCGTATCACCAATATATCATGATACAAATAGATCAACAAGTGAAAACTGATAAACAAGTGAATCACATAACTGGGGGATCAACAAATAGTGAGAAGCTACGATGAATATGTTCAAACTTTTTATTCTTAAGAGGGGCAGTACTATCATCATACCTTGAAACAGAAATACAAAACAGAAATGCAGTTTAAAGCTTACTTTCTTAAGGGTCCATGGCTGTTCCCTTTAAAAGCTAGAGTAGTGGAACATAAAAATGTTAAACTTAACCATTAATATCTGTACTTAAGCTAATGACGTAAAAGTTATCATGCAAAAATAATCACCTCACTTTTGCATGTTCAGAAAGAGAAGCAAAATCACTTGTTGCAACATATTGATTTTTTGAGAAACTCCTGGCACCCAAATTTTGTAGTGAGTCGGGTGCAATGTTACCTAATTCATCCGTGAAGAAAAGAAGGTATTTAAGAACAAATGCCTGCAAAACCAGAGAATAAAAATTGTCAACAATATCATTGTGGAGATTATGGCATGCTTCAAGATGTAAATATCAAAACATCAACAAAATATAAAATGCATACAAGAAGATATATCTCAATACTACAATATAATACCACAGAGCTATTTTCAAAGTATAAAGAATCAACCATGTATTATATTGTATGAGTTTTGAGTTATCAGATTAGACTTTTCATAGATAATTATCTATGTTAAATCTATCTTATTCTCTAGGCTTATCTTTTATTTTGCTTTTGGTAGACTTATCCTAGTTGGTAATTATCTATCTACAAGAACTCTATATATTAGCTAGAATTTTAGCAATATAAATAAGAAATAAAAAGGGGGGAAAAAAGGCAATTTTTCACTTTTATGGTACCAGAGCCCAGTTTTCTAACTGGTCTCAAATAAAAGATGGTAAAAACAGTCATGATGACTGGTCCTAGGGATCCTGCTATTTCTAGGGATCCCACTTTTTGATCCTGCTATTGGTGATGTACCTTCACCATCTGTCAGTCTGAGGCTTTATCCGATCAGACTGAGGTTCAGAGCCTTTGACTATGGTTCAAGGTAACATTGATCAAACTATAATCTAGATAACAGTCCATAAACTGAATGGTAAGAACTATCTACTATGGTCTCAATCAACGTTGATTGTTCATGGATGAGGAAAGATGGGCTATTCAACTAGTGTAACTAAGGCACCAAACAAGGATGATCCAACCTATCCAAAATGAGAGGCAGAAAATAATACAGTCATGTCTTGGCTAATCAATTCAATGGAGGCAAACATTGGACAATTGCACCTTCTCTTTCCTAGAGCAAAGGATATATGGGACCTTGCCAGGGATACCCACTCTGACCTGGGTAATTCTGCTCAAGTTTTTGACTTGAAATCAATATTGAGCGAAACAAAACAAGATGCTACGTCAATAACTCGGTATTATGGTATTCTAACAAAGCTATGACAGAAGCTAGACTTGCTTTGTGATGCTGATTGGAACTATCCACAGGATAGCGTGAAGTTTGTCAAGATGGTTGAGAAAGAAAGAACATTTGAATTCCTTGTTGGCTTAGACAAGGAACTACATGAAGTTAAGGGAAGAATTTCAGGTAAAGAGATTTTACAATCCATTAGAAAAGTTTTTGCTAAGATACGACAAGAGGAAAGCCAACAAAGGGTGATGATTGCAAGTCAGGGAGAATCCAGTGGTTCAAGTACCCTTCCAAAATTAGAATTCTCTGCCCTGGTGTCTAAACGGCCAGATAACTATACCGCTAATGATCAAAGAAGAATAAGGAGAGAGAGTAAGGCCTAGTGTGATCATTGTAAATATTCAAACCACACCAGAGCAACCGATTGGAAGTTGCATGGAAGACCACAAAACCAGAAGATGGGCAAACCAAATGAAAAAAAGGGGTTTCATGCAAGTTTTGAAGAGAGTATATCATTGTCACACTCTAATAACTCAATACCAGTACCATTCTATTAGGAACAACTAGACCATTTGTATAAACTAACCAACCAAGCCAACTGCAATGTCAGTGTTTCTTGTTCTATTGTAGAAACCGGTATTTCTCATACAACCCTACATGTTACTCCTTGGTCAAAAATATCTTGGGTAATAGATTCAAGAGCCTCTAACCATATGTCAAGTAATTCAAGGGTATTTATTTCTTGCAGTCCATATTATGGGAACCTCAAAGTTAAGATTGTTAATGGGTCAATGTCAAGTGTAGCAAGAAAAAGGACTGTTCAAATTTCAAAAGACCTTTTCCTGCATTCATTTTTGCATGTCCCTAACCTGTCTAAGAGTAAATTGACTAAAGAACTGAATTGTATCACTAAATTTTTTGCTTCTAATTATGAATTTCAGGATCTAGATGCGGGGAGAATAATTGGCAACACTGAAGAATAAGGACTATACTACTTTGACAATACAGACCTGAGAAGTGAATGAAGTGAACAAAGTCGAACATCTAAGAGTAATTTGCTCCTCTAATTAATAATAAGGAAATTTCTTTTGGTTAATTAGTAATGAGGAAATTTAATGTGGCAATGTAGGTTAGGACACCCAAGCTTCTTTAATTTGCAAAATTTGTTCCTACATTGTTTAGAAATAAAAATCCTTTTATGTTTCGATATGAAATTTGCCAATTTGCTAAACATTCTTGGCCCTTTTATCTTGCCAATCCTTATAAAAGTTCACAACCATTTGCATTAGTCCATAGTGATATTTGGGGACCATTTACATTCCCTAACCCTATTGAATCAAGGTGGTTCACGACATTCATTGATGACCACACAAGACTATGTTGGGTATAAATAATGAAGGACAAATTTGAAAAAGTAAGATTTTTCAAGCCTTCCATTCCATGGTTATGACTCAATTTCAAACTAAAATTAAAATTCAAGTATTTAGGACAGACAACAGAGGAAATATTTTCTGTCAATCTTAGGAAGTATTTGATAAAAAAAAGGTATTATCCACCAAAGTTCATATGTGAACACACCAAACCAAAATCTTGAGACTGAAAGAAATAATAGACACCCTCTACAAGTGTCTTGTACCTTAATGCTCACAATGAACATGCCTAAGTATATTTGGGGTGAAGTTGTACTTACAGCCACTTAACTCATTAATAGGTTACCAACTAAGGTCCTAAACTTTACGACACTACTCTTACTTTTCCTTTAAACATTTATGAGGGTTTAAGCATCTAAATTCACTTCCACTAGAAACCTTTGGAAGCACAACCTTTGTATATGTCTTTTCACATTAATGGAGAAAGCTCAACCTAGGGCAGTTGAGTGTGTTTTTGTAAGATACTCTCCTACATAAAAAGGCTACAAGTGTTTTTATCCACATACTCAAAAGTCTTTTGTCTCCAAAGATGTCACATTTTTTGAATCACAACCATATTTTCTAAGCACTCCTCTTAAGGGGGAGATATTAGGTGAAGAAATTAGTGCCCTATACCAATGCCACTGTTATCATCTTGGCAAGTGACCACCTATAAAACAACCTAAAAATTTAGAACCTACATCTATAGGACCTAAAAATTTACAACCAGGGGAAGGATTGACAAGATTAAAACAACCAGACTTAAAGCTCAATTTCTAGACATGTGAAACCCAAAGTAGTATACCTACTAATGACACTCCTGGTCAATCACCTCAACTTGGGACAAAACCTAAATCACAACACGAAATAAAGCATGAGTCACAACTTGCATAGTGTTAGGACTTAATTATAATAATAATAATTAAAGATAATATTAGATTAGGATAATAGTAATATTAATTGATTAAGATAATATTATATTATGATAAAATATATGATTAAGATAAAATATTTAATATTATGATAAGATTAGGATATTAGGATAATATTTAAAAAGATATTATTAGGATAATATTTAATGAGTTATATGAAGGGGAGTGAGGATTGTAATATGCGAGGAAAAATATTTGTTATTTGGGTATTCAGACAGCCATTGGCTGATAGGGAGGCTACGGCCAAAGAGGAGCTGACACCTCTTATTTGTTGTCAGTATTATTTATTTAATATAATATATCTATTGGATCTCTATCAAAGTGGTATCAAAGCAATACAATTCTAAGAATGGTGATAGTTGATACGATGCAAGATGAAAATGGAAGATGGAGGTTTGTCCGACAATTAACACAATTGAAAATTTGAACAATGTAGGCGAATGAAATTTGTCTTCGTTGTGAAAGAATAGAAAAACCCAATTACAACTGTGAATGTAAGTTCTGGGTGGTTCTTATGATGGAAAAAGACGAATTGGATGAAAATGACATCGTAATCGTATTTGACAAGAAATAAGAAGAAAGAGAAACCCATTTGGTTGAAATGGAAGATTCCAACAAGAAAATTAAGGAAGACAATGAGATTGAAACTCAACCACCATCACTACTGTCTAAGGAGGAGGAATGTGAGGAAGTCATAAAAAAACCCTGTGATTGACAGTGAAGATAACAAGATCAAGGTTGGACTAGGAGTTCTTGCGGTGGATGATATTGAATTTGGTGAGAAAAAAGGTTCTAAGGTTGGGATTTGAATCATATGTGATAGTACTTAAGACGAACGATATCAGAGTAGTGTTTTTGACAATGGCTAATATGAAGTTGACTTTTCCGACCACCAACAACAATTGGATTGACAAAATGGAAGAAATTTTTTCAAATTGAGTAGGAAGAGATGTAAAAAAAAAAAAAAAAAACCTCAAAATAATCCCCACCTTAAGGACAAAGTGGTTTTTCAGGGGCAGGTAATATTAGGACTTAATTATAATAATAATAATAGTAATTAAAAATAATATTATATTAGGATAATAATAATATTAATTGAATAAGATAATATTATATTAGGATAAAATATATGATTAAGATAAAATATTTAATATTATGATAAGATTAGGATATTAGGATAATATTTAAAAAGATATTATTAGGATAATATTTAATGAGTTATATGAAGGGGAGTGAGGATTGTAATATGCGAGGAAAAATATTTGTTATTTGGGTATTCAGACAGCCATTGGCTGATAGGGAGGCTACGGCCAAAGAGGAGCTGACACCTCTTATTTGTTGTCAGTATTATTTATTTAATATAATATATCTATTGGATCTCTATCAAAGTGGTATCAAAGCAATACAATTCTAAGAATGGTGATAGTTGATACGATGCAAGATGAAAATGGAAGATGGAGGTTTGTCCGACAATTAACACAATTGAAAATTTGAACAATGTAGGCGAATGAAATTTGTCTTCGTTGTGAAAGAATAGAAAAACCAAATTACAACTGTGAATGTAAGTCATGGGTGGTTCTTATGATGGAAAAAGACGAATTGGATGAAAATGACATCGTAATCGTATTTGACAAGAAATAAGAAGAAAGAGAAACCCATTTGGTTGAAATGGAAGATTCCAACAAGAAAATTAAGGAAGACAATGAGATTGAAACTCAACCACCATCACTACTGTCTAAGGAGGAGGAATGTGAGGAAGTCATAAAAAAACCCTGTGATTGACAGTGAAGATAACAAGATCAAGGTTGGACTAGGAGTTCTTGCGGTGGATGATATTGAATTTGGTGAGAAAAAAGGTTCTAAGGTTGGGATTTGAATCATATGTGATAGTACTTAAGACGAACGATATCAAAGTAGTGTTTTTGACAATGGCTAATATGAAGTTGACTTTTCCGACCACCAACAACAATTGGATTGACAAAATGGAAGAAATTTTTTCAAATTGAGTAGGAAGAAATGTAAAAAAAAAAAAAAAACCTCAAAATAATCCCCACCTTAAGGACAAAGTGGTTTTTCAGGGGCAGGTAATATTAGGACTTAATTATAATAATAATAATAGTAATTAAAAATAATATTATATTAGGATAATAATAATATTAATTGAATAAGATAATATTATATTAGGATAAAATATATGATTAAGATAAAATATTTAATATTATGATAAGATTAGGATATTAGGATAATATTTAAAAAGATATTATTAAAATAATATTTAATGAGTTATATAAAGGGGAGAAAAATATTTGTTATTTGGATATTTGGGCAGTCATTGGCTGATAAGGAGGCTACGACCTTAAAGGAGGAGTTGAAACCTCTTATTTGTTGTCAGTATTATTTATTTAATATAATATATCTATTGGGTCTCCATCACATAGCTACAAGGTATAAATTCTTTAGCTTCTAAAAATTTTGTGGTTAATGATAGTATTTATCTACCAATTGCTCTTGGGAAAGGAGATAGAACTTGTACTTTAAATCCTATTTCCCAGTATGTATCCCATGATAAGCTATTTGCAAGACTCCATGCATTTGCCCTCAATGTATCAAGTGTGGAATTGCCTAAGACAATACAAGAGACTTTAGGTTATCTTAAGTGGAAGGAAGTTGTAATGGAGGCAATGAAAGCCTTAGAGAAGAATAGGACTTGGGAGCTAATGAGTTTACCTAGGGGGAAGAGACTATAGGCTACAAGTGAGTGTTTACTATAAAACATAGAGCTCATGGTTCTATTGAGAGCTATAACGCTCAATTATTTGCTAAAGGGTTGACTAAAATAGATGGGATAGACTATAGACTTTTGCACTTGTAGCTAAGCTAAAAAACATTAGTGTTGTTGTTCCTAGCTATAAGTTTGGATTGGCCTTTGCAATAACTAGATGTTAAGAATGTTTTTTAAAATAGTGACTTAGTAGAAAAGGTGTACATGAGCTTACCATCAGGATTCGAGGGAAAAAACCTTGGTACTAAGGTGTGTAAATTGAAGAAATCTTTATATGGTTTAAAGCAATCATCTAAAGCATGGTTTGAAAAGTTCACTTAGTTTTTCATGAGCTATGGTTTTACTGGAGGGCAGGTTGATCTTACTCTCTTCTTCAAGCAAGTGAATGGTATTACTACTATTCCAATAGTATATAAGGATGGTATAATTCTAAAAGAGATAATCTAGAGGAAATGGAGCACGTGAGAAGGTACTTACTGTGTATTTTGCAATAAAGGACCTTGGGCATTTAAAATATTTCCTGGGGATGGAAATTGCTAGAAGTAAGAGAGGCATTCAATTTCACAAAGGAAATACATCCTAGATTTGGTATTAAAGACTGGGATGTTGGGTTATAAACTGTTAAGATCATTAGAGTGGCACAACAACACAAACTAGCATAGTGGCTCAACAACAAAAAAAGGAAAGCAAGGAAAAAGGACTAGGACCACCAACAAGCAAACCGTTGTGGACAATGTAAACATGTTGCACAGGGCTAGAGGAAAAGGTTGTATAAAAAGAGAAGAAAAGAGGGTGAGAGGCAAAAAGAGCTTTCTAGCAAAAACTGGGGCAACTTCGACCAAATTGGGAGAGTCCCCAACCTCTGAAAAGCTAGGTCATTTAGGAGAGACTTCTGGCCTCTCAAAAGCTGGAAGAGTGGTGTTGTGTATTTTGTTGGGTTTAATCCAATTGTTCTGGAACTTGCTCATGTCATTTGGTTAAGTTTCTTTGTAAGCACAGTACCAAAAAGATTTCATACCTAATGTAAAAAACAATCTTATTTTATTACAGTAAAATATTGAGTACAAGTTGTTTGTGTTACATTGATTTCCTGCTCTCTTAGTTATTTCTATTACAGATTACAGTCCCATTATAAATACAGGAACATCCTTCAATCATCACTAGTACACTGGCTTCTACAGATTGTGTCTGTGTTGAGTAGATGACCTTTCAGGAAGCAGCAACGCAAGTTGAGTCTACTTTAGGTACCTATCAGATGGCATCAGAACACTTTTATGGGATAGAAAAAGGGAAGCATGAGGAATGAAAGCAGAGACATCAATGAAAGTTGGTTAGAGATGTTTGAAAAAGTTTTTTGGGTTGCCCAAAAACTGGGTCTCCTTTCTACAAGTAAACTACAGGAACATTTGAGAAAGCTTAGGCCACCGAAAACGGTCTAAAAAAAGGAAACTGGCAATCAAATAGAGAGGAAGAAAGATGATTCGACTGAGATTGAAGATTTTGGCAAACATCAATACCCAACAATGACAAAGCAATTTCCGACAAGGTCGATTCAGTCGAGATGACACATTTCGATGGATATTCGATAGATTTTGGTGAAGTCCGATCACCAAAATTTGTTCAATCATCTTCTTGTCATGGGTTCCTATTAAAAGAGACTAAGAAAATTGAATCTAGGGAAGACGATAGGCAGCTAATAAAAGAAGATGAGTTGTTGATGGAAAAGAAAGAAGAAAAGATTAGCATCAAAAACCCTTCCCGAATTCCACCCAACCAAGAAACCCAACCGGCCCAAAAATCATATCACATAAACCAAACCCAAATCCATTTCAAATGAAACCCAATTTTAGTATTCAAAAATCAAACCCGAACCACATAAGCTGAAAACTTACTCAAAACCCAACCTAATCTTCCTTTTTTAACTACCCCACAAGCCTAATCAAAATTTATGACCCAAACCCAAATCTCAAACCATCTAAATGTCTCACCCCAATCCAACAAAGCATTGGCCCATTTAATAACCCCAAAATCAACTCATTAAACCAAAAACCTTTACAATTAAATTTATTGAGTTGTATATGAGTTGTATCTTTAAATTAGGAAGCAAATAATTAGAGAGATTGTATCTTTGTAAACTAAGAAAGTACATATAATCTTTCCTATAGTAGGATTTAGAATTTCATATAAATATTGATATAAATTCACTCTTTCTATATAGAAAAATATTCTCAAGAATTATTCACATGGTATCAAAGCTAATATTAGGCTTCTAAGATTTTTTTCAATAATCTTGATTTATTTTCCAGCAAAGTTTGCGTTATTTTTTGGCTTTTTTTTTTCCGACCACCGTGCTTCTATCATTTTCCGGTGGCCGTGTCTACATCATTGTGATCGGAATGACTTCGCCATCAATCCCCTGAAAAGAGAGCCACCATCCGCTGATATGTGCCATCAGACTTCTCGGTAGCCTCCATTGCTGATCTGCTTCTCCGACGAGCATGCATCAACACCGCCTCTTCCAGTCCACTCGAACGAAACCGACGAGTCAGTCTGTGGTGACTCCATCGTCATTGGTCACCGGAGTCGGTTGCACACGCCGGTTGTCTCCGTCTCGGATCGCCATCTCCGATCTGCTTTTCCAGTACATGTTAGCCTACACCGCCGGCACTATTGAACTCAGAAGACTCCGACGAGTAATCATCACAGTCTCTTCGCCATCTGTCACCGTCGTCGTTGCCAAAAAGATCAAACAATGCTGAATTTGCTATTTCTTATTAAGGGCCGGTGAAGGATCTTCAAAATCAGGTGCATTTACTCCATTTCTCTCCCTTCCTATTATTACTACTGAAAAGTTATTAGGAAGTGTCAATTACATATCATGGGCTGCATCTGTAGAATTATGGTTCACAGGACAAGGTTTAAAAGGTCATTTGACCATTAGAGCTACTCATTTAAAAGAAACTAAGATTAATAAAGCTAGTTAGGTCAAAACTGATGCGTTATTGTGTAGTTTGTTGTGGCAATCTATTAATCCATCTCTCTATCTTATTTACAAGACGTATAGAACATGTGTTGATATTTAGAATCAAGCCAAATTACTCTACACTAATGATATTCAAAAGTTATGTTCAGTCATCTCGAGTATGGCTAATTTGAAACAAGAAGATATGAGTATACCAGACTTCCTAGGGCGGATGTCATCTTTAAAAGCTGAATTTAATGCTATTTTACCTGCTGGGAAGACTGTAGCCAAGGATTTGGCACAACGCGACAAGTTCTTTATGGTCTTGACTCTCACTACAATCAATCCTAACCTTGCTCTTGTTAGAGATCAAATTCTAGGAAGTGCAACCATTCCAATCTTAGATGATGTATTCGCTTGTCTGCTCAGAGTTTTCTCTACCACAGGACCCTCACTTACAGACTTTGTTGCCCTAGTCTCTCAATCTCCGAATCACTCTAAAGAGTCAAGTGACCGTGGGAGTAGAGGCAGTCGTCCAAAATGCAGTTACTGTAACAGATAGGGACATACTCGAGAAAAATGTTATAAGCTACATGGGAGACCTACACACAATGTCAATGTTGCACAATCTGTCCCTCAATCAACTCCTCTTTATCATCATCCAGAAATTTCAACAAGACAGTCTCAATTAGTTCTCCAGTCAATTACTCTCACAAGAACTGATTATGAAGAATACCTTTACTACCAGACGACGAAATAGTCATCTCAATCCTCTGTTGCTTCCTTCGCACAGTTTGGTAACTCGATCACTTGCTTATCACAATCCTCCACTCTAGGACCTAAGGTCCTAGATTCAGGTGCATCGGATCATATTTCTGGTAACTCTAATTTATTTTCACATTTTAATCTTTCCAAATCTTTTTCTTCTGTCTTATTAGCGGATGGCACAAAAACTGTCGTTAAAGCTGTAGGACATGCTAACCCATTACCCACTCTATCGTTAGATTCTGTTCTTTATCTTCCTAATTGCCCATTTAATCTCGTTTCAATTAGTAAATTAACACAAGCCTTGAATTGTTCCATTACATTTACTAATGATGTCTTTGTTATACAGGATCAAAGTTTGGGCAAGACGATTGGCACAGGACATGAGTCACAAGGGCTCTATCACTTGTCGCTTCCCTCTTCCGTTGCTTGCACCACTATTGAGTCTCTAACTCTTCTCCACAATCGTTTGGGGCATCCTAGTTTATCCAAGCTTTAGAAGATGGTCCCTAGTTTATCCAGTTTGTCATCTCTTAAGTGTGAGTCTATCAACTTGGGAAGCAGTCTCGTAGTTCCTTCCTAAGGCGTGTCAATAATCGAGCTTCGTCTCCATTTGAGTTAGTTTACTCAGATGTGTGGAGTCCTTGTCGAGTCAAGTCTACTTTAAATTTTCAATATTTTGTGACATTCATTGATGATTATTCTTGTTGCACGTAGATATTTTTAATGAAAAGCCAGTTTGAGTTATTTTCTCATTTTCAATCATTTTGTGCCAAAGTTAAAACACAATTTAATTCCACTATACGCACATTACGTAGTGATAATACAAGTGAATATTTTTCCACTTATTTCACAAATTTCATGTCTTCACAAGGAATTCTTCAGTCTTCTTGTGCTTATACCCTACAACAAAATAGGGTTATTGAGCGCAAAAATAGACATCTTATTGAAACAACTCGTACATTATTATTACATTCACACGCTCCTATACATTTTTAGGTTGATGCAGTTCTCACTGCTTGCTATCTCATTAATCGGATGCCCTCATCAGTATTGCACAATCAGATTCTGTATTCAATCCTCTTCCCTACCGGCCCTTTATACACTATTCCTCCACGTGTCTTTGGTTGCACATGTTTTGTCGATAATCTTTCCCCAGGTCTTGATAAATTATCTGCTCGGTCTATCAAATGTATATTTCTTGATTACTCTCATCTCCAGAACCCAGCCCGTTCTTTCTAGAGCGCAATGTTACTCTCCAACGACACGTCATTACTTTATATCCACTAATGTTACTTTCTTAGAGTCCTCTCATTACTTCTCTTCATCTGAAATCCAATCCCATGTCACTGAGAGTCTTCCATTACCTACTTTTATTCCTACTTTCGATGTATGTCCTACAGTCATCCCACAAAATCTGGAACCTGTTTCCTCAATCGTTGACTCTCCTGCAGGTACTGATATCATTTCTATTGCTCCACTGGCTCTTGTTGACTCACTTCCTACTCCTACATCTAGCCCGGCTGAGGTCCTACCTCCTGATGACCAATTTCCTATTGTCATCCGTAAAGTTGTAAGATCATCTCGTAACCCTAATTCTATTTATACTTTCTTAGTTATCATCGTCTATCCTCACCATATTATGCCTTTGTGTCCTCTTTGTCCTCCATTTCAGTTCCTAAATTTGTTAGTGAGACTCTTTCTAATCCAAGTTGGAGGCAAGCAATGGTGGATGAAATGATTGCGTTACATCATAATGGTACTTGGGAATTGGTTAAATTACCTCCAGGTCACTCCACTATTGGTTGTCTTTGGGTTTACACAGTCAAGACTAGTCCTCATGATACTATTGATCGTCTCAAGGCCCGGTTGGTTGCTAAAGGTTATACTCAGGTCTATGGTTTGGATTATGGTGACACATTCTCTCCAGTAGCCAAAATGTCCTCCGTTCAGTTATTCTTATCTATAGCTATCATTCGTCATTGGCCCTTGTTTCAGTTAGACATAAAAAATGTCTTTCTTCATGGTGAGCTTCAAGAGGAGATATATATGGAGCAACCACCTGGTTTTGTTGCTCAGGGGGAATCTGATTTGGTTTGTAAACTTCGACGCTCACTATACGATCTAAAACAATCTCCACGTGCCTGGTTTGGACGCTTTAGTACAGTTATTCAAGAATTTGATATGACTCAATGTGAGTCTGATCATTCTGAATTTTACAAACACACGTCGCGAGGAAAGTGCATTTATCTGGTTGTTTATGTTGACAACATTGTTATCACTAGTGATGATCAGGAGGGTATCGATCAATTAAAACAACATCTATTTAATCATTTCCAGACCAAGGACTTGGGAACACTTAAATACTTTCTTGGGATAGAAATTGCTCAGTCTAAGACAGGTATTATTATCTCTCAAAGGAAGTATGCCTTGGATATCGGAGGTTAGTAGGCAAACTCAACTATTTGACTATCACAAGACCAGATATTTCTTTTCCAGTAAGTATTGTCAATCAATTCCTCCAATCTCCGTGTGATTCCCATTGGGATGCAGCTATTCAGATCCTGAGGTATATTAAGAGAGCACCAGGAAAAGGATTACTTTATGAAGACAAAGGTCATACTCAGATTGTTGGATATTCTGATGCTGATTGGGTAGGATCTCCGTCTGATAGACGCTCTACTTCAAGATATTGTATTCTTGTTGGTGGTAACTTAATTTCATGTAAAAGTAAAAAGCAAGATGTTGTGGCTAGATCTAGTGCAAAGGCAGAATATCGTGCTATGGCATGGGCTACCTATGAGCTTGTATGGTTGAAACAACTTATTCAAGAGTTAAAATTTACAGATATATCACAGATGAAGCTTCTTTGTGATAACCAGACAACACTTCATATTGCTTCTAATCCAGTATTCCATGAAAGAATAAAACATATAGAAATAGACTGTCATTTCATTCGAGAAAAGATTCTATCAAGGTGTATAACTACCAACCATGTCAGTTCTAATGATCAACTTGCAAATATCCTTACTAAGTATCTTAGAAGTCCTCGTATTGAATTCATTTGTAACAAATTTGGTGCATATGATTTGTATGCTCCAGCTTGAGGGAGAGTGTTGAGTTGTATATGAATTGTATCTTTAAATTAGGAAGCAAATAATTAGGGAGATTGTATCTATATGAACTAGGAAAGTACATATAATCTTTCTTAGAGTAGGATTTAGAATTTCATAGAAATATTGATGTAAATTCACTCTTTCTATATAGAAAAATATTCTCAAGAATTATTCACAAAACTCAACCTCAAATACAATACCCCAAACAATATAGCCCTATACAAACACTTACCTATCTACTCCTTCTCAACTACCTTATACAACCCACCAACCCAAAAATTCAACTAAATAAAACCCACTTTGCCCAACTCATACACCAACCTACCTAGGTCCACTCCATAAACAAACCTAACCCTTCTCAATCTAACATCTCAAATCTCCCCAACTCAAGTTCTTTTTTGTATTACCAGTTCCTTTCTTCTCCAAATCAACAAGTTCCCTCTCCATCACCTACACAACCCCTCACCTCCATCTCCCACTTCAATCAAGTCTTCAAAATCCCACAAACTCACCATCTCCCTTCCATTATTCTAAACCAAACAAACATCTATCTTCTCCTCATTATCCAGAACCAAAATAGTTTCCAAAATCTTCTTTTTACACTAGTGACAATCCCAACGAATCAGTCCACTATAGTGGAAGGTCGCATGCATCGGAGAGTCATACGTGGCCATATAAGCATAATTGTCGGCGCCTCATGCATCAATTGGTTGGATTTTACTACATCAAAGATAAAAGTATTTTTTAATTAAGTAAACCATGTTATTTATTGCGGTAACCATGGAGTACACGTACAGTTCATTGGAATTAATTTTTTGGAATCTTTGGTATCTAAGTTTTCTCCAACTACTTCAAGTGTAATGGATCTTCCAAGGGAGTTTCAGAAGCAATGTCGAATGTCATTCGAGCTAAACTATTTGAAGACATTTTATTGTTGGGCATAAGATATTGCTACAAGTCTTACAAAAGTAATAATTGAATCTGATGTTGGGGTATCTGAAGTTAAAGCTTACACTATTGCACTAGGTCCCTTGCTTCAAATCATGAATTGGGATTTACAATATGACACCATTGGCACAAAAGTGAGTATATGTGTTTTCTTCAGCTAGATAGTGCTTCATCTAAGAGAAGTGGGTGTATCCTTGAGTATATCTTAGTGCAACCTAGTCCAACATGGCGTGATGTTTAAATTTTCATATATGTTGAGCATTGTGTGAGTATATATGTTGAGTGGCTTTTGAACTTATATGCAACATTGAAACATAAATTTTCATATAAGGGTTACTGGCTTGACTGTCCGATTGTTGTTTCCGCTAGAAAGGTCATTATGCAATTTTGCTTCTTGATTGGAACCAGATTTTCTTCTTATAAGGAACAAATGCAAGAGCATCAAAAAAATTGTCTTTTGGACACCTTGGAAGAAAATAAACATCCTGTTATTACCTCATGCTCAATTATAAAATTTGTTCGGCAATATTTAAATCCAGAAATGAGATTATCAATTTTCAGTCCTCAACTTATAGAGGTTGATTTGCCTAATGATACCATGACGTTAGGGACAAATGTGATAGTTATAGGATTGTTAGCCAAGTTATTTGAATCGATATCTTTCTTCAAGTGTGTGACAAGGAACAAGATAAAGTTTGTTGAGGATGTCCTAACCAAGATAGAGGATCATTCAAACAGTCTTACTTTGAATATCCTTGTGGAATGCACTAATGACAATTCTAGTGGAATTGAAATGACAACATTTCTTCACAAAGCTATCTTTCTTTGTTCAATTGCCCTTTTCCTCATTCCCACCTTGAGGGCAAGGTGGTTCTCGTTGGGCGGGGTATTGTTAGGATCGTTAGAGTGGCACAATAACACAAACTAGCATAATGGCTCAACAACACAAAAAGGAAAGCAAGGAAAAAGGAATAGGACCAGCAACAAGCAAACTAGGACCATTGTGGAGAATGTAAATAAATGGCACAGGGTTAGAGGAAAAAGTTGTATAAAAAGAAAAGAAAAGAGTGAGAGAGGTAAAGAGAGTTTTCTAGCAAAAACTAGGGCAGGTTCGACTGAATTGGGAGAGTCTCTAGCCTCTCGAAAGCTAGGTCATTTAGGAGAGATTCCTCTCGAAAGCTAAAAGAGTGGTGTTGTGTATTTTGTTGGGTTTAATCTAGTTGTTCTGGAACTTGTTCATGTCATTTGGTTGAGTCTCTTTGTAAGCACAGTAGCAACAAGATTCCATATCTGATGTAAAAAACAATCTTATTTTATTACAGTAAAATATTGAGTACAAGGTGTTTATGTTACATTGATTTCCTATTCTCTTAGCTATTTTTGTTACACGTTACAGTCCCATTACAAATACAAGAACATCCTTCAATCGTTACTAGTGCACTGGCTTCTACAGATTGTGTCTGTGTTGAGTGGATGACCTTTCAAGAAGCAATAATGCAAGTTGAGTCTACTTTAGGTACCTATCATAAACCTAGTGAAACTCCCACGGATTCTAATTTATGGTTTGACATGGATAGTGGAGATACACTAGTGGACAAGGGACAATACCAAATACTGATTGGTAGACCAATTTATTTGTCTCACAAAAGGTCAGATGTTGGCTTTGTTGTGAGTGTGGTGAGCCAACACATGCATAATCCACCAAAAAGGCATTTGAAGGTTGTGAACTAAATCTTGCAATATCTAAAAAATACTCCAAGGTCATTTTTTGGGAAAAACATTGACAAAATGATTGAAGCATTCACAGATATTGACTAGGCAGGATAAAAAAATTGATAAAAGGTCAACATCAGGCAACTGCACCTTGATTGGGGCAATTTGGTAACCTGGAGGCCTAAGAAACAGACTGTGGCAGCGAAGAGTAGCGCAAAGGCTGAATTTTGAGCAATGGCATAGGGTATATGTGAGTTGAGGTGGCTTAGAAAGCTTATAGTAGAACTTAACATTAAACCAGAGGAAACTATAAAGCTTTATTGTGACAACAAGGCAACAATCAATATTGCACATAAACCAATGCATCATGATAGTACCAAACATATGAAAATTGACCGACATTTTATCAACAAGAAGATAAAAGAAAAGCTTGTGTGTTGTTTACTTGCCTACTATTCAGCAAACAGCTAATACTCTAACCAAGACTAACTAAACAAAGTTTTGATAATCTAATGTCTAAGCTGGGAATGATTGATATATTTGCACCAACTTGAGGGGGAGTATAGGAGTTCTAAGTTATCATATTAGAACTTCCATAGACCATATCTATTGTCTATTTTAAATCTATCTTATTATCTATGCTTGAATTTATCTTATCTTTTATTTTGTTTTTGATATAGACTTATCAAAGTTGGTAATTATCTATCTAGGAGAACTCTATTTATTAGCTAGCATTGCAGCCACATAAAATAGAAATAAAAGGAAAAAACCATTAAGCTTTCACTTCTTTTATACATTAATAACAAGAAGTTTACATGACTAAGAAAAAAAAACCTGTGAAGTAATTATATGTCAAGTTTAAGACCAATAAGAGAATTCAGCAAGAATAAGATGACAACTTTTGCCATCATAGAGTATTTCATAGACTTCTATTCTTTATTAGAAAGCATGACATAAATCACTCGAAAGACTTGTCCCCATTTAGCAGATTGGGACCTAAAATAGGCAAGACTACTTAACACTAACTTTGAAACAAAGACCAAGCTTTAGAAATTTAAACGCATATAATTGATGATTTACAAGTTTATTCTTGGTCTCAAATGATACACTCAAAAGAATGAGCATTTGAGGATGTTTTGAAGTAAACTTTAAAAAATTAAAAAAGAACAAATAATAATACTCAAGAAAGAATGCTACAATAAACTCATATACTCCATGAACAAAAATCTAGGAATTACTTGTATGGTTGCTAAGACGCCACAGGGCCCACCTTCATGCTGCACTAGGCCCATGGATGTCTCTGGATCAGAGCTAAACCTATATAAATGTTTTACATGATATTAGCCAATAAATGCATGCAGATAAAATCTACAATAAATTTGTGTCATTGACTTAATTAAAAGCAACTTGAACCTATCTAAACAAAATGAAGTAAAAATAAAAAAAAATAACATATATAAACACAAGCAAACCATAAAAACATTCTACAAACATAAAGAAAAGATAAGTTCTGGAGAGTATGCAATAAAAATTTAATGCATGTATTACTCTGTTCTCTTAATTTTATAATTTGCACAAGTGCCACTTATGAATCACGGACAAAGAAAATAATGTATGATTAACCACACTTCTTGTTTCATCAAACTAACAATTGTACAACATTCAATCAATCATACTCTATCCAAACTTTATCCCCATTTTTTAATCAAAAATCAAATTATTCCAAATTTTTAATCCCAAAAAATGTATCAACTTATGTAACATTACCAAATACCAAGTATTTCATCCCATCCCCAGGATGGTGCCACATTAATAGACAATGTCTTAGAAATGAAATTTGGGAAGAGAAAAGCAACTTGCAAATTCTGCATTAATTCTCGTATAAGAAACCTAAATGGCAGTCCATTTACTATTGATATAACCACAAAACAGAACTATGCATTAACATCATCTCAACCCCAACAGCACCAAAATCTCATTTAGCAAAGTTGCAGTCAAAGTGACGGCTATATCCACTAAGATTAACTTCTATAATGTCAATTAGCTACAAAAAGACATTACCTAATGCCTTGATTGCTCCACTGAGCAAGTATGTCTTTCGAGACTCCACTGCCAAACAACATCGAAAACAACTGATTGGCTTCTTCCTTCCCCAAATTCCCTTCCTTTGACTCCAAAACCTTCTCTTTCGACTCAAAAGCCTTCTCTTTCGTCTCCAAAACCTTCTCTTTCAAAGCCGATTCGCAGCTTTTCACAATCTTCGGCGACGAAACTGATGCATTAGAAGCCGCGGGCGCACTCTTAGCCTCCTTCATCCGCTTCTCCGCCGCGGCAGCCATCAGCTCGCGCTGCATCCTGCGGCAATCCTCCGGTGAAGTCACCGGAGCTCCGACAGCAGCATCCCTCGGCTTACTCCGCTTCGGCTCCGGCGGCGTGTGCTGCATGCTCATATGTAGAGCCATTTTCAGATCCTCCTCCTCTTGATCCGCCATAGATCACAGAAAAATAAAGGAATATAGGGTTTAGATTTTGGGGGCTGTTTCGAATATCCCTTTACTGAATAAACAAACCAATCGACTTGATTCAATTATACGATTTGAATAGAAATTAAACGATCCGGTTCAAAAGATAAAATAAAAATTCAGTTACACATCTAGAATTTCCAAACAGGAAAGATCGAAATTCGATTTAACAAAGAAGATCAAAAAATTATTGTAATTTTGATCAAGAACAGGGTCGTAAAACGGCCGTAAAACAAATTCTAGTTGCTGGTACGGTAGCAAGAGTGAAAGAACGACGTCGTAAGATGCGACCCCGAGAATCTTTTTTAAGTGTTGTGGTGATGAGATGACAAGTGTGTCCCTGTGTCTGTTCTCAGCTGCTGAGCGTTGTGTTGAGGAACCAAATGGGGGTATTTTAGTAATTTTATCTCCTTTCCATTAATGCTGAGAAAAGCGTTTCGTTTTGCAGTGCCACAGAATCTATGCTTATTTAGAATTTGTAAAGAAAGGGGGGAAATGATCGAAGGCGTCAAGTGCATGATGATTTTGGGCTTCTGACCGTCTGATCTAGACGAATTGACAATCAATTTTCAATATTTAATGAAATATTTAAATTTATTAAAAAATATTTTATTAAAAATAAAATTATGTATATAAACAAATCACATAAATTTTTTTATATAAATTAACATAATTGAAATATATAATTATTTATTTTTTTTGTTATATTAAAATTATTCAATTAAATATTACTATATCAAATTATTAATTATATTCATATAATTTGTTTATATATAATATTACCTTTATATTTAAAGAAAAGTGCAAAATCCATTTTCAGATTAGTCCATTTCTATGTAAACCAATCAAAATGTTAGCCCTTCTTTTTCTGTAAGTTCGTGACTGGACGGGCCGACGCGCATTGAGCTAAAAAATATCGTACATATAAGTCCACCGATGCTCAGGGATGATGTTGGTGTGTCATACAAGGTTTTTTAAGCGTATATAATAGGGAAAAGACTATTTCCTACCCAAATTTTAATCCAATTTTAATGTCATATTCACAGAAGATAAAACATCTAAACTCTTACCCATAACCAAATTATCATTCAAATTTTTAGTTAGAGATAAAGGTAAAATTATTATTTTACCTATAAAATTTAAAATTTCAAAACTTATCATTTTCTTCTCCAGGTTTTAAAAACTAACACTTTAACCCATCTTTTAAGTTTGAAAAGTTTAGATTTTACCCCTAAGGTTTACTTCCTTCTCCAGCCACTATCGATGATCGACGTTTTCCACCGATCTCCCTTCTCCGGCTACAAAGAACTATGAAGGATAAACTTTTGTCGTCTAGATCTGGACAACGAAGTATCATCCAAGTCTGGAAGAATAGATGAAGGACGATGTTTCATCATCCTTCGTCGTCTCGTCTGGATGATGCGACGAGTGACAAAGGACGATGAAACGTCGTCTGGGTTGTGTGACGAAGAGATCCCACTAGGAGAAGGAGGAGGTCGGAGACGATGTAGGAGAATACGTCGAAAGATGAAGTTGAAGAGTGAGGGTAAAACTGCTGTTTTTGAAAGTTATAGGGGGTGGCTGAGTTTTAAAAAATACGAAAACCCTAAGTTTGGGGGTAAAAATATTACTTTTTAAAGTTTAAAAACTTTAGGTAAAGGTAAAATATTAGTTTCTAAAACCTTGAGGGAGCAAAAAGTAATAAATTTTATAACTTTAATATAAACAGTAAAATAACTATTTTACCTCTTCCTTTAATAGAAAAAATTAACAGAAGTTTGGTCATGGATAAGAATTTTGGGTTTTCATCTCTCATGGGTATGGGTTTGAGATTAAGCTAAAAGATAGGTGGAAAATAATCTTTTTCCCTATATAATATATGATGATAATGGTATATTAAATTAATATAATATAATATATGTATTATATGATATAATATATTTTATTAATATAAGTTTTTAGAGAAAATAATAATGTGATAAAAGTATATATGAGAAATTTTAAAATTATTTGTAATATTTTTTAAATGATGATTTGTTAATTATAATTTGTTAATTATTTTATTTTTTAAAAATTATATTATATGATATAATACTTAATATATAATAAAAACTTAAAATTTTAATATATAATACGATAGGTAATCCGATTATTATGTTATTAGATTATTATGGTATATTAAATTAATATAATATAATACTTAAATTCTATAGCATCAAACTGTAGGTATGTGACAAAAATTCTTATCAGTTGTATACATTAGGAAAGAAAGAGGGTAATGTTATAAAGTTAATTGATAGATGGCAATGATAATTGCAAATATATATAAAGAGAGAAGAGAACTAAAGAGAAAAAAGAAGTAGAAGCAGAAACGAAAAATGAAGGGAGTGGTTTTATGAATGAGAGTGGAGTGTTTTTTTCGTATATCCACAAGTGATAAAAGTGGGGGTTTATATAGCAGTTTACCGTCACCCTTATCACCTAATACAATTGACAAACTCCCTTTATTTCTTCTTCCTGTGTCAACCCTCACCATTTTTCTTCCTCCATATGCTTGCAATAATAAATGATTTCCCACCACTTTTTCTTGACTTGATTAGGTGGAAAGCCATCTGGATATGTAACAGGTAAAACATTTTTAAAATTGAAGAGGACTGATGTAGACAATAATAAAAAGGGAAAAAGACTATTTTTTATTCAAATTTTATTACAATCTAAGTCATATTTATAATAGATAAAAAATTCAAACTCTCACTCATGATCAAATTGCCATCCAAATTTTTAATTAGAGATAAAAGGTAAAATCATCACTTTACCTATAAAATGTAAAATTTTGAAATTTTTATCATTTCTCCCTTCTAGATTTTAGAAACTAACACTTCAACTCATCCTCAAAGTTTGAAAAGTTTTATTTTACCCCTAGGGTTTGCTTCCTTCTCCGACCATCACCGACGGTTGACTCTTTCCACCGATCTCTCTTTTTTTACTACAAAGAACGATGAAAGATGAATCTTCATCGTCTAGATCTGGACAACGAAATGTCATCCAAATTTGGAAGAACAAACTGAGGATGACACTTCATCGTCCTTCGTCGTATCGAGCAATGAAGGACGATTGTGCGACAAAGAGAGATCTTTTTGTCTGTTGTAAGATCTCTTCATCATCTGGGTTGTACGAAGAAGGGAGATAAGTGGAATGTTGCACTTACCCCTAGATAAGCTAAACAAAACTCCACTTATCTCCCTCTAGTGTAAAAATCTTACACTTATCTCCTATTTACACTAAGCTTTACAAGTGACCCTATTTTTTCGCTAATAGTGTACCATATATTTCATTTAGCCCTTTAGCTTGCAAACTTTGTACATACTTAGACATTTCAGTGCATCAAGGCAATTATAAATTCCTTTTAACTTTTGAATCTATCTCTTACCTCATCTTCAAAGTTAAAATACTCTCTTAAAACCCTAAACACTTAGATTATCAACAAACAATCTACTCATCTGAGCTCGATTCAATTTTTTTTATATGTGAGCTATAAATTATTTATCGAACTGATAATATTTAGATTCAGGGCAAATCTAGACATAGATTAAGATTAATCTCTAATAAAGTATTATGACCACTCAAATGACAATCAAGTGTTCGTCGTGGGTTGCAATTTTACCTTTTATTTTACCGTTTCTTTTACTTAACCAACAAAAAAAAAAAAGTTTCAAAATACCATGCTAAAGGTGTTTCAAAGTTTAACGTAATATACTGAATTTCGAACCCCAGACTAAATTTGGCAAACATTATCCAATACTCATAAAAATTCTTTCAATTTCATGCAAACAAATTTCAAATTCAATGAATCTAAAATAAATTCACAATTTCATAATAAAAATAACAATAAAATTTGGAATATTAATTAGTTTAGTCAACGTTTTTTTTTTCTTTATATACATATATAGTCACATTATTTTTAATTATACACATGTATCCTAAAATATAAAAAATTTTCAACCATAAACCCAAATTAAAATACATTTAAATTATATTTTATGTCAATGAGTAAAACAAATCAAGAAAAAATAATCACAACAAACCTTTTCCCCGGTCTTCACATTAAACAATAAAACAAATCTTCAAAACCAAACTTACAAAGCGCATCCAAAGAGAACGATGGTAATGGAGAGTGATACAAAAGAGATAGACGGAAAACACATTTTGTATAGTTTGGTTGATGAATGTGATAGGTTGTTTGTTGGATTTGTTAGCCAAAAAGTTGTCGAAAAGTGGGTTGACTTTTCGAAAATCCTAAACATGACTAAAAATTTAATTTCTATAAGGAAATTTTTTATCTAATTTGTGTTAGCTCTATTACTTTAGTGTTTAACCTTACCCTAAAAGAATCAAAAGTTGTTTCATTATTTTCACTATTTTTTATCTGTGGACAATAAAAAATATTTTAGTTTTAAAAAATTAAATCTTATTTTTTAGATTTTTATTTAAAATATGATAATATTTTAGTTATATGTAATACTTTTATCTTAAGACAAAAGACTATTTTCTATCGATATTTTATCTTAATCTCAAAAACATACCTGAAATAGATGAAAAATCCAAACATTCACTTATGGACTAACTTTTGTTATAATTTTCTAATAGAGATAAGGGCAAAATAAGAATTTTACCCTTAAACCCTAAAACCTTAAATATTTATATCATTTTTCCTCTCTTAATTTAGAAAACTAATAATTTTCACTCATCATTAAACTTTAAAAAACTGTATTCTTCCCCCGAGGTAATTTCTTCCATCTCTGGTGATCGGTTGTAATTCCCATCGTCGGTCAGCCTTTCCATCATCTTCTTCTCCCCCCACCGATGTTCCCACTTAATCGATTTCATCGGATGAACATAATTCGTCTTCGTTTGATAAAGACCATCGGATAAAGATGACGAAATAGGTCTGGTGAACGTTGACTGTTGAAGAAGAAGATAGTGAAAATGTCGGTAGACAGCAGAAATGACATTCTATCATTGAAGATGAAAGTAAAAACCTTAGAGGAAAAAATGTTGTTTTTCAAAGTTTAATTTGGAGAAAAACATAAGTTTTTTAAATTAAGGAAAAAATAATATAAATATTTAAAGTTTTATAGTTTAATGTAAATTCATGATCCCCCCAACTTTAACAAAAAAATATAAGAAAAGTTAATTTATAGTCAGATATTTAAATTTTTTAACTAATATAAATATATTTTTAAGATTATACTAAAATTTAGATAAAAAATAATTCTTAGTATAGACAGTGACAGCTAAAAAAGTCATAATAAGTAATATCATTACAAATAAATAATTAAATCACCCTAAAAATGTTAAAAGCCAAACAATATTGCCATATTAAATATAAAAATTAAATCAAACGAAATTGACACGTCACTGTCACAATGCCGCACTAAATGATTTACTTATAAAAGGACAGGCCTAAAAAAATAAACGTCGTTCAAATCGGGCACAAGATTAAATAAATATATAAATACGAAAAATTGTCTTCACCTCATCACCTTCAACATACACAAAAATCAACCAAAGAAAAACTCATGACCGTCGCATCAGCTTATGGTGTAGTGGAAGAAGCCGACGAAAATCGTAAACTCTATCTTCAGTGACGACCACCAGCTTTCTCTCACTCACCTTCCACCACGTGTCCTCCGAAACTTTCATTTCCTCTCGATAACGTAATCTCAAACCTCTCTGATATATATATCCTTCTCTCCACCTCTTGTTATAATTATCCTCTCTGATTTTGTTTGAACACAAGAGAGAGCTAGAGATGGATCACGCTGCAGAGGCGCACCGGACTGATTTGATGACCATAACTCGTTTCGTGCTGAGCGAGCAGTCGAAGCACCCGGAGTCACGCGGCGACTTTACAATTTTGTTGAATCACATTGTTCTTGGTTGCAAGTTTGTTTGTTCTGCTGTTAACAAGGTTGTTCTTGTTTTTGTTAAATTATAATGTGAGTTCATTATTTTTCAAAATTTTAATCTAAGGAGTTTTTTGTTTGTTTGTACTGACATGCTTTGATTTCTACAAGTTTGTGATCTCTTGGAAATGTTGAAAGCAAATTTCCTGAACTTGAGACCGTTCAGGATTTTGATCTTGATTTATTAATTTTAATTTTATTGGTTTTGCAAGTAAAATAAAAAGTACTTTTAGAAAAGTACTTAAATCGCAATCAGTAAATGCATTGAAAATGCTTTTTAAAATGTCACATATCATATATTTGTACAAAACACACACCGAGTCTTTTTTTTTTTGTACTTTTAAAATTTATTTTACGAAGTATTTCAGGAAAAAACACAAGCTGGTGAATACATAAACTTTTGTAGTTATTGAAAGCGCTTTAAACCACACTATTACGCAATTTTATGCGCGTTCTTATAATTGAAGACTAAAAGTAGATGAACAAGACCATGGGCAAGACTAACTGGAGAATTGTCACGACTCACGGGCAAGATCTGCCTTAAGATATTATATTTTTATATTTTCTTTACCATTAATACTTTGAAGTTTTGCCGGCCAAGAATTGTGGGATGTCCCTCTTTTCAGCTTTAACTGTGGACCAGATGGGTAATTAGTGTGCAGATTTTTATTTGACAGTCGTTAGAAGTGAAATATGAATGAATTTATAGATAAAATTGCGATATTGAAGTTTTTGTTATGTGATTCAATGGTTTGATGACTTCCGGAATAGGGTCTGAATCTTCAAATAAATAATGGAGGTTTTCTGTTTGTCTTAGTCAATTGTGGTAATCAAAGTGGATTATATGAATAGGTGAAGTCCATTTTGACACCTATTGTTGAATTCTTTGGTCTTAGAAGTTTGATTCAGTTTTAGTATATTTGCTTTTGCAGGCGGGTCTGGCCAAACTCATTGGACTTGCTGGAGAAACCAACGTTCAGGCAAGTATTTGATAAATCTAAGGCAACGCTTATTTATATTATTCTTGTATTTACCTTGTTTCTTGAACTATCTGATTATATTCTTTGAGGTTTTGCTTTAATACGAAATTACTTTCCTATTGACTAAAGGGTGAAGAGCAGAAGAAATTGGATGTGCTTTCAAATGAAGTTTTTATTAAAGCTTTGGTCAGCAGTGGCCGAACAGTAAGTCTTTTAATCTACTTAATTAATACTAAGATGTTTTTTTCTGAAATTTGGGATCTCCTGCCAGTGCATCCTTGTCTCTGAAGAAGACGAGGAGGCAACATTTGTAGAGCCCTCTAAGCGTGGAAGGTGCTTTCTTCTTATCTCTGCTTTCTGTTCCTTCATTTCTGTTAAAATGTTGATTTACACATTCTATACTCTTCTGAGCATGTTGAAATTTTTTTAATAATATAGGTACTGTGTTGTTTTTGATCCATTGGATGGATCCTCTAACATTGACTGTGGTGTTTCCATTGGAACGGTTTGAACCCTCATCTGAGACTATGCTGTATCTTTGTTGTTCATTGAAATTCTGTACTGACAAGATATAAAATGACTATTTTTTCCTGACTAAATTGATATTGCCTCATTGTATTATCTTTCATCTAGATTTTTGGGATTTATGCAATGAAAGATAGTCAAGAGCCATCTCTAGATGATGTCTTGCAACCTGGAAAGAATATGGTGGCAGCTGGATACTGTATGTATGGGAGTTCTTGCATGGTACAGAAAGACTGCCTTTATTATATTATTAATGCTTTTTTTTTTTAAAGGCTTGAATTTGAAAAGTATGTCTTAGAATGTTATTGTCAACTTGATTAGAATAATGTTTGGCTGATAGGATTATAATGGTTTATGAGTTATTCCTAGGAGTATTATTTCCTTGCACTGATTTCTTTTCCCTACTGATTTAAGAAATTTATATTTTGCAGCTTGTATTAAGCACTGGGAGTGGTGTCAATGGGTTCACCCTCGATCCTTCTCTTGGAGAGTTTATACTTACTCACCCTGGCATCAAGGTATATCTTCTAATTTGTTATTAAAAAAACTATGCATTTTTCTTTTGCATTAGCCTGGCTACATCATGCATGTGAATGAGAGAGATCCACTTTCCTAATTGCATGTACATTGTATAATATACATGCCATCTCTGTTTATTTAAAGTGTTGACTGTTTGTTTGTTTCTCATATTACTTTAAGCTCAGATTCCAAAGAAAGGAAAGATTTATTCTGTAAATGAAGGAAATGCTAAAAACTGGGATGGTCCAACAACCAAGTATGCTGTAATCATTTTACTAATCTCTGATTTTTCTGCTCACACTATGTAGTAGTTTCCTGACATCTCTTAACACTAGGTATGTGGAAAAATGCAAGTTCCCTAAAGATGGTTCATCGCCAAAGTCTTTAAGATACGTTGGAAGGTATTATGAAATCTTAATCTAGATAGGGCAATATTTTTTTGTTGTTCACCTGTTTAGTGGTTATCACTACAATTGGCTTCTTATTGGTTATGTACTGTCATTCGATGAAACTATGTTGGTGATTAGTGAAATACATATTCAATAATTTTGGCTTTGCAGGTTTGTTCTTATGCTTCAGATTTGAAATCTGTCACTCATAATTTGTATTTGAGCAGCACAAACATGAATCTGCAGCTGCAAAGTTCATGGTGCTCTCTGCTTTTGACTTACTGTTGATTCTGACACAAACGTTATATATAACAGTATGGTTGCTGATGTCCACCGCACAATGCTTTATGGAGGTGTCTTTTTATACCCTGCTGATAAGAAAGCCCCAATGGGAAACTACGGTTTGTTTTGTGTTACAGTTTCAATGCTCTTTTTAGTTCATTCTAAGCTTGATTACATTCTTTGGCTGCAAACTTTTTATTATTATTGACGATATATTTGGTATTGCTAACTTGATTTGTGTGGAATAGTGTTCTCTATGAAGTCTTCCCCATGTCATTCTTGATGGAACAAGCAGGAGGCCAAGCTTTTACCGGCAAGCAAGGAGTATGAACTTTTTTATTTTTCTGATTTCTTAAAACCGATTTCAATCAAATTAGACCTGTTGTGCCTGACTTAAACTTAAAATTTTGTAATGCCTTAGTTTTGAAACAAAGTGTAAATCTTCTGGGAACTTTATAATACCTGAAGCTGTGTGAACTTGCTTCAAGCATCTTTCTTTATAAAAATTAGTATTTCCGAGGGAAAACAAAAATCTGTTAGTGAACTTATCAATGCTCTTTGGTGTTGGGGATAAAATTCAAATGCCTGGTTGAATATGAACTGATGCCATTGTTTTGGCAGGCGCTGGACTTGGTTCCGAAGAAGATTCACGAGCGGTCTCCGATATTTCTTGGCAGCTATGACGATGTTGAAGAAATCAAAGGATTTTATGCAGCTGAAGCGCTGCAGTAACGTGCTCACCATGACATTTACCTCATTGGATCTCAGTTCTAATCATCTTCTTGTGACCTATCTTCTCTTTTAAGGTTTCTGCATTTTCTAAAATGATAAATTTATCGGTGGACAACTGAAGTCCTATTGATACATTTTAATATTGACTTAAGTGGTAACATTATTATTATAACGGGGTGTTTAGTGTAGCTTATATCTTTTATTATTGCGGGGATGTTTTATTATTATAGTAATTTAACATGTAATATAAAAGATGATCAGATTATTATATATTTAATCTTAATTTTATTTTTATTTATTAATTTTGTAAGGTAGAAATATTTTAATTTTTAATTAATATAATAAATAATATAAAAATATTTTAGAATAACTATTTTTAATAGTTTTTATAATATTTAAATAAGGGAAATTATATTAAATGTCCTTTTTATCCTTTCATTAAGCAAAAATGTCCACTTTTCCTATTCTTAAGTAAAAATGTCCAATTTTCCTATTCATAAGCAAAAATGTCATAAACTTTTTTTAAAATACCAAAATTACCCTTCACCACATCTATATAAACTTTCTCACTCACTCTTATCACACATATTTCTCATATTACTCAAATATTCACTCTCACTTTTATTTTTACTCAATATCAATTAGTACGAATTCGTTCGAAATGAAGAAGTTCGTAATTCTGAATTCGAATAGAAAAAAGTCAGTTCATGAAAAAAGTATTTATATGAATCATAACTTAAAACTTAATTTTATTTGTTAAATCTAGTTTATATGTCATATAAATGGGGCATTTGAATATTAGATAATAATATAGGGGTTAAATGAAATGTTAGAAAAATTGGGGGGTATTTTGATAGTATACAATATATAAAGGATTTAAATAACATGTTAAGAATAGATAGATATATTTTGATACAAGACAACATACAAGGGTGTTAAATAAAAGTGTTAGATAATTATGGGGGGGTCAAATGAAATGTTATAAAAATATGAGGGGTATTTTGATATTAAATATTGTAAGAGCATTAAAAATGAAATATTAGGAATAGATAGAGACATTTTGATATGAGACAACATACAATGGTGTTAAATAAAATGTTAGGTAATTATAGGGGTAAAATGAAATATAAAAAAAAATATAGGGGTATTTTGATATTACATAATACATGAATGATTTAAATAATAGGTTAAGAATAAATAGATATATTTTGATATAAGACAACATAAAAATGTGTTAAATGAAATGTTAGATAATTATAGAGGGTTAAATGATATGTTAGAAAAAATAGGAGGGTATTTTGATATTATATAATATATGAAAGATTTAAATAACATGTTAAGAATAAATAGATGTATTTTTATACTATGGAACATAAATGGGTGTTAGATGAAATATTAGATAAGTATGAGGGGCTAAATAAAATATTATAAAAATATGAGGGGTATTTTGATTTTAAACATTGTAAGAACGTTTTAAATGAAATGTTAAAAATAGATAGATACATTTTGATACAAGATAACATACAATGTTATTAAATAAAATGTTAGACAATTATAAATGGTTAAATGAAATATTAGAAAAATATAGGGGGTATTTTGATATTAAACATTGTAAGAACGTTTTAAATGAAATGTTAAGAATAGATAGATGCATTTTGATACAAGATAACATACAAAGATGTTAAATAAAATGTTAGATAATTATAGGGGTTAAATAGAATATTAGAAAAATATAGGAGATATTTTGATATTAAACATTGTAAAAACATTTTAAATGGAATGTTAAGAATAAATAGATGCATTTTGATACAAGATAACATACAAAGGTGTTAGATAAAATGTTAAATAATTATAAGGGGTTAAAAAAATATTAAAAAAATATGAGGGGTATTTTGATATTAATAATTGTAAAACTATTTTAAATAGTTATTACAGATTTTTTGTTATAAACGATTAATTTTTTTCCAAAAATTTGTCATTGTAGGATTGATAATTAAAATGGATGGTTATGCATCGGTTTGTTACCAAGAAGAATGAATTCAAGGTAATGACAACACAATGAAATATGTTAGAGGATCCAAACAATTGATTAAAATTTCTTATGGAACATCATTTGAGAGATTTATTCAGTTTTTGAAGGACTCTTGCGGTCTTGATCCAATGAAAAACTACTTTCAACTATCAATGAAGTCAAGAAAAATTGAGCTCGACTACTCCGTACAGATCCAAAATGATGAAAATGTCTAGAGTCTTATTTATATGTTTCAATACTTACATAAATGTATTCTTATTTTTGTTACATGTACCTCAATTGAAGGGCATGAGGAAAAAGAAGAAATTAGTGGAGTGAAAAAAAAAAAAATGATTTGGAAAACTTGATCGATTTCAGTAATGATCCATTGTACATTGCAAACTCATGGGCTCATAGAGAGAAAGATAGAGTTCCTGATTGGGGTGACTTTGATGAAAATGATATGTCTAATATTCCTTCTAAAGATGCAAAGCCTAAGTATATGTCACCTATTACCGAGAGTATGAACAGTTTACAGCTTGAAGATCCTATTTCAGGTGGTGGAAATTATTTTAGGCTATTTTTTGACAATGTCCCCACTGATCCATTTAGGTGGCTTTCTGATTTTTCTCCACATCCATCAACATCATCAAGTGGTACAAGATCAATTCAAGAGGAGAATTGTGTAAAGCTTGGTGATATTTTTCATAATAAAATACAATTGAAAAATGTTATGAAACAATTTGCCTTACTGAAAGGATTTCAATTCATGGTCAAGAAGTTTGATAAAGGGTGATGAGATATTAAGTGCAAGGTTGAAATTTGTCAGTGATATATACATGCAACCAAATCTGAAGTCGGTGAAATGTTTCAAATCAACCAAATGGATCCAACTCACACATGTTCAGTTGATCAAATAATGCCACATCACAGACAAGCTAGAGCCGAGCTTGAGCTTTAGGTCAATTAATGAGGTCAAAGTTTGTGTTGATTAATGGAATTTATCACCCTAAGGAAATAATTGTGGATATCGTCGATCAGTATAAAATTGACATTTCATATTCACAAGTTTGACGGAAAAGAATCTAGGCTTTAAATTCATTGAGAGGCTCACTGGAGGAATTATTTATATTCTTACTAGATTATTACTACAATTTACAACATACTAATCCAAGAACCATTACTGCTATTGAAACAGATGATGACCATCGATTTAATTATTTTTTTATGACATTAGGATGTTCCGTTTGTGCATTTAGAGAATATCTTGACCTGTTATTTGCATTGACACTGCTTTCCTTAAAAGTCAATATCTAGGTCATTTATTCCTTGCGATGAGCCTTGATGGTAATAACCAGATATATCTCATTGGTTTCAGTGTTGGTAAAAAAGAAGATCACGACACGTGGTGTTGATTTCTCAAGAAGATTAAAGAATGCATCCACGATCTCTCTGAGTTGGCGATAATCTCATATTGACATCATGTTATATACTCTGCAATGGCTGAAGTCTTTCCAGGTGTCTACCATGAATGTTGTTGTCATCACCTTCTGTGTAACATGCAAACAAAATACAAACGAGATGCAAAAGTATTAACATTTTATTATGTTTAACTTTTTTATACATTTTGATCATAAAGTTCTCATATTATTTACCACCTTACAGGTTGCGGGTGCATATTGGAAAACCGTGAAATCATACACAAAGCAAAATTTGAGACTATGATGCGATCCTTTGATGCGATAAACCCTTAAGCTAGGGCTTCTCTACGTGAGGTTGGATTTGAGCACTAGAGCAGAACACACTTTCCAAGACATCGATACAACATCATGACAACTAATATTGCAGAGTCATTTAACGCCCTTGTTAGAGATGCACGAGGCCTGTCTATCACGATACTCGTCGAGTTCATTTGTGGTACTATATAGTAATGGTTTTATGAGAGGAGAAACCATGCAAGTTCGTACCCAATTGTTAATAACTATGTATTTGATCATGTACTTCTTCCTTTATGTTTGTTATTAACAAATGTGTTGTTAATTTTTTTCAAATTACAGATGAATGCCCTAACTTTGTCACCCCTTGGATAGAGGAGAAGATTAGCTGTCGTTTGTCAAAGTCTGCACACTTGGAGGTTCGGCCAATTATACCTACTCAGTATCAGGTTGTTGGTTTTGGTGGATAAATGGGTATTGTGAACTTCAGTGAAATGTCTGGTATGTGTAGAAAGTTTCAACTTTCACGTATTCTGTGCAAGTATGTCATTGTTGTTGCACGACACATAAGACTTACAAATGTCAATGCATGGGTTCATCCATTCTTTCGCACCGAATTCTACTGTGCAATATATCAGGAACCTATCAATTCTCTTGGAAACTAATCAGAATGGTTACATTCACTAGAAGAAAGAGTTATCCTGCCCGTCGTTCTCAATAGTCGTTGTTCGAATCGCCTTTCTAATAGAAATCAATGTCCTTCGCAAGGAGAAAATGTTACACCTAAGATTTGCAGTCGTTGTTAGGAACCAAGACATGTCCAAACCTAATGTAAAAGTCTAACACCAGTCCTAAGCTCTGCCCAACAATGTTTATCCAAAAAAGGTAAAGGGTCGAGATCTTGACAAACTTCTCTTTAGTTTTGTTACTTATATGATTCATCATTGTTGTACTTCAATGATATTAACCGATGTATTTTTATTATTGTTTCAAATATGTAATTGTTTTCAGATGTGATGTAATAACTTTAGTGTGAATAATTTTTTCATTTCATATTTGTTAGAATGAACTTTTTGAGTATTTAACTAATATCGTAATTTAATGCTAATAACATAATTCAAATATAATATAATTATTTCCGTGATAAGATTATTTCAAAAATGAAATCAAATACAAATTTATATATAATGATAAATAAAGTACATCATACATATAAGCACACACAATAAATATATACATAAGAACATCTGAAGAACGATAAATAAACAATAAGCGAACAAAATATACATCGGTGATCTACTCGATATAGTGGAAATACAACTATAACGTTCGGGAAAAATCGACACTACATAACAATGTCAAACACTAAAAAAAACGTAACATAAACATGTCATGGAGTTTGCCCAAAAGTTGTCCATAAATTCATCACCTCTAATAATGTGGGTATGAATGTTGTGTAAGATCGCATCCACCATTCGAGAGATCCCATATTCCCTGAGTATAATACCTCAGAGTCATACACCCTAATCGATCAATCACGAAAATCTATAACTTCGACCACCCAATGTGCACAATCACAATTTATAGGAATGTAAACCTACAAACAATGACAAATTAAAGTATATTATAAACTAATTCAACGTAAAATATAATGAAAATACTATTATACTATACCTTATCGGTCATCCCCCATGGCTTGTAAAACAATCACAGGGTATAAGTTGCCTCAACCATCCTCGTGAAGAGTCTAAAAACTAATACTCCCTATCTGGTGTGGTCTGCCAACTCTTCCAGACCACCTCAATATATCCTACGAAGAATGTGTGGGCACTCGTCCAACGTTGTGAAACAGTTGAACAGTGATCATCCTGGTGTCGATGTAATATAGGCAAAAAGGAATCCACATGCTAAAATGGTATATAAAACTTCAAATGTGTTAGTAATTGACGAATATATCAAACTTTTAACCAAATTATATAGTATAGACAACTTACATCGTTGGTCAGCTACTCGTGTAACTCTACCACAATTTGCCAAAAACTGTCTTTTGACTTTGACCCAATGAAGTAAACATCATATGCGTCGGATGTTGTAACTTCGATGTACCACGTGAGGAAAGATTCCTCATGCTTTAAGGTAGAGGATGGAATGGTCCTAAACTGTCGTTTTGCCAGCCCTTTGATTAGATTTGTATACGAAGTATGAACGAGCGAAACATTCCGAACGATCAGACTGTGTGCTATACGAACCAGCTACAAGTATACACAACTATTAATTCATTATTTCATCTTACGTAACAATTATGAATTAATCGATTAATGTTACCTTTTTCATGTATGTCAAAGGAGTTTTGGTTGGACAATCTTGTATCATGGTCAAGTCCACCGTGCATACCCCCTCGATGGACTGCAAAATTATAATTTTGAAATTATCAGTGATCAGTATATATGAGTATTTATATACTAATTATAATGGATATACCTCAACATGGATTGCATCAGAAACATCCTCTTGTAAATCCTTCTTCTGTGAACTAATATCTACTGTCCTTCTGCTAGAGCTGGGGATATCAGCAAGTAACCACAACCGTTCATTCTGAAAAGGAGACAAAAAATTATCAAATAAACATAATAATTAGAAGGACAAATCAATCAATAACATTTCTTAAAAAAACAATACCTCTACGATCAGAAAAAGTGTTCAGGGAGAACCCTCGTTCAATAATACCTCAATGTCGATCCCCTATATGCATGAAAAGAACAAAATGATAAATGATTTTTATATAAAATATAATAACTAAAATAATTTTCATACCTCAGTTGGGGGATCTGAAGCAACCGGAGGTCCGATCGAAAGGTCTTCATGAGGAAGACCCTATGCGAATATATAAAATGAATTAATCGATGACAATTAATTTAAAAATAGAGTTCCACCGATAAGTGACATACCTCAGATTGGAAAGGTGATGTAATAGAAGGGCCAACTGATACCTCCTCGTGGCGACTACTTTAAGGTAATAGTAATAATAACTTGATCAGTGACATTTTATATAAAACAAAATCAAAATATAGTAACAACATTTAACATTAAATATTTCTAAGAAATTAAATATAGACCTCATGTGGCTGATGGGATGGTATTGATCTGTCAACAAGCGAGGTCATCTCGACACCACCTAAACATCCATTTTAGGCATCCGTCCAAACAGGAATGTGACATCATCCTATTCATGAAGATATATAACTCAAAATAATTACAATATTCAATGAATTAATCGACTGACAAATTAACGATTACATACCAAGTCACTAGTGAAAATAGTGCCCATATGACTCCAACTAGAGATGTCTCGCATATGCCACCTAAACATCCATGGAAACGCATGGATATCAATCATATCAACCTAATCATACAAGATGTCCAATGTCTCATATATCTAATACTGCAATATAACTATTAATGATTAAAATAAATCAATTCGTATTTTTACCAATTAATATATATAATCAATAAATTTAAAGTTACCTGAAGTGCGAAAGGAAATTCGTAGATGTTATATTTATGCATTTCAGACATCTGTCCAAAGCAGACTCTATCACTCACCTGCGACATAGACTTGTACGTCATCTGCCACATGACAATGCCCTAGGGGTAGGAATTAAACCCGTTTAGATGATCAACCAATTGTAAGTATTCGACAGACACTTTATTTCGTCGATCATTCCCTAACAACACCATATGAAGACAATACAACAAGGTCATATTGACGGCGTCAATATTGTCATCCCCCTATAGCCTGACCAAAAAGACACGCTTTATGTCGTGATACTAGACCTTCAGACAACCCCAAAAGCATGTATCTCTGATCTTATATCTAAATGAACAGGGAATATACGATAAAAGATCAATGAGTTCGCTAAACAATAGCCTTGCCATCAAAGAAAACTCAAACGAGCTAAATCTCACGTCAACCCGTTAACCCTAAACCATAAATCATCTCTGACAGAGGGTCAATGTAGTTGTCGTAGGAGAAATGCATAAACAAACACTCCAAAAAATTTGGTTTCAGGTAGATGAAGGAGATGTCTAAAACATGTCATCTCAAACAGTCAAAGCTGATCCAAGGTCAATGTAGAAGTAATCCTGGAAAATGTATTGTGTTGTGCATGACATATAATCTCTGTCCGGAAGTGTTTGAACTCATCAGGAATTCACAGCTTGCCTTCATAAATTTTTTTTTAAAATTCGTAAGACATTCATAAAAACAGATATGTAAACAAATGTAGAAATGACAAATAAAAAAATTTAGAAAAATAATAAAAAAATCGAAAATTGAAAAAGCAAAACTGAAATTCGAATTCTATAGGTTGAAATACTTTAAAATGTCAACAATCGAAAAATCTTTAAGAAATCTAAAAAAATGAGTTGATCTATCCTAAAATAGAGAAAATCGAAAAAACAAAATTGAAATTCGAATTCTACATGTTGAAATACCCTAGAATGTCAATAATCAAAAAATCGTTCAAAAATCTAAAAATATGAGTCAATATATCTTAAAAAGGTGAAAAATCAAAAAAATAACACTGAAATTTGAATTCTATATGTTGAAATACCCTAAAATGTTAATAATAAAAAAATCATTCATAAATCTGAAAAATACGAATCGATATACCCTAAAATGGTGAAAATTGAAAAAATAAAACTGAAATTCGAACTCCATATGTTGAAATACTCTAGAATGTCAATAATAAAAAAATCATTAGAAAATTTGAAAAATACGAGTCGAGATATCGTAAAATGGCGAAAATCGAAAAAATGAAACTAAAATTTGAACTCTATACATTGAAATACCCTAGAATGTCAATAATCAAAATCGTTAGAAAATCTGAAAAATATGAGTCGATATATCGTAAAATGGTGAAAATCGACAAAAACGAATTTGAAATTCGAATTCTATACATTGAAATACCTAGAATGTCAACAATAAAAAAATCATTCAAAAATCTAAAAAATACAAATTGATATATCCTAAAACTGTGAAAATAAAAAAAACGAAACTAAAATTCAAACTTTATACATTGAAATATCGTAGAATGTTAACAATCGAAAAATCGTTAGAAAATCTGAACAATACTAGTCGATATATCGTAAAGTGCTGAAAATCGAAAAAATGAAATTGAAATTCGAATTTCATACATTGAAATATCCTTGAATGTCAATAATTGAGAAATCGTTTGAAAATCTGAAAATGCGGTCGATATATCCTAAAATGGAAAAAAAAAAACTAAAATTCAAATTCTATACGTTGAAATACCTTAGAATGTTAAAAATTGAAAATTCATTCAGAAATCTAAAAATACAAGTTGATATATCCTAAAGAGGTGAAAATTGGAGAAACGAAACTAAAATTCAAATTCTATACGTTGAAATACCTTTGAATGTCAACAATCGAAAAATCATTCAAAATCTGAAAAATACGAATCGATATATCCTAAAACAACAAAAATCAAAATAACGAAACTGAAATTCGAATTTTATAAGTTGAAATACCCTAAAATGTTAACAATCGAAAAACCGTTAGAAAATTTGAAAAATACGAGTCGATTTATCCTAAAACTGCAAAAATTGAAAAAACAGAAATGAAATTCGAATTCTATAAGTTGAAATACGTTAGAATATCACAAATCAAAAAATCATTCGGAAATCTGAAAAATACTATTCAATATATCATAAAACAATGAAATTCAAAAAAATGAAACTGAAATTCGAAAATATGAATTGATATATCCTATAAACAAAAAAACCAAAATGTTGAACTGAAATTTCGTCATTACATCGTAAAATGTATCAAAAAAGCACAAAAATCGAAAAATCGAATGTTAAATTCAAAAACTACATATCGAAAAACCTTAAAACAAAAAAACAGATATAAAATTCGAAAATTATACGTCGAAAAACTCTAGATATGAAAAATATCAATTTACCCCCTCAAAAAATTTCTACTACAAATAGGTTCAATATTTATCTCTTGCCCCTTCAGCAATTTTCTAATCTCTTAGCACCCTGTAGTTTTAAAAAAGTAAATTTCTGCTTAACCTACAGTTTTCACAGCATTAGCCAACTGTCTCATGACAAATTTTACAAACACCCCTCGTGGACTAACTACTCTCCCCCACCTCTCTAATGTTTTGAAAAAACTACTTTACCTCCTAACCCATGGTCAATTCTCCTAACCGTTGGAGAATTCGTTCTGATCATGGGATCCACTATTCCCACAGACAGGAGCGCTAGTTGTTTTAACCATTTTTCCGACGCAAAAATCGTTGTTTCTGCCTCCAATTTCAACATAAATCAAATGTACATATTCTATAACACAAACTCCTAAAGAAACTCAATCAAAACAACCAATAATCAAAATATTTTTATATTGTTCAAAATCGAAACCTTAGAATTTCAAACAACAAAATCTCTCTCAAATCTCAATAATCTTAACAATAAATTCATTCAAACAATAGTAGGGAAGATGTACTAACATTCTTTACCATTTTTTATCGTCGGAAAACATGAAAATCGACGAAAATCTTTTTGCCTGTGGAATGAGCATGGGATAACTGTGGGAGTCGCAAAAATTTTAGAATTTGCATAGTAAAACCGTGGGAAAATTAAGCGGAAAATAAGTAAAATCTTTAGTTTATATATAGTGGCAGTTTGGGCATTTCACAAAAAGAGCATTTTTGCTTAAATATGATTATTTTGAATAATTTTGTTTAAACCCCTTAATTTTAGTCATTTAATTAATTTCTTTTTAAATAAAATAATATTTTTATAATTTTTATAGTACCTAACCAAATATAATAATTCTTTAGTATTATCATTTCCTTGTATATTCTTTGTTTATTTTGTTTAGACAAACTTGTGATATTCTTGCACTCCTGACATTTCTTTTATTAGACCAAATCTAATTATTATTTTGTTTGTTGTGGGTGTAAAGTTTTAAAGATGATTGAATATAATTATTTTAAAATATTTTTTATTTTGTATATTATATTAATTTAAGAGATGTTAATTAAAATAGATATAAAATTTTGTATCTAAATTTTTTGAGATAACTTTTAATGAATTTTTTTTAAGTAAACTCAATATTTATTCTAATAATAATAATTTTTTTTTTAAATTTTGGTTTTTTTGACAACATTTTCTTTGGTAATATATTTCAATATTATCATATTGATTATAAGAGTGATGACTTATAAATAAAAATGTTTATAAATTTGTTCGAAAAATAAATTTATTTTAAATTTAATTGTTAATACGCCTATATCAAAACAAAAGATAAAATAGGTATAAATACAAATACCGCGTAAAAAATACAAACGCACAAAGTACGAGGAGTTTACAGAGTGCAAAGAGTATAAGAATATAAAAATATATTTATGAAAAAAATGAAAAGCGTCTAGTGCCAATTAATGTTTTTATATAAATATTATGCGTATGCATTGGACGCTTTTCATGTTTTTATATAAAAATATTTTTATATTCTTTGTATTCTATGCACTCATACTTTTCACATTTATACACTCACTCTATTCGTATTTTATATACTCATACTTGCACTATTTGCATTTGTTTCACTCTTCGCTTCGGTCTAAATATATTAATAATCAAACAAAAAATAAATCTGTTTTCAAATAAATTTATAAATATTTTGATTCATAAGTTATCAAACTTATAATCAATATAATGATGTTGAAGTATACTGTTGAAAAAAATAATATTGAAAAAATATACAACTGAAGAAAAAGAATTATCATAAAGGGATATTATTAGAATAAATATTGAGTTTACTAAAAAAAAATAAATTTATTGAAAGTTTACCTAAACAGATTTAGACGCAAAATTTTTTGCTTATTTTAATTGATATCATGTAATTTTATCCTTTAAAAATAATAAATAGGGATGAAATATAACAAAATTAAAATTATCTTTGTAATCTTTTAATACCTAATATAAATGTGCGAATTTGAAAACTTCTTATATTGTTTGTTAGATCATCTTTGATAATAAAAAATTCTTGTATTACATAATAAACCACATAAGATAATGTTAGTAATAAAAAATGAATTTTTGGAGTAATCTTTGATTACTTTGAACCAAATATCCCTTTAATATACGATTACTTTTGTAATTTATGTTTTCTTATCAATATTACTTTGTTTGGTTCGCCAAATTATAAAACAAATTCTTGTATAATAATAAGTTAATGTAAAGGGTAATATTGGTATCTCCATATTAAATATTAAAATATCTTACATTCAATCAAATATATCTTCACTTTCTAAAATTTTAGAACAAAACTATTTTCATTTTTAATTAAAATAATGGATAATTTAACTATAAAATTTAGTTAATCATTACCTGATAATATAATAAATTTTAAAAAATAATTTAATTTATTAATTTTATAACTATTATTAACATCGATAATATTTTACAATATAAAAAAAAAAATTAACTTAAAATAATAAATATGTTAATTAAACTAAACATAATATTAATTTATAATTATTAAAATTTTAACTGAATTTAAATAAAATATGCTCTAATAATATTTTATTATTATTTATAAATATAATAATTATTTATATATATTAATTTTATCAAATATAATATAAATTTTTATTTAGACATCTCATAATAATATCTCATCCTCAACCAAACTGGTATGTGGTGAAAACAATTTAGAAAAAATTAATTATAAAGGATATATATTTATATTTATTAACGGACAAAAAATTATATTAATAAAAAAATTAATTATATAATGATAGTAATTGTAATATGTACATTATTTTATTTATCATTTTTTAATAATGTCACATCTCACAATCTAATGGTACGGCAATTATACAAGAGGCGATATGATATAATCAAACAAAAAGTATTATTTTTTGAACATCTATAAATGCGCGTACAAGAGTACACGTGTTGAAATTTCAGCCTACTGAACCCAAACATATTCTTCTTTTTCTTCTTCCTCTTAACAAAAAAGCGAAACAATAACGTCAACTTAATAAACAGCCAATTAATTCAATTTTGATGGTAATAATCATAATAATAAAAACAAGCAATTCAATCTCAGATCGGAGCTGAACCTCAAATAATTTGCAATGTCGAGCGATAGCGACGAGGACGAGCTTCTTCAGATGGCCTTGAAGGAGCAAGCCCAGCGCGATCTCAACTACAAGAACCCTGGCGCTCGGAAGCCCGTCGCTAGTTACGTTCAGCCTCCGAAATCGTCTGCGGTAAATTCCGGGAGGCCACAGGCGAAGAAGTATGAGGAGGACGAAGAGTCTGAAGTGGAGATGCTGAGCATCTCGAGTGGCGACGAGGAGGTGAGTACAGATCGAGGAGTTACGGCTAAAAATAGAGTGAGACCAGGAAGGCGGGACGATGATGCATGGGACGGTGGCGAACCTAATTGTTGGAAGCGCGTTGATGAGGCTGAGGTTGGTATTTTCGTAATATGACTGAAATTAAATTAAATGAATGCTAAAGTACCGGAATGTAAATTACGTAACGTTGCTAGAATTGCTGTAAGTTTTGGCAACATTTCCTGAGGTATTTACAGGTTTTGATGTAATTATAGTGTTCAATTGCTTGTTATTGGTGTTTTCTCATAAGAAATAGCATATATTATTTAATCGGGTATTGACTATACTCTGTCTTTCTCTGTTATTTTTCCTGCTTCTTGTCAGTCTTTTTGCATTGTTTCTTATTCCATAAGCTTTTTTTTTTTTTTTGGTTTATTTCTGGTCTACTGTTTGATTTCATTTGGCTGTTAGCTGAAGAGAAATGATGAGGTAGTGTCTGTTAATTGAGGAGTGGTTATAAGATTTAATAGTTTTTATTGAGATCTGCTACATTATCTTGGTATGTGGAGCGTTATACCGGTAATGTTTAAGGTAAAAAGCTTAAGGAAATGTAAATTTTACAGCATGTTGTTGATATAATATGTGGTTGATAAATATTATCATATTAACATTGTGATTGTCGAATAATATTACTGATCCCCGTCTCTGAAAGATGCTGATTAGCTTGGTGTTTGGACTTTTTTTCCAAATTTGAGTTTAGCATTATAATATGAAGGTCTCAGTCAAGTGCTTGGAGTTCATGTGAATACAATTGTGCATTTTTGGTTATGCTGCAGCTTGCTCGCCGAGTTCGTGAAATGCGGGAGACAAGAACGGCTCCAGTGGCTCAAAAATATGAGCAGAATTCTGTCATTGGTGGGAAGGGGTTTGATTATACAACCTTACCACGTGGCATTGAATGGGTTGATCCGCTAGGATTGGGGTAAATAATCTTCTATGTTTTGGTCTTCAAGTGAAAACTCGTAATTTCTTCTTATTTGTGTGAATATTTTTCTTAATTGGCGCTTGTTATGCTGTTTTATTTATTTGTTTATTTTGATGCTTGTTTAAGTGCATTATTTATGGACTCTGTGGCTTGCTGATGACCTTGAGTGTTTCCAGCTTTTTAAATTTTTATTTTTTTTAATCAGAATTTGAATTTGAGTTATCTTCTAGTTAAAACAGCAATTTTTTTGCCAGTCATGGTAGTATAACCTGTTTCTTTATAGTATTAATAATACTTGAAGTTAGAAAAGAGAAAATAATATGTACTTGTGGCAATTGAACCAAGTTCAACTTTCTCAGAATATTGGTCTGATATAGTTTCTTCTGTTCGGACAGGATAATAGACAGGAGGTCATTTAGATTGATCTCTGAGAAATTGCCAGATGTCCCATTAATTCCTGATAAAGAGTTTCTAGAAAGCGGCAAATGGGGTATTTCTTTTTTTTTCTCTTACATTGCATGTTTGGTAACTTTTGTGCAAATTATGGGAATTTCGTATTATTTTTTAAGTTAAAGTTCATAACTTCTTTTATAAGTTGTTTTTATGTTTTCACTATTTTTAATTTATATTCCTTGAAATGCATCATTGGATCTTATAGTTTTTCTCTCCATATTTAACCTAGATGAAAGTCGCTTCAATTTGACATGTATTTATTTTCAAACTTCTGTAGCATATTATTGATGAAAAACATTCCTCTATCATTAAGGTTGTGATGTTTGTAATATTTCCAACAAGTTGAATATCTTTTTGGGAAAGATATGTGAAACCCTTGAAACCTTGTCAACCATAAAACCTAAAAATTAGTTTTACATCCTTAAAATCCCTGTAAATAAGACCACTTGTTGAGTTCTAAGCAAGTTGGAAACATTTGTTGCTTGGACAAAAATATCGTTGAATTTTGAAAAGCGTAAATAATGTTAATGTCAAATATTTTGATCACCATTTATTGAAGCTTGAGTAAACTACTTCAAACTTCATGAAATTGATCTTAAAAATTTGAGAGTCAATCAAATTTAGTGATTGTTGAAAATTTAAGGATGTAATTCGGATGGAGAGCAAAGAAGAGAGAGAGACAAATTCTTTATACAGTGGCTATAGAAATTTTTTATGTTGTGAGGCAGGGAGAGAGGGAATCTTCAGCTAGGGCATACAAAAATTAATGTGATTTTGTAAAAGGATGTGATTTGGAGAGGGTGAGAGATGGTTTTCGTAGTTCAAAGGTGTGATGGCTTTCATGTTTAACATTTGTTAACATTAGTGCATTGAAGGCCATAGATTGGACCTTGTAGTTTTCCCCATCATGTTAAATGTTTATTTTAGTCAATTTTTAAGTGAAATGTAGATTCTTGGTTTTAATGGGTATAGAAATATTGGGGCAGTTTCTTAGAAGAAAGTGCTTAGAGTTATGGCTGTCATGCTGAAAGGACAATGTTTGATGTTCTTGCATAATTCTGCACATTATCCTATTATTATTTTTTAATTGAACTTCAAAGTAAGAAAGGGGGAGATTCTTCATTTAGTGCTTGTGTTTTTTTAGAAGGTATGATTCAAGAGATGGTAAGGTGGGCGAACGCTGTGATGGTTTCCAGGTTCAATGTTTTGTTAGTAAGTTCTAAATAAGGCATAAAAAAGACCTAAATAGTTTTTGAAACAAATAAATTGAATAATTTTAACAAAACTGATTTTACTAGAGTGGCATTATATACATGATTTAAATCCTAAACTAAAGGCGTCAGTGAAATACGTAAGGCACACGACCTGACCTTTGAATGGGTCAACCTGCGTTACTTTTAATTAAAAAATAATTTTTTATATTATAATTATTATTAGAGTAATTAATCATTTATTTTTTTAATAATGATGTGAACAGTAACAGGCTGGGCTAGCCCATGGGCCTGATGCCCAAGCCCAAGGCTTGCCCCTGAAGGCCTATGAGTTTAGCATGGTCTATTACAGTACTAGGCTGGGCCACTTTTTTGAGTTACGGCTTGGTCCATTTGCCATGTCTAAACTAAAGGAAAAAAACTGAACATTAGGAACAAAATAAAAAAGGAAGTATACAATCAATACAAATGTTGTACAAACCTTTTTTTTTTTTTTTAAAAAAAGGAACTTTCCAATCAAGGTGAAGTGTTCCAAACTAGGCCTAATGTCCAATAGTTTCTGTACCACTTTTTAGCCTATGTATTAAGTCAATTGGATTTTGAAGTGAGAGAAAGAAAGAGAGTTGCTCTAGGTGAAGTTTTATGGGTTGATGTTATTGTTGGGTTGCATTATACCAAAAATTATATAAATTGTACTTACTAATGTGTTGGAGTTTATATATATTTTGATGGTCATCATGAGATTTTTTAAAATTTTTTGCAGAGAAAATTATGTACTACTCTGAAGGATTTGATGCAAAGTTGTTTCTATCTCGAATTCACCAAGATACTAGTGCAACAGACTTGGAGGCTGGTGCTCTTGCTTTAAAGACTGATCAAAAGGGTCGGACCCAACAGAGAAAAAAGTTGGTTAAAGACAACTTTGATTGCTTTGTCTCTTGCAAAACTACCATTGACGGTATGTAATTATCTCACTTGGAATACTGATGCTATTTTTAATTATAGAAAGGAGCTAAGGTTTTGGAATTGAAATTTCTTATTTGGCTTATGCTTTTATTGTGTGAAGCTTAGATGGATATAAGTTGTAGGCAACAAGTGCATGCTTTTTATTTATATAGTTAGAAAAAGTAATATAATTAGTTTTTGTTGGAAAGTCTATCCCAATTTGGTGGGATGTCTTATTTAGTGGGATTATAATAAGAGTTAACTTTACTTTTTTGTTGGGTAGGTTTTGATTTCTATTCCAAAGATTATGGTAATGAATTATGGATATGGTATCATCTATATATTGGATTACGATTAATAAATAAAATGAATGGCATAAATTTGTCCAAAAGTATATTGCTTAAGGGTATTAAAGCTGAGCGATTCTGCCAATTGTAGTCTTCATTGTACATTTCTACCATGCCAATTTCACCTCCAACACATGGTTGATACAAATCCTTCCCTTTCCATAGTAAAGATTTCTTGGAGCCCCACTATCTTTAACCCATCCTTGACACCTTTACTTGCATTGAATTTTTTGCTAGATAATCATTTTCTTCAAATAACACATTACACGCGCAATGGGTCGAACTTCCAAGAGTGGTTTTGGTCCATTCTACTTGTTATAAAGGGCAAAGGAAAAATGGATTACCTCATTAGTGCTCTTCTGATGCCACCACTGACTACTGCTACCGTCAGAGATTGAGAAGTAGAGAATTCCATAATTATGGCTTGGCTAATGAATTCCATGGAGCTAAGCATAAACCATGTTGAGTTGTATATGAGTTGTATCTCGTAACCCTAATCCTATTTATACTTTTCTTAGTTATCATCGTCTATCCTCACCATATTATGCTTTTGTATCCTCTTTGTCCTTCATTTCAGTTCCTAAATCTGTTAGTAAGACCTTTCTAATCCAGATTGGAGGCAAACAATGATGGATGAAATAACTGCGTTACATCATAATGGTACTTGAGAATTGGTTAAATTACCTCCGGGTCACTCTATTATTAGCTGTTGTTGGATTTACATAGTCAAGATTGGTCGTCATGGTACTATTGATCGTCTCAAGGCTCGGTTGACTGCTAAAGGTTATACTCAGGTCTATGGTTTGGATTATGGTGACACATTCTCTTCAGTGGCCAAAATGCCTTTTGTTCGGTTATTCTTATCTATGGTTGCCATTCGTCATTGGCCCTTATTTCAATTAGACATTAAAAATGCCTTTCTTCATGGTGAGCTTCAGGAGGAGATATATATGGAGCAACTGCCTAGTTTTGTTGCTCTGGGGGAGTCTGATTTGGTTTGTAAACTTTGACGCTCACTATATTGTTTAAAACAATCTCCACGTGCCTGGTTTGAATGCTTTAGTACAATTATTCAAGAATTTGGTATGACTCGATGTGAGTTGGATCATTCTGTATTTTACAAACACACATTGCGAAGAAAGTGCATTTATCTGGTTGTTTATGTCGACAACATTGTTATCACTGGTGATGATCATGAGGGTATCGATCAATTAAAGCAACATCTATTTAATCATTTCAAGACCAAGGACTTGGGAACACTTAAATACTTTCTTGGGATAGAAGTTGCTCAGTCTAAGATAGATATTATTATTTTTCAGAGGAAGTATGCCTTTGATATCTTGGAGGAGATTGGGATGTTGGATTGTAAACCCATTGATTCTCCTATGGACTCTAATACTAGACTTGTGCCAGGACAAGGGGAACCACTTGCAGATCTTGGGAAATATCGGAGGTTAGTAGGCAAACTCAACTATTTGACTATCACAAGACCAAATATCTTTCCAATCAGTGTTGTCAGTCAATTTCTCCAATCTTCGTGTGATTACTATTGGGATGTAGCTATTCGGATTCTGGGGTATATTAAGAGAGCACCAGGAAAATGATTGCTCTATGAAGACAAAGGTCATACTCAGATTGTTGGATATTCTGATGCTGATTGGGTAGGATTTTCGTCTTATAGACGCTCGACTTAAGGATATTGTATTCTTGTTGGTGGTAACTTGGTTTCATGGAAAAGTAAAAAGCAAGATGTTGTGGCTAGATCTAGTGCAGAGGTAGAATATCGTGCTATGACATTGGCTACCTATGAGCTTGTATGGTTGAAACAATTGATTCAAGAGGTAAAATTTGCAGATATATCACAAATGAAGCTTCTTTGTGATAACCATACAACACTTCATATTGCTTCTAATCCAGTATTCCATGAAAGAACGAAACATATAGAAATAAACTGTCATTTCATTCGAGAAAAGATTCTATCAGGTTGTATAACTACCAACCATGTCAGCTCCAATGATCAACTTGCAAATATCCTTACTAAGTCTATTAAAAGTCCTCGTATTGAATTCATTTGTAACAAGCTTAGTGCATAAGATTTGTATGCTCCAGCTTGAGGGAGAGTATTGAGTTGTATATGAGTTGTATTTCTAAATTAGGAAGCTAATAATTAGGAAGATTGTATCTTTGTAAACTAGGAAAATATATATAATCTTTTCTAAAATAGGATTTAGAATTTTATATAAATATTGATGTAAATTCATTCTTTTGAGATATAGAAAAATATTCTCAAGGTTATTCACAAGCCAAACCTATCTGTGTAGCAAGATGACAAATGAGTTTTGGGACATCAAGAAATGAACTATGATTTAGGGAACTCAACTCAATGCTTTGAAGATCATTCTGTTATTCACACCACTTGACAAGGGATGTTGTTTGTAGTTGAGCATTATAACAAGTTACATTAACCATGGTAGGAGATAAACCTATTTATTCCATAAGTTGGACTTGCCTTGATGATGTGATCAAATACAATAAGTTATTTAAGAAAGTGCATATTTGACTTTTTTCCAAGGCCTGAACTATGACTTAGATGAAGTTTAAGGCTGCCTTCTTGGCATCAAACCACTTCCTAACATACGTGAAGTGTTTGTTGTGGTTTGCATGAAGAAAATCTTTGTCGTGTCATGCTCCAACCATTAACCAACCCTGCTACAAATGTTGTTCCTTTGAATTGTGCATTTGTTGCCAATAATAATGATTCTTTTATTTCTAAGGGGACAATGATCTAAAAGGATGAATCTTTGGTGTAACCGTTGCAACAAATTGTATCACACCAAAGATACTTGTTGGGAAATTTATTGTAAATCAGCTGATTGGAAGCCACAAAGTCAAAGGTGTCAAGCTTAATTGGTTTATGCCATCGAGTCAACAACGAAGTCTACAAAATTGAGCCCTTCTCCTTTCACTATTGAACAGTTGGAGATGCTAAAAAATCTTATGCAATTCTCTAAGGTACCCGATGCAAATGTTTCACTAGCAATGACCTTTGTTATTAAAAAAATTATGTTGCCAATGCCCTTTCAAACCCAAATAGTTCCAAGTGACCATTGTATAGTTGACACCAGGGCCTTTGATCATATGACATGCTCCTTCAAAGACCTCTATTCGTATAAGAAGTGTATTGATGACGGTAAACTTATAGTGACCAATGGAACATTTTTCGGGGTTGTTGGCTAGGGGAAATCATTCTTTTTGGCCTCCAACTACTCTTAGTTCTCCATGTTCCCAACTTGAAATGCAACCCTCTTTTTTTTTGTAAGTAAACTCATTCAAGATTTTCATATAAAGTAACCTTTCTTCTTTCTTGTTGTGTTTTTTGGGATTTGTCTTTGGGGACGATGATTAGCAATGCTGAGGAACGAAGTGGCCTTTATTGCTTGTTTCATGTTGGTTTTACTTCAAGCGCCTGATTTTTCAATTTAGTGTCGTGTCAATTGTTTCCAATCCTAACATGATGCTTTGACACAAATGTCTTGGCCATCTAAGTTCTGCTTATTTTAAATGTTTGTACCAAAATTTATTTGTCAATGAAGATGTTTCTTTACTTACCAAAAAAGAGATGTTTTTTTTTTAGTGTAAATTTGGTATTCTTGCCAAAACAAACTCACTAACTCCATCCAACTCATTTCTATTGCTAGTCAAAACCCTTCACCTTTTTTTTTTTTTGAGTAATTAATTAGAAAATTTTATAAACGTGGTAGAGACTCGAACTTAATACTTCTCCATAGAAATTCTAATGTTCTACCAGTTTTATTAATCCTTCTTTTAAAATCCTTCACCTTGTTCATAGTGATATCTAGGGCTCAATTCATATTTCAAAATTGACAAGAATCATTAGTTTATCACTTTTATTGATGACCATACGAGAACTTATTGGGTTTACTTAATGCAAGAGAAATTTGAAGCTCGCTCGCTTTTTTGTCAACTTCATAAATTGGTTACCAATGTCTTCCAATCCTCTATTCAAATTATTCATACTGATAATGGTTAGGAATATTTAACATATGAATTTGATAATTACCTTGTTGAGTATGAAAATTTTCATCAAATATGTTTTTTAGGTCCAAATCCTCTTTCCAAATGTTCATATTTTTAATTCCCTTACTACTTGTGTTTTTTTTTTTTTTTTTGTACCGTGTTTGTCCATAGTACAAATTTGACACAAGTTAAATTAGATCCAAAAACTATCAAATGTGTCTTTGTTGGTTATGTTATAATTGCTATTCTCCTTCCTCAAAGAAAGTCTATTTTTCTTGTGTTGTTACCTTTCTTGAAGATCACCCCTTCTATCCCCATGATTCTCTTCAAGGGGAGAAATCTAGTGAAGAAAATCATTAGGATACTTTCATTTTCTACCTATCTTTCTTCCATCTTTTTCCTCATAACCTAGTAATTTGCCCCCCATGAAGCTCAAACAAAGCCCACTCAAGTTCCAATTAAAAAGGGAGATTTGGAACCATTTCAGGACTGAATCCAAATTCATGTTTACTTGAGGAGATCACAAGTTCCGAAGCAAAGTCAACCACCAAAAATGGAGCCATGTCCAACGAATGATATACGAGAAAGTACTAAAAGTGATACTCCAAGTGATACAGGGTTTGATGACCTTGATGTTCCCATAGCCATATAAAAAGGGAGAAGATTGTGTACTCAACATTTCATCCAAATTTGTTTAACCTATTCCAAGTTATCTCCAAACTACAAAGCATTTACCTCCATGATGGATAATGTGGAGGTCCCCAAAGATATTAAAAGTTCAATGTAAGATTCTAGATGGAGATAAGCTTTCTTGGAAGAGATGAATGCCCTGATGGAGAACAAAATGTGGGAAGTTGTTGATCTACCCAAAGGAAAGAAGCTATTGGGATGCAAGTGGATTTTCATTGTGAAATATGACTATTGGCAACATAGAGCGGTACAAAGCAAGGTTAGTGGCCTAAGGATACACTCGAATATATGACATAGATTATGAAGAGACCTTTCCTTCCCATGGTAAAATTGAACACTATTAATGTCCTATCTATTACCTCCAAACTTGGATGCAGACTTGGGGAACTACATCGGAACAAAACTGGAAGCACAGAGTCTCTTAAGTGGACCCACCAGTTAATAGAAAAATGTACTAGCACTTAGTTGGGAAACTCATAAATCTATCACTAACGAGACCAGACATTGCTTATAGTGTTAGTGTTGCAAGTTAGTTCATGCACCCTCCTGCAAGAAGACATTTTGGTGCTCTGAATCAAATTATTTGATACCTTCAAGGAACATCGAGGTAGGGGCTGTCATCCAAGAAAACTATTCAAAGGAATGTTGAAGTTTTGTTGATGCTGATTGGGTTGGTTGATTGAGGATTCTATGACAACTACAGGGTATTGCACTTAGCTATGTGGGAATTTAGTGACCTGGAGGAGTTAAAAAACGAGCAATAGTGGCAAGGTGTAGTGCAGAGGCTGAATACTGAGCTATAGCCCAAGGCATATGTGAGCTATTGTGGCTGCAAAGTTTGCTAACATTAGCATACCTTTAGAAACACTTACGGAGTTGCTTATATAGCAAATCTTCTATCAACATAGTTCACAACCATTAGACTGTCCTGCATTTCAAACAAGTCTCAAGAAGTTGATATCCTTGCAAAAGCTTTATTAAAATCGGGGCTTGATGAAACTGTAAGTAACTGATAATGATTGATATCTATTGACTAGTTGGAGGGGGAGTGTTGGACAGTCTATCCTGATTTAGTGGATTTTATAGAGCTGATTTAATGAGATTATAATTACAGTTAACTTTCCTTTTTTGTTTTTGGTAGGTTTTGATTTTCATTCCTAGGTTATGCCAACTATTTATGGCATTTGTATCATCTATATATTGGATTACAATTGATGAATTAAATGACTGAGACAGATTCAACCAAAATTTTGTAGTTTTAGTTTTGGCTTATTGGTTTTGACTCGGAGAACATTGATTCTTGTGCAGATATTGAGTCAAAATTGAAGCGGATTGAAGAAGACCCTGAAGGTTCAGGGACAGCTCACTTATTCAAGTTGATGCAGGGAGTAAGTTTGCAGGCTAATCGTGCTTTTGAACCTCTATTTGAGAGACAGGTTGGTAAGATGTTAATTTAATCTTGTACTTTTGCTCATCTAGATTTAACCTGATTAAAAGTTCTTTTTTTTCCTGAATAACCTCATTTTAGTCTCAAGCTGAGAAGATAAGGTCTGTCCAAGGAATGCTTCAGAGGTTCAGAACGTTATTCAACTTACCTAGTATAATTCGTGAGAGTATTAGCAAGGGTGAATATGACCTGGCAGTCAGGGAATACAAGAAGGCGAAGTCAATTGCATTGCCCTCTCATGTATGCTAGAAATCTAACTTTATGCCATACTTGTTTGTTAAGGTTGATATTTGCTGTCTAATTTTCAGTATTGACTGTCAATTGTTTGAACATAGATAATTTGAGTGTTTTATTAGTATTTTATTTAACACCTGTGGCATGCCTGCATGCTGTTATTTATGAAGCTTGTGTTTGCCAAAATAATATCAGTGAACTTTTATTTATCTAATTTCAGAGTTTTCTAAGATGATTAATGTTGTGTTCTAATTTTCGGCACATTTTCATTTAATTGCTGATATCTGAGTCCAGACTTGAAAACTTTTATGTATTTTGACCCCTGTCCGAAAGGATTTTGTAGTATGTTCTTATGTTATGTTATTTGATATCATAAGTTTTAACACTTCTAGTGGTAGCTAATCCAATCAAACTTCTTTTATAGCAGAATGCTGAATAGAGCTTCTGATATCACTATTTATTTAATTGTGTTCATAACCATGCTTGTTTCCTTCTTAAAAATGTATCTTTACGTTTATGCAATACTCTCAGGTAAATATACTGAAACGTGTTCTCGAAGAGGTTGAAAAGGTGATGCAGGATTTCAAAGCCACACTTTACAGGTCTATGGAAGATCCACAAATAGACTTGACAAATGTAAGTTTATGCTTTTGATATTTATCACCGTCCACAATCATGCTGAACAGGATATCAAATGACTAATTTTTTTTTTTTTTACTACTTTTTCCTGCAGAATGTTAAATAAAATTCACATATTGCTAAATAAGCAGTGATAGATTGTTGTTAGAATAGAACAAACAAATTTAGATGGGGAAAGGGAACAAGAGATTAAGTTAAGAATTAGTGAGTTAAGTTGGTAGTAACTTTATGTGTGCTCTGCTTTATTGAAAGGCCCTATTTATTGCAACTTTTAAGTTGTGTTCATGTTTTCCTTATTTGTTACACATGTAATAACTTTAGTATGACCAAAAGAAGTTCATAATTATTACCTTTTAATGATTGTACTGGATGAGCAGCCCTACATTGTTTCCATATATGCACTTATATGACTAAATATCTAATATAAAACATATATATTTTTTGAGGATTAATCTTAACTGTATATTTTTATTTTGGGTACTAAAAGATAGTTCTGTCTTCTGTAGCTTGAAAATACTGTGAGGCTGTTATTGGAGCTGGAACCTGACTCCGATCCTGTATGGCATTATTTAAATGTACAGGTAAGTGAAATTGGAGTTACCTTATACTTTAAGTAAACCTTTGTAAAATCAGTGTATTCTCTCTAGGATTGAGTATTTGTACTCTTGGCAAAATCTCTTCCAGTTCTCTAGCTTTTGATGATAGTCCTGGCTAAGTTTCAAAGCTTTTTGGCAATGTGGTTACCTCCAAACTGATCAGTTGTTAACCTCTAGATGATCTCTTAAAAAAAATAAAAAATAAAAAAAAGGGACTTCAAATTCAATTCCAATATGATCATTAATCTTTATATGTTGCAAAGATATTGTGATTTACCATCAACGGTCAACTTGGCTGGACTCTCAAGGTTTATTGCTTTGACAGAATCAAAGAATTCAAGGTTTATTTGAGAAGTGCACCATGGATCATGAGGCAAGGATGGAAACTTTGCAAAATGAGATACATGAAAGAGCTATGACTGATGCAAGGTGGCAGCAAATTCAGCAAGATTTAAACCAATCTGTATGTGAAATCATTTGGAGTGACATATGCAATATTGATAGGAGATGTAGCCTTTATATTGTGAGGAAGAAACAAGAACCCATGTGCTAACACTTGATAATTGTATCTTATGTTTCCTTTTCATTGTTGTCAGTCAGATGTGGACTACCCTCTTACTCTTGGGAACAACCAACTGCTTGTTGATTCACAGCCAGTGGAGTTGACTGGTGAAGAAGTTGATGCCCTTAGAGGAAGGTATATACGAAGGTTAACTGCTGTACTCATTTATCACATACCAGCCTTCTGGAAAGTTGCTCTTTCTGTGTTCAGTGGAAAATTTGCAAAGGTATTATGAATATTTTTTGTTGTATTGACGTATGGGGATATTATTGTAGTTGATATAACTTATCTTTTGAAAATTTGTTTGCTCATGCACTAATTTATTTAATATATAGTTTTAATTTTTGTGTCAGAAAGCTAGCTCATTAAATATTTTCTTTGGAGATATTAATCTCCAAGTCGTTGGTCGAGAGAACATGTTCCTTAAAAGGTTTGTTAATGGGTCAGTATCATCTGTTATGGCCTCAAGTCGTTGACAGTTTTAATAATATGATGCCAGTTATATCTTCTATGTCAAGTGGGAAGCAAGCATCAAGAAAAGAATCTCATCATCTCGCGTCTAAATCATTTTAAGCTGTTAAAATGATTGAGAACATTAAGGAACTTGGTTAATGCTTAGCATCAGGAATCAAGTTCATTTAACAGTACCATGTTTTCTTATTGCAGCATTGGTGTTAATGTGTATCTGATATACTTCCACATTACTTGCTATTTGGATATGTGCTTGCTTGAGGTTTATTGAATATGAAAATGCATGTTGCAAATATTAGTCTGTATGCCCTTATCTTTGTAATCTTTTCACCTTGCTTCCATGTTGTGAAAAAAAATCTATGCTTGCATCTATTTTCATTGATATATATTTTTCTTCTGTTGGAATATTGAATATGTTTTTTTTTTTCCATTTTGAAAGAACTTGGTATGGTCAGTCTGATTCTGGATTATATTTTTCTTAGTCTTCCCAAGTTTCTTCTGAGTCAAATATTAATTCATCTGCAAATAAAGCTGAAGAGAAAGTTGGAGATGGGAGCTATTCAGTTCATTCTCTTGATGAAGTTGCCGGAATGATACGCAATACATTATCCATGTATGAAATTAAGGTGAAAATGTGCTTATGCTTTTCTTTTGTCATAATTATTATTTGTGGCTAAAGTGGTTGTGGAAAAACTGTGGCTGTTGTTTTTGGCATACTCAGTGATGAATTTTTCTGATTTTTTTTTTTTTGGGGTATACTAGAAGTTCTGTTTATTTTTCATGTGATTTAGAAATGTTTGTAATGAACAGAAAATATATTTCAATTTTACTTTGGTTTTGATAGTGGACAAATTGATACAACTGACAGTACAGGTTTTATGTATTTTAAATTAAGTGAAGTTTTATTTATATTTACAGAGATGAGTTTTTAAGCTAGATCAGAGTTTCCCATTCCTGCTTCCATTATACTCATATGGACTTAATTTGAAATATCTGCAGTTTAAGTTTGACTAAATTGGTAAAGGGAACGCAGAATGTAATAGAAGAGTATGTAACTACGTAGTTTAAGAGTTTTATCATGTAAGCTTCACCTGTGTGTGTTGAGGGGGAGCATCATTTACACTCAATGGGTCAAAACTTTTATGTTGCCTTATTTTTCCTTGGCATGGAAAGGTCCTATTGTTGGAGGTGTCTGAGAAATGTGAAGGGATCCCATGAAGGATTAAATCAATTTTCAGTCCGTAACTCATTTTTAAGTATTGTTTACATTTTAGGAAGTATCTGAGAATCATATGTCACAGATGGCATCAGTGCAGGTGTTAAATGTGCTAGGACAGGTGTGTGTGTGTATTGAAAGGCATGGTTTAATGCTTATCCCATTTGGCTTTTCTAAGAGCTGACTTGTCAAGTTTGAGTCTGTTATGTTAAAATGCCGAAATTTTAGTAAAAGAAACACAGAAAACATGAAATTAAGGTTCTTTTATTGTGAGTTGGTGCTTCTGTTCTTCTATTCTGCTATTAATTGGGATGTTGGTTGGTTTCAATTGGTTCATTCTTGACGTAGGTTCACAACACATTTCGTGATTTTGAAGAGTCCAATATTCTCCGATCATTCATGAGTGATGCCATAAAGGAAATATCTAAGGCATGCCAAACTCTTGAAGCGAAAGAGTTAGCCCCTGCTATTGCTGGTATTAAGCATATTCCAAGTCTTATTTTGTTACTTTTTAATCAATTCTGACTGTTTGTTCTTTGTCCTGCAGTTACGTCACTCAGGACACTTCAGGCAGAGATCACTAAGATTTACATTGCCAGGCTATGCTCTTGGATGCAGGGCTCCACAAATGGAATATCAAAAGAGGAAATATGGGTGCCAGTATCCATTCTTGAGAGGAATAAATCTCCCTACGCCATCTCTTATTTGCCTCTAGCCTTTCATTCAATTGTGAAATCTGTGATGGATCAGATCAGTTTGTATGTCTCTAGAGCTTTCTATTACATATCTTCTGTATGTTTATTGATAGTGATACTCATGAGCTTGTGTGTGACCCATCTCTCCACGACTTTCTCGATCACATAAGTGTTGAGGTTGAGTTCAATCTCATGGTGTTATAATGGTAAAGTTTTACCAAAATCGGTGACTCATATTCTCATGTTTAAGAAAGAGAAAAGGCCTTGTAAGGCTTGATCACTTGCAAAATTGGATATCTTGAACTATGAAATATTTAAAGAAACAAATATGCATCATCAAGCTTTTCTGGGCTAGTGGTGATAAAATTATCAGCTGCAACATTCTTATCATGCCTAGTGTGTGGCATGGTAATGGCAGTTTTCATGAACACACCTTGAAGAATCTTATCAAAATAATAATAAAAAGCTAATAGATATCGTGTTCCATGGTTAGTTTAGTTCCAATGTGTGATGAAACATTTGTTTAACTGCTATTTTTGGAAATTGGGAACTAGGCAAGTTCTCCCATGTTGTAAGCATATTTTACTGGTTTCCTCTACCGTATCCCTGCCCCTCCATTTTGGGGATGATAGAGTTGTCCTTCGTCTCTCTAATCATCTTGTTTTACTTTTTCCTTTAGGATGATTCAGTCTTTAAGGAGCCAGGCTACAAAATCAGAAGATATGTTTACGCAGCTTCAAGAAATTCAAGAATCTATTAGACTATCGTTTTTGAACTGTTTCCTACGGTTCACAGGTACTGTTGACAAATTTGTCTTATTTTTGGAAGCAATTATAAATTGCAGTTAAGTTTGGAACTGTCGTTTTTGCACATTAATCAGGTCATTTAGAGAATGTTGCCAATGAGCTTGCTCAAAACAAATCAGCCAACGAAAATCCAATTTTGCCAAATGGTTATTCATCTCAACCATATGGAGAGTTGTTGTCTGATATCCCAGGAAGTGTTGTTGATCCACATCAACGTCTGCTGATTGTCTTAAGCAATATTGGGTACTGCAAGGATGAATTATTGTCTGAGCTGTACAATAAGTACAAACATATCTGGCATCAGTCTAGGTATAGTCAATTCCTTGTCACATTTCCTTTTTTTTCGAAGAACTTTCAGAATATGCATGGCATTTTTCTTTGTGGTAGTCATTGTTTTCAATATTGGCATCATTTCCAAAATATCATTAGCTACATGTTTGCACATCATTTTTAGATAACAGTTTATATAGTAATACATTATTGTATCATTAAAGCATAACTTTTATCAAGGTTTACGGTTGATGAATCTTGTTGAATTTATAATCTTATTTTAAATTAAAGATGTTATATTGTAAGATGGACATAGCAGCTATGACCTTTTTTTTCAAATCAAAATATGACACAGACCTACATGTTTGTATCTTCGTAAATTTGATTTGGTCCTTTGCCATCTATTCTGTCAGGATATGGGTTTGTGGTTTAATTTACTTTACATGAAAATGGGGCATATTAAAATTTCATAGTTTAAGCTTTTTGGTCAGGTGGTTTCTTAACTTTTCATTTCTTCAATCATATAAGATATTTGGGATATGTGGTATTGGCATATCTATTAAGTCTTGTGTAATTCCATAATTTAAATCTTTTACATGTCATTTATTGGTCATTGTGATTTGCTTAGTAGCACAGACTACTGATGATGTTATTTGATGAAATTAACATATAATATTATGAAATCAAATTCAATGATGATGTCATTCTAAGCGCAAGGAATTGGAGTCATCTTGAGGATTAATCCAAAATTCTCTAATCCACTCCTACTTTCTTAGTTGATCCGATTGTCTTGTTAGACTAGAATTTATTATAAAGGGATGTCAATCTGGACAAGCTTTGGCCCCATCTGATGCATGTCTGGTGTAATTACCCTAGCCCGTTCCTCTAGGTCCTACTTTTAACTAATTATTTTAAGAAAATATTCTCTTTCTGCAAGTTCCTGCATAGGCCCAGTTACAAAAGGTTTGCATTATATTTTTGTTACTTGTGCTTCAAAATGTGGGTAATTCTATCATGTAGTCTATCTACTGATGACTGTTATTACCATGCTTTCATTGTTCACTGCTTTAGGGAAAATGATAACGAGGAGACTGATATACAAGATTTAGTGATGTGTTTCTCTGGACTTGAAGAGAAGGTTCTTGAACACTATACATTTGCAAAGGTAATGTTAACAATGTTGATGCACACATGGGGCTGCTTAGCTTAATAAAGTTTTTGATTTTTGGTGGCAGTTCTTGATGAATATTATCTGTGTTTTTCACTGGATTGAAGTGCAAAGGGTAGTCAAGTAGCTTTATATGGTGTAGTAGGATATAAAAAACCCAAATCTAATTTATTATTTAGGGGGTGCTAAACATTAATTATTTGGAAAACGCACTTTATTAGCAATCTCTACTGTAGTCAAACAAAAAAAAATGGTCAACGTATCTTGAAACATGATTCAGCTGGGTGCGTTTACTGTCACAACTAATTTGTCATGTAACAAAGTTTTCTAAGAAGTCAAGAAAGTATGGGAGGAGAGCTGCATGAATACTTTATTTGAGCCTTTCTACTGGTGCTGTTATATCTGATGCAATATTAAATAGTTAGCTTCATGGTAGCTGATTCATTAATCCATTGTTCTCTATATTTCTATTTGGGTTCTTCAGAAGTTATGGAGACTGAACATTCATAAACTTTTTTAACTCATTTTCAGATTGAGTGCAACATATTTTTATTGCCTTTTTTTCTGTTAAATGAATTGATTAAGATGAGCTCATTAACAATGAAATTGGATGGAATTATCATGTTAATGTTATGTAAAATTCAGAATTTAATTTCTATCATTTGCAAAATTGGTATCATAGTGAGAAATTATAATTTTCTGCTTATTAAGCTAGTTTCTGTCGCCAGTTGCTTCTTTAGGACACTAGCCATCTGCACTTCATATGCTACTGGTGGTTAAATATAAATTTGAGCCTCAACCTAAAGCAATATTTCTTGCTCGCATTTCATAGTGAGAAATCATGGAACTAAACTATATAAAGTGAAATTAAAAGCCAATGTTCTTTCTTTCTGTTTTCTCTTCCCCATTTAGATGGTGTGGGTCAATTATAGCGAATGACTTGCTGAAAAAGGTCCTAATCTTTGACTTGTTTTGGGAATAATAATGGGGTAGTTTTATACTCAAATAGAAGTAATATACTCTTATGCAGTGCTTTTTTGGACATTCTGGCTCATCTGAAATTTTGCATCTCACTGCAGGCAAATTTGATCAGATCTGCAGCCACAACTTTTTTGTTGGATTCTAATGTCCAATGGGGAGCGGCACCTGCAGTCAAAGTGAGGAATTAGTGATTGCATGCTTGGTTACTTACTTTCTTTTGATATCACTTTACTTTATGCACAATACTATGCATACTCACTTTGAGTACACAAATGAGTATACATTTATGTATATCATTATATGATTGGGTTATCTAATTATATGATGACACACATCAAGTGTGCACTTATTTATGTATTCAAGATAGGTATGCATAATTTTATTATTACTTTATATTGAAGCACCTTTAAAATGCTGATATCTTGCAGGGTGTGCGTGATGTAGCTGTTGAATTGTTGCACACTCTAGTAGCTGTTCATGCAGAGGTATGTCTTTTGTATCTTATGAGCTGTATACATAATAGCTTTCTTACCTCTGGTTAAGCTGTTTAGTTCTTATCACAGGTCTTTGCTGGTGCTAAGCCTCTCTTGGACAAGACACTTGGCATTCTTGTGGAAGGCCTGATTGATACTTTTCTTAGCCTTGTTGACGAACACAAATCCAAAGATCTCAAGTCACTTGATGCAAATGGCTTCTGTCAGCTCATGCTTGAGGTAATATATGATGTTCCATAATCTCTTTCAAAGATATATTAAAGTCAACAGTTTATTTACTTGGAGTTCCTTGTTGCTGATATCACTCGAACACTACAATGAGAAGTTCCATGTAAATTTTGCAGGTTTAGATATTTTAAAAGAATTATACTGGTAAACTTCATGTTTACAAAGAGCAACGAAATTGTTACACTAGTAATATACACTTATAATGAGAACCAATTTGTGTATCAATAATGATGTGTCATTATCTGTCTTTCGAATGGTATTTTATTCTTGATTCAAAATCATCCAATTATATAGTAACACATCATTATTGATAACCTAAATTGGTAGTCATTATAAGTACACATTGTTTTATTGAGTGTTACACTTCCTAGGTGATAGTGCATTAAAAACACAATTATTACTTGTTTGACCCCTTTACTAAGATGATTTTGTTTTTACTTTATAATAAAATAGTACGTATCTACTTTGAATATATAAATGGGTACATATTTGATGTCTTTCATCATGTGATTGAATGATTTTGAATTAAGGATAAAGTAAAACTCAATCACTAGATGACACATATAAATGTATACTCATTTGTGTACTTAAAATAGATAGCTCTTTATTATTTCTTTGTGGCTAATTTCTTCTGACATGTCTTCTGCAGCTTGAATACTTTGAGGTGATACTAAATCCATATCTTACGCTTGTTGCAATGGAATCTCTCAAGTCTTTTCAAGGGATGCTATTGGAGAAGGCCACTGAGAGTGTTTCTGAGGCTATGGAGAATCCAGGCCATCATCGCCGGCCAACTCGTGGCAGTGAAGAAGCAGATGAAAGACAGCCAGGGATGACTGTGTCTCCAGATGATCTGATTGTAAGAATCTTCATCCTCATTTAAAATGTTCTTGCAGTATGCTCACGTAGAAGCACAAGAGTATCAATTATAAATCCACAGATGATACCTACATATATTTATGCAATAAACGAATTTGATGTATTGTCCCTTAGTATGCTGTGCTGACACAATGGTTGTGGTATGCTGCAGGCTCTTGCACAGCAGTATAGCTCCGAGTTGCTTCAAGCCGAACTGGAGAGGACTCGTATCAATACAGCATGCTTTGTGGAGTCGATCTCGTTGCCGGAATCAGCTAAAGTTGCATATGTGCCCTTCCAAGGTTCAATGAATGCGTTAAGCAGACCCCATGGAGGAATGGATTCTCCAAGTAGAAATTACAGAAGTGCACAACCAACAGGATCCCCTAGTTTTTCCCGGCATAGGCATAGATAAATGTTAGTGTGTTGACCAACAATTTTTGCCAAAATGAAATTTCTTAATTGTTGTATTTTGGTTGAAACATTTTATTGAATGTTATCATTTTCTTTCCATTGGAAATCCCACATTAGGTGTAAGTTAGATTTAAATTAAACCAAGTTTGAATTCACTTAAACTTAAATTCAGTTTGATTTGAATAAAGTCAAACTCGAAGTCAAGCTCCAATTTGTCGTCTCTAAGATATTTGAGTTTGGGTTATTTGAGAAGAGCTCAAATTCGATTTGAATTCTAATGTGAATTGAGCTTTAAACTTGATTTAATATTGTAACTAAACAAAAATAATTAAAAATAATACTGTTTTAATATATATTAATTAATATAATATCATTGATTAGTATCAAAATTTCTTTGGGTTAACAAATTTATCGAGCCAAACAATCCTAAGTCTCACGTTTAAAATTATTTCACTTGAATCAAACTCTTTTTGGACTCATTGGAGCTAAAGTTTGATAAAACTTAGTTTGAATGTGATTTCAGTTTGGAATGTTCTCTCTACCAAGTACTTTGTGATACACGTGTTTGAATCTAAATAGTATATACATATTGGGGGGCTTACTGAAGCCAACCGGCCATACCATCTTTTCTTTGCTGCAGAGGGACCTACATGTGAAAAATGAACCGATCATACGGAGATTCCCGAGGCTTGCTGCCTATGCCAGATGCTCCTTTCTTTGGAAATACTAGTTGGTCTTGCCTATGAAAAGATAAAGAGTCAAACAGGGTAACTTGAGACTGAAAGAATTTCATCTGCTGGGCACATCTCTGTCTAGAGTATCTGACTTCACCCTGCCCCTCCACATATCAATATAGTAAACGAAAGAAGCTACAAATGCCGAAACTGCAACCGCAGACAGGACTGAAACCGATTTATGAATGAAAACTTATGAATAAAAGCTAGGTTTTACTAAAAGATGAGTTGGTTTTACAAACAGTAGCCAGGCCTGCATATAACCATCACTGCAAACAAAAACTACGGCAGGTAATAAAACAATTACAAAGTGATCCATCATTCGATTTTCTGTAACAAGATTCTGATAGTAACAAATACAGATTCATTAAAGTCTATTCTAGCAAATATGTGATCAGCTGGAAACATTTCAGATTGGAAAGGATAAAACAAGGGACAGCACCAAAGTAATTAATATGCGACAGGTGATGTGCAAATCTACATTAGAAAATCAAGCTGTCCTTAATGGAGGAGAGACCAGTATGACTCCATCACCTCTTACAAAGAGAAATGGAACATTGCGCTTCGTGGTCTGAAAGAGAAGAAACACGTTCAATAAAGTTGGTATCCAAAAACATAAAACAAGTCAAAATCCGAGTTTTTTATTTCAATTGAGACAAGACAAATTTCTCAGGATGCATTAACATATGGAAAAGGTCATACTGAATTTTCAGGCAATGAGATATGTGATCATGTAGGGGAAATTCCTCTTCAATGCAGAACACAGTGTTTCTACTTTGATTGTATAGCTTCTACAGCAGATAATAACACAATAAGAAATGCAGGACAAGAAATTTAAGATTAAAAGATACCCGAACGATCTCTTCATAAGTTTCATCATCAATCTCAACGGTAGTAACAACTTCTTCAACATCCCCAAGTATCATATTTAAATGCTGATCATAAGCCTGCAAAGCTAGATTGTCAGCCAAAGAAAGGAAAGACTACTCAAGAATCAGAAAAATATTAATCCCTTTTTAGAATGGTCAAAATCATGGAGTAAAATCTATGTATATTTGAAAAAAAATTATAAAGAAAAAACTTAGGAATTCTATAATTTAGTTGTTGTAAAAGTCTTACGTTTTTGCAGAAAAAAAAAAATATTATTTTAAAAAAATATATAGAAAATACATAATTTCTTCTACATGTTCATTGTTCCACCACAATGTTTAGGTTCTTTTTCTCAATTAGAAAGGCGGCAACAAATTTTTTTCATTAAATAACATATCCTCAAGTCAAACACTTAAAAAACTAAGTTTTTTTTTCTAATAAAAATCTATGAATGCATCTGTGTTTGTTTTCAGCATAGAACAAAGACCTACTGCAAGATCTAGGTTATGAAAATATGCTGCCATCCACAAATGCATAAAGCGACTGTTAGCTTCTATATTCTCCTCTATGCATGTATAAACTTATCTGTGAATAAATAAACTCCAATAACTATTGGACTCCATTAGCAAAATTTATCATATAAATCAATACGACAAACTAATTTTCCAATTGATGATGGCTCATTTCTTCAAGACCACACACAGGAACCTTCATTTCAAAACTCTCAACCAAAAACTGCTTACAAAATTGTCTACTTTTCATTGCCTTGAAAATTTAATTCCAACTATAAGGATTTGGCACTATCATTAGAAATCTAGTAAAATCCAAAATAAAATTTCTAAAAAGTAAAATTCTCAGTTACTTAAATATCTGCAACCTCCGCAAGCTTCACTTTGTTTTTCACACTCTCCTAAAGCTTAAAACTTTATCTCGTAACACACTTACTTCATTGAAATAAAAAGGAAAAATTAGATTGATCCGCTAAAAAAAAATAAGAGTATTACTAAAACCCAATTGTTTTGTCATCGTCTTCTGTAAAACCCTAGGGTTAGTAAAGTTGATTTCTCCAAATTTCGAGTACCCAATTCAAGAAATAAATTTAAAAAAAAAACCCTATAACCCATTAAACAAACACCCAAATGCCCACAAATTAAAACTCCAAAACAAAACCATCAAACAACTAAATAGAAAACCAAACACTATGAATGAATCATACATGGAGTTTGCCACGGAGTTCACGGTCGGATCGGAGCTTCACGTAAATACGCTCGTCAAGACTGAGTCTGATCAGATCCAACGGCTCCTTAACGGCGCTCTCTTCTTCGGTCGCCATTGTTCGTAAGTTTCTTTGCCTCGTTCAGCAACCTACGCTACAATAATTAGTACTCACCTAGGACCCGAATAATGCACTTGGAACCCGTATTCGCCACCTAAATCAACTTTTAAAAGGGGTTTAAAATAATTTTAAAAAAAAGGTTAAATTTCAAATGTGAAATTAACTGAAACAACCCAACTACAGGAGATTTATACTATGTATAATTCTAGAGACTATATGCATATGGTTAAGAAAAGGGGTTTTGAAGAAATTCTTCAAGTATATAAAAGAGATTGGGATATTGAATTTTTTTAATCCTAATTTAGGCCACATATATAATTATACCACACTTTTCACACTCTAAATATTTTTATCATTTTATATATTGGAATACTTAAATTATTCTTATTTTCAACCTTTAAAAGCCATACAAGACAACATTATTATTTCTTTTTATATATTATAGAGAGAAAATATGTGTAGATATTTGGTATCAATATTTAAAATAAGATTTATATATGTGTTAGACATGATCAAGTAAATTTAAAAATTTTTAAGTTTAAATTTTTTAGATTAAATTTAAAAAAATTTTAAACTCATTTGATCTTATATTTGTAAATTTTAGTTGGCATTAGTCTCATATTGAAGTTGTACATGAAAAAATAATCCAATAAACTACCCGTGAAGAGCATGCAGTGAAGGCCTTGATGTAGAATATACGAAAAATTTAGTGTATTCCAAAGAAGCAAAAAAGCAAAAAATTTGGGCCTTGACATAGAATAGCACAAAAAATATTTTTTTATATATCATATAAAAAATATAATATAATATGCAAAAAAACAAATAATATTTGCACAAAATATTGTATTGAATATTGCAGAGAATACTTTCTGCATGCTTGTTTGCTTCCGTATATTCATTCATGTGAATGTATATATCTACAAGCTTTTGCATATATTTTCTACAAAAGTATTTGCTTGTTTCCCATGAAAATCATATAATATATAACAAAAGAGTATTAAGCATATATAGCATAGATTATCTAATTGCTTCTCTGTGCATAAAAAAAATTCAGTGAACAACTTCATTGATCATTAGCCAACGACGAAACTTCTTGGATTAGCAATAGCGACGTAATAGCAATACTACATGTGAGGTTTCTTTATAAAAATGAAAGTATAATTGTATCGTATCAAATTTAATTTAATTTAAATTTAATTAAGTAATTCAATGTAAATTTTGATTTGATTAGGACTGAATTATTATTTAATTTAAATTCAAGCTAATTGAAGTCGCAATTCGTTGTTGGGATAAAGGAGAACCGCCAACCATTAGTGTTGCCGCCAACCATTGGTGTTGACGCCAACCTTTTCTTCCACCAACCACTGCCACCAATTTTTGTTTCCAATTTTTTTATATCTCATCTATCCATTTTTTTTTTTAAATATGTTACTCAAGCTGGTTAGGTGAATATAATTTATTTTATATATATTGGTGATTGAGAATTATTGAGTTTTAAATTTTTAGATTAGGATAAGTGAAATGACAATTAAATAAAACTAGGGGTATAATTAGTTATCTGAAAATATTAGGAACACTCATTAGGAAGATAAATGAAGTAAATAAAGAAAAAAGTAATCTCATATCTAATTTAATAGTTTTCATGTATAGTTTATAAGTTATGAAAAAATTCATTTTAAAAATATAACTTTAAGACCATTATTAATTTTGAAAAACAAAAGAGTCAATTGAATTAGTTGATGCCAACCATATTCATTTAATGATAATTCAATTTATTTGATTAATCTTTGATTAAAAATGATTGTCTTTAATTAATCTTTTATTAATGTAATAAACGAATTAATATATTTTTCAGATATTTGTAATTGACTATCAAGATAGGGTGTACAAATTTCATCAAGCGTATGGATTCTGAGCGCATATGTTGCTTCGAACAAAGATAGACATCGTGATTATAATTAAGAACAAATTAATGCTTACTCAAATAACTATTTTTCAGACAACTTGTTTTGGACACTTATTAGATTCGACAGAGCCAAAGTTTAGTGTCATTTTGATGTATGCGATATTACTTCATATGATTAACCGCAGGGACCCAATGAGAGAAATGTGGTTCAAATTAAATGGTCTTGAGTTCTGATTCAGCCTTGTTAAGTTCATGCTAGTCATTGGTTTGATATTTAGGGAGGACATAGAGGTATTCAACTACGTTGATTGTACGAGGATGCCTCGATTGAGAGAGGAATATTTCCCAAAGATTAACAAGTTGTTATCGCATAAAGAGATCAAGTAGTTGATGATCAAATTTAGGGAGACAATGACGAGGACACAGTGAAATTCGCGGTATTGTTTTTTGCGTTTACGAGAATATTAAGAGTGGACAATAGAACAAAAATACCCAATTGTTTTTTGCATTTAGTCGACAATTTAGATGCATTTAATCAGTATCCATAGGAGATAATGACATGGAATAGAATAGCTAAATCGATGCAAAAGACATATATAACAAATATCAGTATTGTGTACAACACTACTCGCCCTACATGAGTCCACTCCTAATGCTTAGCTAAAATATTTTCATATATCCGATTGCTTTCTAGGTAAGTATCACATAATAGATAAAGTTAACATTCATACCAATGATTGTAAATATTAACTATAAATGTTGTACATTGTGTAATATTAGATTTATGAGACAATTCACAATCTATCGTCTTATATATGTTTGGAAGCAAATGATCAAGTCTTAGGTATCTTGAACTAGAAGAAATTGTGCTACCAATCTGAGATGACATATTGATACTTTGGGACGCTCATTTGGTAAGTTACTCATTGGTAGATTTATATTTTATCATTCTATCTTTCATTTCATTAATTTTTATTAATTTTTTTCATGTTCTACGAAGGGATTTTAACTGCATTATATTTGACTGAGACTGAGTGCAACTTTGAGTGGTACATATGGTCTTTGGAGTCTATGAGAGAACAAACACCATATACATCATCAAATGACAAGTTTATAGCTTTAGACGATGATGATGATACCTAGTTGATTCGTCTTGCTGCCTTTTAGGCAGCCTTCAGAGGGTCTTCGTGGTATTTACCTACTAGGTCTCAAGTCTTCCATATCCCCATGACATCCCCCCAATATAGGTTTTCTCGACTTATGTGGCTAACCTTCAAGCCTCCACCGCTTTTGTATGGATATCTTTATCACAAGGGCCTTAACTTGTTGTTTCTGGCACTTCTCGTATTAGATGGGCATCCCCTTTATGGGTGTCATCTATTCGCACCACATACCTTCAAGAGTCATATAGGGCCTCTCATAATGTACATGTATCCCCTCGATGAATGTCTACCTCTCATGCCTCTCATCTTAGAGGGTATCAGAGGGCTTGCTGCGTAATACACTCAAATCATAGAACTTTGTACAATGGTGTATCGTATGACTGTCTTCAATAGTTTTTAATAGAGCATGGAAGAGTCATCAACTCTTAGATGCAGTAACAACTTGACTAACATGATATGATGATGCACATCGAGTGAAAGCAACATGCATCGATGATCTATGGAGAGATATAAGGGCAAACATCGATGCTTCGTAGGGAGATGCAACAACAGTGGTAGCAACAGACATTAGTGTTTCGTAAGGAGATATAAGAGCAGTGACAACAACAGACATCAATGTTTCATAGGGAGATGTAAAAATAGTGGCAACAATAGATATTGATGTTTTATGGGGAGATACAAAAACTCCAGTCCTTGTTAAAGCATCGAATTACAAGACTTAAGAATTTATATGTTTAGACATCAGGATCATTACATGGTATTATCCACCATACTTTTTTTTTATTATTTCAATTAGTTATGTTATAGAATAATGAGAGCCATATTTTTTTTCCAGTTGGATAACTTATCGGACAATGATGTACAACAACAAGATGAGGACTAATTGACAACTCTTGAGAAGTCGTTGACTACCAAAAAAGTGTCAACATTTGGACATGTGCTACGAAAAGGAAAGTAGTTGGTAAGTTCTTTTATAAATCTAATGAAGATGCAAAAGAACAAACAACCCAGACCTGAGGATCATCCTATGGACTCACGATTAGCTGAGGACTACTTAGAGTTCTTATTGTGGTATCACAGTGCTTCAAATAATGATAGTCGACTTGTCTTCCTAGGGGAACAAATGGAATGACAACAAATGTGAGCAAACCCTGGTGGACCTAAATTATAACTCAGAAGTAATAGTTGGAAAAGATGGTATGCACCATTTCTTTGTTTTCGTTTATATTGGTTATCACTTTCAACTTATGGTCTAACTTATTTGTGTACATAGTACATTAAAGTTTTCATGGGAATACTCTGTAAATCTTTTCGAAATAGTAATTGGACAACTGTTTAGACTTAGTTTGTTGCACATCTCCTATAGTGCTACAAAGTTTGGGTGTAAATATAGAGTAGCCCTCATTTTTCCTAGATCAAATTAATGACATCTCGCATGTACAACCCAATGAATATTTTTGAAATGGAGTAGTGTTAACAAGGTGGTTCACAAACATAAATTTTTAGGGTTTATAATTATTGATAATTGTACTTATTTCTCTTCATTGGTTTGCAAAGTATTTAGTTCCTTCAACTTTGACAACCAACATTGGGTGTATGGCGTATTTGATATCAACGACTGGAGTTGAATATACCACTAGCTTAGAGAGAATGAAAAAGTTGATGATGCCATATAGGACGTTAACATGTCTAATGAAGACAAGTAATTTTTATATATCAAAAGGAATCTAACTACTAGAGACTCCACTAATGTTACAATATAAGTGTGTTCGTGACGTGCTGAAACAAGATGTAGCAAACGGAGATTGTGACCTTTTTTTACTTATATTTATAGAATACCATCCAAACATTCTAGGAGGCTAAAAAGGCGCATGCCCATAACCATATTCTAAAGGATGACCTTCAATAAGTATTTAAGGTTTAAAGTTTATTTATTTGTTCCCAGATTTTACTTAATTAGTCATATTTGTTAAATTCAATTAGATTATTAAAATGCAGGGTTTGAAGATTTCACTTAAGGCGTGGGTGGGCATGCATATAAATTGGATTTTATTTTATTATTGTTTCAATGATGTATTTGCATTTTCTTTCATAACTTGCTTTTAATTATTCCTTAATATTTATTCATAAAATAAAATGAATTAAGAAAATATGTTAATATAAAATACATAGTGTGTTACAATGAAATCAAATATATATATATATATATATATATATATATATATATATATATATATATATAATGAACAATAATAAATAAATGATACTGTAATTTTATTCTACTGTTTTGAGCCACTGCCATCGCATACATGTAATAGCCTAAAAATAAAAATTTAATACATTGAAATTTAGATAAAACCTAACAAATAAATTAAATATGCAATATATATACATTTAAAATTACAGTATCAAATAATAAATAAAATTAACCATGATAATCTATTTGGCCATATAGGTTGCACCGTGACTACGATGACCTCGTTTTTGTCCACTACCTGATGTGTGGGACAAGCTAACCACTGGGACCAGGGCTGGACTCGAACAATTCAAGCGATTATGGCTAGGTTGATGACATCGACCGTAATTTTGTGGTCGAACTTCCTCTGCTTGTGAAGGTTTTCTTGAATAGTTGGAAGGATGATCGATCCATTGTTGTTCTATCACTAGAGGATAAATCACAAACATATTTGATGGTGTCCAAGTTGATTGATCCCCTAGTGGATTAATATCTTCTCTATACACCTCTCATAAATATTTCGTTGAGTAATATGCATTGACCTATTTTACACAATTCGAAAGGTTATTGTATCTTGCAATAGCTGTGGTGTGTGCATATGAAATCTGGGAAAGTTGAAATTTCTCACAGTCATAAGTTCGGTAGAGAATATTCACGATGAATACCTATTGTTGTGAATCATAGATTTTTGTATTGTTGCATATTGATTGGTTTAATCACCATATTGGTAGATTTGAGCATATGTCTAGCAAGCTTGTTCTCAGTTCATGGTGTTAATGGGTGAGATCTCTGACCTGTAAAAACAACTAATAAACGCAATGAGAAAAAACATCAAACTAATTTTAGTCACATGTACCAGCCATGTGTTCACCAATTGAAAAACCAATGTTGCATTGTGCTCCTAAAAAACTCAACTAATATAGTGACAAGTAAAAATGCGAGTAGTCTGTGACAAAGCGTTAGAGGACTCAATAATATTGGTCATCCTGATATTGTATTGCCATCATTCAAAGTGGGCACATGCTTATCTTTCATACCTAATGTCAGTTAAATAAGGTGTTATAATGGGATTTAGTCAGATAATTTTACTCATGGCAGCTTGGAAGTCCCTGAGGCGATATGCCTTAAAAACTTTTCAAAATAATCTTTCAATATGTTTGTTTTTTTGAACTGTGTACGTATGTTACCTTTTATATGATAATTACAAAACCCATTATGGGCATGAGACATTGCATTCACCACCGATATAATTATTGAATGATGGTGATAAGAAATAATGGTCAAATATGACAAATCACTAATACACATACGTAAGTATGTTAAAAAGGATGTCCATGTATCAATTCCCTCCTTATGGTTAATAACGAAGGTGAGCGGGTAAATTTAATTATTACCATCCTTCGCAACAACAATAAAAAGAGACCCAAGATATTTTCCCTTTAAATGTACAACATTAATGCATATCATTGGACGACAAAATTATTAGAACCTTTTTATTGAACAACCTATACACATGAAAAAAACTTGAACCTATTTTCTAAGTCGATATCAATACGTGTCATGGTTCCTGGATTCTTAAGCTCCAAATTATAATAATACTCGTACAATAATATAAAAGACTCTTTGAGAAATCCTTGTAATGCATTTAGTGCATATGTTTTGGCACGTCATGCTTACGTATAGAAAATGTCGATTTTGTATCTGTCTGTCATGTTTGAAATAATTTCCTTCGATCGATAAATCTGATCAACTAGAAACATTGATTTAAGTATGTTCTCCAATGACTATACACTAGCTTGTCTATGGTGTGATAATATTTGATCTCATGGACAAGTGTGTGTCTCGTTCATACATCGTAACACCCAATAGTCTCTATCTTTCTCTCTCATTGCTCGTGCCCACTATTTACATTGTGGATGTACGTACATAAACTCATACCGTATATTATCAGAGTGACCAACTTTCCATTGAATTATTGTCTCTAATTCATATATTCAAAATAATGTTTTCAATTATACTTTTGAATTATAAAAACCTATCACTTGCAAATAGTTGTCCCTTCTATCAAATGATCCTTTCGTTCATACATCGTAACACCCAATAGTCTCCATCTTTCTCTCTCATTGCTCGTGCCCACTATTTACATTGTGGATGTACGTACATAAGCTCATACTGTATATTATCAGAGTGACCAACTTTTCATTGAATTCTTGTCTCTAATGCATATATTCAAAATAATGTTTTCAATTCTACTTTTGAATTAGAAAAACCTATCACTTGCAAATGGTTGTCCCTTCTATCAAATGATTCTCTTTTTCTTCTTCATGAACATTTTTGGTTTGTTAATTATCTCTTTCGTCAATTGGACTCTTGGTAATATAGAGTTTGGTCAATCCTTGTAAACTTCTTGCTTTAACCATCAAATACTTTAGATCATCATCGTCTATATCTCCATTGGGCCTACATCACTTAAGGTAAATATGTGCATATTTGAATAACTTCGATTGAGTCTTAGATGATAGCTTATTCTTGCTATGAATCCTTCAAAATCAATACTTGTGTCAATATACATCCCTCTCTCATTCCCACTAATATATTTTATCACATTATCATCCCCTTAAATTCATTGCTCTCCATAGCGAATTTTAAATGCTGTTTTTTTCATCTTGACTTAAAATAAAGCTAAAAACATAAAAACACCTGTGTTTAGGGAAACTTTATGTTCTATAAATAGAACCTATCAGTGAATAGTATCTTTCGATAAGAAACAGTGACCTCAAAATGAAGAAAATCATAATTACCTCTCACAAACAACTAATGCTTTGCTACCAATTTGATGCATAACACCATACATGTTATTCGTCTAGTTTTTAAACAAACCTAAATTTTCATATTTTTTAACCATCAATACAATATTAAACAATATTATGACAACATTAAACAATACAATAATATGAAATCACAACATTAAACAATTTAACAATATGAAATCACAAAAAAATTATATTTCACATGAAGTCATAAACATGAATATAACATACATTATTTAATTTTTAATTATTAAACAAGAAAACGCATAACATAAGGGCTTGAATTAAGACTAACCTGAATATAGATAATTTTGCTATGATATGTTTGTAATAGATGTGAATTCTCTAAAGAAATTTGATAATTTTCGTCTCTCTCTCCCTTGTCTCCAAGTTGAATAATTTATAATGGCTTTCTCTCATGGGTTTTATTATTCAATTGCAGGTGTCTTCTTTGTTAAAGAATTTTTTTCATATTACAGAGTTTCCTTCCCTTGCTAGAAGTCTGAGAAAAAAAAGAGAGATTACTATTGTAATATTATCTCTTTCTGCATGAATCTGTGTATAATTATATCAATAGGAGCATTTTGGAGAAATAGATAACTGTTATGATATTTTTGTTTAGAGTTTGAAATGAGTGGCATATATGTATAAATGGTTAAAAACCAAAGAGATTTGGCCACTATTAATTCAATTCAAATCATCTATGCCACATATTGAAATTCTCCAACTCAAAATCTTTGATTTTTCTTTCTTGTTTCATTTTCAAAATAGGTAATAAAGTTATTATTAACTAATTTATTTGATTATTTTAATGTTAATTATGATTATTTTTATTTTCATTTATAAAATCCAATTTTCGTAAATAATATCAGATTTTTGAGTTTGAAATTGGTTGTCAGTTAATGGAAAAATGCTTATTTATTAGATGTGTGATTTGTGTGTTGAAACTATAAGTTTTGTCAAAAAATGGTTGATTTAATCAATAGAAAGTATAGGGTTTAGGGTTAAATTGTCGAATTTTGCTTAGGAAGGTATTATGTTTTAATTTGAAATTAGCTATTAGATAATGAAAATTATTTTTGATTAATCTATGGTTTGACTTTGTTAAGTGAAATGATGAATTTGACCAAAAAAAAAATTTCCTGTTGTTTGGATCATAAGGAAAGTTGGGTAAAGATGTTATTCTTAGTGAAATTCACCTATAATAATAATTGTTAAACGACGATTTAGATGGTGCCTTTTGAAGCATTCTATGACAAGAGATGTTGTTTTCCTCTATACCAGGGTGAGTCGAGTGAGAGAGATGCTTGGGAGCCTCTTGGATTGGAGTTAACTCTAAAGATGATTGAGGACGTCTAGTTGATTAGGCAAAAGATGAAACAAGCCTAGGATCGACAAAAAAGTTATGTCGATTAGAGATAAAGAGATTTAGAGTTTAGTGTGGGTGACACATTTTTCATTAGAACAACCCCTTATAAGCATATAATAAGGTTTGAGAGAAAGGGTAAATTGACTCCAAGGTACATCAACCCTTATGAGATAATGGAGAGAGTCAGTAATGTAGCTTATATGTTAGCATTATCGACGAGTATAGATCACATTCATAACATGCTCAATGTTTCATCGTTATGCAAGTACGTTGGTGATCTGTTGCTTGTGTTAAAGATTAAGGAGATTTAGTTGTTTGAGGACTTGAGTTATATGGAGAGATTGGTTGAAATTCTTGATAGGAGGATTAAGCAATTTAGGAACTGACAGATTCCCTTAATCAAGGTGTTTTAGAGGAATCATAAGGTTGAGGAAACTACTTCAAAGATGGAGCATGACATGAAAGAAAGCATCCTGAGTTATTTCAGTAAATTCTAGAGACAAAATTCTAATAAAGAGGGCGAAATTATAACACCCATATGTACGTTTCAAGGGCATAATAGCGATTTTACATTATTATGATTGATGTATGAATGAATTCAAAGTGAATTTAATGTTAAATAATGATTTTTGGGTGACATACATCCATGCATAGAAAATTCATGCCTTTATGTTGATTGTCATGTCAGTCAGATAAGGCAATCATGCATGAATTTTGAATTGAGCAATACACAGTTGTGTGTGGTGAAACATATGCCTATGTTTGGCATTACACAAAAACAACTTTTATAAGATATCTTTGCTACGTTTTAGGGATTTTTGTCTTTATCTAAGTGCATGCGTTTTTCTAGAAGTGTGAGAGAGAATTGAAGTTTGAGTGTTGGTGATTTACATAGGACCTCCGACTATCAGTTTCCAATGATGTGGTGAGAAGGAAGGAAAAGAGAAGCAAGACAATTGCATAACTTCAAGCACTTGGGAGATAAGGTAAGTAGGTTTGACCTATTATGTTCCTTGATTAATTTTGTGTAATGAGGCTCATGCCTCTGATGATATGAGATGACTAAAAATGAGGTAATTCTTATGTGATTATGGTTTAAAACACTTAATATTTTGTGGATGATGTGGATTTGGTTATTTGTAAAAATGAGATATTTATTGTAATTGTTGTATACACCTGTTTACTTCATGTTTTTGTTCTTTCATTGTTGGTTTAAGAGAAGTTTAAGTTAACATATCTCTTTGAGTTCTTATTCTAAGTAGAGATATATATCTGGATAAGGGTGTTACAAATATCTATATGTTATATGCTGCAAACAGATCAAACAAGTACAACTTTATAAGGAAAAACAAAGGCGATTATGAATAATTGGTACCTGATTGTGCGAACGATGACATTAACCCTTAGTAGTTTAGATTCAAGATACATATCTAGGATATCATTTAGGTACTAAAATCATACTTTGATACCAACTTGTGACATACCTCTTCCAAAAGTACCACCTTAGAGGGTAGCTTTACTTTACCTGACTTAAATAAGCATGCTTAACACTTAAAAACTACATCCATCCAAACATAATATAAAAATTCCATAAATACCATTAATCATTTATCGCATAAATCAGAAGAGACAAAAGATGCCATATAGAAAATAAACTTATCAAACATTCATAGTGTGTGGCATAACTTAAAGAATAACTGAAAATAGTTTCATTATAGCCTAAATTAAAGAACACATAAGAGACCATATTGCCCTTATACTGATTCTATGTTTGTTGACCTCGGATTGCAACCATCACAATTACTTGTTAATTGCAAAAAATTAAACATAAGAGGAGTGAGTGATAAATCATTCAGTAAACAAAAGAATCTATTTAAACTTAACTTAATCCCCACTTAATCCTTGACTTGGTTCCACCTTAACTTAGTCACCAAGAGTACTCTTATTGAACTCCAAACTTTAATAAGGTGAAACTTTCTTTTCTTAACTTTATCTTGAAAACACCTTTAGTCTCATATGGTCATCTTGAGAAACATTGAGGTCCCATAATATGATGAATCAATCTCTCGGTTATCTTGGATACACTTGAGATCTTATACTAGGATAACTCTTTAATACTTGAAAACTTAAGTGAAAGAACTCATAACTTTTCCTGATAAACTATAACCTTTGTGTTGATCAAATTGGATCAAGACATGAATTTTACACCTTGGTCATGTGAGTAACATACTATATAGTCCCTTTTCCTTACAATATTGGACTGCAATATCATGTTTGGGCCACACTACGAGCTACTATACCCTATTACAAGTATTGTGTGCTATAATTGTGTTCTATAGTGGAACAGTGCCCTATGGCAAACATGTGCAAAGAGAATCTTAAATGTGCCCCTTTATAATGATTCCCATAAAACACTTAAGGTATAAATATACATCTTGAGTCACTAGATTAACTTAGGATTGTAAGTTGCTTACTCTCTAGCTTGTTTTTCTCTCATGCCTTCATTTATGGTATTTCACTCTCTAGGCATGGCTTGGTACCACAACATACCTTATACTAGCTAACATGCATTGAATTCCATCATAATAATTCCAGATTGTTATAGCATTAACAAATCCATCATCTAATTTTACAAAATCAAACACATACTAAAATCTACAAATTGTGCTCCTACTTAATTGGTCACCTGCTTGGATGAATTTAGAGTCATTTTCCTCTCTTGAAACCTCACTAGAAACCTTCATTGTCATTGGAAACTCTCTACAATATCACCTTTTCTTTCTCTCTCTCTCAGCAAATATTAGATAAGAACATATAATTTGATCATGGGATAATGATCCCTAGAATCACAATAACGTGCCTTTTAAAGACTCACTCAATAACCAAATGCATAAGAGTGCACCCTAGATTGTGCACCATTTCAAAATTTTCAATATAACATGTTATTTATTTTATTGACGTGACATATAAATAGGTGTGTACCCTTATGCACAATCGTTCATTAATTTAAAACCTTGATTTCAACACTTATTATGCAACCTAAATTATGTCACATACAACCATGATCATAAACATGCATAAAATGATAGTTTTGCTCTTAAGATGTACTTGTAAATGTTACAACTTATCTCCACTTCTACTTTGTGACAATCAATTTGCTTTACACATCTCTATTTCGTCTGTGAGTCGGTTGCTCATGGGGCTTTTTGTCTTTAACATGCTCTTATGGTCTCTTAGCATACAAATATATTTACTAAGAGCTATCTTGTGAGAGTGCCTCATGTCTCTAACTGCAGTTTCGTGAACTCCCACTATAATTGTTTGGTAGTGTTAAATGGAATATATGATTCTAATCCAATTTTAATTCATTGTATATTATTTTTTCTTATATTAAGTATAATCAATTATAATCTGTTTATTTATTTAATTTTCATAAGATTGGGGTTATACTATATATTGTACAACTTTTCTTTGGACTTCAATAATATTAAATTCCATTTACAATTCTTCATATTGAAGCTTCCGAGGAGAGTAAAGTCCGTCAGATTTGTGAAAGGATTTCTTGTCAATCTTACTAATGGACGTGGATGAGAACAAGAACGAGAAAGATGCGGTTGAATCTGATTTGCCAATAAGATTCGTTGTTGCTGCCTATGACAATACAAGCACAACTAAAGTTTGCAATGTAAAATATCTTCAAGTGTGTGGACAGGTTTGCAACGGGAGCATAATATCATAAATACCTCGCAGTGGAGTGCTTCGTTACACAAAACTAGTATCTGATTGGCTATATTGTGTATAAATCACGACACAAAAAGAGAATATAAAACAAAGAATAATATTTTTATCAGATATTTCTTGACGAGGTGTAACACTAATTATGTTTTTTGGTTTAATAAAATTGTATAATCAAATAATCTAATATCAGTTTATAAATAAATTTAAATAATCAATAAAGATAAATTCGTATATTTAAAAGTTATGATTTGAGTAAATAATATAAATGTAAACCTTGAGGTTTATTAGATCAGGTCAATTAATCTATTATAAACCCTAAAGTTTAATTTAGTACTTTCTAATATATGAGTAAATAATGAGATTATAGTTAGTTGATTTATTTTATTCTATTTATACAAAATAAGCAATTTTATGTATTTTTCCCCAAAATTCAATGGCTTTGTTTATCCTATGTGAAATTATATTGAACAATGTCAAAGTTAATTAACCCCTGCATCGGTTGGGTTTTACATTTATAGGTGCAACTGCAAAACCTTTTTGAGCCGGTCTGAAACGATCTCTTAATGATTTGTTAATTAATTGAAGATTATATATAAATATATGGCCATTGATACAAAGTTAGACAAAGACAAAGGAAAGAGAGAGATAAAAAAGATGACAAACTGTATATATATTTGCTAGCTAGCTCTAGTGGAGATGGGCTCTAATGCGGTAAGTCTTTGCAGTGGCTTTATATATGATGAGAGTCATTGAGCTTGGCTACATTTATATCTAATCATCATCGAATGAGTAGTCAGTGATTTGTTGAGGTAGTGCTCTCCAATATGGTTTCCTCTTTGGTTTCGGGATTTTCTGCGTCATTTGTTACACTTTTTCCATCTTTGCTCTTTCCCCACAACACGCTATAGAGACCAACAACCAGCAAAACAGCCCCACCAACTCTGCAGATTCAAAAACGCACCCTGTCAAATCTCATGATTTTACACCATTCATTTCCTACCCACTACAGTGGAACCATTTAATAAAATCAAACAATGCCTACACAATAGATGATTTATACTCAATCAGCATAAGAACACAAAGAAGATCAACATCGAAAGAAGAATGACAAAATATATATAGCCGAACCTCAAAGCACATGTTAATGGGGCTATTTGCAGATATGTTTAATTAATGTATGCAAAAAATAGTGTGTGAATAATATATATATGGTACCAAAAAAACGGCTGAGTGTGGACCTTCTTTATTTATGAAAGCATGTGAATATTTAGATTTCTGAATGTGTGTTGTGGCAGGAAAGGAGTTGTGTATATACCTTCCCCAGTAGAGGGTTTCTTTCCAAAAGAATGCTGAGAAGATTGCTGTTATAATGAGAGCAAATGGTGTGAACAATGCGGTAAAAACTGGCCCCTTTTTCTCAATAGCCCAAACTTGTAGCCAGTAAGTAATGCCATTCACAACCACACCCTACCATATTGGACTACACCGTCAGTTTATAAGAAGATGCAACATAATTCACAAATGTGACATAGATGTTAGCATAATATCTCTGGGATAGTTTAGAGTTCATTTAAGGGAGCCCCTACTGCCACAACCATTTTGGCTGTGGCAACACTCAAAGGGAAAAAAAAAATATGAAAAGCATGTCAATTTGAGCAACAAAGGCAGAATCTAGAGCCCCAGGAAATCACAAAAGAGCAAAGAACTGCAGAAATAGATTAGGAAAAAGTATGTGGGATTTTACTCATTTAAATAAGGTGAGTGAAGAAATAGATTTAGGATGGACTTGTCTAAAAAAATTGGCCATGGGCTGTGGCGACAGCCAAAATGATTGTAGCTATAGGGCTGCCATAAATAAAGTTGAGAATTTTGAATAGATGAAAATGAATGAAACTTACACAATAGACCACAGAAAGAAGGTTAATATTCCATTCAAGTTTCCATGCTGATGGATTTCTCTCAGCCGCAACAGCCCAAAAAGCTGACTGTATGCAACTGAAGAAACATTGGAGAGTGGTAAGACGTATTTTTGCCGGATATTGCTTAATTATTGGACCCTGAATAACAAGATCACAGTTATTAAAAGAGGAAAAAACTTTCAAAAAAAAAATCCATCGTGTAAGAGATGAACCTGCAAAACAAGCCACAAAGACCAGACAGTATTGGCTGAAATCATGATGAGAGCACCTTTGATTCCTTCTCCTGAAGACCAATCTTTTGCTGATGAATCTGAACCATTCGGATTCCATTTCATGAATGGAAGAGAAGGCCCCTTCACAAATGCAAACACTAAAGCCCCAGAGACACTCACAATTGAACCCAACACTTTGGCAATTCCATAAATTTGTCTTATCGAAATGCTTTCCATCCTGAAATGGTAAAAAACCATTACTTTAGACTTATTGTTAAAAAAATTGGAGTAAAAATGAATTTATTATATATTTTTTATTTTTTCACCTTAAGAGACCGGCCAAGACAAATGTAATGGCAGGAATTGCGTTAGTGGAGGCAGCGGCAAATGTGGCCGTAGTATACTTGATTGCAACAAAGTAGAGATTTAAACTTAGAGTCATCCTGCGATTTTTTGGATACAGAAGCTATTACTAATGACACTAAATTTGGCTTTGATTGATAGTGAAATGAAACTGAAACCAAGTTCATACCCAAACAAGGAGATCAAAAAGATCTTGCAGAGCAAGTAGTACGATAAAGGAGAGGTCTTCTTACTGCAAAATTACAAATTCAAATCATGATCATTAATTATATCAATAAGCTTCAGAAATTGAGAGAGATTGAAGGCAAATATATATAACCTTTCGAGAAAGAAGGCAAATGGAGCTAAGGCGAAAGAAGCGAAAGCTTGTCGATAAACAACAAACACAAAAGGGTTCATTCCTTGAGCAACAGCTGCCTTGGAGAACAAGGCCATGCCTGCATAAACAAACTGAACAAGAAGCATGGCAATGTAAGTTTTATGATTCTCTGAGATCAATAAATTTTTACAGAAAAATGAACTCGTCATATTGTTGCACTAGTTGATTTCTGTGGTCTCAAAAGTGATAATTTAATTTGTGTTGTTTAGATTGACCAGAAGCCATTCAATATATAGAGAAGAGAAGCGGTGGAGTAGCAATTTGTTTATTTATTTTGATTATTTTTTGATTTTTTATTGCGTGATACACTTTTTCAAGTATGCTTGTCAGTTACAAAATATGAACTTTCATTGTTAAAAGTGGAATCAACTTTTAGCTCAGTCATACGATTGCAAGCTCTAAAGGGCCGCAATTGTGCTACATCTAGACAAAGCCATGGAGGACCACCGAACACAAAGGCCTTCCCTACATTGTATTTCTTTTACCAATTCCACTATGATTTGCTTACAGTAGAATCAAGATATATCTGCATGTTATTTTCTGGAATATTTTTTATAAATCGCTTGCTAGCTTTTAACAATTAATGACTTCGTGGTGTAGCTTAATCTTTTAGAATTTAAAGCTTGTCTATATTACCTAATGCAAAGTTGAACTGAAATAAAGTAGAATATTGAATGTAAAGGTTTTAGTTACAGTATGATCGTTGAGTTAATGTCAGTAACGTCAGTATGAAGCTTAAGAAGGGGTGGATAATACCATCTGATAGCCCCTGTGTGTTAGTTTGATGGCAAGTGAATTAAGAATAGTAATTAATAAGAAAATTTGGTTGATCACATTAGTATTTTTCAAAATTTTCATTAAATTATAATACTTAAACAAATTATTTAAGAATTTATTATGATGATTTATTTAGATAAATAGTCCAAAAAAAAAGAAATTATACATTACGTTGTATATTGTTACATATGTCATGAGCACTAACGTATAGGCATTCCATTTAATTTGTTGGCTAAATTTATGAAATGGTGGACACGCACTGCAAATCATGTCAGCTAAATTTATGGGATCTGCCGCTCAACAAGTGATCAAAAAATATAAAGTTTGATGAAGATCAATGTTGAACAATAGAGTTAATTGCTTTTACCCCTCTGGGATAAAGTGTAATGTCAAGTCTTACAGTTTAAAGTATCAGCATATACCTCCAGACTCTAATAGAAGAAAAAATTGATAGTCTGAGTGTAAACTTAAGCTTTTAAAACATGGATTCTGCGGCATAGGACTTAGACCATAGTGATCAAAACCTAAAAGTGGAAAAATATTCCTCTCATGTTAAAAGGTGTAAATGGTGGAAATAGATAATTTATAATTGCTTGAACCTTGAAGCTAGAGAATCATTTGACACGGCTTTGAAAAATGTAGAGGCCAAGATCTGTATTTGCTTTTTATGTTGGGATTTTGTCGACAGATATGTTTCCACAATTGGGAAATGCAAGCCAAAACACACCCATGTTGCTGATGGATATATTGGTTAGTAGTGGAAAAAAAATATATATTGACCTATGGGGCATATATATATATATATATATATATATATATATATATATATGTATATATATATATATGTATATATATATATTATGTATAAAAATTAATTGAAGTAAATGACAAGCCAAAAGATAAAAGAATGGTATGCAGAGTTTGTGGTTTACGATCAAGTAGCTTAAGCCAAAAAGAATGGTCCCTATTGATCAGCTTTCCAGAAAGAACAATAGATGAGCAATGTGATCGAATTGAGGATGTGATGGTCAATGGTAGTTAACTGATTTATTGAAATATATATTAGTTCAGATGTCCCTTTCTCAGGTTGCTGCATAAAGCAATTCGAATTAAACTGAATAAAGTGAGACTATAATATATACATAATTAAGTGATGCGTTTTCATCTGAAAACAACCAGCAAGAAGATTAATAAGGATTAACAGAAAACTTTTGAGAGAAAAACGCCTTTTCAGTACCTTGAACAAAATATCTCAACAGCTTATGTACAAACAATCTGCTGCCAGATTGACACGGTTGGAAATTATGCAACCTCAGCCATCATATTTTAACAAAAAATTACAAATTTGCAGTGTAGGTTTGGTTACTTGGTATAATTTAGAACAAATCTATAAATACAAACAAATTATACAAATTTATTTTTACAAACTGAAGTGACAATTTGTAATTAAGTGATATAATTATTTATTTTTTTTCTTACTTTAAAATCATTCAATTTATCAAATCGTTTCCATATCATGAACTGATTATTAACTCTCTCAACAAAAGAACCTTCATAATCAATTTTATCATACAAAAAGGGAGTTGGACATAACTTCAAACTTGTTAAATGCTCTTCTTAATCATACGCTCCAACTATGAGGAGAACTAGAGCACGCTAGTAACGATTGTTCTCTTCATTGAGTCTTGGGTTCACCACTTGAATATTTGAAACCAAAAAATTACTGAAATGAGGCATTGAGATACCCCGAGTACTTTTGTAGTCTAGGTTTTTTTTGGACAGATCAAATGAATGAGAACCTGATGAAAGATTAGCCATCGATGCATGTCTTTGGCTCTAATACCATGAAAACAAACAACAACAAGGTTAAGGAAATATTGAATTAAAAGCCATAATTGTTTTTTCATTAACTAGAACAAAATATCTCAACAACTTGTGTACAAACAATCTAGTGCCAGACTAGCACAACTGAAGAAAATACAACAACAACCATAAGATTTTAACAAAAAATTACAGAATGACATGGTCGTTACCCTCTCGATTTGTTGAGAGAATAAGGAGAGAAGAAGAACCCTAGCAAAAGATATATCTCGAAGCAAGATCGCTTTTTGATTTTACCATATATGAAATGGTGAGATTTTAATAAAACTCACGATTTTATTTGACCAGCGTTCAACTCAACTGATTTCCTATAAACTCTGGCCAATTGACCCTCATTTGAAATATTCTTTACGTTTGCTTTTTAAATTAGCCTAAACACCTCATGTTAATTTATTCAATAAAAGTACGTACTTAAATAATAACATATCATTATATAATATGATAATTTTGAATTAAAGATAGAGTAATATTCAATTACATAATAACATATTATTATTTGTATATAAAATTGTGTCTATTGTTTATAGATATAGTATTATGCTAATTTATTTTTCCCCATGTAGAGAGTTCTTGATAATAGGGGAAGAACTCTTTTGATTTTTTGTACAGTTTGGTTTCCTCTATAGACTTGTTTCAGGGGAAATTTTAATATAGAAAAAAAAAAGCTACTTGTATGAAAGGAATAGCATGTCATTCGTATTAGAAAAATAAGATATCTACGTCTATATACAACGATTATTTAGTGAAGTTGAAATTCATTGAATTGAGTCACATTCAAAACATTATTATTATTATTATTATTATTATTATTTCTCACTTATATTATTTTAATATATATTATTTTGATACATTACGACATGTATAGATTAAGTGCAATGGCATAGCCTTTCTATGCATATCCTTATCAATTTCAATAGTGGTTAACACCAAGGAAATATGACTATCGAATTTTAGCACATGTTGTAATAAAAGTGATTGACCATCACCTACTCCACTCGAAGTCAAGCTTATCAAATTGCTCTTGTTCATCCAAAGTTTCTAATAATGTTCCCACTATTTATTAAAAAAATTAATTCATATTGCGATTACTTCTGGTACATCATGCTAGAATATATATATATATATATATATATATATATATATATATATATATATATATATATATATATATATATATATATATATATATATATATATGTATGTATGTATGTATGTATATATGTATGTATGTATGTATATGTGATTCATGTACATTAAAAAAAGTACAATAATAATATTATGTATATTTTATCATGTGATTTGTTTGATAATATTTTAACCAATAAAATTATATAGATAAATGACGGTGTTTTATTATCTGATTGAATATTATTTTATCTTTAATTTTTTATCATCCAATTATATGATGATAAATTATTGTTTATGTACAAAATTATACACATAACACTACTATATTTTAAAGGCTAAAAGGGAATATAGTCTATTGAGGAGACAAGGTGTATTGTAGTTAAATGATGCGATAGAATATGGGTCTTCTCTCCATTATAAATAGTGGCAGTTTGTTCAATTCAAGGAGAATCAAAAGCACAACATTCATCAACAAATCAAACTTTCATTGATCAAGGTATGTGTACAATTTTCCAATTACATTATTTGTAAAATCAACCAATTCAAGTTCTTGGGATTTTATGAAAATTAAAGTTTATTTACTACTTAATTCAAGATTATAGTTTAAATTAGGGTTTTCTCAATTCACTTTGATTCTATGCAATTTGGATGTGTTTTACAGCTTAATTAAAGTTTAGTTTTTTCTTTTCATGTCATTTCATGAAATGATATAATTTGAAAACATGTTAGACTGTGCGAACATGATTGAGAAAAACACTATATCATTTTCTGACATGTGATAATATTATTATTGAAGAGTCATTATATTGCTATTGCAAATGTCAATATGGGATACCAAGAATTTGATGTCTGGAGATGGGGAGCCCTACCATTACTTGGAACCCAACTCAGAGATGGCTACTCTACTGAAAATTGACGTTTCCACTCAAGTTATATTTAAAAAAATATATATTAATGTAATTAAATATGTAGTCCACCCCAAAAATATACATATATATATATATGTGTGTGTGTGTGTGTGTGTGTGTGTAAAAGGTAGAAAAGAGTTACAAGATTCTCTTCTTAATTCTAAGAATTGTTATGCATAAGTTTGATAAATACTCCTAATTTATTCTTCTTTTGTAGGATTAAATCCTTTGTTGATATGACTTATGTGGTTGAAAATCTTTTGACCTAATTATTGAATGTGCTATTAGAAATTGAACTTGTAAGCTTTTGTTGGTTATATAGTAGACATATATAGACCTTTTGCTTGGTGTGGGTTTCTATTGCAAAAATAGTGTTCAACACTCTCACAAATTTTGGATAATCCAAACTCAATTCTTTTGCTTAACAAATTATAATAATATTATTTATACATTTTATGTCTATCTACCATGAGAAATATAAGAATCTACCAATATTAATGGTAATTTCTAGTAACAATTATGACTAAGGGGGTGATTTTTTAATGGGTAACCTAATTATCAACAGCAGGGAGCTGAAATTGTAATAATAAACATCAAAATCACTAGCTAAATGTTTATTAAAGTCAAATGAACCACACCTTTACTCAAATTAAGGTTGGCTAGTTCAACAAATGTATGCCTTTCAATTAATGGCCTTGCTAACTGCCAATGCTTATCAATAAAATTAATTTCAAAAAGGTAATAGTTAAAGCTGGATGTCCCAGTTTGATGAATTTCGAAGGAGTTTTATTCCAATTTGCACATAAGAGCTCAAAATTATCTATACCAACTTTTTCAAAATTTGTAGATAATCCCCTTTTTAAATGTTAAATTAATTTATTATACAAATCTCTTCAATTTGCATGTGAAAGATAATTAATTTATAACAAATTGAAGCTTTTTCATGAGACGTAAAGCTATACCAGAGAGCCAGCAAATGCATAAATATTTCAATTTCATTCATCATCTTCATTTGAATCATCCATCTTCTCTACTATTTCCATGGGAGATGCGCAGAATTCATGATCATAAATAGATTATATTAAATTATTAATTATTATTATTTTTTTCTTAATGAAGAATCCCACCTAAGTCTATCCACCCATATTGAGGCCTGACCGACCACACCTGATAGGTAAAACTCCAATTCCAGATTCAATAACTGGTCTAAAACCGTTGCATCTAGTAATTAAAAAATCTCATCTTGATTAGGTATCATAGGGTCTCAAACCCTTGCCCTCTCTTGGACCCAAATGAGATTTCACAACTCTTGCTAGTCAAGTTACCCTTGGGGGCTAGATTATTTGTATCTTCTTCAAACAAAATCCACTATTGTGGATTTTATTTTCTGTGTATGCATGATTTGGTCTAGTAGTGCCCATGCTCCAGTAAGGCAATGACAAAACACAAAGGTGAGGAGCTCTCTGTTTCAAGCATGTATAAAGTAATACATTAATAGATGAGTGGAGCAAGATATAATTAATTTTCATACACACGAGAGATTTATTAGAAACAGGACAAACATGTGAACCAAAACGCTTTAAAGATGCCTGCTCTTATCTTTTATATGTCAAAATAGGAAGAAGAACCACAAAACTTCTGTAATCATGCAACTTCTTTCCTTCATTTCTTCCTTTTTCCTTTTTCAATTTTGCAACTTATTCTTTCAAAACTGTTCTTCAAAGTCACCTTGAAAACTGCTTTGTGAAAAGTAACACCTTGAAAACTGCTTTTTAACAACAATTGTGAAAAGTGTTCTTTAAAGACACTTCTACTGTTTTTCTTACGCATTTTATATCCGTTTCACTAAAACATGCCATCGATCATGTGCTTTCTTCTCTACAAAATTTTCCAAATATTTTTGTTTCGAAATTCATTTCTCTCTCTCTCTCGCACACACACACACATATATGTATAAAAATTAATAATAGTCATTTCTTTTCTTTGGATGCGTTGGACCGTGCTCTCTTACCCGTGATATATTTGCCTAGCAAGTATCACTTTTCCGAACTAGTCTGAGCAATCATGATCATTGGCTAGCTACAACAACAGTAACCAAATATATTTCATATCCGCCAAGCGTCTAGAAATGTGGAGATCTACCACTATGCAATAGCGAAAAAAACTTTATAAAGCAATAAATATCTTTGAAGATATTTTTGACAAACCATGGAAGTTTTATGATCACAAATCTTAAAGTTTATTGTGTACACGCAAAAAGTCACTTTGTGATCACATTTTCGATATATTTCTTTTTTGATACAAGACATAAACTAGTTATGAATTAAATCTGACACATTTCATACCTTTTTGAATTTTGTTACAAATGCGTTAGGTACATCGGAATCTGGTTTTACAAGTGTCATCAATCAAAGGTATTTGGTTTAGTATATAAACGATCCTACTTCATGATTTATGACATGTATTGTCTCTCTATAGATTTTGAAGATTGACAAAGATTTGAGATTGAAAGGATTTCAATCTCTCACAGTCGAAAGGATTTTGACTTACACGTTCAAAGGGATCTTGAATTTACTTCATCTAAGCTGGAGGCATAGAAAATGAGTGGGACACTTGTCGTATAATGTTAATCATTTAACTTTTGGTCTTAGTTTAGGTTTTGGAATCTCTCATATTTAGTAGACATACTCCTTGTTGGTTCTAAATAACTTGTTTTCATATTATTTTTACAAACTTGTCTATCCTCGTAATGAATATATTTCATGTAGGTGGTTCAACAACTAGGCCACTCATATTGGATGGAACCAACTGTAAATATTGAAAGGCAAGAACTGATGAAAAGGTTTTGATTTCAATTGGCAATGAATGGTTACCCGCTGAAATAAAAGAAAAGGCTTAATCTTACTAAAGCCTATGGAATAATGGATTAATGTTGAACTTGAAATGTCGAATTTTTTTTTTTATTGGTAAGTAAATAATTAACCAAAAGTTGTTCAAGCTATTTTTAATGATCTTTCAATTAACCAAATGAAATTGATGAAAAGGTTTGTAAGGTTGTATGCTTTTTACTTGAAAGGTTTCTAAAGTCAATTGAAGAATGTTGAAATGTAGAAGACATGGACCTTGATGAATTGATGGACACCCTACGGACATATGGACTCACCTTTAAAATATGGGAGAAAAAGAAGTCAGGTACAAGTCTTGCACTTAAATACTCAATTAAATGTTGTTTTGATTGAAAATGTTAATTTAGAATTTTGAATGATAAAAAAATTGTCATGCTGACTAGGAAGTATGCCAAGTTTTCTATGAAGAACGTGAGAAAATCAAAAGTTAATAAAGCAAAACAAAAATTTGACGAAATAATTCAAATCAAACTTCAGAAACAGACAATATTTTTAAGTTTTTTAAAATTAAAATGAGAAGAAAAAACAAATTCAGTGTAGAAAATCTAAGGTTTATTATTGTATACAAGCAGAATGTGCTAACACACTGAAAAAGAAAGGAAAAGTAATGGTTGTAACTCTTACTGGAAGTGAGTTTAATTAAGATGAAAATGAGTCGGATGAGACTAAGCCTGTTGAAAATTTTGTAGCATTTGTAGGAAACATGTCTAAAATAATTAATAAATCCAATGATTTTAGTGATTTTGATGATGAGGTTTATGATAAGCTACAAAAAACCTGTGAATAGATGTATGTTATGATGCTTAAAATGGTTCGAAAGGTTAAAAAGGTTGAAGCCTTGAATGAGAATTTGGAAAAAGGAAAAGTCGAGTTAAATGAACAAATTTCCTTATTAACTAGAGATATAGCTAACAAGCAATTATTATTTGATGCTACAGTAAAGGAGTTTGGCTCTACCAAATCTACCATAAAAAAGTTAAATGCATGAAAAATCAAGCTAGATGAAGTGATAAGGCAAATCTCATAAAGACAAAATAGGATTTGGCTTCACACCAAGTGTGGGCACATCAAACTCCATTATGCGCATATTCATTAAAGCAAAGGATACAGTAGGTAAGATTGATTATGATATTGCTCTTGTTAACACAAAATTTGTTCCCACATGCCTTTTTTATGGTAAAGGATGAATACTAGGTAAAGGATCAATCAATTAAAATTCTCAAATTACAACATTTTGTAAATGGACTAAAAGCTAATCTCATCATCATAAGTTTAATATGAAACAAGGATCATACTGTTCAATTTTATAAAAAATTAGGGACAATATGTTATTTAGTTTGAGGAAATTATTGTTTTTAACAATTTATTAAAAAAATTAATAATTTTTTAAAATAATTTTAACATATAGAAGAGAAAATGATTTTTTTAAAACTTAAAAGGTAAAAATCGGTCATTACATCAAACATTGGGTGGAAATAGTCATTTGGCCAATATATATTTAAAAAAAATATGATTTATGATTTGGTTTGGTTTGAAAACCTCCCAAACTATGATGGGGGACCAAGGCATGAAATAAAAATAAGGCTAAATATGAAAATAAAAGAGATCAACGGAAAATTTGAGGTAAGAGAGAGGTTGGATGGAAAAAACAAATAAAGAAGAGAATGATATTAATGACAATGAAGACTCATAATAAGAGGACGGTAAGGTGGAAAATATTGAAGATGATGAAAAAAACAAACCAAATCGGAGATGATAATGTGGCACTTGATGTGATAACTAAAAATGACATGACAACATGTTTGACATGATCTGACAAAATTATATGGCTTGCTTTTGTGACATGAAGTGACATGTTTCTTAGTTGTACAGAGTTTAATTTAATTAAATTTTCTTAATATTATTGAATCTTTAATTAAATTAATTTCCTATTATTTTGGTTCAATTATTAAGTTGTTAAAGAGTTTTATTTTGAGTTTAGAAATATTTTGTATTTAAGAAGTTATTAAATATAATAAAAAAATTTTAGGAATATTTGTTTAGAAAAAACTTAATTTTAGTAAAATATATTAATATTATTTCTTAGAATCATAATTTTCTAAAATTTGAATTTAATTAATTCTAGTTAAACTAGTATCATATTTTAATAAGTTTTCTATTTTAGTATAATTAAGATTTATATTTTAATTAGGAGAGTCATTAACCTACATAAAAAGCTTAAGTTATTGTATTCAATTCAATCAATAAATTTATTATATTATTAATAAAATTTAGTTAAGTTTTCTTTAAGAAACATTGTTTTTTAAAGCATTATTCTTGTTTATCCCTTCGTTAGTTTAAGGATATCAATCTTTAATCGTTTTTGTAGACGAAATCACAACCTCAATTATGTTTGTTATGCGTCAAAGTACAACCCAAATCATAAATCGTTTTTTTTTTAATTTATCAATTTAAACCAAATTATTTCATAAACCAAACTAAACTAAACTGTAATTTTTGAATGATCTAATTCGATTTTATGATTTGAACCAATTATGCACACCCCTAGTATTAAACATGAATTTTTAGCTCCAAAAACACCTCAATGGAATGGAATAGTTAAACAAAAAATAGGGTTCTTCAAGAGATAACCAGAGTAATTCTTAATGCAAAATGATTGCCAAAAAGGTTATAGGTTAAGGTATTTAACATAGGATTTCACCTAGTTAAGTTACAAAGTTTATATGAGACTAGGTATGAAACAAACTCTATATGAACTTTGGAAAGATAAGAAGTCTAATGTTTTTATTGTAGATGTTTTATACTTAACGATTGTGGGAAACTTTGATACTGAAAAAATGATGAAAGAATTTTCTTGGATTATTCTATTAAGGCCAAATGGCTATATCCCACCTGAGGTATAGTGAAAATTCAAAGTAACCCTCACTAATTTTTTAAAAATCCAAATACTTATCCTTCTGTTAATTTTGGTTGTTACTATCAGGAATAAAATTATCATTTAGAAAATTTATTTAAACTCATAACTAGGATTACCCTTGAGCTTTGAAATTTTTATTTTTGACCCCTAACTTAAAATTTATTTTTGACCCCCCCCCCCCCCCCCCCCACAAGTCTAGGGTTTCAATATAACATATCTTTTACCCACTTACAACTGCCCCTTGCCCTTTGAAAAATCTCAATTTCACCCTTCTTTGATTTTAGTTTTTGGAGTAGCTCTAATGTTGTTCTCCCTTAGTCGTCGACGTCCTCCTCTGCCAAGACCAAGCCATCATCGCATCCTCCCTTCACTGACCATCATTGATTGACAAAGACATGATTCTAGATGGCTTATTTTGATGTTTTGCAAAGACAATTCCAAATCATACGATGAGGATACCTTTTAGGGTTTTTCTAAATGAAGACAAAGATGAATCGCATCTTCGTTTGGAGATGAACAAATATCGTCATTTGCAGACTTTGTTAGTTGGTGAAGGGAGGATGTGACGACGAAGGGAGAACGACGCTAGAGATGCTCTAAAACTAAAATCAAAGAGGAGGTGAAATTGAGAGTTTTCATAAGGCAGAGGGTGGCTACAAATGGGTAAAAGATAAAGAGATTGGAATTTTAGATTTGAGGGGGAAAAAGTCATTTTTTAAACTTGGAAATTTTAAGTTAGGGGTCAAAAATAAAAATTTCAAAGCTTAGGGGTAATCTTAATTATGAGTTTAAATACATTTTCTAAATAAAATTCTTACCCTTGATAGTAACAATCAAAATTAACAAAAGGGTTGGTATTTAGGTTTTCAAAAATTAGCAAGGATCATTTTGGGTTTTCAGCATACCTCGAGTGGGAAATAGTCATTTTGCCTTATGTGTATTATCACTTGATTGCGTACACACTATATATATCATCACATAATTAAATATTATTTTTTTTTAATTTAAAATCACTTAATCACATGATAATACATATAAGTATGTATTTATTTCTATACTCAAAATAGGTACACATAGTTTTATTGTTTTCTTATTTATTTTGCAAGTTATAGGTAAAGATAATGATTATGAGATAGCATGTCAATTGAGCAAATGTATGAAGGCATGTGATTCGAGATGTTAGATTATGTTACTATGTTTTGAGTTATTATGTATGAGATTACTTATGAGACTACTGTGTTATGACTGCATACTTTGATTGACTTGATGGTTTTATTAGAAGGGTATTTTAGTAATTTAATTAATGTTTTCAAATTTCTACGAATTTCATATAAGTCTTATCATGCATGTTAAGAAAAGTGATAGTAGCGTTTCTCTTCGGAGGTCAATACATTTGAAGAGGGTTGTTACGTAGGAGGAAGCAGTGTTTTAGAAGGAGTAGAAGTTTGCCAAGGAGCAGATTTGAAAAAAAAAAAATTATTTTGATGAACTATTCACATTTTTATTTTGTTGAACTATTTTTACTGTGTCATGAGGACACTAGCTACTCATTGATCTATAATTTGGGTGTTTGGATGATCTTCTTTGATACTGCTTAGATCTGATACTTCGAATGTTTTACATGATGATAATTTCTTTTATGTGCTAACATGCATGCTGTGAATACTTTGCTGAATTGTAGATTTATAGATGTTAATTTCTATCTGATGCATGATTAAATTTTTTTTGAACAGATTACTGCCTTAAATTGGCTTTGTTCATTGGTTTTCCAAATGGGGAGAGTTGTTCTTGGCAAACCATGAACATTTTATGATCACAAATCTTATAGTTTATTGTGTACACATAAAAGACATTTTGTTATCACATTTTTGATAAATTACTTTTTGACACATGTATAAATTAGCTATGAATTACATTCGACACATTTTGTACCTTTTTTTAATTATGTTACAAATGAGATAAGTGGATCGTAATTTGGTTTTACAAGTGTAAGCGATCAAGGGTTTCTTCATGATTTATAAACCTAAATATTAGTTTTTTCTCTCAATGTTTATCCTTGCTTTCAGATTCTTTGATTCCAATTTTCATGTTTATTAATTCTCTTTTTAAGTTCTTTTGATCAGTATCACCTCTATATAGATCAATTAAGATTGACGAAGATATGAAGTTGGAGGGGTTTCAACCTCTCACAACCTAAGAGATTTTGGACTACAAATTCAAAAGGATCTGCAACTTCTTCATCTGAACTGGAGGCTTAGAAAAACAAGTGAGAAACTTATGGCTACTTTCATATTTGTATAACATATCTTACTTGAATTTAATTTTTCAGTTGCGCATGTTTGTTAACTGTAGTAAATTAACTAATTACTAGTTGTATAGTGACAATTCATTTTGAGTTATAAATAATAGATTTGAACATTTTGGATATGATTTCATGGGTATAGGCTATTATTATAGTTGAACAATGTGAAAATCGAAGTTTTCCCTTTACTTTTAATTTTGATTTATTTTCCTCTTCATGGGTGCATGAAATCGTAATTCAATCGATTATTAACTATATTAAGCTCACACATCATGATCATAATCAACTTGTGTTATTTGCACTTTTTAATATTAATAAGATGATTTTTCTATTTCCTCTATGTCAATAAGAGAAAACTATCTATTCTTTCTCAATTAGGATCATTTGACAGAATTTTACTTTTAATTTTATGTGTTTTTGTCTCAACAACAATAGAAATAAAGTGTTATGTGTGGGTGTTTGCCTCTTCACTAGGCTGGTACACAAGTGTTTTGATTTTGCTCTGTAAGCATACTGAGTGAGGAACAATGAAAGTGAGTAAAAATTATGATATACACTTGAACTTCTTCTCTTCTTTCCCTTACTTTCTTTACTTTGTTTACAACTCCAAATATAAGCTTTTATACTTTAATTTGAATTAAAAGGTTAAGTAGCTATTTGATTATAAGAAAGTATTTGTTTGATTATGAAAAAATAGCTATTTGTTGTTGGAAAACACATAAGAAATAGTCATTCTAGATACTTGAATGGGCATTCCTGAAAAAAGTTACCTATTTTTTAAAGGGATATACGTTTTAGGGCTCAATAGTCATATGATTGTGAAATCTGCATCTTTTAATTGTTTGCTTTTTTAGGACGATCATTTATTATGCAGGAACGAATATTCATTGCTTTAAAATGTGTTCCATGGTTATCGATTTGTTTAATCTTTCCAGAGTGTGTAACAGGCAGACATAGGGGAATGACTTCCAATTTTCCTAGAACGGGCATTCAATCTTAAATCTCCAAGTTTTATTTAATCTTGGTGGAATGAGAAACGGGCAATGGAACGTGTTGTTCTTTCCTAGAACGGCTATGAAACTTTAGGTACAACATTTCATCCTTTCTTGTTCATTTTTATTCCAAACTTGCCAAAACAGAAACCAGTTTGAGGAATTGGGACATTCCATATAGAATGACCTTGGTACAAGCATATTTTTTGCCTTTTTCTGCATTTTCACTTTTTGAATATCCAGTGCTACAACTTAGATTAATAACACATTACAGACATGGGTTTTTTTAACAATTTGATCAAACTACCTTAAAAATTATTTGAATTTTTTATTTTTTTTACATATTAATTGTATTATACCGTAGTGGACATCAAGATACATTTTTTGATTCTCAATATTATTATTGTAGTCTAACTTATATAAAACTCTAAATTACATATATCATAGTGTAAAAACATCTGATCTATATAATATTAGCATTCAAAGAAAGTTTTCTATGCATTGTATTATAATAGAACTGTCGATGATAAATTAAATTAGTTTGTATTGATACTGATAAAACATACTTTTTATAGATGGATTATATTGCAACAAGATTCATTTTTCTTTCCTACGAATTTCAAAACCACAATAATTAATCCTTTTACTCAGGACTTAAATTGAGGCAAATAGGTCAAAGCAGTGAAGCCACATCCTTAGTGCTCCATAAAGCTGGAGATTTCTATTCAAAATTATTGTAATAAGCTTTCGAGTATGCTTTGTTGGAGGTCGAGCAGAACCTAAATCAGTTGAAAAAAATCCTATGACCAATATATATACACAAATAATTAAAGTCTGAATAATGGAAAATTAATTATCTCTTACGTGTTCTTATATATAGTGGCCTGAAGGGTCATTATTTTAAGCACAACAATAAAACATTTAAAAATATAGTTTGTTTTGACTTTTGACATGTAAGAGAGAACCCTAATTAGTTATATAGCTAGCTAAAGTTCCACTCCAATCTTAGGTTATCTTTTTAAAAAAAAAAAAAAAATCAAGGATATATATGTATTTATTAGATGAGTAAACCTGAGATACAATGATTGGACTTACAATTGTTGTATCAACTAAATCAAGGTTTTACAAACATAACAGAGACTCGAACTTAAACCTTTACTTTGAAAGTTTTAATGTTATTTTAATTTTGCTAATTCCTGAGGTCAATCTTAGGTTATCTTTATCTTGAAAGACTGAGGAGAGATGTTATTATTAACCTATATGAAGCAAAATCATTCCTAAAAATTTAATGGAAGATTAGTGATAGAAGAGAATATTGAAGAATTTGAAGGCTTAATAACCTACATAAGAGTTAAAATCAGATATAAATGTTCACATTTCAGAAAATAATGCAAAGGTGGCTTTGGATTTTGCTAATTGGATGCAAACTATGCATAAAGTGTTTTCTCAGACACATACGTTTGCAATTTATGAAATAATGAAACATACAAACAGTGTACACAACAATGGATGCGTTGTTGGATAGTAACAGCAACCCACTCTGATTTGAAGGATACCGAAATTGAAACATTATTTACAAGGAAAAGAAACGATGACACTTTTTGAAAATGAGATATGGATATACTTTAAATGTCAGATTAACACGTACAGCCGGAATTTCTGTGGACTTAAATAAATTTTAAACGCCTAATAAGGCTAAAATTAAGAGCAAAGTAGATTTCAGGAGACAAAGGAACAGATATTGCACATCAAATTACATCTATCTAGCTGTAATCCTCTAGTATTACATCACTTTGTTGACATGGTGCTTCTAACGTATTCTAAGGTCTTCCCACTTTCACATATTATCAATAATATCATGATATGAATATAAATCCTCGCAAAAGAGAGTGAAATGTCTCCATCCAACTTATTTGTTAGTGTTTGATTGTCTTCTAAATTATGATCATTGGGGGTGCATTATATCATTTGTGCTAATTACACGGTTCCTAGGTATTGAAAATAACTTGCAAACTTAGTTCAAATCAAAGCGACATATCAATATTCTGATTGCTTTAAATCTCTTTAATTGATTTCTAAATTATGATCATTGGGGGTGCATAGCATTATTTGTGCTAATTACATGATTCTTATCTATTGAAAAAGACTTGCAAATACGAGATATCAATATTCTGATTGCTTTTAATCCCTTTAACTGAAATCTAAATTATGATCATTGGGGGTGCTTTGTGCTAATTACAGGATTTTTATCTATTGAAAAAGACTTGCAAATTTAGTTCAAATCAAAACGAATTATCAATATTCTGATTGCTTTTAATGTCTGTAATTGATTTCTAAATTGTGATCATTGGGGCTGCATAGTATTATTTGTGCTAATTACAGGATTCTTATCTATTGAAAGAGACTTGCAAATTTGGTTCAATTCAATACGACATATCAATATTGTGGTTCTTCTAACCTCTCTCTATATATCTGTGTAGACTGTTGACAAAATTAATCATAAAGAAAACAAATAGAATGAAAATTTCAGAGAAACCCAAAAAACTTCAAAAAAGATGAACAACTCTCAAATTTATTTATTTTAATTAAAAAAATCCACGTGAAGAGCAACCACCACCGTTACATACATTCCAAAGAAACAAAAAATAATAAATCCCAATAGCAATATTATACCTACTTATTTTGAATACACAGATAAATACATATTTATATATATCATTATGTGATTGGATATTTATTTATCTTTAATTTAAAATCACTCAATCATATGATAATACAGATAAATGTATATCTATTTATATACTCAAAATAGGTATATATAGTTTTATTAAAATTTCAACTGTTGGATCTTCAACTCAATATCTCATATTTATACAATTATTCTAATATTGAGACTATATTATATTTTCAAAATATATGAGATGAATATGATAATTTCCTAAATAAGATAAGAAAATTATATATTTAGCTTTAGTAGGTTCTTAAAAGTTAATATTGACACCCAACATTATACCTTTATTATAATATATAAAAAATGATGTAAATATCTTTTAATAATTATAATTAATAGTTGAAATTGATAGATAGGTGAAAAACTAATCTTTTCAGACATAACAGATGAAATATGTCGTTTCATCAAACCTCTCTGACCTTTGTTTAAAGTGAAAAGGATGAAGAGTTTTCTTGTTCACTAAATTCTACGTAACTAATTGGCGGCCGCTGCCGGAATCCTCTTCATCAAATTTTTGCACTGCTTTATAAATGTCTTCGCTTAGCCATTAATTCAGAATAAAAATATTTAATTTGTAATTTCAGATAATTTTCCAGCTCAAACTAAAATCATTAGAAGTTTCAGATGAATATTCTTGATTGATTTTAGTGTTAATTTATCAAAATAATAAATCACTGCACTTTCTTGATTAACAAAAAAGTTAGTCAAATTAATAGTTGCATTTATGAAAATCTTACCGATCTTTGGATACCTAATTTTTTGAGTTGATTTATGCTCCAAAACCCTAACAATAAAATTATGTGCACTCATTTTTGGTACATAATTTATATACACAGATGAGATATTTTCATGTGATTGGATGTTTCTTTATCATATGTTGACACATATTTTAAAATCCCCTAATTATATGATGACACATCACTGTGTATATAAATTGTGTATCAAAAATAGATACACATAACATTACTATATAATTAAATTTAATAAAAAATATTTACTTTACATACAAAATTTTCCTTTTTCTTTGTAATTTTTTTCCTTTCACCCCGTTAAATTTTCCTTTTCAATTGTAATTGTTTTCCCCTTTTTACAGTAAAGATAGGTTTATTTTATTTACATAAAATTTGGAATTAGGGTATTTTTTTTTTAAATGAAGTAATGTGCATTAAATTGTAATTTTATTCTAACATAATTAAATTAATTATATCATATGAATAAAATCACATTTGTATAAAATTACAATTTTTATAGAATTTATTTTAAATTAAATCACATTTGTATACAATACTGTTAAATCAAATTTTTATTTGGATTTTATATACAAATATAGTTCTCAATACAAATCATTTATGTGACTACAAGTTCATCATAAAATCTTAATAAACCGAATTTATCATGACCATTGTAATGACAAACACAATAATCACAAACTATATATCACGACAAAAATTTAAATATATTACGACAATATTATTTAACACAAAGTGACTGTATAATGACAAATCACATTAGCATTTGTGACAAATTATTTGTTATAATATATTAATATTTAAATAACATATAAACACTTTGTCACAACATCTTTAATAAGACAAATATATTAAGACCAAAATAATTGTCATAATAAAAATACAATAAAACTGTGTATACCCACTTTGGATACACAAATATATACATATTTATATATATCATCATGTGATTAGATGATTTTGAATTAAAAATAAAACAATAACCAATCATATAATGACACATATGAGTGTGTATACAATTGTGTATCTAAAGTAGGTACACATAGTATTACTCATAAAAATATAGTAATTATTTAGTTTGTTACAAACTATTTTTATCATGACAATAAAAAACAAGATTTGTGACGTTTTCTTTTCATAAATTATTTTAAATATTGTGAGAAACATAAACTTAAAAGGATAGATTTATTTTAATAATGATGGTGACAAAATATATTATCACTATATACATATTATGACAACAATAATTTATAATAACTGTGACAAATTTTTTTATCCTGATATATTTAAATTAACATGACAAAAATAAAAGTCATTATAATAAGCTTAAGAGAACGAACTTATTCTAAAATAGTGGTGACAAAATATGTTGCCACTACATACATATTATAACAATAATAATTTATGGTAATTGTGACAAAAATAAAAATTGTCATAATAAATTTAAGAGGATAAACTTATTTTGACAATAATGGCGACAACATATTTCGTCACGATACATATTATAATAATAATAATTTATAGTAATTGCGATAATTATTTTGTCACAGTATATTTAAATTATTATGACAAAGTAAAAAATTGTCACAATAAATTTAAAAAAACATATTTATTTTGATAATGGTGATAACGTTTTCAACATTTTATTACTATATATGTATTATGACAAAAATTGTAGTCATAAAAAACAAAATTTCTTTGTAACACTGAATTTACTTTCTTCTCAATCTTCTCCCTTAAAACATAAACTTGCAGCTACCTTAATACACAAAAATACTTCATGCATCTAACAACAATATACAAAACAAAGACATCATTTCAACCAAAATTAGGGTTGGACTCGAGCCGAGCCAACTCGAGCTCAAGCTCGGCTCGGTTCGAGCCCGAAACAAACCGGGCTTTGCTCGGCTTGATCGACCTCGAGCCGAGCTCGGATTGGCTTGATAGATTTTTTTTTTTAAATTTTTTATATAAAACGATATCGTTTTGATCTATATATATATAAAACGATGTTGTTTTGATATAAAAAATGAGCCAAACCGAGCTGAAAATGAGCCAAGCCGAAAACGAGCTGAACTCGAATCGAGCCGAGTTCGGCTCGAGTCGAGCTCAAGCCGCTCATAAATAAATCGAACCGAGTCTGAGTTGGCTGCGAGCCGAGCTCGGCTGGGCTCGAATCCAGCCCTAACCAAAATAAACTTCCAAATACAGAGTACCAATTTGGAACCCAAAAAACCTCAAATTCCAAATATCCTTTTTAAGCACTTTAACAAACAATAAAAGTATGTGTATAATTTTATACATAAATAATAACATATTATTGTATAATTAAATATTATTTTATTATTAATTTAAAAAATTCAATTAAATAATAATATATTATTATTTATACATAAAATTATAAACATGACACTACTCTTTTGACAAAACTCTCTTTGATATATGATGGTATATATGTTATCATGGTGGAGTATGATATTAATTATTATTATTGAAGAAGCGAAAATCAATATTATATTGGCTAGAAACATTAATGCACACTTGCCATAACGAAAATCTAGAATTTATTCCGAAACTTATTTATTCTTGGTTAATCCAATTCTCTTGCGGATCCAGCACAAGTAGCTCTTAGCCTTTACCTTTCGATTCGCGACATATTCTTTGTCTTTTAAATTTAAAAAAAATATATATTTTATTTATTTATCAATTTTAATCATTATTTTTATATATAAAAAATAGTTATATCATTTTTATTTAAATATTATAATATAATTATTTTCATATGTATTTTTAATAGTGTAAACAACTCTTAATATTTTTTTATTTACTTCGTTCATCTTATTTTTACTTCACCTTTACAACTTCATTTTCTCCAATCCAATTGCTTCGATTTGCTATGATTTTAATTAAAATTACATTGATTAGTGTGACTCTATATATCATCAGTGATATATATCATCGATAAAAATTAAATTTTAAATTTATATTTTAAATATAATTTTTAATTGAAATTCATTTAAATTAAGCATAAAAATATATGATAAAATTTTAAAAGTAAAATGTGATTTCATCTGAGGGTTTTTTTCTTTATAATTTCAATAATTTTATAAAAAAAACATTAATAAAATTTTTAATGAATTTAACGAATAGATAAGAAAATAAAATTTTTAAATTTAAAGAGTTAGAATCCTTATTTCATCCTACCTTGAATGTGAATAGTCATTTCGCCTTTAAATTATTTGTATATTTTAAATTAACCGTTTAAAACATTAAAATTAGCCATAATTTTTTCTTTAAGGTATTTTTGGTAAGAATTTTTTCTTTAAGGTTATTTAAATACTATTGTATCCCAAATTTTTATATCAGCCATCTCTCATGTTCACTGAAGAACACTGTTTTCATGGATCGACCTCCCATTTTATTTATTATAGTTTCTTTACTGCAACAATGCATCTATAAATGGAGAACATCAAAGAACCGTGCACATGGGCAATTGGTAAGAAACTTTTAGTGTATGTTGACTGTTCATGTACCTCAAATTTGACATTGAGTTGTTCGTCCAATGAAGAATATGTGACTTGAAAAATAATTTGATAAATAAAGGAGAATAAATGAATTACTGGCCAAAATAAATTGGGAATTTTGTAGTCGGAAAGTGGGCTTGCTTCAAGTTGGCCTATTGCTTCGGGTAAACGATTTGTTGGATTCAACTTAGTGGGCCGGAAATTCTTGTACCCCATTTGTGGTTCATTTAAATGTTGTAGTAAATGGTTTTACTCTTTATTATCATATTTTTTTTTATATATTTTATCTTACATTTTTCGTATAATACCACGCCTGCCAAATGATTTAATGATGTCAAATGTGTTTATTTATAAGAATATAATTCTTGATTTTATTCAATTTTTTTCCTATCCTTACAAAAGATTAAGTCACGTGGATAGGGCGTTAAATCTCTATCTCAGAGTAGTTTGATCAACATAAAGATAAGAAAAATAAAGAATAAAAACAAATATTTTCACTACTAAGATTGAAAGTTATAAATGTGATGCATTTCATATCATCGAGGTGTGTAGAGTGAACCCTAGATACACACCTCGATGACGAGGAAGATAAAGATTACGAATGCAGGATAAATTATAAAAAGGGAACAATGAGATTTGAATTCTTGTAGAATAGATGCTCCTTGTTGAATGTTTTATCAATCACTCCTTTTTGTTTTATTTTGTAGGTAAGAAATGAGATGGTGGATGCATAGCGATGGTTCAACTCAATTTGAGGCACAAGGGAACTCTTTGATGATTTTATGTTTTATGATATAATTCATTCTATGTTATGTACACACACTATTTATGGATTTTCGAATATTGATTCTATCACACTTGGGCTTAATTCTATGGTTTGGTTTTAATAAGTCAATATGGTAATTTTATAAAGTTGTGAACCTTTTATAGCCTCATATACATGTTTAATTAAGATTTAGTACCTCTTCACTCCAAGGGGAGGACTTCCAATGTGAGGTGTTACAAGGTAATTCTTTAGACCCAAGTTCAAATGACATGGAATACAATGCATATAAAATCTTTATTTCAAAATCTATCGTGAAAACATTTTCAAATCACTTTTTTCAACATCATATCTATGCCAATCGGACTAGGCTGAGGTAGGGATTCAACACCTTAGTCATTTGACTCAATCTCTCAATTATCACAATTCACAATCTGTATAAACTTGTCTTGACATATCTTTATGGATGCCGATTGACAAACTCTCTCATAACACCTCTTTGTGGGTGCATACCGTGAACAACGTTATCCTATCTATGGGTACAATACATTTCTATAAGTTATCCTCTTTGTGGGTGCATACCGTCGTAGGCTTCTAAAACATATCTTAAAAATCAAATGAGAAAAATCATGATTTCATGGGTGGCATTAAATTTCTCTAACTATGGGAACTCTATATCGCACATATATACTCAAGGAAGATCTTGGTCTTACATGTGTTCTATGGGATCTATATGTCTTAACTCGTCAGCTTAACTCTCAAAAAACTTGCAAAAATCATTTTTCTCAAAATAAAGTTTAAAAATCACATCAATTAAAGATATGTTTCCTAATTTATGCTCTTGAGCTTTTGTAAATCTAATTTTGGGTTCTATCTAGCTTTCACTTATTGTGTAATGCTCATGATACTTTGGCCTTATAATATTCTCTCTTTAGGGCATATTTATATACTTTAGTGTGCCTTAATCATCCTTTAATTTCTCACTTGAAAACTCTATGAATGGTTGTCAATTCACCATGAATGTGCATTCATTTTCTCTCTTATTCACAATTGTGCATTACCAATGAATGTGTGTGCAATTTGACTTAGTATGAATGTTCACAGTCTTCGCTTTACAATAATTCATGCTTATTCATCTTGCATAATTGTTCATCCTCCCAAAATGACTGTTCGTTCTTGTGTCGTGAACCGTTCTTCTACTTCATGTTCACGATTGTATGTGACCTTAAGGGTATAATCATCTTTCTACTTATATGAACGGTTGTACATTTTTCTGCACAAACATTCATAACATCATATCCTACACGTCATAAATGATCGTATGGGTCGTACATATGATCCTTTGTCAAGTACGGTGTCTTTATTCTATTTAGTGAACAATTGCGCATGTCTTCTACATGATTACTCACTTTTTCTTGATACCCTAATTTTACATCGATGCACAATCATTCCTATTTTAGGATAGTTGTACATTGCATTTGTAGTTACGATTTCTAGTTGTCTTTGTCGAAATCTTACCATTTCAATAACAACTAATAATCCTACCTTTATTACAACATGTGTCTACAACCAAATGAAGTCTTTAAGCATAACAAATTCACATATTTAAAGGCCATTATCACATTTTATTAACCATCATATCCATTTCACACAAAACCTAACATGATCACAAACTTCATTAGTTTTTAGTTCTTTATATATATATATATATATATATATATATATATATATATATATATATATATATATATATATATATATATATATATATATATATCCAACTAACATATTTACATTTCATCATCATTGAATCCCAATAGGACTCTTAATACATCTCTAGAATCATAGACATATTATGATAATCCAAATAAAGATGTGAAATAGCAAAATCTAGAATCCCTACTTACCTTTCCTCCAAGCCGACAATTTTGATGTTGGAACCTTGATTTTCTTGCCAGAATCTCACTGTAGTTCACTAGAAAACTCAATATCATTTTATCATAAAGTGGGTATGTGCCATGAAGAGAGAGACGTCGTGCGAATGTGCCTCTTTAAATAGAATTCAATTAGATAACTACTAAAATAGTCATACATTCCTCTTGAATGATCATTCATACTCTTTAATTATTTGATTTGGTACATTATTTATATCTTCCACCTATCATGACATGAACAGACGTGCACACGTCATGTACGACCATTCAACAACCTTAAAATCAAATTCTTCAACACTTAGTAATTTGCACACATTAAATATCTATATAAACTTATACATTAATAAAAATAATAAAATAGCTTGTTATTTTGAAATGAGAATTCGACCATTTTGAACGGGAATCCCTTAAAATTAATTGTCCCACTTAAATTGTGTTTCCCTCTCTTTTGGAACCACAATCTTTCACTAACTTTTGCTTAGGAATAGGATTGTTCCAATTAGAATAGATGTTCTAACTATCATAATAACTGTCTTGCCCTTGAATGATTGTCCATCTACTTTGAACAATTCTTAAATGTAGAACAAGCATCTTGATAAACAACTGTTCAACAACACTTAAAAATTTAATAAACTTAAATGATGAAAAATAATCAAAAGGCCCTTGGAAAGTACCTGTGGGTGTTACATAAAAACATTTCTTTAGCCATTGTGTGGTAACATCAATTTAGTTATATCTACTTGATGTGACTTATTTTTTACATGTCGAGAGTTTTATCCTAAACGTGATTTATACTTTACACGTCAATATTTGTCTATTTGACATGAGTTATATATCATCTACACATCAAAAGTTGTCTACTTAACCTAAATTATCCTTTATATATCGAGAGTTGGTGCCTTCATGACACAAGTCATTACCTACACATTGTATTTAGACACCTTTACTAATAGTAGTAGGTAAAGTTGGATTTGAGTCAAACCAAGTTTGAGCTAAAGCAAACTTGAGTTCGACTTGGGTAATAAATAAATGAGCTCAGACTCAAGCTTGGACTTATTGAACTCAAAATATTTGTATTTGAGCTTAAGCTCGAACTTGTATGGGTTTGTTACTGTTCAACAATATTTTGGAAAGACCATGAATAACAAGGATTTCATAATATATAAACATAAAGTTTCATAAAAAAATAAATCCGAAATTTATCAATTTCTATATGATTCTCAGTCAAAATTTGTCTTCCATTATCATCGATCAGTTTGTCGATCATCCTTTTGGTTTGTTGCTCAATCTCTGTCAAGTAGGTTTCATCTTTTGTCGTCGTTTGTCGATAGTTTCTCTCGGTTATCATTGTTATGTCTCCTTTTTTTTATTCTCAGATCTCAATTGATCATTAATCACTTAGTCATTTCTCGGTTGTCGCTTGATCATCAGCACTCATCGATTTTGTTTGATTTTTATTGGGAATATTGCTTTAGGTTGGGAGTGGAGGAGTTTAGGGCTTTCATATCTTTTGTTTGGAGAATTGGAGGAGGCAACCAAGGGACTTCAATTAGATACCCTTAGTCCTCAAAAGCATTGATTGGAATTGGTATTTTTTTGTTATAATTATTGTGAGAAAATGTCCACAATAATTCATCTTTCAAACGAGTAAAAAGACTTTGCAAATCTTCAATCCACAATCTTGAAACTAAAAGATAGATGACAATAAAACTAAATAATTTGATATTATCTATGCAATGTTTCATTTTTTAATTTATTTTTTAAGAAAAAATGATGTCATTCATTTCAGTACCCAACGATGACGTTTTAATGCAAAAACAAGTTGCTTACGAAGAGCTCGTTTCTACCTTCTCAATGCTCAAGCTCGAGCCCCTTAATATTCCAAGCTTGACCTTGACAAACATGTATTGATCAGGCTCATTCGAGTCAAGGCTCCTAACGGGCTCGAACTGGTTTAGTTCGAATTCAACCTAATAGTAGGTTCATGGTGTGAGTTAGGGTTAGATTCACATCGAGTTCGAGCCCGAAACGAGCTACATGTAAACGAGTTCAAGCCTGAGCTCGAGCTTTATATACACAAAAAAATGAGCTCAAGCTTTGAGTCTAACGGCTTGGCTCAGCTCGTGAGCCAAGGCAGCTCGCCCATTCTCCTTTCTCCAGCTGGGCTAACTTGTGAAGAAAACCGTATATATGTATTGATATGGATGAACTGCTAGGGTAATTTTTTCCGCATAATGTGCCTCATGTCTCCTGATTATCAAAGGAAAAATATTTTCATATTGAATCCTTTATCTCAGTGCTGTGTAGCTCATCTTTCTGTTGCTTATTTATTTAAATTTCTAGTTAATATTACTTGTTCTCAGGAACATTTCTGATAGGTGACATTGGAGTGCCAACCAAGCCAAGGCTGGAGGAGCTTCTGCAATTGATTCGTTACGTGATTCGACATAGGACCCCTGTAGGACCTAATGGATTCATTTTAGGTGTAAACAAATCTCCTCCAAAGAGCTCTGCATTTCTGATAATAAGCCGAGGATGTCTAGACATGGATTTCTATAGTATCTGGACAGACTTTGTAATACAAGTTATGACTAGATGCTTTGAAATCTGCTGGGTGTACTGAAGACCATATGAAGTTTTTTACCATGATAAATATAATTGTAATAATAAAGATAGGACTAACTTATTCGTGAATGTAAGGACTTCTTGGACATGCTTGTCTTGAGCAATAAGCCACACGTGATTAACCTGTAATATTTCTTCCTTCCAATTTTAGCTTCTATGACAGAAAATCCAGTGTCGCCATTGATTGAACATTTGCACCTGTAGTTGAACGCATAGAAGGGCTACTGTTTGAAACTGGACCTGCTTGCCATACATTTGCAATTGGGTTATTTGAGGCTCAATTAAGCAGCTGTGCATATCAGCTTTTGGGCATGGCAGATTTGGGGTCCTTAGCAAAATTCTTTGCTTCAAGAGCAAAATGGTTTGACACTCCATGGGTGGGAATTTTGGTGTCAACATTGATTCGCACTTGGAGGTTCTTCGGTAATTCTTTGTTTGGCGGTCCAATTTCTGTGTTGAATTTAAGTGTGGTTAGAGTTGTGGCGAATCTGCCATTTGAGCTTTGGACAAACTCATTTGAGCTCGCCAAAGTAGGCTCATGATCAGGCTTGTTAAGCCTTCTTGAGCCGAGCTTGCGAGTAACTTGGCTTGTGAGCGAGCCGAGTTCGAATACTGAAATTTTTGGCTTACCGAGCCAGAGCTAGGGCTCAGGCTTGGGCTCAAGCTCGGGCTTGTTTTAATGGTAACCAAGCTGAGTTCGAGCTCGAGTTTGACTCCATTCGAATCCAATCCTAGTGTGAGTTATCACCTACATGTCAATAAAGATTATGGATCCTCAACTAGGAATCACCTTGTTAATGTCTCTGCTTCAGTACAATTTTTATATATATATATATACACACACACACACACACACACACAACAAGGGCAAAAGACTATTTTGTAATTACATAATTTAAAGTTGGTAAAAAGATCTATTTATTGTACTTAGCTCGTACAAATAAGAGATAAAGTTTTAGTAAATTACAAAGATAGTTCATTATTCTCCTTATTTTTATCCTCATTTTGAATCATTATGTAAAGATGATATGTTTAGTCACTACATATGATAGAATTCTCATGTGTGTGTGTGTGTGTGTGTATATATATATATATATATATATATATATATATATATAGAGAGAGAGAGAGAGAGAGAGAGAGATAATATCAAGGAAAATATGGTGTAGAATTTGAAAATTGTTCCTTAAAACAAATTGTTATATATTAACAGACCTTGTAATTTACTCTAGTACTGACTTTTCGCTCTAGTTCCCCGGTAGCTTTAGCTTGTAAGTTATATTTTCGTAAACGTTAATTTTACCTATCAGGTCAGCAGGCAAGATTAACGTGGCCTAACAAAATTCTTAATGTCTTTTTTGTGTCCGTGGAAATTGAAATTAGCATTGGCAAAGGGAGAAATTTTAGTCAAAATGGTAAAATTCATAATACAAGTTATATAATACTAATTCACTTGTTGATGAGTCACAATCAAGAGATTGGCTTCACGAAAAAGCAATTGATTCTTGTCTTTAATCTCACTACAATATTTGTTATTTAATCTCACCAAAAAACAATTAGCCAAAAGATTTGCCAATCAAGCAATCCACAATCGTATTGTATTGTATTAATTTTTAGTCATACAAGTATTTGGAAATAATTACTACTCTTGAAATACTGAGAGTCCTCTTCGTGTGATGTTTGCTAAACAATAATCTTCTTCGTGTGATGCCTGCTCTAATTCAATTTAGATGCCCACATTGCATGCAAATTGTGGAGATATATTCAATATTTTCTGTATTAAAAAATGGTTTTTTTAATCAATTTCACCCACGAAACTTTATACACCAAAAAGTTTTTCTCACACATCTTAAAAACATGTGTTATAAAAATAAATAATGGTAATGGCAACCGCTTTCGGGAATGAATTATCTTTTCCGAGTGTGAAGAAAAGTTGTTTGTATTGAAGATAATATATAAGAATTAAAAGAGAAAGGAAAGTTAAAAAAGTATAATATGCTTATGTAATGCCAGGTTATTTAAAGGGTTATTCCACATGGATAGCATATGATTTGAGTGTACATTCACATGGCCTTCATGATGTATGCATTAACACTTTTGTCTACATGTAAACTTTCTGTAATATGCTATAATTGATAGCCAACTCACCAGCCTGTCCTTCACCATTTTCTGTTTAACATACTCCAATCATTTTCATTTTCACATTTCCAAATTCCCCAAATTATGCAATATACAAATTAAATTCATCCTAACCCTACTTTCAAGATTCTTAGGATTTTTCAAACAAGCTCTTATATTTGATATTGTTATACAATAAAATTTTTTGTAACTTAACTCATGAGCACGCTCGGAAGGTAATTAGCTTGGGATGAATTATTTCGTCATTAATCAAACATGTTGCTTACTTATAGATCATGTTAGAATGCAAACAGGAATATCATCATTCAGAAACAATAAGAAAAAATCTACTTAGCAATCTAACTCGTTATCTACAAAATTATCTATGTATTGCATCTCGTGTGTATAGGGGGAAGCTATCATAACCTATTAAATGGAGATCATGTATTATTCTTTTTTTTTTAACAATTAAAGTAAGAATAAATCTCTAGATTCACACTTGTATAATAAATGGTTCGATACTCTATCCACATGTAACTTTACCTTTTTTATCCTATAAATATAAAAGATCAAGCGAAGAAATGGGGTTAGAGAATTATTAATCTTGACATCTTGTATTATACTATCAATATTCTATCAAAAATCCTTAATTCCCATAAACATAAATAATATAATTATATATCTAGACTACCAAACAACAAATCAAACTACGTTAAAACTTTTTTTTATTTATTTCTCACTCACATAATCTCAAGCATTCATGATTATCCCTACTTATCATACATTGCCAAGATAGAATTATATTAACTAATTTTAATTGTTGTTATTATTTTCTTGCACTTGTCTAGCCTTGTGTACTTCTTAATAGTGTAAGTAAATTTGCTTCGACAATTTGATGTTAGAAGAATGGTCACATTCAAAGTTTTCCCCATTTGTGTAGTACAACACTCTTCTACCCTGATCCATATGCCATAAAACACTTTTTCAAATGGCTAGTGAAAGATGAAACATAAAAACCCTAAATGACTAGACTTTTCAATGATTCAACTTTAGTTGTAGTATCACTCCCTCAAGACCATTACATCTTGCCACTGAAAACCAATTAGCCTAGATAACTGAGATGCAACCAATAGTATCTAATATGGCAACACCATTGAATGAGGTCATTTGTAATCCAACTAATGTCACCTTGTAAATATACGATACTATCCTAACATCATCATCATCATCATCAAGGATCTCGATCCCCTTAAAAAGATTAGTCATAATAAGAAAACCAACTTCTCATACAATTATCATCATTTTTGTCAATGGGAACCAAGATTAGGTGCCTTTAGGCAATGGATCTCAAATCATCTACAACATATATTACACTCCGGATTTGCTACCTTTCACTAAAGGCTTCCTCTATAGAGACAATAGTAGGATGCTTCCAAGAATGGGATCCATAACCTAGCTGACGAGTTATACACCATGGATCGACAACTATGCCATAAGGTGTTAACAGTCTGCACAATGGCTCCTAAAGTGTTTATTACAAGATAAGCAACCTAGGTTTCCTAAATTTGAGATTGACCACATGAACAACAACTTAAATGCCAATTGAACCTTTTTATAAAAGGCGATCAAACGTACTCTAAATGATGAAATCTCTTGCTAGGTAAAGCATGGTTTTCATCAAGTAGATATTGTATGTCCAATACTACCACATGATGGATCCTTAACTAAATAATGTGTAAGGTAACACAAGTCCTTAAGCCCACAGGTCATAACAAAAATTAGTGGATACCATCTCTTTTTGTGTAAAGCATGCCTTTCATCAAGAAGATGTTATCCACTCAACCCTTCACGCATCAATGTTAGAATTGATTTCAAAATGCAAGATGACCTTAGTTACCATATCCAAAAGTCATACTTGCACGACCACTTGAATACTTATTGGGTCTCTCTAGATAAAGTGGTTGAAGTCAGTTTAACCAATATCATTCTAAAATGCATAAGGGACATTTCCAATCAAGGAGACACCATATGTTCAACGCTTTTGCAAGTTGATGCTTTAACTGGCTTATAAGGGAAAGGTAACTCTAGTTGTTAAGCTTGAAAACCCAAGTAGCAACTCACAAATACCATCCCTAAACATGAAAAGGTTATTCCAAATCAACTTAACATTACTATATATTAGCACCTTAATTAACTTTGATAAGTAAGGCGACCTTGGTCGCCAAGCCCAAAGGTTAGAATGGCAATGAGTAAATACCATCTCTTGGTGTCAAAGAGATACAATCTATTAATTCAATGCTATTGTGTATTCACGCTTTAATTAACCTTAAAAGGAAAGGTAACTGGGGTTGCTAAGCCTAAAAAGATACTATTCACTCAAAGCCATTACATTTTAAGGCTCTAATTGGCTTCAAAGGGCAAAGGAACCTTAATTACCAAGCCTAAGGATCAGAGTAGTGACCCATGGATACCATCTTAAAACTTAAAAAGGCTACCTATTCCTGGAAATATAATGTCTACTCAACACTCCCAAGCATTGAACTTATGATCAACTTTGACAAGTTAGACAACCCTGATTATCGAAATCGATGGTCGGATTTATGCAATCACATTAGATAATTTAGAAAATTGTTGTTGAACGTACCTAGTAGGCATCCGATTAGATAATTTAGAAAAAAATCTATATATCCTTGTGGCCCAAATTGATAAGCTAGATGTTAGAATTGGAGAATCTCTATTCTCCTCCACAGGTGTGTCATGCACCCCTTCTTATTGGCTTAAGTGATTCTAGCATGGAAGCTTTAATCAATATTCCCACAACAAGCAGAAAAAGATAAAACGAAAATTTAATGGAGATTGATTGGAAGACTTGAAGAAACAATGAGCTAAAAACTAAGGAAGCCTAACCCACTTGTCCAATACAACTACATTCCCCTGGTTGCTCTAATCGATTAGATATATGCAACATATGATGATACAGGGATATTCCTAAACCCAGGTGCCATGAGATTAGCAAATCACACCAAGCAAAATCTCAAAAATATTTTATCACTATCACAATGATGTTGGGCATGATACCAACTAGTGTTGAAATATTTAAGACGTTGTCAAAGACCTCGTCAAAAAAGGCTACCTAAAAGAGTTTATGGAAAAATCTACAACAATCAACCCATAACATTACATAGCAAGAAAAATCTCACATCGTGGTATTTATCTATCTTCGCAAGTCAATGCAATGGGCAGCCCTTAGATTAATTTAAGTTCAAGGGCATTAGAGTTTTGTTTTATCCATTGTTCTCTATTTATCACAAACTTGTAGCTATACATAGGTTTAACTAGTGAGTAATCCCTAAGTCTCTTGTTTAAAATTTAGTTTGAGTGGATATGCGTTTGAACTCTTTGTTATGATTTAAGTCTTTGGTCTCTCTTTTGAAAATTCATTGTCCACTTAAGTGAGTCACTTAAAATCCTTAAGTTATTTTACAGTGATTTACGGTATAAAGAGAAATAAAGTCATGACAATTTCATTCAGAACAAAAATTCTCTTGTATTAATATAAGCAATTCTATTATATTACAATGTGTAAAAGAGAGAGAGAGAGAGGCAACAAAAGGAGAAGACTAAGGGATTGAACTCAAGTGAGCATCGACCACCTTGCGAGCTTTTCTTGGGACCTCCTAAGCTGCAAGTTCTTCAGAGACTTCCTCACAGCAAGTTCGAGCCCCTTCATCCTTGTTATTTCCCTACTTATCATATATATGGGAGATGGAATTATCCAATTAATTTGAATTGCCTTTATTATTTTCTTACACTTGGCCTAGCCTTGTGTACTTCTCATTGATATGCTTAAATTCACATGAACAAATATGAACTTAATACTAGTGAACCATTTTGTATTGAATTTGTTTGAAAAATTAGTCGAAATACATTGATGGATCTTTGTATGAAAGCTTATTAAATCATTGACCGGTAATTTTTTGAAATCAAGATTGTTTCTTATACTTATATTATGTGCACGTTTGATATGGTCTATAATTATTGGATTATGATTATAGAAATAGTTGAGTATGTGATAATTAATTCTTGTTTATTTAGTGCAACTTATGAATATATTGGATAATGAATTATCATAATATAATTATAATTGTTGGACAAATAATTTAATAAACTAATTATTATTGTTAAAATGTCAAATCTGTCCAATATTTTAGCTTTTAGATTAGAAATTTAAAATATTCTTTAAATCAAATAATTCAAAAAAACTAAACCTACCCTTTTTTTAATTATGGCTTAAATAATAAAAAAAATGTAATTATAATTTAAAATTAGATTATTCACAAAAACTATCTTAGACGTATCATAATTGATAATTTAATCTAATAATTAAATAATTTGAATTATATAAATTATCTTAAACAACAACAAAAAAAATGTAACTTAATATGATAAATTAATATTAAGATGACAAAAAATCAACAAGAATTCATTGAGCCAAAGCATGTTAATGGAAAGTGGTTCTTTTGCAGATATATGATATATCGATCACATTATTTATCATCGAGGAGGGAAAATAAATTTATAAATATACAAGCAACTATTTATCGTATAACATGAAACATTCTGAAATTAAGAAAGAGAGAGATGGTAAGATTGTTTGCATTAAATTGACGACGTAGTGCCGTAGAAAGCAAGCAATTATAAGCACCATCAAAATTCTCTATCAAGTCACAAAGAGAATTAAAATTTGGCAGCAAGGCATCCACACAATCAAAACGATAAATCTTTCTATCTAATTATCGATCCACATAAAACAAACCAGTTATGTCCCTTTTACAAGACAAAACAACGACAGCAAATTGAAATTGTCTATCTGTTTAAGTCATTTAGTGTAACATGTATATATAAAGAACATGTGACTACTCTCTTCTTTCTTTTCATCATCAGTTACGTGCCCTTCTCCTTTATTCATTTCCTTTCTAGCCATGACACCTCTTGCCCCATCCCCCTTCCATTCTTTCTTTCTCTCTTTCACATTTTCCCCCTTTACTTTTATACCCTTGCCTTTTTCTCCTCGCTTCAAACAGTCACCCTTCTTATTTAATTTTACGGGAATCCCATGTGCTTTTCAAGTCGATCATCCAAAGGTAACTTTGCCATGGAGTGAATGTTGAACAAGTGACAACTAGTCTCATTCTAATTGTATATATAATAAAATTATATATTCACTCTTGAATACATAATTATATATATAGATAATATATTATTATGTAATTTGATAATTTTAAATTAATAATAAAATAATACTCAATCATATAAAGACATATCATCTGTATCTCTAATTATGTATTAAAAAATATATATATACAACATTGCTCTGGTATAAATTGTATAACCTGACAAGCTAGTATTGAATGAGTGATTTATCTCATCTTTTGTACTTTGACGAAATAAATTGTTTAACACTTTTGTGTTTTTTTTGACAATAAAATTATATATATATATTTTTTATGTACAATTTGGGTATATAAAAAATATATAACAATGTAATTAATTCATTTTAAATCAAAGACAAAATAATATTTAATCACATAATAACACATTATTTATGTACCTAAATTATATAAAAAAATATTTCTACATAATATTATTTCTTTTATAACCTCTTTTTCTAACCTTGAAATGATTGATCGTTGAATCTAGTAGTTATGATTTTTTTTAATTTTTGTAAGCTCTTGAAAGACAAATTTTTATGACTAGATGGCCCGAATTTGTTGCATTAAATTGCTCTATCTCATTCAATAATTGAGTCATTAAGTTGATGAATTACAATTCAACTCCGCTAACAAAATGAGACTTTTCTTTGTGTTAAATTTGATAAATATCTCAATTAATTTCAAAAGCCTGCAGGGAGCAATTTATTAATACTGATTTGAACACATGTCCTCCATTATTTTTTTTAATTTAAGCTTGTAATATCAAAACTTACCCAAAATTCACATATATTATATTAATCATTAAACAACTTAATATCATGGCCAACAATTTTGAAAATGTTCACAAATCATAATACATAAAAATAATAAGAAAATATAACATGACCTTTGTCTCAACCAAATTTCAATTCCATTTATAAGGGTAGCTCAAAACCTAACTAAATTGGTCACTAGTTATTTCAAATCATAAATGGCTTGGCTTGATAACTTCACATGTATCTAACTAGTTCAATTCAAATTCAATATTCTATGTAGACCACCTACAACATCCATTCAAATTTAAGATTATTTTTATTATAAAATTTTAATATATGGTTTGATTGCATGATTTGTCAAGCTCTGACAGTTGACATATCCTGGTTGTCCCCTTTTGCCCATGTGGTTACACCTACACGATTATAATGGTCGCTTTACCACTTAATTCCCTTCAATTCAATCACATATTTAATTAATTAGGGAAAATTCATTGACCCTTTTATTCTAGATTTTAGCTCAAATGGAAATGGATTCTTCTGATTAAACTTATCCTAAAATTATCTAAATTTTTAAAATTAATTTTTGTAATATTACATTTGGTTTCCTCAATCGGTATTCCTTTTAAACAAATATAAACCCTTTTAAAATATAATTTAAACATTTTTAAAAAATCTTATAAAAACATGTTTCATAAAATGGGTGAAAATGTTTTCTAACCAGTTTTCAAAATACAATCTAAAAACAAATATATAATAAAAAATTAAACATTTTTTTTAAACATTTTTAACTTTATTCTGAAAATGGTTATTTTTAATGTGTTGTATATAATTAAATAATTATAAATTAATATATAAACATCAATCACATGGGATTGATGTACCAAATTGTAAAGAATAATTTATATTTGTAATATAAAAAACACCACAATTACTAACCCTTCTTGGACATAATCTAAACAATAAAATTACTTATTCATATTAATAAATTTAGTGTTACTGTTTTGAATTGAATAATATTTTAATTTTTTAAAATTATCTTTCAAATCACAAATCAAATTAAGGGGAGCCTTACACGTATCACTTTAATGTAACTTTTATTTACCAATTAACAAAATTATTGGCTAAAGACTAAGGGCATTTTTGGAAACATAAATAAACGAAGTAACCTTTTTTACTGCTGAAAACCTAACTGACTAACAGTGGAGATAATGTAATGAAGAAGCAGTGGTGACTAGAGATAACTAATCAGGTCCATGGATTTCACGTTAGGGGTAATTCAGTAAACTTACAAAACCAACCGCCGCTGAAATCCAAAACTCCCCAAAAAGCAAAGCGGACCAACGTGGCCCAGCATATTATCCCCATCGTCCCTATCTGCACCAGTTGCCACTGCCTCCCCCTTCATCATAAAATTTTCATTATTATTATTATTTATTCTCCTATATTTCTCCATCTCTCTATCTTTCTTTCACTTTGTTACTGATGTTATTTATATATAAATAATTAAAGAAAACCCAGGTGAGCCTTAAGTTGTACTTTATTATTGTTTTAATTTTAATAATATATAAAAAACTGAAGATTCCTTAGCTTAATTTTTTTTTTTTTAAAAAAAAGATATTCTTTTTTATTTGTGTTTTGAAATTGACAGGAGATCGATCCCACAAGAAATAACTCAACATAAAAAAAATAAAAATAAAAATAAAGGACACGCGCATCTCATAAAAACAGACCCTCAAGTAATTCACCATCTCAATTTTCTGATATTACTTTTAGCTGTAATTGCTTCAAGTCTTCTATATGCTATGCTAGCTGCACAAGACTCATCAGGCGTGCTCGGAAACTCCCCCGGCACCCACGTTGCTGACCTAATTGGAGATCATGTCACTTCTGCCGCTGCTGCTGTTGATGCTGGCTCAAATTCCGGAGGCGAAGATGACAAAGGCGACCGCAGCTTTGGCGGAAACCGGTGGCCCAGACAAGAAACTTTGGCCCTTTTGAAGATACGTTCTGATATGGATCAAGTGTTTCGTGACTCCAGCCATAAAGGACCCTTATGGGAAGAAGTTTCAAGGTGAGATTAATTATTTTGACCATATGCTTAATGTAAATCTGCATCTGAATTTGCTTCGTTTCGATTAATTCATTCATTATGCATGGAGATCTGTTTAAATTTTCAGTATCTGATTATTTTGACTTACATGATCTAGGGTTTTTTTTTTTTTTTTATTTTACCTTTTTACTCTTGGAATTTGAGCGTTTTGATCGGTTTAAAAAATTGTACATGTGGATATGATATGGAACTTTGTTGTATAGCCAAATTTTCGATGAAATAAAAACAGAAATGGAGCTGTGTTGCCCTGTTGTTATTATCAGGAAACTAGTAGAGCTTGGGTATCATCGAAGCGCCAAGAAATGCAAAGAGAAATTCGAGAACGTGTACAAGTATCACAAAAGAACCAAAGATGGCCGAACGGGGAAACCAGAGGGCAAACATTACAAATTCTTCTATCAATTAGAAGCTCTTCATCACCATCATCCACCATTACCAAAACCTCAAACAACTCCATTCCAACCTGTAATTTCTTCTCCGTCTGCAACAGCAATGCCGTTGAGCACCACTTCGACAAACCCTATTGCTCAAAACACTACTCAAAATGTCACTTCAACGCTTCCATCACATGCTTTCAATTCGTTTCCGAGTAGTTTTCCCAATATTTCTTCCCATCTTTTCTCCAGTTCTACCTCGTCTTCGACTGCGTCGGAGGAGCAATATTCGGAAGAAGTGATGAAGAGGAAGAGGAAGTGGAAGAAATTCTTCAAGAGGTTAACGAAACAGGTGATAAAAAAGCAGGAGGAGCTGCAAGATAAATTCTTGGAAACAATCGAGAGACGCGAAAATGAAAGATTGGCTCGTGAAGAAGCTTGGAGAATTCAAGAAATGACACGAATTAATAGAGAGCATGAAATTCTAATCCAAGAACGATCCACGGCGGCGGCTAAAGACACCGCCGTCATTGCATTCTTGCAGAAGATCTCCGGACAACAGCAAAACTTAATCCAATCACAAGAAAAAAATAACCCACCACAACCGCCTGCTCCGCCGCCACTTGAACCATCGGTTCGCCCACAACAGCAAAGACAAGAAGCTCCACATCCCCCGCCGTCTACAACAATGATGATTAATTTGGATACTACTATAATGTCGCGCTCGTCGAGATGGCCAAAAGCGGAGGTTCAAGCTTTGATTAAATTCCGGACGGCTTTTGCTAATAGGTATCAAGAAAATGGGCAGAAAGGGCCGTTGTGGGAGGATATCTCGGTGGCAATGCGAAGCATGGGATACGATCGGAGCGCTAAAAGATGTAAAGAGAAGTGGGAGAACATCAACAAGTATTTCAAGAAAGTGAAGGAGAGCAACAAGGAAAGGTCGGAGAATTCGAAGACGTGCCCATATTTCACGCAGCTTGACGCTTTGTACAGAGAGAAGATAATGAAGCCGGTGAATAATCCGATGGTGCCATTGATGGTTCAGCCGGAGCAGCAATGGCCGTTGATGCAAGAGGATGAAAATAATAGCAATGCGGGTCAGGTGCAAGATGATGAAGAAGGCGAAGATCTGGACACTGAAGACTACGAATACGAAAGTGGTGGTGGGTCTTACGAGATAGCTGCAAACAAAGCAGCAGCTGCTTCTCCGATTGGAAGTGGTGAGTGAAGACAGAAGACAAAAACTTGAATGTTGGCATTGTCAAGAAGCGATCAAAATCTTTACATTACTGTTAAAAAAAAGTAGTAATTTAATTAATTATTTACAAGTTCTAAAATCAGAATTTAATTTTGGCATGCATGAATTGGAATGGAGATCATAGCTGTGGTGGGTTTGTGATTAAATATTTATTCATAGTAGTGGGAGAATTATTATAATTTAATACAGTTGATTAATTGTTATTTGCTCGTGAATGGAATAAAATTTAAGTACAAAATTGAGTTGTATGTGATAGAGTATATTATATATATAAATAATAATGTATTATTATGTGATTGGATAATATATTATTATTTTTATATAAGTTTATATACATTATTATTTATTATTTATTCATGTAGTTTTATTACAGTTAATTAGAATGATTGCTTGTAAATGAGATAAATGGTTTGAAGTGTTTGTTTGTGAGTGAATTGAGAATAATTTTTAAAGTTCTTCAATAAATTTTAATTTTGAAAAAAGAAATTGAAAACCAGATTCTCAGTAATATGAAATTGGGAGAGAGGGAGAAATTTGATTGACTTTTTGCGGCCATTTTATTTTCCTTTCATCACAATTCACATATGAAGGCTCTAAATTTGAAAAATAATGGACCTACAATGGACAATTTTTGCAGTTATATTGGATAATAATGTATGAAATCATGATACTTTTCTTCATCTTAATCCCAAAAGTTTTACTTTCTCTCTCTTCATATAACTCCAATTTTTCCTTCTATGGGTGTTCATTTTGTCCATAGATTTTCTATCCTTTTTGGTAAAAAAATTCTTTATTTTCAAAACTTATTTTTCATATATTTGTGTGTGTGTGTGTGTGTGTGTGTGTGTGTGTGTATGTATGTATGTATGTATGTATGTATGACACATTTTCACTTGCTCCATCTTTCTTTTAATAATTATCAATCACCATGTCCGAGTTCCTGTAAATTACAAGTTATATGAAGGAAGAATTTATAAGTTTCTATTGTAACATGGGAAACATGGATCATACTTACAGAAATTTAAGTTTGTTAACAAAATTTATCACCACAATTAATTTTATATGAGGTGATGAAAATTTTTGTCTCAAAAAATCAAAAATTGGTTCTTAAAAGTCAAATATTTTTTCTCTAAATTGAATATTTGTTATTGTACTTCTAACAAATATATGTGTATTCAGAAGGTATGAAACAACCTTGTTTATTAACAATATATCATGATTATTTGTTGTTATTTGACAGTAAAATTTATAAATTCGGCCAAAACGGAGAAATAAATGAACATGACTTTATCTAATGGTATATTACCATTGATTAAGGAAGTTCTGCATTTTAACCCTTTCTAAGAATTCTTTTATGTGTATAAATAGTATGTTTTACATATAGATATGATACCTTTAGACAAACACTACATTAACAAAGTATAGTAAAGATGCTGAGTTTGTATATATATTTTATATTACTCGGAACACTAGAATAAGACTAGTTAATAACATGTGAGCTGCTAAGCAATTAAGATGTGTTTATGAACTATATCTAAAGTGGATAATATATTGACAATCAATTCGGCTAATTAGACTAATTAGGGATGTTACAAATGGTATCTAAGTTACTTTGTGCATTCTTTTGAGCTATGGTATGACAAATTTGGTGAATGTGACACTTTTTGACAAATAATATATTGGCAAAACATGGTATCAAAATTACTTCACCTGTCCTCTTGAGCTCTAGATAAATCTTACTTTGACACTGCAAAACTTGATATCAAAGTCATTTTGTGTATCTTTTTGAATGATGATGAGACAAACTATAGCAATGATACTGAGTTTTGTAAGGGGTCTCACATTGGCATGTCCATCCAACATTATTTGGAGAAGTTTCAAAAAAACTTAAAAACAAAGTGATTATAATCAAAAACAAAATTATAATAGAGTATGTATCAAAAGCAAATAATATTCTAATGATAAGTTGGGCTATTTGGACATGTTACACTAGGAAAGGGAGTAGTCTCTTAAATGCCAAATAAATCAAAATTCAAATTTGTTTGTGTTTGTGTATGCGTATATGTAAAAGGGATAGGCTTGTCGGGCTAACATGGTCCGTATACCCATTTTGAGTGGACATAAAACAGTATGGAGCTTGCCAATTTTGTAGGGAGCTGGCAAAGACTGGAGCATACCCAATAAAGAATAAAGAAGAGGCCCACAAATTGATAGATAGGAAAATAAATATTTACTAGATATTCTATAATATTATATTATTTAGACGAAATAACAGGACAGCTATGGCTCTCCTGTTGCTATCAGTATCAGTCTGTTGGAGAACAAGATTCCATCTTCTTCCTCAATAGTTCCATGGATAAGGATGAGCCTCTGATTCATCTTTTTATATATATGTAACTCCTTTACTAAATGAGAAACTTTTATGTCAAACTATATTTTCCCTCTTTCAACAATAATTCTCTGCTCATTTCACTTCACCATTAAGTCAAATAATATAGAATTTTATCATCCTACGAGAGGTGTCAATGGGTTAGGCTAGTTCTGGTTTGTCTCATCAAGGTAATGGATTGAATTGGGCCTAAGGCCTATAGAGTAATAAACCTTCAGGCTGAGTCAGTCCATTGATATGTGAAGGCCCAAGGTCTGACCCATATAGTAATATGCCTTAATCAAGTCTGAGTGGCCCATTCAAACAATATTTTTAAAAAAAAATTTATTAAAATTTTTAAACATAAATTATTTTTCAATTATTAAAACTGAAAATAGTACCTCAAATATTTTATTTATAATCTCTCATTTGTGGCAGAAGAATATCGTGGTTACATGACGAAAAATATTATAAATTGATAATATAATACAAATAAATTAATTTACATATTATATAAATTACAAAATATAAATAAAATGTATATACTATATATGATTTCTCTACGCATCTTCAACATTCAAATCTCTAAATTCTTCAAAGATGTCTTCTGGCACACAATTCTATATTTTGAAATCAGTTTTGACCTAATCATTCATACACATTATCACTTCGACCATATTTGAGTGTAAATTGGATCGTCTATCATCTAGCAAATATCCACCTACACTAAAAGCGGATTTCAATGCTACAGTTAACACCAGAGATGTTAGTAGATCTCAAACCATAGCAGCAAGCACAGAAAAAGTTTTTGTCTTGTCTTTTCACCATGTCAAAACATTTAGTTTTTTAGCATTATATCTTTGAACAATTTTTGAATAATGGTCAATATTGATATAATTATAAAATTGACTATAATTTGTACTTTGATTAACAAGTTATTTATCTTTGCACAAAAGAGACTATATACATGATTTTTTTTGTCTGAACTACCATAACTTACCTCTGATACAGAATTTTGTCCAATCCTTGCATATTTTTATTTATAAATACTATACATATCAAGTGAAAAATCTTGAACATATTCAACAGAATTAACATTGCTATTAATTGAAAATTTTCATTAATAACATCAAATAAATTTTGTAATTCATTAGTTTTTGTCTTAAGATCTAAAACAGTTGCTGCAAAATAAAGTAAAAGAATTTCACTCTAATATTTTTTAAATTTTTGTTCCATTTGCAAATATCTATTTTGGAAAGTATGATGAGACTGATAATATCTATGTTCTTTAAAGATATCACTTATTTTTATCATATTATATATTATTTAAAAAGTTGTTGAATAATACACACCTGAGCAATGATCCGTGGCTATTCTTTAAAAAAAAGATCCTTTAAATCTTTTGGTTAGGTATTGAAGTATCATGTTATAGGAATTTCATACCCTTCGCACGTTTTTAACATGAGGTATGTTGAATTTCACCTAGTTTTAGTATCTATTTTTAATTTTTTTTTGTCTTAATCTCATTGATCTACATAATTGATAATATATTTGTACCCGTTATGGGGATGATGAAATATATGCAATGACATGTCTAATTATTTTTAAATGTTTTTTAGTCAAGTTCAAGCCTTATTGAGCTATTAAATTAATAATATAATATACACACCTAATATAAAATAATTTCTCATTAAATAGAAGAGATAAATGATTATACATATATTCAATAACTTTATCATTATTTTTGGCATTATCAAAAGTAATTAAAAAAATGGAATTATTAATTTTATGTTCCTCAAAATTATTTGTCAATGCACAATAAATTGTAAGATCATCATGCAAATATTCTAAATTTTTAAATGTAATAATTGTCTTGCATAACTGCTAATCATAATTAATATAATGGACAGTTGCACAAAGATACCTTATATATTAATTTGTAGCATTCCATAAATCAGAAATTATTGAAATAACAACATTAAAATTACTTAATTCTCCAATAATTTGTAATTTCATTAGTTTATAATTTCTCAAGATATCTGACCTAAGAGTTGACTTAAGAATTCTTCTAAATATTAGTTGAACACTATTTGACATCATCTATTCTAAAATTTCATCTTCTGCATAACTAAAAAGTTGATCAGAAACAACTACGTATCTAATCATGTAGGCTTGCATCTTCATTTGATCATATGTAAAAGTTGACATTTCTCCCATGTGTTTGAAACCGCTCAAACCTCCTGTTGAACTGGCACCTAGACCAACGAATCATGATCGGGTGAATAAAATTTGTTTTTGTCCTCTGAGCTCACATGAATTTTTTTTTTTATAGTAATCAATAACATGTCAACAAAGATGTCCCGTCCCACTTGTACTTGCACATGTTAAATAAGAAACACAATATTTACATACTGCTTGATGAATTAATTTTCTTTCTATTGTTTCCTCTATTCGATCGAAGTGTTTCCACACCATTGACGTTTGTTTTCTTTTTCTCTCCGTCGAATAATGTGAACTTGTACCTATACCACTTTCACCTGTTGGTGCCCACCTATTCCACCTTATGCATTATCAATAATATCATTAGCACCAACATAATAATATTCAAATTGATTGAATTCATTTAACATTGGATCTATTTATAATATTTTGTAATGATAAAATAAAAATAAAAATAAAATTTTAAACACAAAGAATTATTATTTGTGAATTTATAGTTTTCGAAAGAGAGTTGATGAAAGAAAATGAGATTGAAAATATAATAAAAGAATTGAAAATGAAGAAAAATTGAATTGGTTTATAAAGAAAATAAATAAATAAATTTAAAAAAAATTAAACAACAACTTTTGCCACAAGGCAAAAGTTGGGAGAAACTTGCAGTTGAAGAAAAAAACATATATTTTTTATTTTATTTATTCGACAATGTTGGGCCAGATTGGGCCAACCCATGGGCTTGATACTAAAGCCCCAAACCCGGCGCAATAGATCCATAGGCCTACCCCAGTATGCTACAATGCTAGTTTAGGTCTTTTCGTGCTTGATTTTATTTTCGTCTTTTAGGTCAGGCCTCTGCTTGGCCCGACCCAATTGACATGTCTAATCCCTACTTTGAAAAAATAAAAACATAAATAAATAATTAAGCATAAGTTGTGTTGTCTCACACTTAAATAGATCATTAATTAATTAATCCAAATATTGTTAAACCTAAGCATGACTTACGTTAACATTTTTTTTTCTCGCACGGTCTAATTAGATCTAAGTTAAAATTTTCTAAGAAAATATAGAAAAGACAATTTTCATTTCTCTCACTTAAAACTAGAAATTATAAAGATATTTATACAAAATCATAAAACGGCTAATTGTATAATTCTAACATTAAAAAAAAATTAAGGTGAAAATAAAAGATAAAGATATGAAAAATTAATAAAAAATCATGAATGAGATAATAAAGATAATTAATACTAAATAATTTCCCTAATTTATGACTCTAATCTTGGCCATTAACTGGAATTATTCATTCCTTTTCACTATTTCTCAGGCTAGAGGAAATGGTTTAATGTACTAATAACTTGTCACGAAAATGTTGAAATGATAGCTTGGGCAGTGTTTTAGTAAAAATATTGGCTATTTGGTGACTTGATGCAACATGTCTTGTAATAAATGATCCCACAACAACTTGCTCATACACAAAGTGGTAATCTATCTCAATGTGTTTTGTTCTTGCATGGAACATAGGTTGTATTGTCATATGTAATGCACTCATGTTGTCACAAAATAATTCTGGTGCTTCAGGGAGTTGAATTCCAATATCTTTGAGAAGAAAAGTTATTCATGTGATCTATATTGTTGTAATTGTCATAGCTTTATATTCTACCTCTACACTTGATATTGAGATGGTTGGTTGTTTCTTTGATGACTATGAAATGCAATTTGCTCCTAAGTATACACAATACTCTATTATGCTTCTTCTAGTTGTAAGACGTCCTATCCAGTCTACATCACAAAAAGCATATAATTTTAGTGGAATTTGAGATATAAATTTAATACCATAATTTGTTATCCCTTTGAGGTACATAGTATCCTCTTTAACAGCTCGCATGTCCCCTTTATTTGGTTCTTGAAGTTTCTGGCATACTATGTTTATAACTTGCACAATGTTTGGTTGAATATAAGTTAAGTATTATAGTGCAACAAATAGACTTCGATGTTCTTGAGTATTTACCCTTTTTGAGTCTCTAGACATTGACTGAGTTTTGACTACCATTGGAGTGTTAAAGTGTAAACATTCTACTATATGAGCATGGTTTAAGAGGTCTTTTATATACTTTTCTTGGGAAATCATGATTCCTCCTTGATGAATTCATTATTTGCATATATTTATGTCATGATTTGCTTAGCTTTTGTTGTGAATTTGTCAGCTTATCAGTATCATTTTCTATGGTTTATTAGAAAACAAGTTAAAAGATTAATTTGAGCAGATTTGGAGCAAAACTAAAGATATTTTGAGCAAAATTCATCAGAGATTATGATTGGATATATCTTAAGATACTAATTAAGGCAAGAAGGTCAAATTGGAAAATCTTATCAAGTGATTACACTTTGGCCAATCAAAGAAGAGTCTACTTACAATCCAATTTGGAAAAAAAGTTGGTGGGATTGGGGAGGGAATCTCTCAAATAACTGGACTCCTATTTTTTAGCCTTGATATCTTATCATTAGGGTGTGCTTTATGTTAAATAGAAAGAAAAAAAGGGAGGCAGGAGGTTGTTGTTTTTCTCTCTACAATTTCTTGGTAGAAAATGAACGGTTAGTTTTATAATTTGGTTCAAGGGGACGATTCTATCTCCATCGTCGGTTGTGAAAGTAAAGTTGTGATTCGTAAGTCTTTGTATTCAAGTATTTATTTCTTCCTTAATTCGACTTTATGCAATTAATTACTATTTCTCGCTTGTTGAATTGGTTTGAGATTGCATATATGTTTTCTAATTCATATCAATCTGTAATTGTTGTTAGGAATTAGAATAAGAGGCAAAGTGAATTAACTGAATACCTTCCTTTTTCATGTTAATTTACTAGGAAGAAATGAAACAAGTTGAATCGTTTAAGCTTTTGAATGGTTGCTTGGAATAAATTTACATTCTCTATTTTTACGGCTTTTATTGAATGAATGAGAATTATTTTTCAATATTGAAATTGTTTGATAATAAGGAATTGATTGTAAGCTTTTTCCAGTTAATTTTACTATTGAATGTCTTGATTTCTTTTAGCTTTAAAGGAAATCAAATTTATTTGCTTGAATTAAAGATGATTATTTCACTTCTATTATCAATCAAATTTATGGAATGGATATTTAACCTTTGAACTGGATTACTTTAATTGGATTGGTTTTTTTTTTTTGTTATCTTTTATTTTTTGAAGTTTTATATTAAAACTCTGAATTAAAAAAATACATATATATATATATATATATATATATATATATATATATAAAACCTCACTCTCAATATTGGTTTTCTTTTGTAGGAAGTTTATAGTAAAATTTCCCTTGGGATTCGATCTGGTTTTCACTATCACACTACAATTAAAAAAATTTGTTGATAGTAAAAATTAGTATTATTTTTGGAGGTTTCGACGGACCACCACTCCTTTAAAATATTTAATTTCAATTCCAAAAAAAAATAATAAAGTTGCCCAAGTCCTTTAGTGCAAACTCTTGACCAAGTTTTTTGATTAATTCTTCTTTAAGAATTTCATTATTTCATATAATCACAATATCATCAACATAGACTAACATTAGCATAATTTAATTTCTTTTTCATAGTATAAATAAAGATGAATCTGATTTGCTATTAATGGAGCCAATATGTAATAGAAATTAGGATAAATAATCAAACCATGCTCTAGGTGCTTGCTCAAGGCCATAGAGCGATTTATGTAATTTGCATACAAAATAATAGAGTTCAAAATTTTCAAACCTGAGAGTTTGTTCTATGTAGAAATTTTCTTTAAGATTTTCACATGGAAATACATTCTTGACATCAAGTTGTTGTATCTTCCACTTTGATGAAACTACAATATCTAAGACTAATCAAATTGTAGTGGTTTTTATTACTCGACAAACTGTTTCTTCGTAGTCTAGTCCTTTAACTTGGGTGTATCCTTGTGCTACAAGTCTAGCCTTGAATCGTTCCACTGACCCATCTCCTTTTAACTTTGTTTTGAAGACCCATTTTGATCTTATGACATTTGTCTTGGTTGGTTGAGGTACTAATGTCCATGTTTTGTTCCCATGTAATGCCTTGAGTTCTTCTTCCATTGTTTCACACCAATGAGGGATAGCCAATGCCATCTTGTAATTTTTAAGCTCCTCTAATGTTGCTACTAGAGACTTGAGTACTTCTTTGAACCCTCCTTTATCTTTATATCTTTGAATTTCAGCAAGAAGTTTTGATCTAGTTGCGAATTATGTTTTAACCTTTTTCTAATGACTCTTTGATTGTCTACTTGTTCATTTTCTTCTAAATTTGTTCCTGCAAGATAAGGCAATGAGTTAGCTATCATATGTTCATTTAAAATATGACTACTTAATTCATTTTTAGACAATATTAGTGGTTTTCTATTTTCTTCAATGACTTTAAATTCTATATTTGGCGAATCATTTTCTTTTGTAGTCTCCTCTATTTCTTTTGACATGTTATCTTCATGTAGTTTTAATATTTTATCTATGATATTATTCTCATTTTCACATGAGTCATGCATATGATCCTTATAAGTGATGGACTTTTGAGATCTTGTATTCATACTAGACGTTTGATTTTTTGTTTTTGGAATTGCATTCCTGCCAAAGTTGTTCTTCTTCCCTCATGCCTTTTGTTCTGGAAAAGTTGTTAATTCAAAAGTTTCTTATGACATGAAATTAGAGCTCCAAATAGATAGAAGTCTCGGATAAACAGTCCTTATGCCGACATTAGTAGTAGTGCTAGTAAGGCTGACAAATACAAAGACTAAAGGTGCGACAACACTTTTTTAAAAAGGCTAGTTCAGTCACTTTTGCATGAATAAGAGTTCTCTTTCTCAATCAAAAGAACCGAGCTGATAGAGCATTTAAAAGATAACAGCTCACTGAAAGGCCAGTGTTAAGCATGAACAATCTTTCGAACAGAACTGTAAGGAAACATGTTTTCATCAAAAACAAGATGCCTAGATATATAAATCTTGTTTGATTTAGGATCAAGACACCTATATCTTTTATGTATAGGACTATAACCCATCAAAACGCCAGGATATGTCTTTTTAGCAAATTTATTCTTCCCATGATCCTTATGATAAGGAAAACACTTGTAGCCAAAAACTTTCAAAAAATTATAGTTAAGTGTTCTTTTAAATAATTTTGAAAATGGTGTTTCCATTTTAAGATTAGTAGAGGGAAGCCTATTTATTAAGTATACAGCTATTAAAAAATCATTTACCCAAAATGTTTTAGGCATATTAGCTTGAAAAAGAAGAGTTAGACTAATTTCTATGATATGTCTGTGTTTTTCTTTCAATTATATTATTTTATTCTGGTGTGTAAGGACAAGAGAATTGATGGTGAATCCTATAACTATTAAGATGTTTTTGAAATTCTAAAAGGGAAGACTCTCCGTCACCATCACTTTAAAAAATTTTAATTTTCCTTTCAAAATAATTTCCTACTTGTTTTTGAAATTTGTTAAAATATTAAAAAAAATCTGATTTTTCTTTTAAGTGGAAAAATCCAAGAATAAAGAGTGCAATCATCTATTAAAATAATGTAATATTTAAAATCTTGACATGAAGATATAGAGAGGCTTGTCTCATAAATCACAGTGGATTTTATTTAAAAGAAATTTTGAAATTTGATTTGTCAAGAACTTTTTCCCATTTTGCAACTAACACAAATTGTCTTTGGTCTTCTCCAACTGGAAATATCAATAGAATGTTTGTTACGCAAATGCGTTAAAAACTTGGAATAGGGATATCCTATTCTTTGATGCATATAACTAGGGAAGCTTTATTTTTAGAATAGCAAAAACTTGGACTCTAGCTTCCTCAATAGCATATAAACCTTCCTTTTTGTATCCTTTTGCTATGTCTTTCTCTACTGATTTTTAATCATGAAATTGTTAGAAAAGAATTCTATGAAACAAAAATTATCAAGAGTAAGTTGTCCAACAGAAATGAAATTCTTTTTAATTTATGTACTATCAAAACATTATTCAATTTTAAATCTCAATATTTAGTTTTGATTTTACTTTTACCTACATGTGAAATTTCTAAAGCCTCACCATTTCGAACATATATAGTTTCATTTCTTTCATAGGGTTTAATGGTTGAGATCTTACCCTAATCATTGAGCATGTGTGTAGTAGCACCTTAATCTGCATAAAGAGTGGGATCAATGGAGTCTTTGATGTTTATGGCTGCTAAGGCTTTAGGAATATCTTCGACTTGAAAGGAGTGATCAAACCAATTCTAACACTCAAGGGCAAAATGATTAGCCTTTCCACATATTTGGCAAATCAATTTTGAATCTTTATGTGACTATTGGTTTCTATTTCTCCAATTTGGGGATTCTCCAACCTGCCCTGTTTGGTTTAGTGCCTCATATCTGATTATTGGAGTGAAGCCTCTTCCTCTAGAGTTAAAGCATCCTCCATGGCTTCTACCGCGACTTCTTTGTCCAACAAAGGCTTGCTTATGGTTAATAGTATTGGAGCTTTCTTTAGAATTTTTCATCTGTTCATGTGCTTGCAATGCTACAATAAATTGATGGTAAGTAGGGTAGGGTGGTTTGCTTAACATGGCAATTCGAAAATCCTTATATATGGGGTCCTAATCCTCTAGCTAAATGAAATACTTTTGTTACCTCATCAATGGGCTTCTTGACTGCAACAAGACTATCACATATTCCTTTGAATTTTTTTAAATATTCATTAAGAGATTAGTTCCCTCTTTGAAGAGTCATCAAATTTTCAGTTAAAGCGATTTTTTTTCCTTTGTAATAGGAAGAAGATGATTTTTTAATGAATTCCATACCTAGAATCTCTAGTCCACTTCATCTATCATTACCAACACTTCTTCAGTTATGATTCCTAATGACCATGAGGTTAATAGGCCATTATTGTTGAGCAATATGTGGTACTGGGGATTGCTTATCTGCTTGCCATCGTCATCTACATCGTACTCCTTAGACTTGCTGTCTTCAGTCAAGTGATGTGTTAAACCAAGACCTCGAACCAGAGGTAGCATTTGGGATTGTCATAACAAGAAATTATTAGTGTTTAATTTGATGGAGATAAGACTAGTGCATTGGTGGAAAGGTTGGATGCACAAAGTTTTTTCAGAGTTGGCCATGAAAATTTCTTTCTCCTCTATTGTCTTGTTAGACTCTGATACCATAAAGAGAATATACAAAAGATAATTTTTTTTCTTCTTATTTAAAATTAAAAATTACAAATATTTATACGAAATCATACAATGACTAATTGTATAATTCTAACGTTTAAAAAAAATAATTAAGAAAAAAAATAAAAAATAAAGATATGAAGAGTTAATAAAAGATAATCAAAGAGAAAATAAAAAATAAAAATAAAGACAAAATAGAGATAATTAATGCTAAATAATGTTCCTAATTTATGACTCTAATATTGCCCATTGACTTGAGTTATTCATTCCTTTTAAGACTGATATAGAATTTATTTTTCAAATTTATTGAAAACAATAATATATATTAGTTGAACTTGATTTATTTTTTAGAAAATACAATATGCTGGCATTTTACAAATTGGCCACCTTGATATCAGACATAGATGAATTTTATTTCATATTCCATAAGTTTGATTTTGTACAAAAATAAATACATATTAGTCTTACAAAAGCGTCCTAATAATTTAAGATCATGAACATGGGCCTCCACAAACATCTCATTTTACTTTAATAGATTTTTTTCTAATGAAACTTATATATATTAAGGTAATTAATTAAAATATCCCTTTTTTCAGGGGGATTATAAAAAAATAATCTTCAACTCAATTGTTACATCTTTGTAACCAATAAATTATGGTTAGACAAAATTACCCCTTATGTAAAATTACATTTGATTTAGATAGACCCATTCCAAAAACTTGCATATAGAATAATTGTCACACATACCATTTTACCATCATTGATCTTGAACTTTCTATCATTTTTTCACACACAAAAAAGGAAAAAGGTTAGTAAATTCTTCATATTCATCTTTATTGATTTGAATAAAAAGATTTAGTTATATTTACATTGAAAATGGAGATCTCATAGATATCATGCATAAAAAGACTCACAACAATCACTACAAAGGCAATATCATGCCTTTTGTAGGACATATATATCAATTTGCCTTTAAGGCACTGATATATTTCCTTCTCAACATTATCAGTATCCTTTTTAGGTCCTAATTTGTGATTAGGTTCCATTAGTGTCTATGGACTTGCACCCAAATATTCCAATCTTTTGTACTTAGAAGTTATATCCCTCAAGGTAAAGTGCTACTATATCTAGTCATATATAATTATTAGTCTCAGTATACAATTAAGTATTCCAAAATCAAACATATAGATTTATCTTGTATTCTAAAATGCCTCAAATATTATTAATCAAAATAATAATGTATCTCATCAATATCTCAAGCATTATAATCAAAATCTGACAATATTAAAACATCATCCAAGGTATGTACTAGTAAAATCATAATCTCTCAAATCAAAAGATAAATCATAATCATGTTCATAATCATAATCATAATATCATGACACCTTAATGAGTCCATCAGTTGTATGTCGCTCCATCACTGAACAACTATCTCGTCATCACCTCTATGCCTCTCACATGCAAAATTAAAAAAGAGGAAGTAAGTGAAAAATACTTAATAAGTAAAAATGATTTATCATACAATTTATCAATCAAATCTATCTTTTTCGTTTTCTAACCCAGGTTATCTATATTCTAATATAAGATTGTTCGAATCTTAACTAAATAAAGAGAATCATCGCACCCATTAGTGACTAATCTGTAAGACTTTCTAATCCTAATTATTTTATCTTTTTATCAATTGACAAACTCGCGGTCCTAGTTTATCAATCTATGGACCCTAATCGTCAAATTTTCAATGTCTTAGTAAGTCTTAGTCAATCAAAAAAGACACAGTCCTAGCGATTCTCTCTTTATCTAAAGACACAAATCAATGGATTATACCTTATCTACTGGTATGCCTAGGTCACGGGTAATCTCTTGAGTCAGCTTATGATCACAAAAATCTAAGTTCCATAGGTATCGACTTATCTCAAATCTCTTAAGATAATTGAATCTCTATCAAAACCTAATCACTCAGAACTCTCTTGGACATCAATCTAGTCCAATTTATCTTTACATAGATTTCTCAATCATATCTAGGTATCTAGTCATGTATCTATCTCTCAGACATGATTAGACACTTTAACAAGTCTGAAATCATATTCCAAAATCATTTCAAATCTCATTGTGTATGACTTTTACATAATCGAGTCATGTACAAACATTCATGGTGTAATAGATGTACAACCACTCCTATGAGGTCATGAGCATACATGCAAACAAAAAACTTATGGGCATGCCATATTTGGGTGCATAGGTGTACATCATCCAAATCATTGTTCATTGTCTTCTTTGTCTAATGTTATACTTTGGTAACCTTAATCAACCATGCAAGGTCGTGTTTAATCAACTTATAAGCACACATGACACTAGGAATCATATCTAAGTCTCGGATGATCGTACATGCTCATCGCACGTCTTTTTATTAACGAGTTCATGTTTTTTTGTATAAGTGTATGAACATACACCTTTATAAAGTTTTACTATTCTAGCCTATGCACACCCATGACCATGCATAGCATGATTGTACATGACATACTGGAATTGATTTTCGGCCATTCTCAGCTAAATTTTCCTATATTCTGTCACATCTCAATTCATCCAAAATTATACAGACATCCAACAAGCAAAATTTAATCCCTATATCATGTAATTAAACTCGTTTTCAAGCCTACTTTAGTTAATCAATTCAATAACAAAAAATCACAAGCTTCCCTATCATATTCCTTTACCAAGATTCATGCATTCAATCACAGTATCAAGAAAATAGTTACAAATTTAAGGTTTACCTATATTCCAAGCAGCCAAGTTTAATGCCTATTTTCTTTTTCTTCTTATCCCTCTCACTTGCCAAAAGCTCTCTCGTGGCTGTCGAACATCTAAGCTTTCTCAGATTATTGCTCTCACTCTGTTTAGATCAAGGGAAGTAAAATTAAGGTTTCTCTTATGAAGGGCGACATATATATATGTGTGTGTGTGTGTATGTGTTGCAAATCCTTCCCAACTATGAAATCCTTCTTCTATCAAGACTTTTTATAAAACACGATGTATAGTTGTACATCCTCTCTTTTTTGCCAACGTGGCAACTCGCATGGGTTGTCCACATTGTGGACAATGTACGAGCATATACGTCCCTATACACAATTACATATTAGACTAAAATCTAAATTCTAATTTTGATTTTGACTCAACTCATTCCAGATTCAAACCTAAGTCTAAGAAAAGGACAATAATACCCTTAGAGTGTACCTAAGGGTGTTACAATAGTTCTTTAAAAGAAATCCCAACTTAATATCTTGATATTTTTATGCCTAAGAAATATTTGAGAGTTCTTAAATCTTTTAACTCAAATTTTTTTTCTTAGATAAGCTTTAGGGTCTTAATCTCCATTAGATTATCTCTTGTAATAATAATATCATCAATATAAGCAATAAGTATAAGAATCTTAGCACTATCCAAGTACTTTAGGAACAAGGTGTGGTCAGTTAATGCCTAAATGTAACCAAAATGATTCATAACTTTAGCGAACTCATCAAACTTGCACAAGGAGATTATTTTAGACCATAGAGCAATTTCTTGAGTTGACATACTTTATACTAGTTTTCTTCAAAACCTAGTGGCATATTTATGTATAACTCTTGATGGAGGTCATCGTTGAGACAAGAATTTTTTATGTTTAGTTGTTGAAGAGGCCATTCAAAGATGTCGGTAAGGGAGAATACTATTCTCACTATGTTCATTATGGAAATTGGTGCAAAAAGACTTTTGGTAATCTATTTATGTGAATCTTTTTGCAACAAGCCTTGCTTTGGACTCGTCTAGTTTTCATTAGCGTGTTACTTAATTATGCACACCTACTTGCACCCAACTGTCTTTTTTCCACATAATAAATTCATAACTTCCCAGTTTCTATTCTTTTTTAGAGCATTCATCTTTTCTCAACTGACTTTCTTCCACTCTAAACTAGTAAGAGCCTCTTATATGTTCTTGGGAACCTCAACCTTTGAAATATTGGTAAAAACCTCTGAAAAAGTAAGAAATAGTTTGTCATATGACACAAATATAGATATAAAATGTTGTGAAGATGACCTTACTCCTTTCTTTAGATATATTAGAAGGTTTTCTTGAGTAGACTTAAGTAGAGATGACTTAGTTAATGATTGAACTAATGCATCTTTAGGTTGTTTGTAATACCCTCAGGTACGTTATAAGGGCATTTACGTCTTTTAACCCTGTTTCGAGAATATATATATATATATATTCACATGTATGTGTGTTTATATATATATATATATAAATATATAAAAAAAAAAAGAAAAGAAAAAGAGATAAAGATCATATAAGAGAGAAAAGTCAAAAACAAAAAGGCAATTCTACTTTTCCATCATCTTCTCCGCCCTTCTAGAAAAAACAGCCCCTTCATGCTTGTTTTCTTCATTTTTTTAGAAGGAAAGTGGATGATTTGAAGAATTTGAAAGAAGAGTAAGGAAAGAAAAGAAGAAGAAACACTTTTGGAGCTTAGTAACCAAAAGATCTCTTTCTTTTTCCCTCTTCCTATGTTTATATATATTGAATGCATGTTATATGAATATGTTAGTATGTTTTGGTGATGATTTAAGGTGATTTTGGTGATAAAGGAAACAAAACAAGGAAGAGTGAGCCAACTTGCAAAAATTGGCTTGAAACAAGGTAATAGGTATTATCCTTGATATGTTGCATGTTTTAGGCTTTTGGTTCCTTAGATCTATGTTATAAATTATGATTTTGAAGTTGAGAAATGTTGTTTTACCATTTGGGGTGTCTATGTGTGTGATTTTGTTGATGGCAGAAAGTTGGATAATATTTACAGTTTTACCACTGAGTTCGTCCCATGTTTTGGCTGTCTTATCTTATGAATCATGGGTTCTATTATAGCTTGTTGGAAAGCTCTTTGAATCCTCTTTTCAATGATATATATCTGGTATGAATTAGAGACTTTTTGGACTATTAAATTGTTTGAACAAAAAAACTGTTTTACCAAATAAACAGTGAAGACAGTTTTTTGTCATTGATTTCATTCCACGTTTTGGCTGCCTTATCTGAAGAATCATGAGTGTTATTATAGCTTGTTGGAAATCTCTTTGAATCCTCTTTCCATTGATATATAGTTTGTATGAATTAGAGATCATTTGGACTGTTAAATATTGTATGAAAGAAAATGATTGTTTTACCAAATAAACAATGAAGACAGTTTTTGCCACTGATTTCATCTCACGTTTTGACTGTCTTATCTATTGAATTATGAGTGCTATTGTAGTTTGTTGGAAAGATCTTTGAATCTTCTTTTCAATGATATATAGCTTGTATGAATTAGAAACCGTTTGGGCTGTTACATTGTATGAAAAAAAGATTGCCCTACCAAATGACTGTTCTGTGAACAGTATTTCGCAGTTTTTTGGAAAGAAAGAAAGAAAGAAAAGGAGGAGAAAAAGGAAAGGAATAAAGAAAGAAAGGAAAGGAAAGGAAAGAAATGAGAGAAAAAGAAAAGAAGAAGAAAAGAAAGAAAAGCAAGAAAAGGAATTTGGGGCTCAAGATTCAGGGGTCGTCCTAAGAGTATGGTCTAGCGAGTTATGAATAGATTTAGATAGAAGCAAAATTAGTAAGATATAAGGCACGCATGCATGCTATGAACTATGAAGGGGCACTTTATACTACACCGCCGTCAGTAGGGCACGTTCATAGTAGGACATAGACCCATAGTAGGACATAGACCCATAGTAGGGTCCGCTCGCAGTAGAGATGCTCGTAGTAGAGCTCAATTCAGATTCAGAAATGGTGTAGTGAGAGAAAGGAAGAGAGCTCAAGCTTAGAAAAGTGTCAAATTCCCTATAATCAGCTTCTAGAAAGTATCAAATAGACACCAGATGGGACAAAGTATGACCCAAATAGTAAAGAATGAACTAAATTATCTACTCGCTTGATTATAGAGGTTATGATGTGAGATTGAGTCCCGAGAGTGAGTTAGAATAGGAAATGAGATAGTTTACTTAATTCTTTTCTCTTACTGAGTGTTTTTATCTCTTACTTCCTTTTCTTTCATGATTACAGGTACAGGTGATCGAGGTAGCTGCGAGGCAGGGTCAGGTCAACATAGGTAGATCCGGCTGGAGCAGATTATCTCTAGTTTATATTACATCCATACAGTGGCATGTTCTTGTCGATTTTTGACCTTTTTGAGATGATGGTACAGTTGTATATGACTACTCCATGTATTTAGATGCTTTCAGATGAGTTTTCATTTGAGTATATACATCTTTTGTTTACTTCCAGATTTTCAGTTTTCTTAGAATAATTTCTAAATACTTTTAGTGATGCGTTCATGTTAAAGTATTTTAAAAGAAAAAAATAAACGCTCCGGATATTAATTCGTAATATTTCTCTTTCGGTGGATAGCACTTCTAGGGAGAGGTGTTACATTGTTGCAATATTATACTTTTAAAGTAACGATATATTTTATGTTTAGACACTTGAAAATCTAAAGTATCAAATTCTTCTACTCTCATAAAGGTTATCTTTGTGAATGAACAATATGTTCAAGAAATCAAGTAGAGATTTCATTTTCTCTATTTCTTTAGCTCCTTTTGTTTCCAAGTCTTGTTGAATCACAATTGGTATCATAGGGTCGAGATTAGGAATGGTAATGGTAGGTAGAAAAGTAGGATTTGTGATAGAGTTAGGATTGGTTTCTAACTCTAAGAAGGAATCTCAATACTCATCTTCGCCTAGAGTCTCCCCCCGAAAAGAAGTACCATAAAAATATGGTTTAAATTCAAAGAAAGTGACAGATTTTGAAACAGGTAATTGTGCCTCTTTAATAGAATTTTGAATTAGATAATCATTGTAACAGTCGTCACTTAATCCATTTATACATGGTACACTATTTGATTTATCTAGTTGACACTTTTGGAATAGGGATCTGCCCTAATGAATAATTGTTTGACTACTTATTTTTAAAATTATCTACTTGACCACATTTTAACATGTACACATACATCAACATTATCTCAAACTTTAATAAAAATAAAGAAACAGTCTTACTACACACATATGGGTACACGTGAAACCTTACACTGATATGGTTCTACTAACGGTCAATATATAAATGTTTAAACAACAACTCAACTAATCTCTTATATGTTATGTTTGACTAAATTTTTACCAGTTTTTGTTTGTTTTTAATGCAATCCATTGTCTTACCCTTCATCTTTGTCCATCGCCCTTTGTATCGAACCAAAATAACAACATCAACATTTTTATCATTCTTGTAATGGTAATATATAATTACTCAAATATTAAAAAGACTGAATTGTATCAATTTTTTTTATTTCACTCTAGATTTCTCGCATATTGCGTACACATGGTATAAAATATCAGTTAACCCTTAAACATAAATTAAACGCCCTATGTAATACACATTGCAAAATTGTAATATGATCCTCGTGTTACATATAATACAATTTCAATAAATCCTTTCGTGTATTGCGTACGGTAACATTTCAAGACTCGCCTTGTGGGTGGGTGAGGATATTTTTTATTTAATATTTGTTGTTAGCTCTATCTATATAAACTCTAAAATGATAGCTAATTTCTCTACACCCCTCCAATATGGTATTTTTGTTAATTTTCTATATATTATATAATAAAAAAAGTCTGATTTGTTATTTCATTATACATTGCATTATTGTGATGGGTTCAAATAATAAACTTAAAAAAATTTAAAGTCAACTTAAATTTTGGCAGTGTATGGCTTGTATTTGTTTTGGCTTCACATAATAATTAATCTTACCTAAATCTTAAACAGTTATTTGAATTTGAAATATGCAAAAGGGCTTCTCCCATTAATTAATATAAAAAAAAAAAAGGTTTGTCCTTCTTACTCTAATATATGATACATTTGTCCTCCACATGGAGCCTATAATAGTGATTATTTTATTATTCCAATAATTACTTTTTGTAAAGATCCAAGTTTGCTAACAAAGAAAGCAATAGCGTATAAGAAATGAAGTCGAATTACATATGGTTTTTTTCACTAAAGAAAATTAAGAAAAAAAAATTGGCTATGGAGCCATGGCCCCATCTCTACCCTTGTTTTCAATTTGGTGTAATTAGACTTTTTAATTTATTAGTAGAACTTCTACAAGTAGATTAATTTCTAAATATTAGTTCAAATGTCGCCTGTTATATTGATTCAAAATTTTCAACATTTTTCTCATTATTTATATGTCTTCAATCAATAATTAGAATGGACACTTTCGAAGCTCCATTTACTTTAAAGAATAATAAATTAAAGTTTTGCCATATTTTATTTAGTAAGAGAGGTGAGAGATTTCTCAAATATGTAACATGAAACTCTGAGATTTTTTAAGTCAAAAAATGTGGAAGATAATCACTCCATTATTGTCTCAAAAGGAAAAGCCAGAAGGAACCCACCATCTCCATTAAAATCCTTAATGAATTATACAATAAAATAGATGAAGATAGAGACAAGTCAAATGTTGGAAGCAATAATATTTTCAGCTTCCCAAGAGTCGATGATAATCATCAACATAAGAGAAGAAGTTCAGAATATTTTCACATGCAGGCCATTAATAAAGAAGAGCTGAAGATAAAAACATTAACAACTTGCCATGGAGATCGCAGTTCAAGTTACCTTAAAGCCAAACAAATGTCCAGGCTTCAAATTTGTGTCAGATTATAAGCTCTCTCTGATAATAAATGTGTTGCAGAGGAAGAAGATGATGATGAAGGTTTAGATATTAATTAATTCACCACAAAGGTACGATAATATTGTTATTTTTTTTTTTCATTTAAAACTTTCTTCAATATAATTAATTTTTAATGTAGATTATTAACTACATTAATCTCTTAATCATCAGTATTAGCAAATCTTAATTCTAATTTCTCCCATATTCTTCATGCATTATCATCTCAACAAAAAGCAGCCCTGATTAGCACAAAAGATATGGGGGACAAATATAGAAACGAGTGGGTCCAAAATTACAACGCCATTTGGGAGCCTATTACAGAAGAAGAAGAAAATTAACCTAAAAAACAAAACAAAGTCAGTTTAATTTATTATTTAGTAATCCCTCTAATTTCTTTAAAATTGCAAATCTTCTTTACTTTTTAGCATTCAAAGATTCCCCTCAAACATCAAAGTTATTAGACAAGGCTAAGTGGAGGTTCCATGAAGAAAATTGATCGTAAAATAACTAAAATATAAAAAAAATTAAAAACATGTACATAGTAGCTCTAAATGTGTACAATATTTTTTTATCAATAGTATTAAGTGTATAAATAATGATATAATATTATATAATTAGATATTTTTAAGTTAAAAATAAAACAACATTCAATCATACGATAATATGTCAATATTAGTACACAAAGTTGTATATATTATTTATGTATAAAGTTATATATAATTTTATTATTTTTTATAATACTGGTTTCAAATGAAAGCAAAGCAAGACTAATATTATATATAAATAAATCATATAAAAATTTTTATATAATTTGATAAAATAATATTTAATTAAATAATTTTAAAGTAAATGAAAAAATAATATACCAATCAGTAGCTATCAACACTTTTATTCCTATTCTTTCCCTTCCAAAGCACAGGTTCTGACCGATCAATTTGTGGGGCATATTTTAAATTTGAAGGGCTATATTTGCCGTATTTTGTTGGCAACAATTATTTAGGGCTCTCTCTACAAGTCAATGGTAATATCCCATGGAATTAATTTACATTTTTCTTTTATTTTCTTATGGATCGAATGTCCATACTGTAAAGTTTATTTGATACCAAAGAGTGTTAATATTATGAAGACATTACTCGAAGCACATGCGAATCAAAATAAGGAATAATTACATAACACTATTGTGTCTTATAAGTTTATAAAGAACATTAGATGGAATATTTTGAAAATGAAATATTTTAATTTTTGTAATTAAAAGGTTGTGGAAGAGCTTTAACTATCTTAAACCGAAAAAAAAAATAAAAATAAAATATTATAATAAAATATATTACCAGATCTTATAAATTCTTAAAAATAATTAAAAGAAGAGTTTATTACTTTAAGGGTATGTTTGTTTCAGAAAAATAAAATATTATAATAAAAATATATTACATAAAAGATTATTTAGTATAAATTATTATTATATTTGATAAATATTAATTGTTATAAATAATTATTGTATTTGGTTTGATGTAATTAAAAAAACACTAAGTTAATATTTTACTTAAATATTCTTAGATATAATTATTCTAAAATATTGTTCATATTACTTGTTATTTTAATTGAAAATTAGGGTATTTTTATCCAAAATAATAATAAAAACATAATTATAATAAAATCAAGATTAATTTTTCAATACCTGAAATTAGTAATTATAATATCTCTTATATTACTTTTCATATCACGGTTGAAAAAAGAAGATTATTATAATTTTTTATTATCTCACAAACCACATAAAGTAATATAAGTAATAAAATATAAATTATCAGAGTAATATTTAAATATCCGAACCAAACACCTTCTAAAACACAAAAACAAAAGACAAGGAAAAAAACTGTTTAAATTATTAATTTCAAAACCTATAAAACTCACAAAAATAAAGAAACTTATAACATTCTGATGCAACATTTATTTGGTTCAATAAATTTAAAATTCAACAAAACACAAATCACACATAAAATCATGAAAGGATTGAAGCAACGAGTTGCACTAAATAATGAAAAACTTTCCTTTTTCTCCTTTTATGGTAATTAAAGAAAAATTAAACCTTCATTAATACTAATATTGTTGAGAGGCAAAATTGGGATTATGAATCTATAAATACCATTACTATAAACAATAAAATAGGGGCTATATAAAGCAAGCTACAATCCCAATCAATATCTTTGTTGCGGCATCATGAATTCAATGGAACCTAACATTAATAACTTAGTGTGGAGATAATTAATTAATTAATTAATTAATTAATTAATTAGCTAGCTAGCTAGCTCCTTCAGTCACAAAATTGAAAGATTCCTCCTCGTGGACCCTATACATTTTGCAGGTCCACGAGTGCATGTGATGTTGGTTTACTGTTGGCAATTTTCAATTTATAAATTCACTAACCACATTTATAAATATTAATGTATTATTAAATAACTTTGAATTAAAAATTAAATAACATGTCTTCGCATTCTTTATACTTCATAAAATTATGTTACTTTCAATGATTTATTAATCTCTATGATTCAAATTACTTTAATTTTAAAGATTAACTAGGATTCCACTTATTTGAACAATTTATTGGTTCATTCCGGGGAAGATAACATTATTTTTTAAATTGCTAAAAAAATACTAGATTTAATGAGAAAAACAATAATAAGAAGATAATATTTAATCATTATAAATATTTTTTTCGTAATTTTAATGATTAATGATTTATATTCTCGTTAAAATCAAATAAATTTATGATTTTAATAATAAAAAAATAGTTATTAAAAATATTTTTTTATCGTTAAAAAATTTTAACGATGGAAAAAATTTTATCATCGATTGTCGTTATAATTGTCGTCATTAAAAAGTATTAACGATAGGAATAGAAGAAATTTTTCTCTTATTAAAACTGTTTTTTTTTTTTTTTTTATAGTGTATTGTTTCTTAATCGACTAAAAATCATATAAAAATGAAATTACGTGCAATGTGTTTAAAATACCCAATTAAGTAATAAAGTAATTTGTCACCGTGTGTTTATTGATTTTGAATTGAGAATAAGATAATCCGATTGAATTATGATAATTCATTTAAATATTTTTATTAAATATTTAAAACTAGATATACATGATATCACACAATCAAATAGACCCTGTTGGGACACTATTTTTGACACCCTTTGATAGATGAACTAACAAACAAGAATTTACAATAAAATACCAGTCTCTTTTTTATTAGTTCTATTGAATGGAACCTCTCAATCGCTCCCTCTCTCTCAACTTATTTATTTAGCAAAAATAAATAAATAAATTACAAAAATAATTAATAATAAACATGTAATCCCCACTGACTTTATGTTACAGTCCCATGTGCATGCCCCCTCCCTATAATTAAATCCAAACTGCACCACCACCACCGCCATGACTGCGCCGCCGCAACCCGGCCGCGATTCACAAAAGGGATTAACTCTCAGTTGCATCCACGGCTGAAACTTGTTTGTTTGGTACAATTTCAAAGCCACCTACATCATCTTCTTCATCATCATCTCCCATATCTTTGTCGTCCTCTTCCCCATTTTGATCACTCTCAATGTCGTCCATGGCGGAACCTTGGTCTCTAAGTTGGTCAGGTTGAGGTGGCCATTGCTGCTCCGGTCTTACCATTAATGGCACTGCGTTTTCGGGCTTGATTTGATTCGAGGAGCCATCAAATTTGTTCTTCTCTTTATATAAAGCATCAAGTTGCTTGAAATATGGACAAGTTTTGGAGTCCTCAGGCCTTCTCTTGTTACTTTCTTTCACTTTCTTGAAGTATTTGTTTATATTCTCCCATTTCTCTTTGCATCTTTTGGCACTCCGATTGTAACCTAAATTTCTCATCCGAGCTGAGATTTCTTCCCATAATGGCCCTTTTGGTCCGTTTTCTTGATATTTAGATTCAAGATCAGTCCTTAGATTAATCAATGCTTGAACCTCAACTTGTGGCCATCTTGAAGAGCTTGGTGCCATGGAAATTTGGTCCCCATTTGACATCTCTAAATTTAATACCTGTCCTGTCTGCGTCTGTGCTTGTGGTCCTGGTGGCAATGATACTGGCTGTGGCGGAGCTGATGGTGGTGCTGGAGGCTGAGATATTTGTACTACTGGAGTAATATTTATATTTTGTTCTTGCCCAGCAACGGGGTTTTGCTGATTGGATAATTTTTGCAAGAAAGCCATTACAGCTGCATCTTTAGCTGCAACTATTGATCTTTCTTGGGCTAAAATTTCTCGCTCTCTATTAATTCTTGTCATTTCTTGCATTCTCCAGGCTTCTTCTCTAACCATTCTTTCATGCTCACGTTTCTCTATCGCTTCCAGGAATTTCTTCTGCAATTCTTCTTGCTTGTCCACCACCTCCTTCATCAGCCTCTCAAAAAAGTCCCTCCATTTCCGTTTTCTTTTCCTTCTTGCCCCGAATTCCAGATCGGAAGAAGTCGCCGATGATGTCGAATTCGACCGTAGATCGGTTGAAATATTCTGAAAAGATGGATAATTTGGAGGGTTTGTTACTTGTGCCGAAGGTAAATTTGTGGTAGGAAATGAAGGAGCTGCTAGGCTTCTTGTTGTTGTTGTTGATGGAACAGTAGAAGTAATAGTGATGATCTGAGCCACCGGCATCGATGCTGATAATGCCGCAGCCACTGCCGCAGCTGGCTGAGACTTCGGTGTTTGTGGTGGTGGCGGTGTCGGTGATGGCAATGAAGCAGCTTGATAATGTTCGAAAGCCTCTAATTGATCATAAAATCTGTAAGTTTTACCATGAGATTTACTGCTTCGTCCATCTTTGGTTCTCCTGTGATACTTGAAAACGTTCTCAAATTTCTCTTTGCATTTCTTGGCGCTTCGATTATAACCAAGCTCCGCTAGCTTCCTGATAATCAAAAACAACAGAAGGAAAAATTAATTCAAAAATGAGACAACAAAGATGATTGAAAAATTAGAAAAATCATTGATTTATTGATGAACAGACAGTGTAATTAGCTATAATAATAATGGTCAAAAATTTTGTATAGCCCAAGTTGAAAGAATCTATGGTCTATCTTTAACTTTTTCTTCAGTTCTAAATTTTTAACAAGATGAAAGAGATGATATAAACAAAATTCACCTTGCAATTCCCTATGAAATATTGGAAAAGCCAATGCCAGAAAATGAAGCAAACCCAGATTCACAAGTGTCTCAAATCTAAATTCTCACACTGAATTTTCTTTCAGCTCATTATTTTCTATCAGAAAAGGAAAATTTTGTAAAAAAAGATGAGAAGGAAAAAAAAAAAAAAAAAGAAGAAAAAGAAAGAGTATGAATCATTGCAAGCACTCCAATTATATTCTGAAAAAGAAGATAAGTGTGAACTGTCTATCAATATAGACTGCAAAAAGCTGAAAAACAAATCTAAAGAAAGAGATGAAAGCAATTTTCAAGAAAATTCAGTTCACAGATCTCAACCAAAGATGAACTCAAATCAAAGAAACAGAAAATCCCATTTGATTTCACAATAAAAAAATCACCTGGAAACCTCTTCCCACAATGGTCCTTTAACACTAGCATCTCGAAAGGCGACGTCCATATCCGACCTTATTTTAAGAAGTGCAACAGTCTCTTGTCTAGGCCACCGGTTTCCACCAAAACTCCGGTCACTTTCATCTACAAGATTAACTCTACTCTTATCTTCTTCACCTGTATTAGCAGCTGCAGCTGCAGCTTCATGAGAATCTTCTCTCGCGGCTGCAGTGGTGGTGGCAACATCGCCGGATACTGACGGGTCCCCGAGCATAGGATAGGAGTTGTCTAAGTTCAGCTTCTTCTAGCTATAGCTCAAGCAATTACAGCTCCAAAACAAATGAAATGAAAAGCTAGAAAAAAAAATATATATGAGAAAGAGAGGGTGAATTCTGTTGAAAAGGGTTTTTATTTATGTGTGCGTGAAGATGGAATTGTATTGTTAGGGTGAATTTGTTTATTTATTTTCAGAAAGTGAAAGAGGGAGAAGGAGAGGATCTCCTTGTCAATCTCAGGATGCTGCTTCTGCTTCTTTTGTTTTTTAAAATTATTTTTATTTCCTTTCCTTTTAGCAGTGGAATCTTCTCTCTTTTTTAATCATTTTTATTGTTTTCACTTTATTTTTCCGTCATTTATCTGGGCAAATAAAATAAAAAAAAAAACTCTAGTAATTTTACAACTACTGTGCCCTCGAGGGGTAAGGGATAGCGTAACTAGTAAAGTGTGAAATTCTCCAACATTATCATGTGGGTTTGAATTTAAAACTCGTTAATATCATATTAACTTATGTTATAATATTAATTATCTTGAAACATTTGCTTTTACACTTAAACTAAACTTAATTTCATATAAATTATTCAGTTAGTTACAGTTAACAAATCTTGATTATCTTTATGGATCTTCATTAATAGGTTTGTATTCATCCTCTACTAAATTTTCGAGTTTAAAAATAAAAAAAAAAATTAGGTGAAAAAAATGAAATATGGTCTCAAACAGTCTTTTCAAACTTAGTTTAAGATAAAAAAATTTAATAAAGAGGTTTTTTATTTTTTTAATATAATAATTATAAATTAAAATATTAAATTCAATAATTTATTTGTTTGATGTAATTGATTAACTCTAAAATAGATAATTAACTCAAATGGAGTTCTCCGTCCAAGGAAAATATAACTGTACTTCAATGCCCAATTGAGAATACTACACAATTTTTCAGAATTCAAGTGCTGAAAATGGTAAATTTTTATTTTAAAAAAAAGTATAATAAATATAAAAGGTTAAAATGGTGACGAAATTTTGATAAAAAGAAGATAAATAAGGGGGGTGGTGACATAAGGGTAATCAGTCTAGGTAATAATAAAAGTGGCACAGAAAGATATATATATATATATATATTTACTTAAATTATTAAAATAATTAATATATAATAATAAAATAACAGAGGAATTTTATGAACAGGTCCAGAAAGAGACGATGGTAATAATTAGTTGGGTTTCGTGTCTCCAGCTAAATTTAGTTAAAAGCCGGCCCATATGTAGGTCAGCTTTTTTACTTTTATTTATTTTTTATTTTCTTGTTATTATTTTTTATCAGCTTTGCCTTTTGTTAGGATTTAGCGAAATGACTTTATTACCCCTGACCTGGACCTCTAATAATATTTCCGTTACTTTATTACATCACCAGATTAGTGATCTGTGGTCGTTTATTTATTTTTGTTTATCTAAATCTCAATTTTTTTTAACTTTGGGTTCACTTTAATTTCCAAAATTACCCTTTTCAACATCATCACCTAAACTTTGACCATCTCCCGGAACTTATTCATACAATATTGTACAATTTATTCGTACAATAATTTTATTTTTTAAAATTAATCAAAAAATATAAAATAAAATTAATAAATTCTCAAGAAAGTTGAAAGTTGTTGGTTGAAACTGTAATACAGAAGGGGCGGTGCAAGGAATCCCGACAAATGCATAATACAGTTTGACAAATGGAGAAGAAAATATTTGGGTTTTCATAATTAAATAAAAGAAAATTTTGTTAAAAAAATGACACATTTGAAAGTGGAACCCACTGTTGAAATTGAATTAATTTAAACTAATTAGATGTAGGCCAACCCATTTATGAATTACTTAGCTAAAAAAAAAAAAGAAAAAAACCCATCTATGAATTCTCCATTTCAGTTACTTTCCAACCAACCTTATTAAATACAATCAAATTATATGTTTTAATAATTAAAAATTAATTATAATTTAAATAATAACAATTATATATTATTATATGATTGATTGATGTTAAATAATTTTAAATTTAAAAAATCACTTATATCATCATTAATATTTAAATAAATATTTTATTATAAATACATATAATATTATTCTCATAAATAACATCCCTCCCTTTTAATGATGATAAATCCTTTTATTCCCAATTTATTGTCAAAATATTTCGGACCATATTTAAGATTTTTATCTCTATTATATTGAGTATATGTACTCCCATCATATTATACACTTTCATTTTATGGGTGATGTTGAGGGGTTCTCGATTTTTTTTAATTTATCTTATTCCTTGATTGAGAATATTGAAAAAATATATATTTAAATTATTGTTTTATTTCTTTAGAGAAATTTTTTATCACTTAAATAACCCAAATATGTTCGATTATTCATAAAAATGATGCAAATGAAATTTGTTTCTATCATCAAATTGAAATAAAAATGTCCTTATATTGTTATATTTTTATTTTTAAAATACGAAATTCATAAAACAATAATAAAGATTAAATTATTTTTATAATTATAAATTTGCTTATCATTTGTTTAGACTTTGATGTTAAGCAATTTGGGCATTTTCAGTAGTTGAAGGAGGTCAAATCTAGAAGACTCTGCAACAATGAATAAAAAAATAGAAAAAATATATATATATTTACAGTTGAAAAAAGAAAAACAAAAAAAAGGTGGGGTCCAAATAATCAATAAGACAATAAATGTAGAAATAATCAGAATCAGAAGAATACTTATCTCTCTCATATTTAATTTAATTATACGGATAATTATTAGGAGGCTCTAAAGGGTATTTTGGTCATAAAAATTATGGAGGGGTATTTTAGTAAAAATAGAACCGTGCAAGAGATGGTAATGTAAATTAGTTAGGTGAAATGGGACACCGTTTAAATTTCAATTTTGATGAAGGGTCAAGCTTACGCAACTCTTCTCCTTTAGACAACTCATCTCTTCTTCTTTACATAATAATTATAATTATATTTAAAAATGTTTTTACCCATTTCAATTCAATATCTATTTTAAATAGATATAATATTTTATATATATAAATAAATAAAGTAATTTTAAAATAAAAATATATAAATAGTTATACTATCTAATCATAATTTGTTATATTAAATTATATTTAAATTAATAAAATTTACTTATATATATAATTTTATTTAATTAGCATGAGTGTGTGTGTGTATATATATATTAATAATAAAATTATATGTATTTATTCTATATACATAAATTATATATATTAAATATATGTCATTAAATAATTAGGTGATTTTAAATTAAAAATAAAATTATGTTCAATTATATAATAATATATTATATGTATATATATTTATGTATAAAGAAATGAGTATATATAATATTAGTGGTAGATTTAAGATAAGCTTCATCAGTATAAAAATGGAATAAAATTAAGTTATTGAAGGAAGGAGTGTAATGAAGAGTAGAGTAATGTTAAAGTTTAAAAAAAAAAAAAAAACACTTATAGATTTGGTTGTAAGAATTATGACAATGGCGGTGGCTTCGCTGTCACAAGTGATGAAAATAGCTGGAGAAGAATAGATGCCCCGTTTAACGTGTCTACCATTTATAGATAAATAGATAGAAAGATGCCTTTCTTCCCACTTTGTAAATCATGCATCCCCACTACCATGTACAAGTACAGTTATCGTAATAATAAATTTTATGCAAAAATAATATATATAATTTTACGTATAAATAATTATTTATCATTATATATAATTTAAATATATAGATGATGTATTATTATTTAATTGATTGATTTTGAATTGAAGATAACATAATACTGAATCACATAATAACATTTAAATTATATACAAAAAAATCTATACACATTACATTGCCGTAATTAATATCCTGGTTAGTAAAAACGTATATTATTATTGTTTTAAACATATCATTCTAAATTTTTAAATCCAAAGTGTATCAAATGAGTATTTTATATATTTTCCGTATTACACTTGTGTTTTTGTCTTATTTTACGTTTTCTGTTTTTTACAATTTTTTAAAATAAAAAAATGTCTCTTATATTTTTAATTAATTATCATAATATCATAACTATATAAAACAAAAAACTTAAATTTTTATCATTCAAATCTCACTCTCTCCCATAATTTTTTATGATAATTGAATTTTAAGTATATATTATATTATATAAAGTTTAGTAGTCTATATTTTACATTTGAATTGTTAATCAAAAAATCTATTAAAAGTGTTAAAATTATATTTTAAATCGTCATATTTTTATAAACGTATTATTTATAATTTATTATATTAAATTTGTATATATATATTCTATATTTTTTTTCTTATCTAAATTTTATAGTCATTATTTTATAAACATATTTTTTATTATTTATCCTATTATATTTTTATAATATTTTTATTTTTTTTTTATTTCTATATTTACTAACCAAGAGAGAGGAGTATATGTGGAAATTGTAATTTGGTGGGTGAGATGATTACAGGATTTTAAGCAAGTAAAATATGAAAAAAGTTGACTACAAATCGTGGAAGCACAGCACTTATTTCTCCCCCTCACAAATGAAAAAACTTTTTGTGGCCAAAAACGTGGAGAACCACCCACAAAACACACACTGAGGTCGAGGTTTGATCAATTAATTAAAGTGGTGGTGCTTTGAAATATAATGAAGCAATCATAATGTTCAAACTTTGAACTTTGAACATTTGGGTATAATTTTTTGCTAATCACATCATTAGACAGAGATTGGGATTGATTAATTTAAGTTTGGATTAACAAGATCCTTAATTTTACTTAAATCATAACATTATTAAGCTGTCACTATTTTCATATCCCCACATTATTGCATTTAGAAATATTTTTCTCATGTGTTATAGAAATTCTACATTTTTTTATCTTAATTATTCGCACCAAGAATTTTAGATGGGTCTATGTTCAAACCTTTGAGGGTGCGTTTGGTTGGCGGTAAGATAGATTACCTTGGTAATCTATCTTTTATTCCCTTGTTTGGTTTGTCAGTAATAAAAGATTACAGTAATCTTCTATTACCAATGCTGACGTGACAGGTAATATAGGTGGTAATCTGATTACCACCTTCACCTTAGGTATTTAAAGATTACTGGGGTAATCTTGAGTTTATTATAGAAAAATTATTATTTATTAATTTTTTGAGATAAAAATAAATTTATTTTTAATTAATATGACAAATAATATAAAAAATATTTAAAAATAATTATATTCAAGGGCATTTAAATAAAATAATTTACTAGTAATCTTTTATTACCTTTAACCAAACACAATAATTATTTATACCTATCAAATTTTATCAAACATAGTAATCATTTATACCCAGTAATCTTCTAAGTAATCTATCTTTAAGGTAATCTTTCTATTTTAGTAATCAAACATTATCCAAACTAAACGCCCCCTGAATAGATTGTACTATTCAGATTCTCACTTAAATTTTCAAATTAAAGCATAGAAAAATATAAGTAAAATTTTGAAAATCGAAACAGGAATACATAGCTAGAATAATAGAGAAGCCAACAATTTCCAAGTTATTTCCAATCAAATCTTATATCAAAACCTATAAATTTTTTATTTGGGTTTAGTTTGTAGAATTTATTTTTGGGATTCATGCAAATAGCATTGGATTCAAACCGAAATTGTTTAAGTTCAAACTCAAACATATTTAAAATGAGTTTAAACTCAATTCGGTTTTAATCCAATCCTATATGCAAATTTTCTTTATATAAAATAATAAAATTATGTATATCCACTTTGAGTATATAAATGAATATATATTTTATATGTATCATCAAGTAATTTGATGATTTTAAATTGAGGATAAAATAATACGTCATCAAACGATAATATATTATATATATACTTAAAAATGAGTGTGAATAACATTATTGTATCTAAAACATCTTATAAATTAAATCTCAAATTCCTTTACTAAGGATGTAAAATTCAAATACTTTACAAAGTTAATTTTTTAATTAAAAAATACTAGATAGAAAACAGTGACAGGATTAATTAGAGACAAAATAAGAAGTTACAAAAAATTATAAGAAAGACAAAATGTTAAGTTCACATGGTGGCCATGTGACTTGTGAATGTTAATGTACACTTTCATCTTCTTCTGTCTACCATGTGGATTAACCCTTTCATTTATCTGGCACCAGCTAAGAAACCCACCAAGTTGATTCTTTTATTTTTTTTCTCTAACTTGTTTTTATTGACAACCCAAAAGAAAATTTATTTGAGAGTCGGTATAAATATCACAAATTCTCAAAGACCCACCAACCATACAAATTTAACCAATAAATTGAATGTACAAAAACAATATTACTAAGACTACTTGTACAAAGAAATCAGACTGAATTATATCATGTATATGAATAAAAGTATTAAATATATAGATAATATTATGTGTACATATATTTAAGTATATAATTAGATATACAGATAATATATTATTATATGATTATAAATTAATTTACACTGAATTCAAAATCGTTTTATCATATTATAATATGTTATCTATATATTCAATTTTTTAACCAAAAAATTTGTGCACATAATTTATTGTAAATACATATATCCGGTTTGATAGTATGTAGTAGATGTTTAAAAGGTTTTGTAGTGGCTTGTTCAATTTGCTTGAGATATTATATACAAATTAAGGTGATTTGTGAGAGTAAGATGGAAGCAAACCAACCATGTGACAAGATTTTATTCCCATGATACATAATTTACTCCTACCAAAGTTAGGCTGCAATCAATGGCAAAAATACTTTGGTCTTAAACTAGTTGTGTATAAATCATTGGAGCATAGAAGCATGTGCATATACATAATAATGCCCACAAGGTGGAAACCCTAAATTATGAATCCTCATTACCCCAATTATTTATAGTTAAATTGCCATAATTAGCAAGGTGATTAGCACAAGCAACCCCACCATACCAACCACCCAGCGAGGTGAAAATATTTAGATAAAAAAAGAGAAACAATAAATTCACATATAATGTAACCATATAAAAATCAACCTATTTTCTTTTATAGATTTTCATTTATCGAGAAACTTAATTATGCATTTTGTCACTGTCTCATTAGCCTGTTGACAAAGTTATATCCACTAAATTTGATAAATCTAAATACCCATCAATTAAATATTTTTATTAAAAAATTTATTGGTTATAAAAATATAAATATCATTTTATTAATGATATTAAAAATAATAAAATTTTGTTTACTTTCAATTTAGTTTTGAAAACTTATATTTCTCCTTTCTATAATTTTATTTTTTAATTCATTACAGTTGTTATTTTATCTTTTATAAAATTGTGATTACACTCTCATAATTGTATTTTTTTTTTTTTTACAATCATTCTTCTTAGTAATTCACTTTAACATTATAATATTTATCTTATTGACACCCTCTCCTTCCTAGTGATAATTCCGAACAACTTATATTTGTGTTTCTTGCTTAAAATGAATGTGATCCATCTCTCTTGTTCATTTTCACAGTGTCGTCAACCCTTTATTTTGGTGGTTGACAATGGTCGACGGCGCCGCAACGAAACTGATGCCCTCTTTTTTAATGTATTTCTGTCATCAGTATTATAAGTCCAAATTTATTGAAAATCTCCACATGAGAATTTTCGTGTGGGATAATATATTTAATATTTTTTAGTTGAAAATGAGCAAGGATGGGACCTAGAAGAGGAAAAAGCAAGCTCTTAAGAAAGGATGAGAATGGAGGAAGGATAACGAGGGGGCCCCCATGTAACAGAAGCAACAATTTACAACTTACAAACGTAGAGAAGAAAGTGAGAGTAGAAACAAAAATGCCCCACATTGTTTCTTCAATGTCTTTCACTCTTTGTAACGTCTATATCTAAACTTTTGTTAATTCACTCATGTCCACTTCTCTTGATGTCACTATTTGGATAACAGGATAAGCCTTTTTCCTCCTCCGTTAGCTTTACATTGCCAACACTTGAAAGCTTTGCTCCACACAACTCTTCACTACTATCTTTTTGCTCCGGACATAACATAACCCAGCTTTTTGGTTTTAAATGCTATATATATATATATATTTTTCATTTGATCAAAAATGTTTCTGCAGTCCATATCAGTACAGTTATGCTTGAATGTATTGGAATGATTTGAGATATTTGGAACTTGAAACCTTTAATGACTAAATGACCTGATAACTACTGCTACGTGCAGTTTCTAGCAGCAGAAATGGTGGGTCTGAATTGCTACAAGTGTTCACTCTTCGTACGAAAAGCTGTAGCTATCAATCAATTGTTGCATTATTTATCTTATTTACCGTCAGGCCGAATGGCTATATTCCACCCCAACTGTGATGGAATTGTCATTTTCCACTCTTTTTAAGGGTGAGACTTTTTTTTTTTCCCCTCTGGACGTTAGTTCAAATAGTCAAATGTCATTTTTATCCATTTGCACAGTATATAATATGAGTAATATCATTTATATCTTTAACAAAGTAAACAAATTATTTATTTTTTGTAACTAGCTATTTTGTTTCTCTCTTTTTACCTTCTTTGTCTAAGCTTTGATATGATTCGAGTTAGCTCAATCTCAAATGTTGATTCAATTTGATTTAACTCAACTTAAATTTGTTTAATTAAAATTTAAATCAAACTTGAATTAAAAAATTTAGCTCGTTTTTTAATTAGAGTCGAACTTGAGTCAAGGGTATTTAGCTTAGTTTAGTTCGAATTCAGTTTGATTGAAGAATACCCTCGTATAGTTTCTTGTACAAATACTCTTACTCTAATTGCAAAAGATTCAATTGTCACAACAGTAAAAACTTTATTAAATTATCTTCAAACCTACTTTTCACATTTTCATATTCTCTAAATTTTATTTTTTGTCTTATCATCTTCTAAATAAAGAGATCATTTTTAAAATGTTTCAACTAGACGTAGAGATAAGACGATCTCTAATTTTCATTATGGTCTAGATATAATCCGAATCAATTCGATCTTAAAAATTGATTCAGTTCGATTTAACTCTTTTTTAATAGAGAGCCAAAAGGTGTTCAAACTCGATTTGGCCTGAATCCACCCTTATTCTTATTCTTTTTTTAGCTTCCAAATTTGACTGTTGTATCATGATAATTGACTCGTATATTATATTGTATGTCATATTCTAATTTTATGTATCATGCATCAAATATCAGATCATATCATATAATTCTTAAGAAATAAAACAATTAAAAAAATAGAATTAATGCATTATTATTTGGGATAAATATTATAAACACCTTTAAAAATTTAAAATTTTTTATATGTACTCGTAGTATATTATCATTTACTATAAAAAATATATCGATCTGTATCAGTAATATATATATATATATCATATCATAAAATATATATTTTATCTTATAATACATCTATTATATCGTATTAATTATAATATATCTTATGATATATATTATTTTCTATCTGTATTATGCCATAAAATGTTAACATCTATTGGTTGCATATTGTGGCTTGGGAAGTATGTGAAATCTTCGTCTTCTTCTTAAGTTGTCCATCAAGCTGAAAACTATTATTCATGAAAACGTTGGATTGGTATGGCTTCCACGTTTTCTAGTTTCGTAAAAGAAAACGTTTTGAAACTTGTACAAAATGTGTCGGGCAGGCAGGCAGGCAGGCAGGCTAGTTTCCACAAATAAAAAATTACGAAACTATTATTGGTTTAGAAATGCGTTTCTTCTAATTAAAATATTTAAAACACAACATATTAGATATTATTAACTTAAATGGTTTCAATTCAATCCCTTCGCTTTCAAATTCTATAACTTCTCTAAGTCTCTTTTGTCAATAATTGATCAGTTAAATCAATAATCTTTTCACTTCTTTTCTTTAAAAAAATAAAGAAATTCAATCACAAAAAAGTTATTTACTTTTAATTATCGATCAGGTAATCAACGATTTTTGCATAATTATATTTTTTTTTATTTATTGTTTTTATTCTCTTAATAAACAATTTGTCACGAAACCTTCTTGAGTCCATCTACGATGATGATGTTAAGGTGGTGATTAAAGTGAAGTGTTTAAAGACATTATAAGAAATCCTAACAACTTGTTATTTATCTTTTAATAACATTTATTTTGTTATTTTTTGTTATAATTTTTTAGTAAAATGTAATATTTGTTTCAATTAATTTATCAATAAATATATATCTAAAATTAATATTTACAAATAAATCTCTATATTTGTTATATTTATATGTTTTCGCTCAATTTTTGTTTCTTATATTTTTTGAAAATATCGTTTGTCGTGTCCATTTCAGTATTTCCGTGTCCGTGCTTTATAGGTTGGAAAATAAATCTAATACAATATGCTCTCAACCATTTTGGTATGTTTGAACTGTGGCTTTACGATCATCATCTATAGCATATATAAATACTTACCTCCACCACCGGCAAGGCCAGATAATACAAAATCCACATTGCTTTAGGGTATCAAAGAAAGAGGAGTATTCATTCTGTTGATTCAAGCAAAACCGAGTGGCATCCACCACACCATAAAGATGAAATAACAACAATGTCGGCTGTGGAGACATTCCCACAATAAGAGCAAAAGATAAAGTTCAGGGCAGAAGCATAAAAATCAACAAATCCATTCAATGGTTATCAAAACCCTCAGAACAATAAAATAACGGAATGAAAAAGAAATCCAAAAATCTAATTAGAAGGGAGATAAAGCAACAAAACCTTATCCAATTTCTGGCACGAAGCTCAACCAATCTTGTGCTTGAGTTCTCTCCCAAAATCAAAAGGCATTTGAAGGGGCGACAGGGCCAAAGTGGGAGGTTCACAGGATGTGGGTTTGACAACTCAAATCCTTCTGGCCTTCATATATTCTAATCTCGCTTAAAAGCGTGACCAAATATCTCAATCCGATGAAATCACAAAGGTTCAACCAAACAAGGTCAAATATCTCAAAATGTAGAAACTTGAACTCATACTCTCTTATATATAAAATTTCTACTTTTGTCACTCAAACTATCCCTTAAGAGTCTATTAGGTTTTTATTTTTATGAAATAAAAACATAACCACTGTATGTGAAAGTAAATATTGAAACAATTCAGCCTTACCATATTACAAATATCCTACTTCTCTAGAGAATAAATGCGCTCAAGGGAAGCCCAAAAATATTAGAAATGCTAGTGTTAGGTCCTTGGCTTACACTAGAGTACGACCTTACACATTAAAATTGATTTCACCGCACAGAATCAGCTCAGAAAATCTGTTCACTTCATTTTGTAAATCACATCTTCTCTAGAGTCAACAATGGCCAAAATAATGCCCAGAAATTTGACTTCATTTCATTTTGTAAGTTTCCCAGCAACGTCCGTACATGGTATTCAAGATAATTGTTAAATCAGAGAAGAAAGCAATGGCTTGAAAATTGATCAAAACTTTCTTTCCTTCTTCAGGTGCTGAAGAAATAATGAAATTTCACAAACACTGTGCAGCAACTGGTTACTGATGGAAACTTACAACATGAACATAAATGTTTATGGTCCACTGAATTCACATAGAGCTTTCCGAACTAACATGAAAATGAAAGAGTTCACCAGTTTCATGCATCATGCAGCCAATATCAATCCTAGCTTCAGAACAGATGATATACAGATAAGCAGTAAGCATAGTTTACATGATCATCAAATATACGGGAAATCATTTTCTCTTTCGATATCTTGCCTCTGTTGAAAGGGATAATACACTACAGCCTCTAAATTAGTGTCCTAAATGCATTACACTGAACTTCATTTACAAAAACATGCATGCGAGTAATAAATTGCAAAATGTAACAGTTTGAAGGCTAAGAAAAAGGTGTGAAAAATAAACCACCCAGTTCGGCGCTTAAGCAGCTTTGATATGCATAAAGCAATATGCTTTGGGTGATACTACTGAATTAACTGTGATAATCTAAAATCTCTATATGCTCACTTGCATGCACATCGTTTGAGTAGCATCCATCACATTTATGAAATCATTTATCAGATTCTAATAGTGCTTCAAAGAAATGAGACAAAAGTTGCCCAGATACAAGAGAAACACAATACACATAGCTGTAAAAATATGCAAGAGAAACAAAATTGAGCAGCTAAACATCATAAATGTATTTTGATGTGAAACTGCACACACACATGTGAGGGCCTGTGCATGTATGAACAAGAAAGGTTGCATGCGATGCTATTTAAAAGTTGAAGCATTCTCCTACTATAGAGATGAGGACAAGATCAAATTGCAATGTCTTACAAAGTGTTGATAATTAAAATGAGAAAGACTGTTTACCGGAATAGTAGTTAATTCATTGCATTGAGGAATGATTTTCAATCTAGCAGAATCCAGACCAGGCCTAACGAGTAAATTTGAACAAATAATACCAAATAAGAGGAATTCAAATTACTACACAGGAGACATACATATAATTGTGTAAATACACACAACACAACCGAGAAAAGTTAGAAGTGGAGCTTAATCTTGTGTTCTTGCAGCCTTTATTGCTCTTCAAGTTTACATGGATTGTCTGGTAAATTGAGAAAACTTCTCCTGACTTAAACAAAAAGTGGCCCAAAGTTTTGAACACCAGGGTGAAGTGATAATTCCTTCTCTTTTACCTTCATGCTATTTTCTTCAGATTATTATAAAACACATGTTCCTATCTTTTGCTCTAATCATACCTGCATATATGCAGCTTCATCAGCCAACACAATTATCTACTCTACTAAAGTGATAGGATAAGGGGACATTTGTCCTTAATTTATAGGTTAGGTTTATTATAAAAATGGCTAGCTAGGGTTATCAAGGAAAAAGGAAGAAAGATTAAGGAATTTTGAGCAACTTTAAGGTTGTGAGCAGCCTTAGGGCTGATTGTGGGAGATTTTCGACGCTACGCACTGCCGGATATGGGAGGCTTCTGATTCCTCTAATTGTCTAGTTTATATGTTTGTAACTCCTTCTATCAATAAAATCATTGTTAATTTAGTGTGTTTTGAGTTTATTTACTGCTTTAGGTGAATAATAGGCTGAGATCCAAACAGAAAGTGTTCGTCATTTAGACGTCTACGCTAACTAACCTCTAATAAAAGGAGGCTAAGCCTATAAGAAGAGGCCAACCATTCTATTTAGACTGTAGAACAATAGCTCACATACATGCCAAAATTAATGAGACTAATTCTTACATAAACCCAAAAACACATAAATGTGGAAGGGGATGTAAATAAAGAACCAAGTTGGTCTGTGCTATAATTTAACTAATACAACAGAGGGATATGAAAATAAGACCTTTTGGTTAAAAAAGCACTAATGCAATCTGGATTAAACACTAATCCCAAAAGCTTAAGCCAATTAAAAACAATCCAATAATTTTCTAAACTCTTAAAAATTATAAATCATTATGAAGCATACTGGCTAGAAAATTTCCCAATAACATAACAATCCACAAATTTATCTAAGCATAGTATGAAATAGCGAGTGATCAAACAGTTTGTATAAGTTTATCATTAACTTTCTGTACCTTTTTCCTTTTTTGGCATGAAATAGCAGGTTTTCTTCAGTTTTATTTTTTATTGGGTATCCAATGTCTTAAATGGCAAGACAAAGATGTAAAATGTTCACCTTTTACTGCATTCACAAGAACTCTCCTCAATTAGGACTCCTAACATGTCAAAAAAACATCCAAGAGAAACACTGTCCCAATCATTCATGACTTGTTACAGCCAGAAGCAGTACCATCATATAATTTTACTCATATTATAAGCAGCAATGCCACAGAATCAACACCTGTTTAGGGATCAACTAGATGAAACCAAAAGGCAAAGATTTTCACAGGCAAGTCACATAGGGAGATGGCAGAATAAGGCAGTAAGTACTTAATACCTCTTCACGGTAAATTTTTAAACCAGGAAAGTGATAAGGATCTATCATAAAATAGAAGATCTTCAAGAAATCACCTCTCCACAAACCAACCAGGCTTCAAAAAAGAGAATACATAACAAGTAAAGTAATGTATAATCTTTGACCACAACTAGTGCAGAACAATATATCTCCAATCATAAAACATGTACAGTGAGTAAAAAGAAGAGGATGTTTATAAACTGCTAGAACTATATGATAATATAAAGATATGGGAAAAAAAAAAGTATATATTTCAATTTAATTAAACAAAACAAAGAAAAGTCTACATGAAAATCCAAGCTTACAATAATAATTAACACAAATAGAATGTCTAACAAGAAGATTCTCACCACAAAATTCTTCAACCAAAGGCATACTGTTTCACCAAAGGTAAAAAACATGAAAGCTAGCCATTGGTATTGACACAATCCTACTTCTACTAATAAATGCAGGAAGGGTGAAGATTTCCACCCAGGTTTCCCACCCAAAATGTGATACTACTGTTCAAATTAACAGCAGCTTACCAAACACAAAGATGAGCTAGCCAGAGATTGCTATGAACATAGAGTGATAACAAGTCAATTAATTGAAGTCAGTACGCATTTCCTTTTGCTTCAGGTCCAATGCCACGCGTTGGTTCTCAAGCTTCATCCTCTCATTTTCCATCCTCAACTTTTCCAATTCATGATCTTGTTTCTTGCTAAACCTCTGCCACTTGAATTGTTGTATATCCAGTTCCAACTTTTCAACTTGAATCTGTAACTTCTGTTCTTCTAACTGAAGTGAGCGAGATTCAATCCACTGCTTCTGTAGCCAAGCTGCTCTCATATTTTCAGGTAAGACTTGATTCATATCAGCTTGTGCAACTTGTGGATGGGTGAAAGAGTTTTTGTTGAAGTCATGAAGATTCATGGAATTCCCAAGACAGGTATCTTCGTGGCCCGGACCTTGTTTCAGCCTTTTAGAAGAGCTCCCAGGGACACCATATGTGACCCTGCTATCCCCATGTGAAGCATGCTTCTCCTCAAACTCATCATGATCATCGGTCTCCATATTTTCATCATCTTCATCAGGATCATGTTGGTGCCTCCTCACATCATCATTATCATGATCATCCCTACTTCTAAGAGCCAACTGCAGGGAATGCTGCAATGCAGGATCATGAGGCAGAAACAATCTATTCCCATTATGATAAGAACACATCTCTTCATAAAATAGTTGTTTGGAGCTTAATATTTTCCTAACATCGTCCTTCTTTTTCTCCGTTAAGAAGTTCATGGCATCCAAAAGATGAGGATTCTCAACAACCTGGCAAGATGTGCCTCTTCCAAGTATATCATTAAGCTTCTTATATCTTTTATTGAGGTCATTGAACTTATCCTCACATTGCTGAGGGGAGACACTAAAACCCCTTTCCGCCATTACCTTTGACACAGATTTCCATTTACCCTTTTTCTGCAAAAATGCAAACCTCCTTCTCGCCCCACCACCACAATCCAAACCTGCATCCTCACCTATATAAGACACAGCAGTAATCAAAAGTTTAACCATCTTATCAGTCCACTTTACACGATGCCAAGGTGACCCTTTCATCCATTTACTAGCATCATTATGACCTTCGCCACCATCCTCAGCAAAGCTTGGATCTTCATCATCACTCACTGAATTTTTTCCTCTTTCTCCCTTACTGTAATCAGCCATTGACATGGTTTGTTCACAACTTTGCATGGTCCCAATTGTGAGAGGAAATCCCTCGTGAATCGAGGGACAGACCAAAGACCCTTGGTGAGGAATAGGATGGTGATGTTGGTGTAAGATGTGTGGATGCTGTTGAGTTTGATGGTGAACTTTCATTGATCCTTGCAAGTCAAGACCCCCAAAAGAGTCCCCGCCTGGAATCATGCCTCCTTGTGATAAATTTCCTTTCATAATTTTATAAATTAGTCTAATTAGATAATAAACAAGAACCCATTTCCAATAAAAACCCTACTGCACCTGCATTTCTAGCTTCTTAAACAATTCATCTCTGTTTCATCAACACTATATCGCAAAACCAAGCACACCCACTTCTTGTTTTTCACTACCAAAGAATTTCCACAAATCAAACTAACTTCCAAAAACACTTAAACACAAAACCCAAAAGTCTCATCACATCAATCCAAACAAACAAGACAAAAATCACAAATTTCACAAACTACAATACCAAACTCACATACCCACAAAAATCCGACCTCCGATATCACCAAATAAAACCAACCCACTAGTCAAAACCAAAATCAAAAAGCTACTTCTCATAAAAAAAAATGAAGAGGAAGAAGATGCAAAACCACTTATCTGCAAAAAAAATCAACCGATAGGTGAGCAGAGCGCGAAGACAGCCTGCCACTAAACTAAAGAGAGAAATATGTATTTACATATGTAGTTTTGTATGTGGGAAGATTGATTGTCCAGTCAGTACTCAAAAGGAAAAGTGCTTGGACATTTAATGCTGAAAAAGCAGCCTCTTCGGCAGGTTCAATGCATGAGAGGATCTCTTAGCCGGTCCAATTAGGCAATATTTTAATGTCACTTGCCACCCAGGACAAAAAGCCTACATTTTTTAAGTTCTTATTTTATATAAAAATTAGAAATTATTTAATTTTGATTTTTATTTCCTTCTTTGGCTGAAATATTTATCATATTATTTTTATTTTTGTCTAATTACTGTATTTATATCTTTACCTTAATCAATTAATCGACATTAAAATGTTACCATAACTATAGATTTCTTAATTATAAAATTACATCATCTATATATTTAATTAATTAGTATAAAAATTGTATTTATCATGTTACCATACTTGCCTGATTTATATGGTAGGTGAATTTCATTTTTATGTATAAATAAGAGAAACTAATTTAAATTATTACAATTCAGGTTGTTTAATTAAAATTAACCAATCTTTGGGTGTGCATGGGTACAGTCAAATACATTGCACCTTGATGAAAATGTTCGTGCATAAACAAGTCTTAAATTTATTTCCAACATTTGAAATCTTGTATTCTCATCTTGCGGTTGCACGTGCTTACAAAACCAAAACCAAAACCAATTCTGGTCATTTCACTCAATTTCCAACTAAACAAATAGGGGAAAAGTTAGTATAGTGTTCCTTATCATGTTCAATACTTTATAATGTTGAGATTTGTTAAATTTAGAGGTCGGGTTTTTACTAGTTGAATTTTTGTGTGAAGTAATTTAAATTTTTTACGGTTTTCATAAAATTTGTTAATGGTTTGTATTAAAATAGATGTAGAATCAATTACTGTTAAAATCGTGTTCAAAAATAGATACTTTAATATATAAACGTGAATTTATTATAAAAATTAACCTATTTATAATTTTTATACAGAATATTGTTTCTAAAAACAAAAGAGATCATGATGTCGCATTTGAGGAGATTAGATTTTCTACCAAGTGTCACTATTAGGGGGTCGTTGATAGTGTACCAGAAGAGACTTTTCAGAAAACATGTTTTGAAAAGTTTATTTTATTTTTAGGATTCACTTTCCAAAGGAGTGTTAGAACACTTCTTTATTCTTTGGGAAGTGGTGATGGTAAACTTCAAAGAAGAATCATGGTTTAGAGTTAATGAAGTTGACATTTGTTTTAGATCATGCAAGTTCACCCCTATGACTAGACCTTAATTCAGTCAGCATACAGAGATCCTACATTATCTTCCTTTCTCAACTAAATAGAGAATCAAAGATAAATAATTTATCAATGAGACCTCAATTACTTATGATGATATTATGAGAGTCTTCAAGAAAAGGGCATGAAGGGAGGATGACACTAATGTCATAAAGACAACGTTCCTTTGTTTTCTTCACATAGGTTTATTGGGGATCCATAACAAAAAGATGATTGCCTAGGTTGCACTTTATTTAGTAGATCACCAACGAAGTATGTAAAACACTAACATTAATGTAGATTGTTATTAAATGTAACACTTGCTATAAAAAACAAGACAAGTTAAATTTGATTGAGTTTTGCTTCTTTCTGAGTAAGTTTTGTTTATTCTAAGTGTAATTTATGGTCTCTATGAATCACATTAATAGTCTCTAAAGAATTACTTGAGTGACAATTTTATGTATACAAGAGTATGAGTTTAAATCTTCTCCGATAGTATTTTAAAAGTAAATTCTTAACATATTTAGTACAGTTCTTATCATTAATAAGTATAAAAATATAGATTAATAATTTTTTATTTAAAATAATAAAAATAATTCATATAAAAATTGTTATACATGGAATCCTATATATAGTAATCTTTATTAAATGAAGTATGTAATAAATTTTTACCAATTAGTAAAAGAATTACACTTTATACCCTTTTTACCTCTTTTGGGTATATCTTTTTATTAGTGATCCCTCTTAAGTTTTGTATATGATGAAGCTTTAAATTATTCTTTTTATCAATGATCTCTTCTAGATTTGAATAAAATGTTTATGAAGATTAAAAATAAAAGGCTTACAAAAAGATCGTTAAAATTTTATAGAAAGTTTTTAACCAATTTGGAATAAGATATGGCATTCTTTTTTTTATATTATTGATACTTTTTAAAATGTCAATAAAATTTATTTTATGGGTATATTTTATTTTTAATTTAAAATTATTTAATTATATATTAATATATTAGTTTTATATTTAATTATGTATTTAAAAATATGTATATATTATTTTATTATGCATATAAATTTTTTATTCAATTTGAAGACCTAAGCCTAACTTGTTGGATACGGTGTATATTAATATATTACTAGATGGGCAAAAGTATTTTAAAACAAATAATATATGGGGTAGAAGTGTAATTTTAAACAAAAAGTAAAAAAAAAAAAATTGTAGTAAAATGGAGGAGGCGTGTGGAAGCCACAATCTTGTCGACAAGTAGCTGTCGTCGGCCTTCAATTTCGGTTTCAAAAAAATGGTCAAATTTCAACTTTGGCAGCATTATTTTATTAAATTCAATTGTTGCCGACGACAATCTTGTTTCCTCCTTTGGTGATTTGAGTGTGAATAACGGAGACATTTCCTGTATTTCCTCCCTCGTAATATTTTAAAATTAAAATTTTAATTTATTTAATATAATAATTATAAAATTAATTATTTAATCTAAAATTTTATCAATTTAATATAATTAATTTAACAAAAAAAATTTAATTTAATTGAGATTTTTCATTTAAAAAAATATACATATATTTTGCAAGCAATCAAAATTCTAACCCTCTTTTGAATTAACAAGTATTAATACAATGAGTATTATCATGACTATTTATAATAAATATTAATAATAATGTATTATTATTTAATTAAATATTATTTTATTTTTAATTTAAAGTCACTATATTATAATATATTATCATTAATATTTACGTTAATATTTATTATAAGTATATATAATTTTATTGTAATATATTTTATAATAAATATTAATTTTAAATATTAATAATGATTAATTATTATTTAATTAAATATTATTTTATTTTTAATTTAAAATTAATAAATTATAATATATCATTATTAATACTTAAATCAATATTCATTATAAATATACAAAATCTTATTGTAATATAATATATAAAGTAGAATGTTGGGGTGTTTTTGTATGGATTATTCACGTCATTAATAGGTCTATCAATAAAGGTGGGCGAACCCAATTTCTGGTTATTGAATCTGCAAATTATAATTTTGAGTCAAACAAAATTCGAATCTCAAATCAAACTAGACCAAAAAGAAATTTCATTAAATTAATAGACTTGGGCTTGAAATCGTGGTAGTCAAATTATGTATTATATCATATATCATAAACTTAATTTTTTGTATCGTGTATTGAATATCATATCATATTATACGATAAGATTTTTAAAAAATAAAATAATAAGAGATTAATGAAATAATAAAAAAAATCTAATTAACAGGTCATTATTTTAAAAAATGTCACACACACCCTTTTAAAATTTTAAAATTTCTCATATATACTCCTGTTATATTATCATTTTCTATAAAAAAGTGTATCAATTTATATTGATGATATGTATATATATCATATTTTATAATACATCAACTGTATTGTAATGATTCAATACTTCTTATGAGTTATATTGTTTTTTATCTGTATCATATTATATTATATGATATATATTATATATCAGAAAATATTGATAATTATAGGGTAAAAAAATTTTCCAAGTTAGATTTTATTCAGGGTGATCGCATTCAAATGCAACCCTCTAACTGAGGGGCAACTAATCACTCTTCTCCCTAAAGTTTAACATCAGGAATTTGGAGTGAAATTTGAAGAGCAGACCATATATCAACATGTCCAGTCCAAGTAGTAGTTTGGGCCACTGATGAAGCCCAAATTCATAGTAAAGAGCCCAACAAAGATGCTGAATGAAAACCTGTGTATAATTATTTATCAAATCAATATTTTTTTTCTTTTCTACTTCATCAAATTTTATTTTAGAAAATTACATTAATTATATTTAGAGATTATTTTGATATTTTAAATATATTTAATTTATAATTTTTTAAAATTAAAAAAATTAAAATACTCAATTAGTATGATTGATTCAATTCCATAAAAATAATAATTCAATTTAGAAGAGTTTTTCTTTATATAAAAAAAAAAAAAATCAACCGAAAAGAGTTTAGATGGCTTTCTTCAACCCTCCTGATCAGGCCCCCTATAGATGGGCTTTGTGATAGGCCAAGACTTCTGTAGACTGATCTGAATGCGGCCCATTGGATCCAAGTGTTGTGACCGGTCTGACAAAAACTCAGAGCCTGTGGCACAGTCTAAGACCCTCAGTTTTTGATTAAATTTTTATGGGTCTACTCACTAAATCATATTTCTTAATATTTCCTATAATAAAAAAACCTCTATTATAGATTACAAAAAATCATTTTTATTTGAGAATATTTCTAGAAGTATGTAACATTTTGATGGGTGAAGTCATTCTCACATATAAAATAAAGTTTGAAATAACCATAGAACATAATTAATTATTTTCCATTTTTCAGTGATACATTCAAAAAAATAGTAAAATTAATAGAATATTAAAAATTTTAAAATAAAAATTTAAATTTAAATCTTTATTATATTAATAAAATATTAATTTATCTAATATAATAATAATTATAATCTATAAATTTAATTATTATATCTTAAATTTATGTGTAGGAAAGATTTGGGTAAAAAATTTGTATATTTCCAAGCTGTAAAGCACTAATTAATTTTTTATAGTTTTGCTTGGCAGGCAAGGTACATGCTCCTAGATATGAAAAATCCAATCCCACTTGTTTAGAAATCAAAGTAATTTATTATTATTTTATTATTTAATATTTCTTCGTAAGCCCAATATCTATTGTATCTTTGAGTTTAAAACTTAAAGATGTCACTTGTCTCTTTTTTTATGTACCATGCATATCACTTATGTCATTTCCCACCTTCCCTCTTCCAACCCTCCTTATTCCCAACCTTTTATTTCTATATAATAAGATTAAAGATGTCAAATTGGTTACGTTAACGTGTTTTAGAATATCCTAAATCATTAAATAAAATATATGGGTCGATATAATATGACTTGTTAAAAAAATAAATAAAATTATAAATAATAAAATTTTAATTAAGAATTGAAAAAATATGGAATGAATCCTATATTTAATATTAAGATATTTTTGTTTTAGCCAGATCTTTATTAAAGGAAAGAATCCTATATTTAATACTGAGATATTTTTGTTTTAGCCAATAACACTCGCAAATGGCCACATACCACCATCAAGACGCATAATTTGCCAAAGTCAACAACATTTACATATCGAGGCTAACACCACCCTACCTCACCACCCGCACACTACAACTACCATTACCAAACACCAACATCAACCCCACCCTTTCGCCGCTAACTCATCTCCATGGACCACAAACCACCCACCATTAACGCTACGACCCATAACAGTTGATAAGTTGCACCCACCATGTAGCCACACACCACTGCCCATGCATGAACCACAAAAAACACCACTACTATTGCCACACACCCATGCACCAACACCACTACTACTACCAAACTTTTCACTATCCATCACAACAAATTAATCATCCAAAACGACGAAAAAAAAAAAAAGGAAGAAGTAAAATGAAATCCAACTGCTGTAGAACACATAGGAGAGGGGAAAAAATAAGATAGGAAGGTGAAAAAGAGAGGAGAAGGAGAAGAAGATAAATTTTTCAAATTTGGACAAATCAATACAAAACGAGACGAGACCAAAATATATATATATATATATATATATATATGTATATATATAAACAGAAAAAGAAAGAAAGAGATTAAATTTTAAGGGTGTAATTGATATTAATAATATAATATTATTAATAATTTTTAAAATTAACAAAAATACTTTTAAACCAATTAAAACTAATGTTTAAAATTGACAGAAAGGTTAAAAAATATCATTTAAAAGTTCAGGGTTGAAAAATCATTCAAGGAAAAAAGGGATGAGAAATAGTCTTTTCCATAAAATATAATCTCTTTTTTAAATTATCTCAAACTTGTATACCTTGTATGATTATAATAAAAACATATTTTCCCATATAAGAATAATATATTAGGATTACGATGACCCAATAAAATAGACAAAGTCCAAATATTTTCTATATGGGAAATAGTCTTTCCTCGTGTAAGTTTAGGATTCAGAATTTAAAATTTAGGGTTTTAAATAATCTTACGACTAAGGTTTATTAGGGTTTTACATTCATTCTTTTTCTTATGTAGTAGACTCTAATCTTGAATTTATATTTATAAAAGGATAACTATGAAACAAATTATTTCTTAATTTGGGAAATATTTTATTCTCTTTAATAGTGAATTAAAGTAATTAAAAGTCATAAAAGTTTGTAAATTATCATACTTTAAAAGTCAGATTGTTGTGACAGTTTTTGGTAAGTGTAGGTGATCGCTTACATCATTACCTGATTATTTTTCTTACAAAGAAAGTCAAATAAGCCTTCTAATGTAGGATTTGAATAATATATTTGTCATGACTCTAGATTTGGGGACTTGACAGAGACTTCAACAAACTAAGTTGATAAGCATGTTAATGAATAGGTATGGGTGATTGCTGGTTTTGCGGTGCATTGCCGCTAGTTAAGGGTGTTCTAGCCAAAGGGCATGCACAATGTTAATTGAGGGCACATTGAAAAGGAATAAAGCTATTTATGCACAAATTAATTCGAAATTAAAATTGTTTTTTTGATAAATTTAAAATAGAATAAAACTAATGATCTTAAGTCATAATATAAGTAAATATAAAATAGATCCTAAAGAATATAATATTGAAGATGTCACATAAATAAATCAAAAATTTTAGCATGTGACAATTGATATTGGAGTCAAACCAATCAATAAAAGTTGTGAACTTAAAAAAGTCTCCTACAGATAAATAAAAAAAATAAATGCAAAGCAAATGTCAATAATTAAAGAGTATATTGGACCTTGTGAGGGGGTTCTTCCAAGGCGTTGTGTGGCATATTGACTTGACAAGGTAGTTGCACTTGGTGGGGCTCAAGTGTCCTTTTACACATCACTTATCCTCATATGGCGTATTGGTGCGGGCAGAAGAGTCTCTATAGGTGTTTGTGAGTTGGGCGGTGCATGAGGGTGTGCACCATTTTCAAGTGGGAGAGAGGGTCATGGTTCAAGGTTGGTGGGCGTGATAGGGGTTTAGGTAAACATGATTGATGGATATGATAAAGGGTGAGTTTGGTTGTTGGCTTCGTGGATGTGTTATTTCTTGTTGGGGGCGCTCCAACCACTGGGCATACACAATTTAGCTGAAGGAAACATTAAAGAGAGACTACATTTTTTTTATACTAACTAGTTAAAAGTTAGAGTTATTCTTTTGACGCATTCAAAATAAAACAAAATTAATAATTTTAAATTAGAATGTAGACATATATAAAGTTAATCCTCAAAAAAATAGTATAAAAGATGTTGTACAAGTAGGTCAAAAATTTTAACCCATGATATATTATATATATATATATAAATAAATCTTAATAATTTATCTATATAACTTAATATAGTTACTTATGATTGAGCCATTTTTAAATAAGTGCACAAATGAACAATTATATCACTTACATGCCAATACATCTGATGGTAGGGTAAGATTTATTTATAAAAAGTTTTATTCATAAAACCATTGAATTTAACCTTTCATATGTTACGTATCAGTCCAACAATTAATAATGGCCGCGTAGTCAAGAGTAGTTGGGAAACAAATATAATGCTTTAAGGAATCAAGGGATCTCTCGTCGCTGAACCCTAAAGACAAAATCTCATCAAATTTTGACTTTTAATTAAAGGGAAAGAAAATAAAGGGAAAAAAAAGTTCAAATTAGGTAAAGAGAGTTAATATCATGGGTGATACACTTATAGGTGGATACAATTAAATCGAGTCTAAATATTTCTTATCTTGAGTTCAGTTTAAATTTGTCAAATCAATATTAAGAATAGTTCAGTTTTAAAATAAGCTAAGTTTTTTAATTCAAACTTAATTCGAATTCATTTACTTTGAATATAAATCGAGTTTGAGTTAAGAAGTTTAAAGTAAAAAAATTCAAACCAAATCAAGTCAAGTCAAGCTCAGTTTGGGTCCAACCCTAGAGACACTAATGATCATATTAATCACATCTTATCAGTTGGTCAATGTTACCAATATATTGATTCCAATTTGAAAAATATTGATATACATGTATTATAATAAAAATGATATTTATAAAAAAACTTGAAATATTGTAATTTAGCTTATAGAGAAAAGTAATCCGCATATAAACTTGATTAATTTAACAATCAAGCATCTTCCTTGGTTTAAAATAGGAAAATTATTAATATGTGTACTTATTTTGAATACAAAAATAGATACACACTGATATATATCATCACATGATTATGTATTATTTTATCTTTAATTTAAAATCATCAAATCATATAATAACACATATTAAATATGTATTAATTTATGTACTTAAAATGGGTATGTATAATTTTATTAAATATTTATTTGTCAAATAACATTTCAAACTCTATTTACATTTGGCAAATCTGTATATAAAATTCTTCATTTCTACTGAAATTTTACTTAAAAATAAAAGATAATTAATTATTACATTAAAATTTTCAAAAACCTCTTATACAAAATAAAATCTTTGGAACTTACTAAAAAATACAAAAAATACAAACTAAAATCTTTGGAAACAAAATACCAACCAATTATATTTATAGCAAATAAAAAAATCCTAAAATATTATATAAATCATGAGAATATTATGTATATATACTTTTGATATATAATTTACATATTCAGATGATGTATTATCATGTGATTTAGTGTTACTTTATCTTTAATTCAAAATTACTCAATCACATAATGACACATTATCTGTATATACAAATTATATATAAAAAATATATACGTATAGTTTTATTGATAAATCATATACAATATGGTTGATTTTCTCTTGTGCATATTTTTATAATTTAATATTGTTTTAATTGCTCAAATTTTTTCATAGATTTTTTTCATTCTATAGATTTTAACAATAAAATTATGTGTATATATTTTTAATATATAATTTATATACATAAATGATGTATTATCATATAATTAAATGATTTTGAATTAAATATAAAATAACACTTAATCACATAATGACACATCACTTGTATATCTATATTGTGTATAAAAAATAGAGAAAACGTATTTCCCACCAAGTTTTAGCTAAAATTCAAAATCACACCCGCAATAGTTGAAAAACCCAAACTCCAATCTATGACCAAACTTCTGTTAATTTTATCTATTAGAAGTGAAGGTAAAATAGTTATTTTACTATTATATTAAAAAGATATAAAATTTGTTACTATTTTCCCTCAGATTTTATAAATTAATAATTTCACCCTTGCTTAAAGTTTTTAAACTTTAAAAAGTAACATTTTCACCCTCAAACCTAGGATTTCCATATTTTTCAAACTCAATTAGCCCCCAGAGTTTTCAAAAAAGCAATTTCACCTTCATTCTTCAGCTTCAGCTTCTAGCATCCCTTCTAACATCCTCTCCTGCCTCTTCCTTTTGCTAAGCCAATGATAAATGGTGCAATGAAAAGATGTCTTTTTGTCTCACAGTGATGCAATGAAGAGATCTCTGTCTTTTTGTTACATAGTGGTGCGATGAAGAGATGAAGATCTCTTAGTCAAACCACTTACCTTCAACTTAGGAGAAAGAGGAGATCGGAGAGGATGTCGAAAGGGATGCCAAAAGTTAAAGTTGAAAAGTAGAAGTGAAACTGCTATTTTTGAAAGTTTTGAAGGATGGCTGCATTTTAAAAAATGTGGAAACCTTAGATTTGGGGGTGAAAATATTCTTTTTTAAAGTTTGAAAACTTTAGACAATGGTTAAATTGTTAGTTTCTAAAACTTAGGGGAAAAATAACAAATTTTATATCTTTTTAATATAAATAGTAAAATGAGCATTTTACTCTTATTTTTAATAAAAATTGGGTCATAGGTGAGAGTTTGGATTTTTCAACTATCGCAGCTATAATTTTGAATTTCAGGTAAAACTTGGGTGAAAATAGCCATTTTTCTAAAAAATATAAATACATAACATTACTAAAAGAAAAAGGAATTTACAAATGATCTTTAGAATTTCATACAAAGTTTGATTTTGAAATAAGATATGGCATTTTTTCTTTATTACCAATACTTTTTAAAAGGTCAATAAAAATTATTTTATGGTTATATTTTATTGCGATTTTACTATTTTAGTTTGTTATTTTTGTATAAGAAAGTAAGAGAATCAGACATTTAAGAAATGTGTGACAGTGGATGAATACTTGATTAGCTGGGAAATTGGTGTTTATTATAAGGCCAAAGGACTTATTCCCACTTAAGGTATAGTGTAATTTCATATTAATACTTATCAACTTTTAAAAATTAAAAATCTCACCCATGAGCCAATTTTTATTAATATTTTCAGTTAAGATTAAAGATAAAATCATCATTTTAATATTAATATTCAAAAAACTAAATTTTCATTTCCTTTTTCCACTTTAATTTTAAAAACTTATAATTTTTCCTCTAACCTTATATATTCCAGTTTTAAAAAATACCTTCTTCCCCCTAACTCAAGGTTTTCATACTTTCCCAACTGCCCCCAAAAACTTTTTGAAGCTTTATTTCACCCTTATATAGTTTTTGTCTATTGCTCTTTATTTGGTGACCTCCTCTCGCTGTCTTTGGCTACCTCTTTATCAGGGATCAAGCCGTCGTGAGCCCGACATCCTTCTCTAGCAAGATGGCGATGTGATTCTTCTCCGTTGAGCACAATTTCTTTGCAATCTTTCTTTCTTATCTCTCTGTCAGTGTTGTCAATGGACAGAGGAAGAAAGTGAGTTAATGGCGAGAGATAGACATCGAGACGACAAGATCTCTAAAATGTGAAGAGTTTGGTGGCAATTGTCTAGATCGAGATCTCCTAGAGGTGAAGATCTTCGTCAATTGAGATCTTCGATTTTCATCTAGATTCAACTGTCATTTCCTATCATCGAAGGATAGCTCAGGCAAGGCAAGTTCGACATCTGCTCGACTTAGGCCAATGAGGAGGCTAGAGATGCCCAGAAGGGATGCTAGAAAGTGAAGTTTAAGATGAGGTAAGACTGAAGTTTTTAAAAGTTATGAGAGGTGACTACAAATGGAAAAAAGATGGAAACCCTAGATTGGTGGAAAAATATAACTTTTTAAAACTGAAAAACTGAAAAACTTTAGATAGGAGTGAAGTTGTTATTTTCTAAAACCCGGGAGAAAATATAATGAATTATTTATATTTTTAACATTATTGTTAAAATAACAATTTTACTCTTAACTAACTGAAAATTTTAATAGATATTGGTTCATCGGCGAGATTTTAGATTTTTTAAAGTTAACGAGTATAAATTTGGAATTACACTATATCTTGAGTGAGAACAAGTCTTTTGGCTTTATTATAATTTTATTTTTTATTGAAATTTTATACACCATTATGCATCTCTTAGGAGTTGTTTAGTTCCTAGATAATAAAAATTACCCTAATAATCTATATTTTATTATTTATATTATCTTGTTACCAATGGTGATGTACTAAGTAATATAGGTGATAATTTGATTATTACTTTTATCTTAGGTATTAAAAGATTACCGAAATAATCTTAATTTTATTATAATTATATTTTTATTTATTAATTTTTTTAGAACAAAAATAACCTTATTTTCATTTAATATAATAATTATTATAAAAAATATTTTAGAATAATTATACCTAAGAATATTTAAATAAAATAATTTACTAATATTATTTTATTATTTCTAACCAAACACAATAATTATTTATACTTATTAAATTTTTTTAAATATAATAATCATTTATACCCAATAATTTTTTAAATAATCTATATTCAAAATAATCTTTCAATTTTAGTAATAAAATATTACTTAAACCAAATATACTCTTAAGCAATTCTTGTGAATAATTATTCTTAAAAAAAAAAATTATTAGAGCCTGTGTTATGAGCTTTGTCTTTTATACCACTTGAAGGCCTAACTTGTTTGAGCTCATAATATACGAGGTAGATGGATAAAATTATTTAAAAAATAATATTATTAATAGATGAATAAAAAATAATTTCAAAACAAATAGTCAATGGGGGTAGAAGTGTAATTTTAAACTAAAAAGTAAGAAAAAAAAATTGTGATTAAAGATAACAAAATCCAACTAATAATATTAAAAAATAAAATTTTTTCTTAAATTTTAAAAGTTAATAATTTTCTTTGTAAAATTTTTGAAAGTAACATTTTTCTCTTACTCACTGTCGGAAAATTTTTTGGTTGCTCACGGCTCACCACCTCCATTTATGTGGTAAAACTTTTATTTTTAATTTCTTTGAGTGTTCCACCAAACAGATTTTGGTTGTAACATCTTCAAATTATTCAGAGATTCTAGCTCTTGATGAAGCTAATCGAAAATACATATGATTGCGATCTATTATCCATCATATCTGGAATACATATAGTCTTTTTTTTAGAACAAACACTCATTTTATATTATATGAAGATAATGCAACATATATTATTCAAATTAGAAATAGATACATTAAAAGAGATAGAATCAATCATATCTCATATTAGATTTTCCTAGTAAAGTTTGTAAGAAGGTAGACAATTTTTTAAGTTTATCACATATTTGACAAAATATGTATTATACTATTTTTCTCTTCACTAGGTTTTGTCCTATTAAATTTTTTTGATAAGGTTTTTAATGAGACAGTTTTAATATGTCTAACTTTATTTTATAGAATATTAAATAATTATGTTTCTTTATTTTTATTTTTATCCTATTAGATTTTTTTTAGTAATATTAATATAATTATTTGTAAAATATAAAAATATAAGAGAGTGCATTATGCATGATGGATTTTTCCAACACTTAGAGAGAGACTTTGGCCAAAAAGATGATGTAAATACATCAATGTCATTGGAAATTAGCTTTGGAAATGACCACCTCATTGACCAAGAATTTGCATAATTGCCTCCTCCCCTCTTCCTTTCTAAGATACGGTTAATTAACAATTTTAATTAATGCCCCCAACGTCTATTTTATTGGTCTTCTCCTCTAGTTTAAGTTTTATTTTAGGCCAAACGACTATTTCCCACCCAAGATATGTTGTAATGACAAGTTTCTATCCTTTAACTATGAAAATATCAAATACCTACTTATGGCAAGTTAAAAATAATGGTGGTAAGGGTAAAATCATCATTTTCTCTATAATATTAAAAAATAAACTAAAATATAAGCTATTTTTATCCTCCTAAACTTTAAAAACTAAAATTTTCTCCCAACCTAAGTTTTAAAAAATGACAGTTTCACCCTAGGGTTTGGTTTTGACATCTCCGACGACCTCTCTGGCTCCATTGCCGACGGTCTCTCTCTCCCGAAGCATCCTCTCCTTTCGACGATCTTTTTCCTCTCATTTGGAGGGCCGATCGACGTCGGAGACGCCTTAGGAGACGAAGACGACGGAGATTTCAAAACCAAACCCTTAGGTGAAACTACCATTTTTTAAAACTTAAGCTGAGGGAAAATTTTAGTTTTTAAAGTTTAGGGGGGTAAAAAGAGATAAAATTTTTAGGTGTTAGGGTTCTATTAAATTTAACCGGCCATGAATGAGTATTTGATATTTCCATAATTAAAGGATGGAAACTTTTCATTACAGCATACCTTAGGTGGGAAACAGTCATTTGGCCTTTACTTTAATTATAAAATCTTTTATTTATAATTCTTTATCATATTTATAACACTCTAACAAGTAGCATTTTTCTGTTAGTTATTGTCGAGAAATCATTTGGGTGCCTGCAGTTCACCGCCTCCTTTAACGTGGTGAAACTTTTATTTTTAATTTCTTTGAGTGAAGGTGAAAATGAAATTTGCTAGTTAAAAAAAAAACAGTGGTAAATTGTGATTATCTTACTGATTTATCCCTATTGTGTGTGATATTTACGGGAAAGCCACTATGACGTGACAGCTTTCAGGTCTTGCCGCTTCACTGGTTTGCAGTCTACCAGCCTAATCCAAGAGAAATAAAAAATTTTCCCGGAACACAAGAAAAAGGAAAAAAATATCTGTTGCAATCTTTCTATGAATTGACCTCCGCTTGGTGGCTGGAGAAATTCATGTGGGACAAGTGATTATCTTACTGATTTATCCCTATTGTTTGTGATATTTACGGGAAAGCCACTCTGACGTGACAGCTTTCAGGACTTGCCGCTTGGCTGGTTTGCGGTCTACCAGCCTAATCCAAGAGAAATAAAAAATTTTCTCGGAACACAAGAAAAAAGAAAAAAAAAAATCTGTTGCAATCTTTCTATGAATTGACCTCCGCTTGGTGGCTGGAGAAATTCATGCGGGACAAGTCAAACTGCTGCAGGCCCTTGGAGTCTCTCGTTGAACTGTCCAACTGTTTGATTCTATTTCTACCAAGTCTTTATTTACTGTATGATCTGAAAACTTTCTATATCTGCATTATTTTTTTTTTGTCCAGTTTATCGCCAAAGTTTCTTGTTTTCTGCTCCCAAGTTCTCGCTTGATAGACAAGAATCGTTTACAGGTAGTTTTGCTTGATTTTGATGGTGGTTATTGTTATTTTCTTGAGAGCTTCGAAGGGTTAGTGTTATTTTTTGTGATTAGGCAGAAGAAGTGGTTGTTTTGATCTCAGAGAAATTGCTGACAGAGAAGGGGGAAGATGATGGTCTAAATGATAATAATATTAAAAATAAACTAAATTTTTATTTTATTTTCTTTTTTGAATCTTAAAACTAACCATTTCCATTTAGGCCATCATCAAAATCAAGCAAAATTAACTGTAATCAATGGTTGTCTATCAAACGTGAACTTGGGAGCAGAAAACAAAAGGATGGAGTTTCAGGCACTGAGGGCTACTCCAGGTATGTGGTTAAAAGTTTTCTTTTTTAAAAAAAAATTAATGTGTTTTCAGGTATTGTTTTGATTTTTATGCAGAAAGTTTTGTACTTTATTGGATATATTTTAATGGCCAATTGAGTTGGATTTTTGCTTTCATAGTTTACTCTTCCTTCAACAAGGTGTTACCATTCGAAATGTATGTAAAGGTAGGGAAGGTAGTTGTTATTGTTTTTGATTGGATGAGGATGAGAGGATGAGAGGTTGTTGTAAATTATCTACATCAACAAGTTTCATGGCCAGAAAAGTGAAGAGATGGAGATGGCGATGGTTTAGGGTGAAAAAAGAAGGTCGTCAATACTGAAGATGATAGTTGAAGAAGTAACAAAAAAAATACCTAAATTTTAGAAAGAAAAAATATGACTTTTTAAAATTAAAAACTTTAAGTATAGGTGATGTTGTTAGTTTTTAAAATATATATATATATATATATATATATATATATATATATAAAATCAAAATTTACAAAACCAAAATGGATCTATCAATCGATCAGATCGGTTGAATCATGAACCAGTGCCTGAAAAGGTTTTTTAGTTTAATATATGTTTTTTGCAAGTTTTTGGATTTGACTGTGGCTAGAACGACGGTTCATTGCTGGTTCATCATCCAATCCGGTTCAACCTCGTCTTTAGTCCTGAAAAATTTAAACTTTAAAACTTGAAACAAAAAACCCAAAAACGCAAGACCATTTTTGCAACCCTTCTTCGTGCTATTGCTGTTGCTACAGAACCAAACACAACCAATCGACTTCCGACAACGTTGTCTGTTCTCCCTCACCATACACCTAGTTGAGTTGACGTGGTTGTTCTTCTCCAAGTTGTCTTCTTTAAGTTCGTTGTAACGAACAAAGCATCAAGGACTTTGCTATTGTCTTTTATGTTTTTTTCTCTTTTAAAATGCGAAAGACTTGTCCGAAACCTGTTTTTATTTTGTGTTATCACAAATGAATAGTCTTATTTTCTCTCATTTTGACTAAAATCATTAATCGATAGTGTATTGAAAAAATTGATTTTTAATTATTTTATTTGTTTGTAAGATTCATTATCACAGTCAGGACAAAATTTTGAGTTGTTTATTTGATTATTTATAAAGTTGTCTTGATTTGGTTCATGAAATTATGATAATTGTAATAAAGTATTTTAAAAGTTATATATTCAAAAAAAATCAACTATTCAAATTTAGTGTATAAAGTATATATAAATAGAGCAAATTTTTTAAAGTTTTTACACAAAACTGAAAATCTGATTAGACTGGCCGGTTAAAATGACTTGACCAATTTCACCAGAATCATAGCTCAAAATGATTTATGATCTGATTTAGTTTTTACAACTTTAAATAAATTGATGGTTTTATCATATTTTAGATTATGTGTAAAATTTTAGATTTTTAAAAATTAAAATTTGAACTTTGATCAGACCTTAGATGGGAACAAGTCTTTTGCCCCGAATAAATTACTTATCTTTATTAATTTATAGCTGTCCAGCTTGAGCAGTGAAACATTTTTTTGTTTATTTTCCCAGGCTTTAAGTTTCGACTCATCTTTCAGATTAGGTCTAACAGAGTCTTACTTTCGTCCTTTTTCATATTTAGTGATTCTAGTGGACTCTAATGTCAATTCAGGCTTATAAAAGGAGTACTATGAAACACATTATTTCTTAATTTGAGAATATTTTATTCTCTATAATCGTGAATTATTGTAAATAAAGTCTTTGAAGTGTGTAATCCGTCGACCAATTAATAATGGCCACCTAATCGGAAGTGGTTGGGAACCAAGTAGAGAGCCTAAAGGCAAAATCTAGTCAAATCGTGACTTCCTGTTAAAGAAAGGAAAATATGAGATTTCGTCTCAATATTGAGCTATTTGATAGATTTTTAGTTAGTCTTTGTGCTGAGTTTATGCATTCTTTTGTCACTTTTGTTACTTTTCATTTGTTTTGTTTTGTTTTGAGAGTCCGTGAGCTCATTTCGAGTTTTTTCATGAGTTTTTGTGATTTTCTTTGGGGTGTGTCTCTCGTATTTTGTATTTTTTTATATTTTATAAATTTATTAATTTATCCAAAAAAAGAAAAAAACAAAAAAATAAAAGTAGGTAAAGAGAGTTAACACCGTGGCTGAGATGCTAATGACTATATTAATCAAATGTTATCAATTGGTCAGTACTACCAATGTATTGATTCTAATTTGAAAAATATTGATACACATATATTAAAATAAAAATGATATTTTACTTTAAAGAATAGTTAGCCCACAGGATTATTCTCATAAAAAATTTACTTTTTTCTTAGTTCTCACTTATTATCTTTTAAAAACTCAAATATTCATCGGTCAGCTGTTAAATCAATTAATTTTAAGAGTAAAATTATCATTTTAATAGTAATATTAAAAATAAATTAAAATTTTATCTTCTGTTTCTCTCTTAAACCCTAAAAATAAATAATTTCCCTCAAGACCAAGTTTTAAAAAGTAACATATTCCCCCATAGAGTTTATTTTTCAAAACCCTAAAAACCAAACATTTTTCAACCATAGGAATAGCTTCTAGTTGCCTTCTTCAACCTACCAAACTCTCCCTCCTAACGCACTCTCTCTCCAACTAGAATCCCTTTGATATGGCCTCATCATGTATAAAGACGAAAAGATGAATTGTCTTCGTGCACAATGACCCCTCAACTTTGATTTGCCATCGTGAGTTGACGACAGACGACAAATCAAAGTCAAGGAGTTAATGTCTTCTCATTGGCTTTTTGTCATGCACAAAAATAAATCAGCTTTTTGTCTTCGTGCACGATGAAGCCACTTTGGAGGGATTCCGATTGAAGAGAGAACATGTCGAGAGGGAGAGTCTAATGGGCTAAAGAAGGCAGTTGGAAGCTATTCCAATGGTTGAAAAATGTTTGGTTTTTAGGATTTGAAAAACAAACTCTAAAGGGAGAAAATGTTACTTTTTAAAACTTGGTTTCAGAGAAAATTTTTAGTTTTTATGGTTCATGGGGGAAACTGAGGTAAAATTTTAAAACTAACAAATTTGGTTAATTTTAACAGTTGATGAATACGTATTTGGGATTTTAAAAAACAATAAATGAAAACTTAAAAAAAGAATAAACTTTGGATAGGAAAAAGTCCTTTGGCCAAATAATTAATTATTACACTGAAAATTTCAAAATCCTCTTATACAAAATAAAATCTTTGGAAACAAAATTATATTTATAATAAATTTAAAAATTCTTAAAATATTATATAAATCATATACAATATGGTTGCATTTTCTATTGTGCATATTTTTATAATTTGATATCGTTTTAATTGTTCAAATTTGTTCATAGACTTTTTCATTATAGAGAAAAGGCAATTGAGGGAAGATGCGTGGCTAAATTTTGGATTAAAAAAACATGTAATGTGTTATGAAATCAAAATTAAGAATAAATTGAATACTTGGACAGAATTGTAATTTAACCATGGGCAATATTGCCATTTCATCTCTCCACTAAGCCCCATGATGCCCGGCTGCCCCGTGTCATTATTTTGCGCGTATGATAACTGTACCTGTCACGGCCCTTCCTGCATTTCCTACTGCGGAATTAAACAGAGGGCAAAATATCCTTCCATCCACCAAAGATTGAAAAAGATAATTTGAACCCCAGCTTATCAATAAATACGGAAAAAAAAAAAAACGCGATAGTCTCAATAATTTTGAAGAAAATAAATTTGTTGATATTAAAATACGGTAAAAAAAAAAAATGGCATAGAAATTTGATACTAATTCAGAATTTTAGCAAAGATTACTGTTTTTTTAATTGGGTTTAATATATCTAAAAATGTGATTGGGTTGCACTTTCCTAAATATTAGTCATAGGGCACCATGTTTTAGTTTCAAATTTCAACCATAAAACTAGTTATTTCTAGTAGGGTTAGATTCGAATCGAACCAGTTTGAGTTCGAGCTCAAACTCAGTTCGGTCGAGCCCAAAATGAGCTGGCTTTAGTCAAGTTTGAGCTACTCGTCAGATTTTTTAATTAAAATTTTTGATACAAAACGACGTTATTTTGATTAATATGTATTAAAATGATATCGTTTTGATAACAAAAAATGAGCCGAAACGAATTCGAGCAGGCCTTAGCCTATCTCGAGCTCGAACTCAAGCCAACTATATATGAACCTAGCTGAGCTCGAGCTCAAGCTTTGCTCGGCTTGAATGTAGCCCTAATTTCTAGTTAACTTTATGGTAATTCTCGAAAACTTAGGGACTTCTTTGTAAATCACCATAAGTTTATGGTGCATTTGCATGGGACGTTAGACTACGCCGTTAGCCGGCTAACGGCTGAAATTTAAAAATGGAGAAGTCAACATGAAGGGTAAATTAGTGATTACAAGTCCCATTAAAAATAAAAGAGGAAAAGAAGCATTTTACTTTAGCAGTATTAGCAATTTGTTTATCTTAATTAGCAGAATTGTTGAACCGAGTGATTACATTGTCCCATGCAAGGTTTGGCCTCAGAACATTTTCCCACCCATTAAATGTATAAATCACACTTTCTCGCCCGAAATTTAACTATTTTACTTTTGAAAATTACTTTATTATTCCAAATTAAAATAAAATAAAATAACCTTTTGCATATCATGCATACTCTCTTTTCCCCTTTTCACTTTGACCTTTTTATTCCTTTATGTTGGTTATGGTGATTTTGGGTTTCGATGAGTGGAGGCTCTGGTGGCTTTAATTCAGGTATATGTTTTTCAACTTATGATAGACCAAACGATCATATTTGATAATTTTGGATAAGTGATGGGTTTTTTTTTAATAACCAAAGATCATATCCGTATTTATTAGATGGGTAAATATATAATATAGTAATATGACCCATAATTACTATACTAAGTAACTCAAAGTTTCATAAGTATGATAGAGAGTCAAATCTATATCTTTAACTTGAAAGTTCTTATATTTCATTAGTTTTGTTAATTTTTAGGATCAAATGATAGTTTTGATAGGTTTAGACTTGAGTAGATGATGATTATAACAACTAGAGTATTCAATTTTGAACCATATGAATTGAAATGTATGTTTTTAAGAAGTTCATTCATTTAAAATTTTTTTATGAAATGTATATATTGTAAAATTATTATTTTACTCTTGTAACATAACTTTTTTATATTGAGTTAGGTTTTAGGTTAAAAAGTTTGAATCATTTATTTAGTGGTTTAAAAATTTAAGACTAAACATTAGGTGGCAAAATGTAAAATCACACTTAAAACTAGAGTTGATAATTTGTGTTATCAGGTCATATTCGTATTGTGTCAATTCAAATTTCATGTTAGAAACCTTCAACTCTAACTCGATTAAAATTAAAATCATATCAAAATTTTTTAACCCTAACCCAACTTTACAATATTCGAATTGACTCGATCAAACTCAATTTGACTTGAAATTATCTATTGTTTTTATTCTTCAAAGTGCTTTTATTGTTTTAATTTCTTCATCAGATTACTTTAACCTATTATTAATAAAATACATAATATAACATTTTGTTTTATTGATAAATTATCTAAAAATTTATATATAAAGAGTTTTAATATACATAAATAATCTAACTAACCAAATGAAATTCTTATATTTTAATAATAAAAAAAAATAATATAAGTAATTATAATTAAATAAAGATACAACTATATGTAATATGTAAAAATTTTATATTTTTATTATAAAAATACATCATATAATTATAATATAAATAAAATCTTTAAAATCCACGTTTATAATTTGATTAATCAAATCAAATTTTTACAACTAATAATAAAATAAAATATTTAAATGAAAATAAATAGTAATATAAGCAAATATAATTATATACTTATATAATTATAATTATATAAATATATAATTATATACATTTTATTTAAATAATATTTCTTCAAAATATTAGTATCATTCTAGTTATATCAAATTACCTTTATGTGAATCTTAATATTATCTAATTTAATTTTAAATTATATTAGATTGATCAAAAATAAGTTTTATATGTATATTTTGTATCATATTTTATCAAATTAAGGGAGCATATTAAAAATGGTCTAACTCAACTTAAAATAATTAATTAATAATGTTGGGAAGATTATAAAATCTGAGAACGTTTCTTCATCAGCGGCATTCCCTGAAGCGGATTGAATAAATGTTTCAAGTCCGGGACGTTCTCCACTAAGACAAAACTAACACAGACCATAACTGGATTTAGTGTCCTGGTGAGAGAGAAAAGCTAGGAACTGTGGTTTCTGTGTGGTGAAAAAGTGAAGGGTCTGACACAAGCAACAACATGAAGATGAAGATGGTGGGTTTCATTTGTGATCTTGTTTCATGTTATCTCTTGTCATGGTTTGTTCTTTTAGATCTCTTCGTATTTTTTTTTCTTTTTGTCTTGGGGGGTTCATTATTTTCTTTTTGTTTCTTGGGTAAATTTCTGAAGATGGCTGTATTTTTTGGTGTGTGATCGGCTGATTTTGAGGTTTGCTTTTCTGGGTTTGTCTTAAATTCTGGAACTTGAGTTTCAAAACGTTACATTTCTGCCTGCTATCTTAATTTTTTTTATATATATTTTTAAAAATGGTATTCTGTTTTGTAAGTTTGAAGTTTTAATCTTTTTGATTACCTAAACTAAACAGCACGAATATAAAGGGCAAAATTTCAAGGCAAAAACATGAATTAAGCCTGTGTGAAAAACAAATGAATATTTTACTGTTCATTTGCTTTGTTTTGTTAAATTTCTTGCTTCTGTTTCAGACTTGTTAGATTTCAGGACTGTAATATGTTATAGGAAAAAAAGATTGATGTTTTCTTCTTCTTTTTTCTTTCTTTCTTTTTTTTTTTTTTTTTTTTCAATTCTGCTGCTTTTGATTAAGATTATGCAGAATTGGAAATTTAGATTTGAATAAATGGTGATTTTGGGTTATGAGATCAGATTTAAAACCCGCCAAAAGAGTTTCTGATAAAAGTATGGTATCTTAGGTGCTTTTGGTCCATGTGAGGCTTTTCTTTTCTGGGAATCTTCTTTTTCTAGCTTTGTTCTTTTCCTTATATGTCTGTCATCTTTCTCTTTATTTGGTTATTAAGCGATCAATCTTGAATGTGACATCAATTATTTAATTATTAATTTTCTTATTTGCAGTTGTAACTTACACAAGAGCCTCGCATTTATTGATTGGTGATATATACTTAAGTTTTATAACTTTTTGCAATCATTTGGAAAGTTACAATAAGCCATTGGCGATATAAGTGTATCAGAGTAAATGTCTTTCCGAAGTATAGTTCGCGAAGTGAGGGATGGGTTTGGGAGTTTATCTAGACGAAGTTTTGAGGTGAGGCTGCCTGGCCATCATCACAGGGGAAAATCACATGGCTCAGTTCTTGAGTTGCATGACCAGCCAATAGTCATCCAAAGCAGCCGTTGGGCTGGTCTCCCACCTGAGCTTTTGCGTGATGTGATCAAGAGATTGGAAGCTAGCGAGAGTGCATGGCCTGCTCGCAAACATGTTGTTGCATGTGCTGCTGTGTGTAGGTCATGGAGGGAAATGTGCAAAGAAATTGTCAGAAGCCCTGAATTCTGTGGGAAGATTACATTTCCGGTATCCCTAAAGCAGGTGAGACTTTCATAATTCCTGTTGTGCTTACAAGATAGGTTTATATGGAAACAAACTAGTAATCTTTGATATTCAGTTACTTTGTGTTAATCAAAACCTTCAATTACATTGTTTCCACAGTAAACCCTAAATTGAAATTAAAGTTATTTTGACTCATAGATTCAACAGAAATCAACTACTGAACATTTTTCAATATTTCTACGGGAAACAGAATCAATATATAGATTAATTATTGAACAAGAAAACAAACTTACATACACATGCTTGCATACTGAATATACCTCTTCATTATTTAACAAACATCAAGAAATAAGAGGTTTTTATACAAGAATCGGTCGATTTCAGCATGTAAAAAGCTCAATACAACAGATCTCAACCATTCATTCATAACAGAAAAAATCTCAGATTTAAATTAAAAAAACCATCAAAAGATTGTACTTATCTTAATCTGATGATGTGTGGCTATGAGTTCTGTCAGCATCGTCAATCTTCTCAATGTTTCCAGCAGTCTAGATGAAAACCCTAACCCGTGAAGAAGAAAAGTGCTGAGAGAGATGGAAAATCTCGAACTCTCTTATCTCTGTTTTCTTTAAACATGTTTTATTTCCTTGAAGTACACTGTTTTGATATACAGCCAACTAATGGACTTTCCTCACCGTCACTAACTCTGCCAGCTTACATTCCGACACTTTGCTTCTGCATCTGTTTAATTGTCAGTCTTATTATAAACATTCTGAAGCATACATATTTATTTCACATTAAGTAACATTATTTTCGGTGAGATAGACCTGGGTTGACTGGGTTTTGATTTGTTTCTCGTTTACAGCCAGGGCCCAGGGATGGGGCCATTCAGTGCTTCATTAAGAGGGATAAATCTAATTTGACTTACCATCTTTTCCTTTGCCTTACCCCTGGTAAGCTTCCCTTCTATGTTTTGTTTGCCTAAAATATTTTTGTTTTATGTGACCTGCCTGTTATGTGGCTGGTGAATCTCAATTGAGGAAAAATGGTGACTTTGCCTTAGTGCCATTTTAAACTTCATTAGGAAAGAGGCAGTGTGTCAAAATGAAAATGACAACTGTAAGAGGAAAATAAAAGAGGAAGAGTGAGATAAAAAGAGCTGTAGACTGTTATGGGGGAGAAAGTATAAGTGGCAATTGATAGGATGACTTTGACTACTCATGGGCCTTTAATATATCATAATGACCTTATCGTAATTTCTTGTAATTCTTCCAAATCCTGTGTTTGTGTATTCAGGGAGTAAACGGACAAATTCATAGTTGAAAATTAATTTCTATTATTAGAACTAGAAATTATTTTCTTGAGCCAAAAAACTAAGGGATTCTTAACTCTTAAAAATTGTCAAGCTAAATATGTGTTGGATCACTTTTAAGGTCTAATATCTAACCTGTAAGGTGGAGTTACTACTAATTCTTTTATGTGATTCATCAATTCTGTCTGTTACTTAAGATTTACATCCCTTAGATTTATGCCTACACTAGGATTATCCTTGTGATATACTTGGACAAGCTACGAGAGTTCTTACTGATTTGTTTTTATAATAATGATATTAATGTATATCCAATTTTGTTTGAATGTCTGTGTTGACATGCACAAATGGTCTCTCCTTCTGAAGTCAGCTTCCAAAAATGACCACTATGGTCTTCAGTAATTTCTTTCTGTTAGTTAAGACTTCATTTAGGAATACAAGTGGAATAAATATGATGTAGTAGGAAATACGTCGTCTGTGCTTGTTTGGTATCTTTCAGAAGTCTAATTTATCTGGATATTGACCAAGTCCACTAACTTTAGTATTTGTTGACTGTCTCCTTGGCTTTTCTACATTGCAAAGGTGAGCTGATTTAGACTACAGTACAGAGATTGCATGGGTTTAAGTTAATCTTTGTTTATTTTGCTGATAGACTTCTAAATCTGCTCCTTGCTGAGCAGTGTTAATCCAACAAATTATCATCTCTGGTTATGTCTCATGGAATTATAACAACGGTGCATTTGGCACTTCTTTTTTGTCATTTTTATCCTGCTCTTAAGTTCTTCAGGTTTATGAGGTACAGCTAACTTTTCCACTCATGAGATTTCATAGTGACTAGTTTGGTTTATGCTATTGTAGTTCAACTCTCATTTTAAATGAATGCGTATTTTCTTATTTGCATAAATTGTGTGTTTTTGCAGCTTTGCTTGTCGAAAATGGGAAGTTTCTGCTGTCTGCAAAACGGACTCGGAGAACCACGTGCACAGAATATGTAATCTCAATGGATGCAGATAATATATCACGATCAAGCAGTACTTACATTGGAAAATTGAGGTAGTATATGGCTACTTCCAATACTTAAAGCTTTATCTTGTGGTTAATCTATCTACCTAAACTGTATGGTTGAGCTTTAGGAAAATTAAAATGTGGCTAAATTCTTCATAAATCTGACTTAAACAGAAAGATGATATTTTCTCAAGTGCTTGTGATCAACCCCTTTGAAAAAAATTTATGTCTTGAATATGCTTTGGCAACTTCAAAAGCATACAAGAAATGCGCAAATGGAGAATTCAACTTGATATGCTAGTAGACTTGAGTATTGATCGTTGGATTTACATAATATCATGCTGTATGTCTTCTACATAATATCATGTGTTTCTTTGCTTCAGGTCTAATTTTCTTGGCACAAAATTCATTATTTATGACACGCAACCTCCTTACAACAATGCCCAACTTTCTCCACCTGGCCGAAGCCGCAGGTTTTATTCAAAAAAGGTTTCACCCAAGCTTCCCACTGGTAGCTACAACATTGCTCAAGTCACGTATGAGCTGAACGTTTTAGGAACCAGGGGCCCTCGGAGGATGCACTGCACCATGCACTCAATTCCAGCCTCATCCCTTGAGCCTGGTGGTAGTGTCCCCGGCCAGGCAGAGCTTAATCCTCACTCTCTTGAAGATTCCTTCCGAAACTTCTCAAAATCAATAGATAGTTCAACCGAGTTTAGTAGCTCGCGGTTTTCTGACATTGTTGGCATTCGTGATGACGATGAAGAGGGAAAGGAGAGACCTTTAGTTCTTCGGAACAAGGCACCAAGATGGCATGAGCAGCTACAATGTTGGTGCCTCAACTTTCGAGGAAGAGTGACTGTTGCTTCTGTCAAGAATTTCCAGCTGATTGCTGCAACACAGCATGCTGCTGGTGCACCAACACCATCACAGCCACCCCAGCCGGATCATGACAAGATCATTCTGCAATTTGGTAAGGTCGGAAAGGATATGTTCACCATGGACTACAGGTATCCTTTATCTGCATTTCAGGCGTTTGCAATCTGCTTGAGCAGTTTCGACACCAAATTGGCATGTGAATAGAAGAAATTAGAGATTATGGTAAGTAGAAAATTTTAGTTTGTCTTCCTTGTTTCTCTCACTAAAATCTATAGGATGTATTTGTTTTATGTAATGTACAACAAATAGTTGGACAAGTACAGGACAGCATCTGTGCTCGCTTGACAAGAATTATTATTTTTTTTGGTTTTACTTTTCCCCTTTAAATTTCCTTTTTCTATGAGTTAGTAATTTCTGGATGTTTCCACTTCAATTCAGTTTACTTGTTCCTATCTTTGCCTTAAATACTCCAATCATTTCCCTTTAAATTGTATGTGCTTGATCATTGGAAAGACTTTTGCAAATAATGCGCCAACTCTAACTAGCACTTTGACTTAGTGTTCAACTTGGTCCATCTTGGCCTGCCATGAGAAACACAAGATTCCCACTTGTCCTCTTGTCTGCTGACTTTATTCGCCCATTTCAACCTAGTGTATTTGGATTGCTTGAATCAAATCCTTTTGGAAGCCACCCAATGATTTCAACTTGACAAGAACCTGTTTTGCAGGTTCATGGTGTCTTGTAATAAACAATTCTATCTGTCTATCATGCAAGTTTCTGTGGTAATATATCATCTTTAATCTCCCTTTCACATGTGCTGCCAATGGCTAATTATTCAAGAGTGTACTAATCAATCCCCAAGCTTTTTCGAAGAAGAGAAGTTGACAGAGATGGATGCAACAGTTAAAAAAAGGGTGTTCCTCTATTATTCGATATTTGTAAAATCTTAAAATTGTTATAATTTTATCTTTATTAATTTTTATAACAAATATGCGCCTGTATTTAATTATAATGTTAAGGTTAAATCCTTATTATAATTATTTTTCTTTTATTCAAACAATCTTTAAAATAAGGATATTTTTATTTTAAATTAAAATTATTGTTCACTATCACCCTCGTCATCACCACCATCGTATTATCGTTAATGATAAACTGCACTATCCACAGCATTGCTTCCATCTGTCACCATCCATCAATTGCAGTTACACCATCATTTTCTGTCGTCAACCAATAACCATAATTGATGACAAATAAAACACCCCAAAACAATACCACAACCATTATAATAATTTAAAAAAAAAAAACCAAAACAAAGCAAAACTCCATAACTTTGTTCAACTCCAGTGACATCTCCGATGCATGGTCTTTCCTCCTTCACAATAACATTCATCGAGATCTTAGTTCTTTTGGTCATGTTGCTCTCACTTACATAATTGAAACTTTGCAGCTTCACGTCTTGCAATTATCCCTTCTCTGACATTACCACCCTTTTGTTTTCCATCAGATTACCGTTGTCGCCCCAATCTCGCTGTTTTCTACTTAATCTTATAGTGTTGCTTTCATGACGTTGATTGAGGGTGGGTGAGTAGGTCCTAACCATCGTCGTTGGACTCTTTGCTTAACCCCCCATCTTTGGATTCTTTGCAATTTTGACTTGTCACGATGTATTTAGAACCAGGCATGATATCATCCTGGTTGTGGGAGTGATCTGATCCAACTGATGATTGAATTAGTTAATCGGTAATCAGATTAGTTAATTGTTAAAAAATAATATTAAATTTTTTTTTATATAATTTATAATTAAATATATAATTTGACTTATTTAACATTAAAATAGGTTTAATTTGATGATATATATATTCAAATATGATAAATAAGGTTTTGATTCAAGTTTTCATAATAAATTTAAAAAAAAAAAAAATTGATTTTTTATATTGACAGAGTTAAACCTACATGATCAAATCAGTTGATTGTTTAATCGGTCGTACCGATTGGTTTGATCTAATTTTTAAAATCATGGGTATTTAATTAAAATAATATTTTAATATTTTTTTATTATTAAACAAACATACTAATAATTTACACATGTCAGTTTAACCAAACATAATACTAACATATACCTAACAAACTTAAATATTATCTATCTTATTAGTAATATTTTATTACCAAAAGGTGAAAATTATCACAAATATAGATAACTTGATTATTATTATTTTTTTGTGGGTAAATTGACATGAATCAAAATCAAAATGCGGAGATAAGAATCACTGCAACAAGTCAAAGATAGTGGGCCGTAGAAGAAATGACAGGGGTAAACCATAGTAAATTAAAAGGTAATGGTAAATAAAAGGCTACCCACTATCGATCGAAAATTGTAAAAACCGCCAACTATCAATAAAGAATAGTAGCAAAATTATCCACTAATCAAAAAGCTTAGGAAAACTATCCAACCCTCAAACGCATGAGAGCAACATCGTGAAGGGTTGATCGATCTAGAGATCTAGGCCAAGGCTTTTCGCCTCTTCACCTTCTTTGCACGGCTCAAGCTCCAACCTTATTTGCCTTCTTCGCACAACGACGAGATCCAGTCTTTTACGCCTTCTTCGCACAACGACAAGTGATAGTGATGTTTGCAAATGGTGGTCTATGGTGGTGTGAAAAGGTAACTTTAATTATAATAAAATTAATATTAATTTTATTATTTTTTAATAGTTAAAGAGAATAAAGTAATCAAATTATCCCAATATTAATTTACATATCAATTTAATAATAAAAATTATGAAAGTCTTTTATTATCCAACAAACTAAACAAGACAATGACAATAATAGAAGGTAATTTGTTAAGGTAATTAAAACTTAGCCTAAACCAAACGCATCCTAATTAATTGTCATAAAATCTCACGTCCAAATGCTTCTCCATGGCCATATTTTTGTCAACTCAACTAAGTATTATATATTCTTATAGGCTTTTTCCTCATCAGCATTTGAACTAAGAAAAATGGGTCGGGATATCAAACATTCCTCGCACTGGTAAATTTGATTCCCTTATAGCCTTTAAAGGTCGTTGGGTGATTAATTCCCTGATTACCAATTTCAATTCTTCAACTTTGCATGTTCTTAATGTTCAGTAATTAATACCGGAACAAACTTAGAGGGGTTAGCAAAATTGATGAAGTATTAAAACTTTGAACCTCTGTCATGCTTGTAAAACCCTCTTATTAATTAGTTAAATTTTTTTTTTAAAATTTAATACCCAGAAACAGATTCTTGATTTTATTTAATCTAGTGTGGCTTGGTATCTGCATTTCTGCAATCTTCTGAAGTATCATAAGAGGGTTTCAGTCAATGATTATTTGAAAAACCTTGGCTTTAAATTCAAAGATCACTGAAATAAAATCAACCTTTATCATATTTACATTTAAAAAAAAAAAAAAACTCAATGCTCCTAATAACCATATCAATTTTGAGTGAAAACAGTAGTTTGCCATTTTGAGGTTGAGGCCACCGCCCAGCCCAAGTGAGTTTTTGCATAAAAGTCCAAAACAATAACAAAAACAAAAACAGCTAGCAAGTGAATTGTGATGAAACACTTGCAAAGGATGGTTTGAGCAGTAAGATGACATTCTATATAAAAGAAAATATAAGCTTAAGTCTCTTTTATCAACATATTAAGATAATCGCAACACCTTGTTATGGACAAATCAATTACAACGCTTAGCACAAAAAAATCGCAATAAGACACCTCAATTCGTGCTGAGAGAGCAGTGAGTTCATCTGAGTTTTCCAAAGGTTTTGTTAATGGCAAAGATTGCGGAACAGAGAGATTGATTCACACTTTCAAGATGGTGATGATGACAGCTGATGAATACACAAGAATATACTAAATTTGGCTCTTAAATACAGCTCAATAAGACTGTTTCAGGGCTCCCAACGCCACAACCTGTTAACTATAAAACTCAAAAATTAAAATTTCATTACTTTTTTCTCTTTCAAATTTGATACACCGAGAAGATGCACTTCCCCTGTGTTTTCCTTTTATGCTCTCTGTTAAACATGAAACTTAGTTGAATTGGTTCATAATTCAATCAGTTCAACTGATTCAATCATCAGTTTGAATCTAAACCATCATAATTGAATAAATGATCACGAATGGCTAAATTATCACTTTATAACATTATATAATTATTCTATTAATTAACATGATTATTATCTATCAAACATTCCTAATTTATCACTATAAAAAATCAATACAACTTTAAATCTTTTTATTTTTACTGATGATATAATGCATAATATCTACAAACAGATCATATAAATTATATTTGGTTTATCATGATTTATTGACTCTGAAGAGGTTTTAGATTGATAGTCTATTATTTCTGATTGAGATTTGATTCTTTGGAGTTGAAAAACCTGTATTCACTTTTAGAAAGAAGTTTGATTATAGTTTTAGGTTTAAAACCTTTTAAATTTTAATATTAAATAAAGTAGTTTCCAAATTATCAAACTAGATAAAACTAGGTTTGTTGGGTTTAAACAATTTTTTACAATCAATCGATTTTTATTTGGTTTAATCAACTTTTTAGTTGGTCACCGATCAAATGAAAACCAAATTGGATTTAGAATTGGTTCATGATTGAATCAGGTAAACCTTTTGGTCTTGTTTAGTTTTGATAACAGTGATGAATTACATCTTATGGAAGCAAGCATTTACAACTTATTGCTATTGATCTGAACACATTGGCTGGGAACTGGGAATTGAGATCGCTAATACGCCTTTACCTGTATCGGGACGCAACTGGAGCTAAGACCTTAGACATGGCACTACCAGATCTAGTTGGCATTAAGGCTGTGGAGTGTCTGCCTACATACCACTATTAATTTCAATATTTGCTATCATGGATTCAAGGTCACCAAATCGAATCCTGTGCAATCCGCTTTTACGAAATATAACTATCTAAAACCATTACCAATAGACAACCACCTCAACACAAAGAGTCCCGACCACTTTCACACCATTACCATTACTGCAATCATCTCAACAACCCACAACACCTTATCTTGAAAGAAAAAGGAAAATTGAGAGATTTCAAGATATGGCTAGATCGCACCTGGAATCATTGTTTTGGTGTTTTTTTTTTTTTTCCTTTTTGGGTGAATAAAAATATATATTAACAAAGAAATAACGAGAGAGATTTAGAAACAACCTATGCTCATCCTACCAAAAGGAAGGACAACAAACTACGCTCATTGTTTAGGTTGCATTGGTCATATTGTGAAAGAAAATGAGAAGCAGAAGAAAGAGAAAGAAATGACGGAGGAGAAAGGAGGAACGAGAAGAGTAAGAAAGAGATTGAGGTAGCAGAGGAATAGAATAATACGACGGAGTAGAAAGAGAAGGAGAGATTACAATAAAAAGCAATATGGTAATTAAATTCACTATATTTAGAATTTTTTTCAACATTAGATTTTGGAAGAGAAAATATGAATTATGCATTGACAGCTAAAGAAGTGTTTGTGCAAGAATATTTATCACTTCTTAATCTTAAATAAATTGACAACTTGATGGATAAAGGCAATTGAGAGTTGTTCAAAAGTAACCCCTTTCCAAATGATCAAAGCAATATAGACCAGTGGCAGACTTCGCTTGTATCTTTGAAAGGATGGACCAGATGACCATTAAATAAACTTAACGAGTTAGGTTCTTGTCTGGTAAAAGCTACAGACTTATCTCTCTGTAGATCAAAATAATATTCATCTTTCAGCTTTTTTAATACTATATATCTTCCACTTTTGATCAAAACAAGGAACAAAATCTCCTGCAAGGAACATCTGAAATTTTGCATTCATCATAATTATCTATAAGTTACAGCATATTCTACATTCAAATATGGAAACCAAAAGCTGGAAAATTTCAAGCTTTCGAATTGAAACTTACAGTTATTGACAGATTTCTAAAGTGAGCACTGTGTCTTATCCAGCTGAAGTTCCTGTAAGCTAGCTACAGCACTTCAGGAGCTAGCCGGCTGTTTTCCGGGGAGGCATTTACATATTCCATGGCTTTCCAGGGAAAATAGAGCCTCCCTGGAAACGTAGACTCATCAGAAAGTGAGATCTGGAGATGGATAATTCGGAGATGAAGATCGCTTCTCTCTTTCTGTTGCTGTTTTCCCTGGAAAAAGCATTATTCTGACAACAAAACAACACCAGCCAGCTACCAGCCCCTGGCTCGCCAACTCATATATAAAACCAACTTTTTGAAGATGTTTTGGGTTAAGGAATCATGATTTTAATTACGTATTAGCGGGTAACACCGGACATAACATTAACCTGCCGAAACTATACTACACAGCTATGTAACACAGAAATGAAAACGAAAGAATGTGAAAACACGAAAACGAAAACGTGGAAACATATTTTTTAAAAAATATAGAAAACAAAAATGTTAGAAAACTTATAAATATAAAAAATATAAGATTTTTTTATAAATATCAAATTTTTTATTATAAAAATACATAAATCTGTATAGTATAAAAATGAATAATAAAAAAAGAATGAAGAGGAAAAATACTATAAATAAGAATTATAAAACCTATTATAAATTATTTTTGTATAAGTATATAAAGATATTTAAGAAGAAAATAATCATATACATCAATTTATATAACATGTTAGAAAGAAGATGAATAACACGTCAGAGAATCGACTTAAAGTTTAAAAGTATAAAATATGTGGGTTTAATCAATTTCATTATTTTTCTTTTATAAAAAATGTATTTCTTTTCTCAAAATGCATTTCAAAAATTATAAAACATCTCTAAAATGTTTTGTACAAGTTTCATGAAGTTTTAAAAACGAAAACATTTTCGAAACACGGAAACGCACTCTTTGGTGAGTGTCCATGCTTCCTAGCTGCACAGTAGTGTAGAATTAATACAAGCAGAACAAGACAGTAAGAAAAGTTTTTGATGGGATCATCTAGTTGTTTAGAAGTTTGTAATACAGAAGATCCTCAAATATCTTGCAAATTATTATATTTCCGACGCAATATTTTATTTGACTATTTTTTGGATTATTGTTTTGGCTTTTTATAGTTTCTTCAGAATATCTGCAGGTGATTTTTTCTCTTCAGATACAATCCATCAATTTTAAATACGATTCATTAATCCCATATAATATGATATAAAAGAAATTAAATTATAATTAAGTTTTATGGACAAGAAAATTTATTTTTAATCAATCAAATATAGCCTAAAATTAAAGCAGATAGTGTTAAAATTGACACAAAAATAATTCAAATTGAGTCAAATATTTAGAAAAATGTTACTTTAATAGAATTTATTATGAATAAATTATAGAATTATCAAATGACATATTTTATTAATAAAAAATTGAGGTAATTTGCTGAAAAAATATAACTACTAAAAACACTTAAAATAATAAAAGTAATAAACAATTTTTGGTTAATTTAGATTCATTATATAATAGGTTAGGTTAAAATTGAAAATTTTGATAAAGATCTAATTCGAATTGAATTAAAATTAAAAATCTCTAACTCAATATCCAAATTGATAGGATAAGAATGTGACACGAATTGGCAAGAGTATTCAAAGTGTTATAAGAGCCACCATCTTTTATTGCTTTATTTATTAAAATATTGAATGAATAATTAATTAAATATTGCAAAAAGTTATTTTCTGTAATTATTTAATAATATTTAAGAATAATTTCCTTCTCGTAGGCAAGTGTTTCTAGGTCTATTTCTATGGTTGGAAATATGGTTTGATGATTTGAAGGTTGAAAAATTGCTTGTGATGGCTTTTTTTTAAAGGATTATGAAACTAAAAATAATATAAATGTGCTTCTGTGCGATATTTATATGTAAAATTCCCCAAAAAACAGTTTTAGTAGAACTCTCCAAAATCATGTTTTCAATTTTTCTTTAGGAAATCAATAAATTAATGTTGAATATTTTCTATTAAAATTAAAATAATATATTTTCTAGAAGAATTTTTAGTTTATTAACAAATAAGTTTCATAAAAATAATAAAAAATGCATTTGATAAATTATTCTTAAAAAAGAATAAATAATTTTCACAAACAAAAAAAGTAAGAAATTTTCATACAAAATCCAATAATTATAAAATTTTTTGCAAAAAGTAATTTTAAAATAAACCACTAAACAAGTTCTTCATATTTTACATGTAAAAAGAAAAAAAAAAGAAAAATCAAATCCTGTATCCTACCAACAATTCAAAACAATCTCTCATAATCAACTTAGGAGAAAATTTAGAATATTACAATAAAAAATACAATTTTCCTTTTTATCCTTCCTTTATTTATTTTGATAATTAATGTAATTGATAAATAAAAAATACAATTTTTTGGACATATAAATATTTATGATATGGCAGATGTGGTATTTTCATGACATTATAGAGTTTCTCTAAATTTAAAAAAGTCCGTGTATTTGTTACGACGTAGCTGGTCAATATTAGTGTACTATAGTAGTCTCATAAAACAAAATATCCATTTTAAAAAAAGGGAAATTGAAATTTTTAGCACTTTTTTATTCCGTGTATACAAAATTATCACCTATCCTAAAACTTTTACAAATATACCACAACAGTACTCACCTTTCCCAAAATACCCCTCTTAATCTTTCATGCATAAATTCTCTCTCCTCTTCTCTGCAACTTTTTTTTCTCTTCTTCCAAAATTATAAAGAAATCACTCTCTCTTCTCCCTCATCTTCAAAAACAAAAACAGGAAGGAAACAACCAAATTCTTCAAATTAAGAATTCTTCAAAGTAAGGATTTAAAAAAAAAAAAGGGAAAAAAAAAGAGCAACCTACAAGATAAAAAATGACCATCGAAGAAATGACCATGTAAGATGATCATGTAACAGTATTTAACTGGAAAAAAAAAAAATTGATATTTAAGGATTTAAGTGAAACAAAAAAAACTGGGTATTTAACTTTAAAAAAAAAAAAAAGGTTGGCGTGAAAGTTGCTGTGTAACGCCAACCCTTAATATATGTATATAATATTAAATAATATTATTATATTAATATAATATATTATATACTATAATATTATAATATATTATAATTAAATTATAATATTTTATAATATAATATTACATATATAATATAAAATATATATTATATAATATATATAACCAGGGGTTGGCGATGCCGCCAACCCCTGTAATATATATTATATATATAATAATATTATTATATTAAAATATTATAATTATATATTAATATAATATTATTATATTAATATAATATATAAATTATTATAATTTATATAATTAATTTTTAATATTATTATAATATTATTATAATATAATATTACATATATAATATAATATATATAAAATATATTATATATAATTATTACCAGGGGTTGGCGGCATCGCCAACCCTTGGCGTCGCCAAGGGTTGGCGATGTCGCCAACCCCTGGTTATATATATTATATATATAATATATAATATTATATTATAATATAATTTTATATTTTATAAAATATATGTAAAAGGAGTCTGGGTTGGCGAGAAGGGGAAATTGGCCTGCAGCATTAATGTAGGGTGGATCCACCCTTTATAAAGCAAAGCATGATTTATATATATATATAATTATATTATATATTTATATTAATATATGATATATTATATTATATTTTAATTAGAATATTATAATAATATTTTATTTATATTATTATAATTATTATTTTATTATAATAGTATATTAATATTAAAATATATTATTATAATATTAAAGATATTCTAATATTAATAATTATATATTATAATCTATAATATTATATATATTAATATAATATATATAATATTATATTAATATATTAATATATATAATATTATATATATATATTAATATATTCTAGCATTGAAATACGCACCCTTTTATGAAATAAAATAAAATATATTATATATTATATATAATGACAAATAATATATACATATATTATATTATATAATATCTTTCTGGAAAATTCTGAGAATTATTACGCCAACCTTATATGTATATATATTGTTAGATTATATTATTATATTAATATTATTAAATAATATTATATATAATATATTAATATTATATATCAAAATTATATTATAATATATAAAATAAAATAAAAATATTTTATATTATAATATTTAATTATTAATAATATAATATATATAATATTATATTATAATATATAATTATATATATTAATAATATAATATATAATATATAGTATATTAATATATATATATATATTAATATTAAGTATATTTATATATTTAATATTATATATAATATTATATATTATATATATAATATATATTATATAATTATCAAAGGTTGGCGGGGTCGCCAACCCTTGGCGTCGCCAAGGGTTGGCGATTCCGCCAACCTTTGGCAAAATATATATATATATATATATATATATATATATATTGTAATATTATAATATTATATATATAATATTTTATTATAAATATTATATATAATAAAATATATATAATTATATATTATAATATATTATATATATTAATATATATATTATCAGTTTATATATTATATATATTAAATTATATTAAATTATATTATAATATAATATAATATATAATATAATATATATTATATTATAATTAAAATATAATTATATTATATATAATAAATAATATTAATATAATATAATATATTATATTATATTTAACATATTATAATATAAAATATTATATAATATTATAAATAATATTATAATATTATAATATATTATATATTATATTATATTATATTATATTATTATAAATATAATATAATATTATATTATAATATAATATTATTATATTATATTGCAAAGGGTTGGCGTGCGCCAACCCTTTGCCTGCCAATTTTTTTATATTATAATGGGTTACGCCAGTTTTTTATATTAATATTAGGTTGGCGTTAGGTGCTCTGCTTTTAATGGGTTGGCGTAACGCCAACCCTTGGCGTTAACGCCAACCCCCAAAAATGTTTTTTTTTTAGTTTTTTTTAAAATTAAATATCAATCTTATTTTGAAATCTGAAATCCACAAAATAAGGTTTCATGAGTCCATCAGCAAGTTTTTTTTTCCAGTTTCTTTTAATTAAATATCAATATAATATAATAAAAAAAGTTAGCGTCAACACCCACATTTTTATTCTGTCAATCTTTTTAATTTTTTTTTTCAGTAAAGAATTCATAATCTGAAATCTGTTTCTTTTTTAGTTTTTTTCCTTTCTTTTTTTGTTTTTGAAACACTTATTATATTTTCTATATAATTCTTTTATCATTTGAAAGAAGAGGAAGAAGAGAGAAAAAAGTTACAGAGAAGGAGAGAGAAAATACCTGTATGAAAGATTGAAGAGGGGTATTTTGGGGAAGGTGAGTACTGTTGTGGTATATTTGTGAAAGCTTTAGAATAGGTGATAATTTTGTATAGACGGAATAAAATAGTGGTAAAAATTTTAATATCCCTTTTAAAAATATGAAGACATCTGTCATCTGGATGAACTCTTCATCTGTTTCTTTGGCCACCGATGGCTTCTCCCAAGCTGCTGACATGGGAAAATCGATCAGAAGCACCAGCGGTTGGCCGGAATAGAGGAGGTGGTTGGAAAAAAAGAAAGAAACTTAAAGAAAAATGATAATTTTTTAAACTTTTAAATGAAAAAAAATTACTAATTTTTCAAACTAAGGTGGATTAAATGGGATAAATTTTAATTTTTTCTAAATTTTTACTTAAATAACAATTTTATCCTTATTCATAATTGAAATTTTTAATAAAAAAGTGAATAAATTAAAATTTCAAAATCTTATGAATGAAAATTTGAAAATACACCAAACTTTGGTGGTAATAAGTCTTTTGGCTTTTTAAAAAACAATATAACTATGCGTATTTATTTTAAATACATAAATAAATATATGCATGATGTATGTCATTATGTGATTAAATGATTATAAATTAATGATAAAATAACATTCAATCAAGTGATAATACAAATAAGTGTGAATCTATTTATGTATTTCAAATAGATATATGTAATATTGCTCTATAGAAAATGATTTCTTCTCAACATAATCACCATATGAAATGTTTATAAGATATTTATACCAATGAGATTCCAGGATGGCAATCCTTGTGAAAAACAAATTACACGATTGAATCAATTACAAGAAAATAAAAAAGTAGTAGGATCTAATCATCCTTGTTGAACCATCGAAGAAGATAAGAATAAACCCAGAAGAATCGAGAACAAAGAAAACCCCATCAACTTTGATTCGAATACATTCTTAACGCTATTGGTGAGCAAAACACACCGTTTTGATAAAACTAACAGTTGAATATTAGCTTCGATGCTTCAGACATTTTAATTTCCAAAACAGTTTTATAATTTCAGCCAACGTTGTCTATTCTTCTTTCTTTTCCTTTTGATTCAACACTTCATCTTTTCTAAAACAAATGTTTGTTATAAGGTCTAAGGAGAAGAAAAGAAGCACATCCAAAGGTCTAAAAAAATTTGTAATTCGGTTTCTTGCTAAATAGTGATTGGTAAGGCGAATTCGAAGACAAATTTGTTAAAGATAGTATATTTATGAGATAGACAATTGTAAGAAAAGTTGTCCACTAGTATGCAAGTGGCATCCCAGCTTGGGATAAAAGCACTAAGCCTGTTTCAATAATGTGTCTATATTTTCTTTTAGTTTTATCATTCTGTTGATGAGTATGAGGACAAGGATTCCTAAAAAAGTATTTCTTGTGGTTGCAGATAAGGAATTAATGTTCTATCGTCTTCTCCTAAGTCACTTTGAAGAGCTATCCATTTTTTATCAATTTGTTTTTCTACTAACCGACGAAACTTTATGAATTTCTCCGTAACTTTAAAATTTTCTCTTGAAGGAAATATTCAAGTAAATCATGTATAGTCATGAGAAGTGTACATAGGGATGCCGTGATCTCAAATGCCAGCTAAGAATCTATGTTATTTTGGCCTTGAAAGTTTTGATTATTTTCATACACATCAGAATTCATATTATTCTGACCATGTCTGTTTTGTACTGCATTATTATAAGCATTTGCAAAATATAGTTTTGCATATTTTCCTTCATTACTTCTTACTCCAACTTGAGTTGTCATACTCATTGGACTCCCTTGCACATATATAATTTGAGTTCTTATTCAATCTCTGCTCAAATTTTTGCAAAGCACATTTAGCCTTTACAAAACAAGGTTTTCAGAACCGAACTGGTCCATAAACCGTTTTGAGATTTAGTTTTGGTCAAACAGGTCGATCTGTCCTGATCAACTGATCTAATGAGATTTTCAATTTTATGTAAAAATCTGAAAAATTTTGGTCTGATTATGTGTTCTTTACAATAAAATTTAATTACAAATTCATAATCATGCATCAACAAAATTATATTCACTGTATTTAATAACCAAGGAATTATAATCATGCAGAATTATAATCATTCAATCATGTAGAATTACAATCATGTAAAATTATAATCTTAGTTTGTGCCCAAATCCACTTTGAATTCAGATACTACCGATTTGATAGAGAGCATGCATAAAAGAGTTATATCAAACTTATAAGAGTGGATTGTTTGTTGATAATCCTAGTGTTCAAGGCCGAGAGAGAGATCACGAATGGACCGGGTTTGTCCAACTGGTTGAGAGGGCTCGATTAGACCATGCCTTGACCGAGTGCCAACCGTGCACTTGGTGAGAGAGGTGTCAACCATGCAAATGCATGATACCAGTTGACATCTTGTAATAAAAACTTGTTGGTTGGCACATAAATGTCTGCCAGTCATACAAGTTTGTGGCCATGTCGGCCAACACATATCAAGGCTTAGGCATGTCGACTGGCACACATATGTATGCCAGTCGTGCAACCCTTGGTCATGTCGGTCGACACATATAAGTGTGCCAATAGTGTAAATGGCCCTCAAAATGCCGGTTGTGTATCTTACATGCTAGCCATACATGTGTGTTGAGGGTGTCGTGTGCGCTTGAAATTCCAAACGTGCTCGTATACCTACACATATATATAAAAGACACGTTTTTCATGTAAAAATAAAGGAAGCAGACATAGAACAAATCCCTAGCCATTAGTTCTGCACTCTTTCTCCTTCTATCATGAACAGTAATTTCAATCAAGAGCCCTAATAGCCTATTCGCTTGGATTTCCTTTGTTTATGTTTATGCACCGCATGGATACCAAGACGTCGTCTTGTGAGGGTTGGATAACGTACTTTCTCTAGCCACGTGAAAGTTGAAAAAACCATTAACACAAGTATAATTATAGAAGACCCTATGAGTGTTTTATATGTTTCATGAATTTTATGTTTAAAACGGATATCCTAACTGGAGCTTTCAAGATTGTTTTAGTTTTAAAATTTTAAATTTCGTTGTGCTATCGATTATCGATACTTTGAAAACCTTACAATTACAAGATTAAACTTAGGACATACACCATCAATTATGTAACTAATTACCTCTTCCTTAGTAACTATTGGATCATTAGAGCTTAGACTATAAATTACTTCATCTTTCTCACATACTTTGCAACACATTGTGGCACTTTCAACAACTGAGGCTGAATATATAACATTAACTGAAGCAGTTAAAGAAGCACTATGGCTGAAGGGAATTATTTCTGAGTTGGGGCTGAATATTGATGTTCCAGAAGTCTGCAATGATTCACAGAGTGCTATTCACTTGTCTAGAAATTCTGTATTTCATGAGAGGACTAAACACATTGATGTAAGGCTAAATTTCATCAAAGATGTGTTAGCTGCTGGTAAAGTTAATATGAAGAAAATATTAACAGATCCAACTGACATCTTAACAAAGCCTGTGCCATTGAGTAAGTTTAAGGATGCCCTAAATTTGCTCAAAATTTGTTCAGTGTAAGTGTGTTGTGGTCTATAGAGAATCCTTAGCTATGTTAGTTTTTTTTGTCAAGGTGGAGTTTTGTGAATCTGTGACATAAAAACTAATGGCACTCTTGTAATTAGGAGCAAAAGTTTGAGCAAAGTTTGGGCTATAGTTATTGTCCAAGGGCAGTTTTGTCTTTGTCTGATTAAGTGTTTTAACTAATGGATATAAACCATTAGTTGGTTTTGAGAAGGGAAAAAAAAGAAAGGCATTTTAAGTTGGTTGTTTCTTAGAAGAAAAATAAGGTGCCTTTGGGTGTGAATATTATTTTCTCTCTGGTTCCTCATATCTTCTCTGCTAGGGTTTATAAAAAATGCATGAATCCACTATATTTTCTTAGATCTAGTTGTCTAAACTCTTAAGTCAGTATACAAGGTTGTTGTGGTGCTCGGGTTTAGGAAGGATTTGAGTCGGCAAGGCTGGATTCGTTTTTGTTTGTGTCTGTAATGTTATATTGGCTTCTGAATCTGTAAGTTGTACTATTTTTCTTACTAATTAGTGGATTTGCTAGAGGATTCCTCGACCTTGGATGTAGGGTTCTAATCTTTTGAACTCGAACCAAGTAAATTTGGTGTGTTGATTTGTGTATGGTTCATTATATGATTCTTGTGCAATTCTCGATTGAAAATCGATCCAAATCTCTGACTAATATTCGAACTCGGTAAAATAAAACATTAACATACTTATTGATGGTCAACATTCCTTTCCTAAAGTCTGTCAATTTGTTTTCAAATGCAATACTCTAATATTAAATTTGGTAATAAAACGATTTTGCCAGGTATTCATAAATGTTTCACATAGGCTTCAAAATTGATGCCAACAACCTGATCATTAAAAATTTATCTATCCTTTTCCAGATTGAATATTGTTGATTATGTTGTTTTATAACGCCAAAACTATTTTCATTTTTAACAAAAACGACAAGAGATGGTGATACGCACTTGGGATACTAATATACTATCACGTTCCACAATCCTGACATTCAAGTGAGTTGACTATGCGCTAGCTTCTTACTATGGCTTAACAAACACTGTAATGTCAATGTCACTATCTCTGTCGTACGACTATAATTGGGAGATGTGGCAATAGCTATAATACCAAATAATACGAACTTCGAACAAACCACATCTCAAAAGCTAATTATTAAGATAAAATAGCCTAAAACCATTTAAACCCCATATTAGTTGTCCATATTTTCCAATGAAAAATCCAAGTTTTATACCTTACATTTAGGATACTAATAGATGGACAAAGTAGTAGACCTCTAAGGTGATTTTCAACTTCATGTGCTCCAATTGCAAAGAGCATATGCCATCGCTATTTTCTATAATTATCTTTAGTGAGTTTAGGATTGTAGGGTTGTAGATTCGAGAGTAAGAGATCTCCAAATTGTGACATTGTGGAATTCAGAATCAGTTTAGACGAATTGAATTTCTTTGGAATGGTGGGTGGGGTATATTGAACTTAGAAGAAAAATTAGCAATTCCACGTTAATCTAGGGCTCTGATACTAGAAGAGAATTATGTTTAACAGAAAATAACACATAAAATTTTTTTTTTTTACTACGAAATTACTTCTTCTCTACTTAATCACAACATGAAAAGTATACAAAATATCTATACAAATGGGATTCCGAGGCGACGATCCTTATGAAAAAAAATCTACACCATTAAATCAATTACAAGAAAACACAAAAGTAGAACAGTAGGATTTAATCTTCCTTGCTGAACCATCAAAGAGGATTGAGGAAAAAACCCGAAAGAATCATAAGGATATGCCACAGACTTGTTGATGAAGGTTAGTGTTCGACAATTTTCATGATCATTAAATTGGCTCCGAAACAAAAAAAATATGTTGTTTCTATTATTCGTCATTGGGGCTTCTTCGCTTGTCATTGGATTTTGTCAGCGGTGGCAATTGGAGAAGGGAGGAAAATGCATAAGCTAGTGATTATTGCTATCCCCGTTACCGGAAAAGGGAGAAAACCGTAGGGTTTTGAGGGAGAAAAGTTACTTTTTAAAGTTAAAGTTGAGAGGGTGAAATGCCAATTTTCAAAACCTGAGGGAATGAGATAAAATTAAATATTTTTTAATATTATTAGCAAAATAATGATTTTACTCTTAATCCTAACAGAAAATTTTAACATTAGTTGGTGTATTGGTGAGTATTTGAGTTTTTGAAACCTCATAAATATGTATTTGTCTTTACATTAAAATTTTAGTGGGAAATAGTCCTTTGGCCTATAATTAATTACCTTATATTTTATTTTGGGCTAAAGGACATATTCCCACCCAAAGTATGTTGCATTCCCAAGTTCTTATCCCTTAACTTTGAAAATCCTATTTACCCAATTATAGACTGTTAAGTCTGTTAATTTTTTAGGGTCAAATCATTATTTTATATGTATTATTAAAAATAAACTAAAATTTTATCTTCTTTCCCCCTATAAATTCAAAAAACTTACATTTTCTCCCCTAAACCAAATTTTAAAAAATCACATTTCTTCTTTAAAGTTTAGTTTCAATATTTGGTCACTTTATCTGATGTCATTGTCGGTCATCTCTCTCTCTTAACGGTTTACCTTAACAAAACCCCAACCTCTTCGACACTGTGCAACATCATCTGGGAAGACAAATAATCTTTTTAGATGATGAAGACAAGATTGATGATCGATTTTATCTTTGTCGTCTAGGAAGACGATTCGTCTTTTCAAACAACATTGCACAATGTTTAAGGGGTTAGGGTCTCATTGAGGCAAATTACTGAAGGAAAGGGAGCTATCAAGAGGGAGAGATGATTGATGATTGATGATGACACGAAAGAGAGTGGTTGGATATTGAAACTAAACCCTAAGGGGGAAATATGATTTTTTGAAATTTGACTTAGGGGAGAAAATTATTAGTTTTTAAAATTCATGGGAGAAATTGAGATAAAATTTTAATGAATTAGAGTTTCATTAATTTTAACCATCTATGGGTAAGTAAATGAGATTTTTAAAGTTAAAAAAATTAGAAACTTGAAAAATCAACATATTTTGGTTGGGAATAAGTCCTTTGGCCTTTATTTTGTTTAAAGTAAATAGGGTAATAGATATTTCCAAATAACAACATAATGAGATATGTTAGTGAGAATTAGAGAATACTGATAATTGAACAAGAAACTACATAGAAGGATTTTTGAAGGCTTTGAACTCTCTTTTGGAAATCAATCAAAGATAGAAGTGCAACGAAACAAAAAATGTAATGCGATGGATTGGACGTGTACTAAACAACAATTTGAATGATAAGAGTAAACCATTTGAGGTTTTATATCGACCGAATCATTAAAAAAAATTGATTTAATCTGTTTTTAAGTATAATTTAAATCTATTAAAAATTATTTATTTTCAAATATTTTGTATAAAATAAATATTAATTAAATTATAGTTGTTTAATGCATTAAATATATATATATATATATATATATATATATATATATATATATATATATAAACATGTAATGAAAATGATAAAATAAATATAAAAAACAAATGATACATTAAATTAGTTATTGACAAATGACAATAACAAAATTTTGTTGTCCCATGGGATAACATCAACAAGAGGGTATGAATTCAAAAGGCATATGAAAGCAATATAAAATTACACAAAAATATACGAAAACAACATTATATGGGTGAAATTGAGTATCTGAATTACATACAACAACTAGCCACATCATCTATCTACTACTAGGAGACACATTTCTAATATAAGTTACAAAAAAGGGAAGATTTTTGTAACATTTGTAGTTACCCTAGTGAGTTTAAGTCTTACCTTATAAAGACTAGGAGCATTTACTCCTACCTTACTTTTATCCAAGATTTTTTCCACATTTTGCACAAATCCTAACCCTAAATCATAGAAACAATATCAACAATCATATTTATAATTAAATTCACAATAACAACTGAGAATTGATAAAGAAAAATAAGGTAGACATGATCCTCTTACCATTGCTCCTACCCATGATTTTTTTAATTTCCAAATAAATTTCAAGCAAAACTGAATAAACCAAACATGCTATTATACTCCTAGCTCAAATTCACTTATATGATGATAAATTGATGAAAGAATGAGATTAAAATTAAAGTTATTCATATTATTAGAGTTATTGAAATTAGGAGCAAATCATGTCTACCCCAAATACATTATGAATTCAAATTTAATCCTTAAAAAATATAAAAAAATAATATAATCGTATGGTTATTTGTATTATGACGAATTTATTGTCAAATATCATTGATTTTTAAGTGAATTTTAAATGAAATTATAGGTGAAGAATAAAAGTTGCATCAAGGGTTTACTTAAAGTTAGAAATGAAGGTAACACATGTATTATTTTATTTTCTTGATTACATATATAATTCATAGAATTTTGATTATTATCGTATAAATCCTCTTAAAGGTAATTTTAATTTTAATTATAATGAAGGCCAAAGGACTATTTCTCACCCAAGTTATCAAGTAGACGTTTACTAAACATATCTATATAATTTGTATTTAGATTAGTTATATTATGATGTTTGCAAAATATATATATATATATATATATATATATATATATATATATATATATATATATATATATATATATATATATGTATGTATGTATGTATGTATGTATGTATGTATGTATGTATGTATTGTACGTGAATATGGCCATGATGATGATAGGATATGAAGAACATATATATGAATTTCTTTGATTTTTGCTACGGGTTGTTGTGATTGTTGTGCTATAGGTGTCTTTGGACTAGTTTTGATTAATGGAATAAAGTAGGGGAGTCTTGGGTTGATTCGAGATATTTTAGTTGTGGGAGTTGTTGTCGAATCGACAAGATTTCATAGCTTTTAGAGGTGGGGGACACTCATCTTAATAGGAATGGGACAACCGTCCCATCACAAGGTTGGAGATGGCGGTTGCATTAAGCATAATGGTTGGATAGGTGACTTCAAAGCATAAACTATTTGACATGTGAGAACTAGGTTAGAGAGGAAGGGTCATCCCATCACTTTCTAGTGCAGCCATCCCTCATAAGGGGAAACAACGACTGTTCCCTAGTGTAAGATGGTCGTCCCCTATGGTATGAAAGTATACCATATCGAGGGCTAGAGAAAAGACATTTTTGCCTTTCGTGCGATGTCAAAGGATGTAAGAGATGTTTGGGATATCCATTCTGATATGGGTTTAGAATAAGCGATGTCTAGGACGTTCGTTTCAAGAATATACTGTGTATGAGAGATGTATGGGATGTTCATCCCGATTCTTGACAAGGTGTAAGAGATGTCTAAGACGTCCTACCAAAGCGCATTATGAGTGATGACTTATTTATGGTAAGAGGCGTTTAAGACGTCTACTTGATAAGTGTCTGAGACACTAAGGTATATTGACATAAGGCAGTTGGGTTATTAGGGGATATTCTAGAAAAAGGCTAAATTGATTGTTTGCTGACTAGATGTATCATCACTTGTGCGTTTGTTTTGTTTGCTGGTAGATAATTTCGTCTACCTCTTTTCCGAAGATACTTAGTTTTCTCATGGTAAAAATCTGATAGCCTTCCAAGGCTCTCAATCCTTACTACTCTCTCTGTGAAAAATGAGTTTAGGGTTAGAATGCGTAACCCTTAATGCAACACTAAGAGAAGTTTTATAATCGTTGGAAAGCACACCTAGGACAACCATCCCTTCAAGTGGGACGAGCATCCCTAAGATTCACACTGCAAAAATCCTGCGAGCATGATTTGAAATTATTAGCATAAGGGTCCCACAAGTTTGACTTTGATAATTCAACATTGTCAAACCTCTCGGAAGACCTGGATCATGCCAAACTGACTAAATTACCCCTAAATGTACCTAAGGTTGCTACATCCCTGAAATGATTGCTAGCAGACATTGTTGTTGTCAAATCCATTGCATTTTTCTTTGAATTGACATCAAACAAAGCTTTTGACGTACGATTCATCTTCCTCTAAAGTCAAATTGATGAAAAATACGATGGATTCTTGTCATTTGTCACTGATTCAAATTTGCCTCTTCATTTTCGATCATCATGTTTCATCGTTAATTGGTATTTGGGTGCTTGTAATTGGATGTCATCGATTATGGCAAAAAGAGAAGGGAGGAAAATGGAGGAACTGAGGCTGTGGCCATCGCTGGATGAGTTATGGCAGATGTGAAAAATAATATAAATTTTTAGGATTTAGAGATAAAATAACAATTTTACTTTTACCTCTAATAGAAAATTTTAACAAAAATTAGCCTAGGGGTGGGAGTTTGGGTTTTTCAAACCCTGTGGATGTATATTTGTTTTTAAAATTTAACTGATTAATTTGTGATTAAATAGCAAGATCATACAAAACGAAACTCTCACATATTTGATATAGTGATTACGGATTTGATTACTATATCCCAAAATTCACGTATCTAACAAAGTTTTTTTAATCTTTAAATAAGCCAAAACGCACTCAACAAGGAAAATGAATGTATTTCTAATACTAGGCACAAAATTCCATATATACAGACATGATTTCAGTTTTGACCATCGAGATTTGGTCTCGCTCAGGTTAAGATTTGATGGATATTTTAGGGAAAAGGATTATTTCCCACTCAATTTTTAGGCCATTTTCAAACTTATACCCATGGGAGATGAAAAACCCCTTTTTCCATCTATGACCAAACTGTCGTTTAAATTTTTAGTTAGGGACAGGGGTAAAAACATTATTTTATCTATAAACTTTAAAACTTTAAAATTTCACCATTTTCCCCTCCAGGTTTTAAAAAATAACACCTCAACCCATCCTTAAAGTTAGAAAAGTTTAGATTTCACCCCTAGGGTTTGCTTCCTTCTTTGGCCACCACTGACGGTCGACGCATTCCACTGATCTCCCATCTCCGACTATAAAGGACGACGAAGGATGACCTTTCGTCACCCAAATCTGGACGACAAAGCGTCATCTAGATCTGGAAGAACAGATGAAGGACGACACTTCGTCGTCACATATGAATGACGTAACAAGCGACGACGAACGACGAAGCTTCATCCTTCGTCATCTAGGTGGAGCGATGAAGAGAGACCTCTTTGTCGCACGGTGGTGCGACGAAGAGATCTCCGTCTCTTTATCACACCGTGCAACAAGGTGATGAAGATCTCTTTATCACACCACCGTCGTCACACCAGGAGAAGGAGAAGGTCGAAGACAATGTTAGAAGATGCAATTGAAGAATAGGGGTGAAACTGTTATTTTTAAAAGATATAGGGGGCGACTAAGTTTTAAAAAAATATGGAAACCTTAGGTTTAGGTGTGAAAATGTTACTTTTTAAAGTTTAAAATTTTAAGTAAAGGTGAAATGTTAGTTTCTAAAACCTGAGGGGCGGAGAGAATAAACTTTATAACTTTTTAATATAAACAGTAAAATAACTATTTTATCCCTCCCTTTAACAGAAAAAATTAACATAAGTTTGCCTATGGATGGGAAAATGAGTTTTTCATCTCTCATGGGTATAAGTTTGAGAATAGCCTAAAAATTGGGTGGGAAATAGTCCTTTTCCCTATATTTTATGTTTGTATATTTGTCCAGCATGATCACCTTCAGCAATGTGAACTGGGATTCTCTGGTCGTTTAGGTTAGGTCCCCAAAAAAAAAAAAGCAAAAAAGGGAAAAAGAAAGGTGAGATGTGACTGGATAATGTGATACTAGAGTGCTTAATATTTGCAATATTTATATTAGGGCAAAGAACTATTTCCCACCAAAAATTTAGCTCAAATTTAAAGGACACCCACAACAGTTAAAAACCTCAAACTCCAATATATAACCCAATTTTTATTAATTTTTTTTTGTTAGAAGAAAGAGTAAAATGGTCATTTTACTATTAATAAAAAATATAAAATTCATTAGCTTTTCCTTCTAGGTTTTAAAAATTAATAATTTCACCCTTACCTAAAGTTTGAAAACTTTAAAAAGTAACATTTTCACCCTCAAACCTAGGACTTTCATATTTTTTAAACTGTAGTTGCCCTCCAGACTTTCAAAAATAGCAATTTCACCCCCCACTCTTCAACTTTAGCTTCTAGCATCCTTCGACGTTCTCTTCAGCGTCTTTCTTCTCTTGACCCGACAGGCAAAGGTGGTGCAACAAAAAGACGAAGATCTATTCGTTGCACCTTTGTGCAATGAAAAGAGTCTCTTTGTCACACCATCGTAAGACGAAGAGAGACATCTATTCGTTGCACTAATGTTTACTGTTGGCTCAAGCATCAAAGAATGCTAGAGAGGACGCTGAAAGCTGAAGTTGAAAAGTGAGGGTGAAACTATTATTTTTGAAAGTTTCTAGGGGCGGCTATAGTTTCAAAAATATGGAAACCCTTGGTTTGAGGGTGAAAATGTTACTTTTTAAAGTTTGAAAACTCTAGGCAAGGGTGAAATTATTATTATTTTTTAAATCTAGGAGGAAAAAGATAATAAATTTTATATTTTTTTAATATTAACAGTAAAATAACCATTTTACTCTTACTTCTAATAGTAAAAATTAACATAAGTTGGATTATGGGTGTGAATTTGAGTTTTTTAACTGTTGTGAGTATGATTTTAAATTTGAGCTAAAACTTGGATAAAAAATAGTGTTTTGCCCTTTATATTATGCTTTTACCCATATGATTTTCTTCTAACCATCAAATGCTTTTTTTTTAAATATTACTTGGTCAATAAGTTTCCTCCATTAGTGCTGCTATTACAAAGATTCAATGCGCAGAAATCCATTGCTGCCTGGAGAAATTTATGGCTTTTCTTGGCTTTCTCCATGACAGTTTGATTATTCTTAAAGAAGAAGATTTTTTTTTTAAACCAATAATATGTGGGGTCAATCACACAATCTTAGGAGAAGAACAAGAGATTCTTCTTGATCAGCCCCTTTGGCCCTCATTCTTCTAGAAAAATATCATTTTCAGGAGTGAATTTGCTTATTTGGAATCCGGATTCTTCTGCTTTATTATTTTTTAATTCATTTATTTATCCTGTTCTTCAATGTCGCTGTTGCTTCTGGAGATTCTTTTTATTTTTATAACTTATCTTTATCTTGCATGCCCCACTGTTATAAAAAATTAAATCGGATCAATCAATTCGAGCAAAAACTGATGATAATTTTAGTTTGGATAAGGCCAAAAATCATCTTAGTTATAATACCAAATTAATTTAAAGTTAAATTGGATAAATCATCTCGAATTAAGATTAGTTAGACTAACTTCTTGTCTTTTCTTTTTATCATTATTTCTTGATATTTGGTCATGTCACGAAGGACCAACACTAGGGTCCCATCTTTTAGCTCATCCCTGAAAGCAGCAGTCTACCAACTGCTAGCTCGTTCCATGGAGATATTAATCTTGTGGCAATAATTTGAGACCAATTTCTTCGCATTTTGGCTTGAATTCACGAAGAAATAATTGCCACCTCACAAATTAGATGTACATAATTTGAAACTGTAGCAATCTTAATTGATTCTCTTCATTTGAGGGATGACTGGAACGTGGTTAATAACCATTTGGACACTCTTCCCTCACTAGCCGATATTTGCTATCACAGTAAAAACATTTGCGGAAGCATCGAGTCTGTTCTTGAATCTCCTTTCTGATATGTTCTTCAAAGTCGTGACGACAGAATTTGGAAGCAAGGGTGATGGAAGCCTCATTTTCAGAGTTTATGTTCGCAGGCCCAAAACAAAAATCCAAAAGAGCAGCCCACAAGATGATCCAGCTGGAACTGTCTTTAGATGCAAGGCTGATGAGGATATTCTAGAAAATTCAGATGAAATGCTGGAAGCGGAGAAAGTGCAACAAGTGGCTGGAAGTGGCCCTGATCATTTGGGAGGAAATGGGTTAGCGGGAAAGAGGCCAACGTGTGCAGAAGATTGAGCAAAAAATTAGGCAGCCATGAGGAAAGTGGAAGAGAAAGGCTGCCTATAAATATGAGTATGAAGAGAAGAGACGGTGTGAAGAAGACTTTCCAGATTTGATTAAATTCTTAGGATCTCTTGGTTAGCTCAATTGCTTTAAGGCTTTGTTGTTGTGTCCTTTTATTTGTTGTTGTTATGTTGCTTTGATTAATTAGATTGTTATTGCATTGGCAGTTTTAATTTTTGTAATTAGATGTTGTGATTGCTACTAGAATTGATGATGTTATTTCCCTTTTCATTAAGTATTGAATTACAATTTGTTTGTTGAATTTACATTCTGAAAGTTGTGGATCTTATTTTGATATTTTTTCTTGTGAGAGATCTGCCATCTTGAGTAATCTGGAGGCATTCTTTGGCTTGAATTCTCTGTTCAATAGGTTTGAATCTTCTGTTTTACAAGTTTAAATCTGCTATCTACAAGTCTGGAAAGTACTGCGTATATGGAAATAATGGGGTCTATTTTTCAGTAGAATATCAATCTCATTTTATAGAATTTTGAGTAGATAATCATCAAAATGGGTAAAGATTGCAACAGAGAGGGGACTTTAATCCCCATTCTCGTCTTTGTATGGAATATTAATCTTTATTTTTAACCTATCCCTATTACAAGAATAAAAAAAAAATTTTATCCTCTTCTCATGAAAAATAATCTCTTCTCTATCCCTACAGTAAAAAATCTTCTTATTGTACCCTCTAAACATAATATAAATATATTAAATAATAAAATTAAAATCAATAAACTATTTTAAATGTCACAAATATTATATATTACCCACCTTAATATGTACAACAAAAATATAAATAATTTAAAATTATAAGAATATATTAGTATTTTAAACAAAAATATTAATATAAATATATAGAGATGGAGATAGGGCAGGGCAGGGCAAGATGGAGAGGAGATACATATATTCTTGTCTCCGATTGTAGGGGTATTTTTCATCTCTGTCCCTTTTCCCATCCCCTTTTTCTGTTTATTGAAGAATCCCCTCCCCATTATGGTTGAGGGTTGGGGATCTTAAATTTGAACTAAAATTTTTATTTCTAAAATGAATATTTTATACTTTAGAACAATCCTTCCTCTCTCAAATTACTTATATATTGACTTGTCATTATTTGGGTTGTTCATCTATTCAATATTGAATGACCAATCAGACCTCTCAAATATGTTAGGATAGTATCCTAAAGCCAATAATCACCGTTATAATCAATGTTATCTTTGACTTTTTTTATCAATAAAATTGGCATTTCATTATCTTCTATTGTCTTTACAAATTAGATAATTATTCTAATAATGAACTATAATAAATGGATTAGTGGGTGACACCTGATCGTGAGGGTCATATATGCATATTAGGTGGTCGTTCTTAAAACGTCCATAGCTCTGGTATTACCATAACCAAGAGCATGAAAAATAGTGATAAAACTATTATAATGTTGAACGACCTCATCGAAAGATGATGACAAATCTCTTATGTCAAAGTTGTTCGGTGACAACTTGGTGTAACACATAAGTATATATTGTCGACATGTTCACCAGACATACCCAGCAAAAGGATTTTATATAAATGGTTACTCTAGTGTTCATGAAATATATCCTCTTAATGAACAAAGGTGCATGTGACCTTAGACTTAAGGTCACTAAATCATTTTGTACAATAATTGGTTGGTTTGACACCAGCCTAACTTAGTTTGTTAAGAAGATTGCCAAAAAGGTGATGATTTGTCATATCCAGATATGTACGAAGGCTATGATGGATCAATAGAGGTTTTCCATTCTTTAGCACGAGAGCTAATATCTTAGTTAAAGCATTATTGTCATAGTGGGATTGAGTTATTGCTTGATTTGATACTATCTGATCATTGACGGTTGTCAATCTATGTAAATCAATAATCCATAAGGGAGACACTTGATCTAAACCTTAATTTTAAAGAGATATTGTATGATGAAAAAATTAAATTGTACGAGTAATCGTATCATTGATAAGTTAAGAAGTCTAGTGTTAACACTTCACTAATTGGGTGTCAATAATGTCTTGCTAGAGGTCAATCTTGATTTGTATTAGATGGATGTCAAATCAAAAGTTTGACATGAATTCAGTCATTATCAACCTGGTGGAGAGCCTATGGTTACACACATAAGAGTTTATTAGACTCTAGAGGCATAGGATTATCAAATTTGGATTTGATCTAGATTTTGGATAAAAGATTTCGAGTCTTAGAAATGTCTTTGGACCTAAAGTGTATTTCATATCACTTAAGGACCAAAGTGTAATAATCCTAATGTGTTTAGGTGTTTATGGAATTGTGATGGGTTGGATTAAGCTCGATTTGATTCTTAAATATGTATGATTGTACATGAAGCAATGTACACCTGCACATGGTACATGCACTCTCATACATGCTTCAATGTATGCTCGTATGTAGTGGCAGATAAAGATAACACATCATCCTAATTTGCACTCAAAAATCTGTTTCAATCACAAATTGTATAGGATTAGGAATCAAGAATGTATGCTCGTATATATAGACACATTTTCACGATTTTTTAATTTTGTGAAACCCTAGCCATATACACATACACACACATGTGCAACCAAACACTTTCCCCTTACATCATGTCTTAGTAGACCATTGTGCACTATTTTAGCCTTTTCTTCGTTTGTGCTTCATGTGGATATCAATGTGTAAGCCTATGATTAGTCTAAGAATGAGTTCAATGCCTTTCTAGCAACTGTAAAAAAAATGAAGGAGCCACCAACACATGTATAACTTCTAAAACATCTTATGAGTGTTTTATACTTGTTGTGTATTTGACATCCTATGAGGGGGATCTGAGTAGGGTTTTGTAGTATGTTTGTAAAAATTCTAATTTACAATTCTGCTACCTAAGGCCACAAAACCTTAAAAAATGATCATTTAACCTTCCTTTTCTTTTTATAACTTAACTTGAACATAATTTTCGATAACACGCATACATATCATAATCAATCAAGTTAAAAAAAACATGAACTTATTAAAATAACCTTAATACAACTTGTAAGTATTACATTTCCTTATTCCTTACAAGAATTTTGTCCTTGAAATTCATGTAAATAACTCAAGGTAGTGTTCTTTCATGTCTTGCTTCATTTCCAAATAGTTTCTTTCATATTGTGATTCATTTATTGGATTTTTACTAGTGGAATAATCTTATTACAGAGCTCTTTTAGCTCTGTGTCCAGAATTTGCACTAGTCGCTACTAATAAGTCAAATTTTATGGCAACTCTATCCCCTCTATCCTTAACACGCGAGACGGGTCACCCATATACTTACTTAACAATGAGATATGGAACAAATTATTAATATGGTTCATGTTTGATGGTAACCCAAGCTTGTATTCTACCATATTAATTCTTTCAAACACCTCAAAATGATTGATATATATCTTTGCTAACTTTCCTTTCTTACTAAACCTCATTACATGCTTTTATGAAGCTACTTTCATAAATACTTCATCACTCACTAAGAAATCCAATTCCTTTCTCTTTTGATATGCATAACATATCTATCAATTCTAGGTATGTCTCATCCTTTTCTTGATCAATCTGACATCCTCAATCATCTAATGAGTAATCTTTGACTCGAGTGCTTATGTCGAAAAGTCTCACTGTGCCATAACATCCCTTTAAGAAAGTTATCTACATTTTTTACCGTAAAATATCTTATAGAGGGCTATCTTAATTGTCATCTGGTAGTTATTATTATTGGTTAACTCTATCAAAGGGACTCTATTTGTCTAACTTACCCTATGGTCCATGCAATATGCTCTCAACATATCCTTTATCACCTAGTTGGTTTCTTTTGTTTGACCATCTGTCTATGAATGATAGGTAATACTAAAGGACAAATTTGTACTCAAGGATTTTTGAAGGCCTCTCCTAAATGCAAATACAAACCTCGTATCATTGTCTGAAAAAATGATTTTGTCTACCCCATATAACCTCACCACCTCTTTGACATAAATCAAACCAAACTGATATGTCGTTGCGGTTTCCTTCACTAGCAAGAAATGCATTGACTTTTTTAATTTGTCCATTGTAAGCTACAACACATTGTGCCTTTACTAAACTTTTAAGAGACCCATAACAAAGTCATAAAAATATGTTCCTACTTCCACTTTGGAATACTAAGACACTATATCATCCCAAATGGTCACTTGTGCTATGTTTTAAACTATTAGTATGCTAGACACTTGACTTCATACTTACTTATTTTCATACCCAACCACAAAATACTCATTTTCAAGACTTTTCACATCTTTGTACTCCCAAGATTGGCAATATAATATATACTATGAGTTTTAACTAAAATCCTCTCTTTGAACTCATCATCTATAGGAATATACACATGAACTTTTAACCTCATGATACCATCAATAATCTGAAATTTTGTTTCAAGGCCCTTTGTCACTTGTCTACTAGTCTTTCTACAACAATCTTAAAAAAACTACCTAAAGATGATCTTTTCCAATAAACTATATTTGATCTCTAATCTTGTCAATGCTTCAATTACGAACTCAATTTGTTGAAAATCTCTCTTGTATCTCTCTATAGGTTGAAATCTGTATAGAGATACTTTTCTACTCAAAAACATTTGTTATTACATTAGGATTCCCTAGTAGGTATCTAATCTTGCTATCATAGTTTTTTGACCTACTCTAACCACCTTTGTTATATTTTCTTTAACTTTTTTTGGGTGAAAAAAGTACCTCAAACTCTTGTGAATAGTGTAGATATTACACTTGACACCATATAAATAATGCCTCCAAATCTTCAAGGCAAATAACAAGTTACAAATTCTAAGTTATGAGTGTGATATCTACTCTCAAACTCCATAAGCTATCTCAAGGAATAGGTTATCACCTTACCTCGTCGCATTAATACTTCTCTCATAACATTGTGTGATAGATCAACATAGATATCAAACTCTACATCATCCTTTGATAAAGATAATGTCAGGGTTATGGTTAAATCTTCTTTTTAATTCGTGAAAACTCTCCTTATTAGAATCTTTCCATTGAAACAAGGTTTCTCTTCTAATGAGACCTTGTCCAGAGGTATTTAACCTTGCAATTAGTTTCTAAGATAAAGTCCAAGGGAGAGACAAAACAGAAATTGTTGATGAAGACATGAACAAAACATTTATGGTAGTTGGGATATGGAGTCCATGAAAATGTTAATGGCTTTTTATTAACCGATGAAATATAATTACATTAATTTTGTTTTTTAATTTAAACTTTTGTATTTTAGATTTATTCTTATCAATGAATTTTATGGTGATTTGTTTCAATTGCATATCTATGTTTCCTTAATAGAACTTGAACTCTCCCACCATAAGAAAGTTGGGTTATTCCAATGAAGAAATAACGTTAGTAATGATATGTATGATATCATTTGAATGATTAGTCATTACCAAACCATTTGATAGAATTTTTTTTATTAATAAGGAAGAATCCTTACTTGAGTCAAATCTTCCCTTCAGGACTAAACCGATCACACTTAAAATCTTGAGTCCAATAATAAACCTCTCAACCATTTCATTAAGTAAATTAAAAATTTAATTTTAATATATCACAGACAGGTTTTGAGTTCATGCCCTCTTTGTTGATTAGGTACCCCTACATTTGTAACTCAAGCTAGCACTTGTGGGCAACAAAATTCTGTCATTTTCAATAAGTGATTAAGTGCATCACTTATTTTTTATATTTATTTTATTATTATTTTTACATATTATTATATGTATATTTTATATTTATTTTATATACTTATTTCATATCTTGTGAATTATAATTTAATTATTATTTATTTTGTATAAAATATCTAAAAATAAATGAATTTTAGTAAGTTTAAATTATAATTTAAACTAAATCTAATCTCTTTTTTTTTAATTTAATTTAATTTGAAAAAATTCGCAACAACCTGACAGTGGACACCTCGATTGACTTTCAATAAACTTTTTAGTTACCCGTCTTGGCCTCAATATCTGTTGGCGGTCATTTCAGGGAACCCTCACGTGCTCCTGTGCACAAAATTTCATGTATATAGACATGGTTTCAGTTTTTGACTAAAGTAAAGATTCGATGTATCGGGAATTAATATAGGCCAAACGACTTATTTTTCACCGAAGGTTTGGTAAGAAAATAAAAAAATTCAAATATTTATCAAGTTTTAGCATATTATTATACATCTAACAATTCTTTATCAGAGTAAAAGATAAAATTATTATTTTATCAAAAATATTAAAATTATAACTTATTTTTCTCTTAATTTAAAAAATTAATAATTTTTTTACAATTAAATTTTAAAATTTTTTTTTCTCCTTAAAATATCAAACCTAAAATTTGACCACTTTTTTTGACAAGTGACAACTCTCTCCTAACAAAGATAAACAACGGCTAAAGGCATCATCATTGTCAAGCAAAGGACAATCCTTCACAGGATGACATTTTGTTGTCTAAATATGAACAACGCTCCTTGGACGACGATCTTTGTCTAGCAAGGGATAACGTTTCGTCATTCAGGGTTGTCCAACAAAGTTTGGGGTGAAGTTATTAGAGGTTACCGATAGCCAGAGAGATGAAAAAAAACTTAAGGATTTAGAAAAAAAAAAGTTATTTTTAAAAGTTGAAGGTTGAGTAAAATATTGATTTTCAAAATCTAATAAGAAAGTAAGATAAAATTATATATATTTTAAATAATTTTATTAAATAATAATTTTATCCTTATATTTAATAAAAATTTAAAAATAGATATGCATTTGAATTTTTTTTCTATAACAGTGTTTTGAAATTGAATTACAACTTGGGTGAGAAATATTCCTTTGGCCATTAATGTATTTAATTTTATGTATTTGTCAGGCATGGTCACCTTCAGCGATGTGAGTCGTTAAGACCAATAAAGAGGAGAAAAAGGTTCAATCAGCGGAAGTCCATTGATGCCTGGAGAAATTTATGGCTTTACTTGTCTTTCGCCAAGACACTTTACTCCTAGTTAAAAACTTTCACGTGGTTTTTTTTTTTTTTTTTTTTAAACAAAGAACAATAGAATTATCCTCTGCTCTATACACCCTTTGGATCTCGAAAATGAGTTTTACTTGTTAATGGTATCCTAAAATAGTTACAATAACAAAGATTTTGATATTCCTGTGGTTACGAAATATGAAAATATTTTAAATGTGAAATTCAACATTTACCAAAAACCCATTTGCATACTGTTTATCAGGTTTCTAATCTCTTCAATAATTCATTAAGACCCTAGAATCAATTATCGTGGCTAATTGTTCATTATTTTTACATTCATAATTTTCCTTGTGACATATTTTGCCTAACAGTTCTGGAGAAGGTGTTTGATCATGGTCATGTTTTGTTGTACAACAAGAAGAAGACAATTTAACTTCAACTCTCTTTTTTTTTTTTAAATAACCGACCCATCATTAATTCCAATATCAAAGTGGCAAAAATCTATGTTTAGGGGGTGGGTACGGAGAGAGTTGAGTTCGAATATTCTATTATTTAAATTTAACTTGAACGAAAAATAATTTAGTTTGAGTTTGCTGAGGCAAAGATTAAAGAAAGTTGGTATTTAATTTGAATAAAAATGATTCAATTTAAATTTGGTTTGAGTTTGAAACAAATTTATAATTCAAATATGTAACCTTAAATACTGTTCTATAATCGATTATTGGGTCACTTATAGTTTCTTAAAGTGGTTGAACCACATCCTACATACACAATGTCAGTTCCACTACTTTGGAAACTAGAACCAATCATGTTAAGGTCGGTTTGGGTAGGAACAAAGACTAAAATATCTGAGTATTCATCGATTTTGATTGTACCACATTTAATAATCCGTTAGTTTTAAGAGTATATCTCTTTTAAGTAGTAATTGAACGCTCTTGAATGGTAATGCTTGCGGTTATGTCCTTCAATGGTGGTGTTTTCATTGCTGCCATTTTTGGCCACGCTGTTGGGTTCTTGCTATTCGGAAGTTGGGTCTTAGGAAATCAGGTGAATCTGGTTCCGATTTCCAGGAATCTTAGGATCTGAGGAAAACCCAAAACGCCTCTACTTGAAAATTTCAGATTTTCCTTTTTCTTTTGTTTTCTTGTGCTTGAGATTGATGGAAGATTGTTTGAAGATTATAATAAAACGGATCAATAAATGAAAAGAGCAATAGGTCCAGTAAAGGGATTTTCAATGCAAAATGAAAAACCAAGAATCTCTTGATTGTACTTAAAATTATATTTCAAAGTGGACTGGAAGGACTGGAGGGAGAGCTGGCACATTTGTTTTAAAATAACCATGACAATTCGGTCGATTCACTGGACAATTCAAAAAGTAGAAGGGAGTGCCAGTAGAGAAAGAAGATGGGCTATCAGCTAAGGGAAGGTCAAATGAAACCCTAGAGGAAAACGTAAGTTTTTATAATTAAATTATGAAAAATTATCAGTTTTTAAAACTAAAATAAAGAAAAGAGATAAAATTTTATTTTTTTATATTACTAGTTGAATTATGATTATACATCTAATATTAACGGATTTTATTAATTTTAACAACTAACAGATAAATATTTGAATTTTTTAAATTTATCAAATAAGAGTTTAGCATTGAATTAGACCTTGAGTGGAAACAATTCAGTGTCGCGTATTATATAAATATATGATAAGGACCACATCCTGCAACTTTACCTATAATATCCATATAAATGATTTCGAGTCTTGAGAAGTCTTTAGACTCATAGTGCAAGTTATGTTATGTAGGGATCAAAGTATATTAATCCTAAGGTGTTTGAATGTGATAAACATTATAGATATTAAACTTTGTCCAATTAGATAAGAATAAAATCAACATAGATAATGCATGAGTATGCATTATCCTCAAATAAGGATTTTTCGTTAATCTTATTCACCCTGAAATCTAGATAATCATAAATTATATATATAAGATAAATAGCAAGTGCACGGTTGTACATCCCATAAACAATTGTGCATGATATCTATATAAAGAGGTGATTTCATAAATTCACAACTTTTTTACCTAAACACATTAAGCACACCCATGCATCTTAAATAGCCACCCTATCAAAGACTTCCTAGCATATTTTCTTTGTTCGTTCCAGTGTCTTAAGTTGGTATTTGATGTGGATATCAAGGTGCAGCCTTGCACTTGGGATTCATATAATGATTCAATCACCACTAAAGACGAAGGAGCCTCCAACATTGGTATGACACCCTATGATTGTATAATACATGTTTGTAATATAATTTCTATAAATAAACAGATCCCGTGGTATTATGAAGTTTTTGCGCATGTTTTTTAATTTTTAAAAATTACACTTCTAGTATGCTAGCTACTTTTGCACTATAAATTTCTCAATATTTTTCAATATATGGTAAATTATCAGACTCCCTCAAAGGTTTAATAACCCTTAGGCCCCTATTGATGTTGTCTGCCTATATTATTATTTGTAAAGTGTATTGAGTTTATTCTTGTTAATCAATTAAGCTTATCCATAAATGATCAACTATTGAATTATCCAATTTTATTAAGTAAAAATTATAATTAATGTTAATCTTCCATATAATTTCAGACTTAAAATTCACACTTCACAAACTACTCAGTAATTATTCAGGGACATGCAATCATTTAGTTTTGAATTTGCCATAATCTTCAACTTTTACCCCGTGTCTAAAACAAACGCTACTTTTAGACTAAATTATGAGAATATACTGTGGTGTTAATAATGTAAAATAATAAAATTATACGTACAGATTTTTTTTACATAATTTAGATATATAAATAGTATATCATTATATAATTTAATGATTTTGAATTAAAGATAAAGTAATACTCAATCACATAATAATATATTATCTATATACTTATATTATATATCAAAAATATATATATATAATATTACTTATTAAGTGAATGGTTCGATTCAAGAAGCATTTTCATAGTTGATGTTGTTGCTAAATAGGGTGATATAAACTCGTTGAAGAGTCTCGTTATCAGAATTTTCTATCGATGGTTCAACTATCGTCTCATCTTCAACTTTCTTGGTCAAAGTGTTTTTTTAACCAAAAAAAATTTATGAGTAATACTATCATTTGAGGTTAAACTAATCTCAAATCTAATCACCATATTCACAAATTTTACAGTAATTAAGTAAAAAAAAATTAATTTAGAAATATTAATATATATAGGATCCTAGTCTTTCACTTCAAAAGTATTCAAAGATTTTCACTAAATCGGAAGGCCTTGACCTCAATCAACGTCTGATCGGAGTCATTTCAGGGAAGCCACACATGTTCCAGTCAAGTATAAGTCAAGTATGTCAACTAAATGAGACAAAACGTACGCTGAAAGATGTATTTCTTTCTTCCTGTGCACAAAATTCCATATAAATAAATAAACACGATTTCAGTTTTGACCATCCAAATTTGGTCTGCCTAAGGTAAAGATTTGATGTTTCGGAAATTAATATATTTAATGTTAGTATTTGTCAAGCACGGTCGCCTTCACCAATGTGAATCTGACTCTTGAGTCGTTAAGGCCAAGGAAGAGCAGAAAAAGAAAGGTGAGATGTGACTGGGTTCTATGATTCTACACCACTTAATATTTGTAATATTTATAATTTGCTTTTACCTATATGAAATTTTTCTAACTTTCAAATGCTCTTTCTTTATATTACTTCGTCAAAAGGTTTCGTCCAATATTCCATCGGCAGAAATACACTGCTGAGTGGAGAAATTCATGGCTTTTTCCATGACAGATTAATTATTCTTAAAATAAAATATTATTCTTTTAGCCAATCATCTTCGGAGTCAACCACACAATCTTACGATGAGGACAAGAGATTTTTCTTGATCAACCCCTTTGGCCTTGTCCTTCTAAAATCAGAAAGATCATTTTCAAGATTGAATTAGTTTATTTGGAATCTGGACCCTTCTGCTTCATTTTTATTTACTTATTTCTTTATTCCTCTTCTTCACTGCCATTAATGATCCTAGAGATGTTTTTTTTCTTTTATTTTTATAATTTTTCTTTATCTTTCTTTGCCCTAGTGGTATAAAAATCAGATTGGATCAATCAATCAGACTAAAAGCAAGTGGTAATTCTAGTTGGTATTTACTATCATAGTAAAATTATCCTCCACCCTGAACACTTTTTTTTAACGAACTGATTTTTAAAATGAGTTTTACTAGCTAACTGACTACTTCCAATGAAATTGCCATTGCAGCAGACTTGAGCAATTGAAGTGAAGACCTATTAATCATTGCATTTTAGAAAGCCTATAAGAGCTGTAAACAAGTGAGATAGGCACGTAAACGAAGAGTTTACTGGAACTACTAGCAGATTCTAGTTTTTACGAATGAAGAGTTTATGTTGGATTCTAAAATAGTACAATAACAAAGAATTTTGATATTCATGAGATTATGAAATACGAAAATATTTTAAATGTGATTTGTAAAATGTTTTTCAGGTTTTTCATCTCTTCAATAATTTATTAAGACCCTAGGATCAATTGTTGTGGCTAGTTGTTCATTATGTTTACATTCATGATTTTCCTTATGACATTTTCTGCCTAACTATTCTAGAAAAGGTGTTTGATCAAAGTCAAGTTTTGTTGTACAAGAAGAAGAAGAAGAAGACAATTTAACTTTGTATCTGGCATTACTTCAATAATCAGCGGCTCTGACATACGTCCCATTCCCAAGCTCCACCAAGTCTGGCCAAAAATTCCAGTCTCAGAGTGGCCAAACCTATGCTTATGTGGTTAGATATGAATCAAATCAAATCAAGGATGGATACTTTTTTATTTAAGTTTAATTTGAATAATAAATAGTTTAGTTTGAGTTTATTAAGCTAAAATTAAAGATAATTCAAATAAAAATAATTCAATTCAAGTTTAGATCGAATTTATGGTTCATATCTACGACTCGTATTTGTAGTTCGAATTTATAGTTCAAATTTGTGATTTATTGATAAAACAATATCATTTTTATCTAATAATGAATAAAATAATACCAATTCAATAATTAGTTAACATAATTTAAATCAAGTTATGAGCCAAATTTGAATTGAATCAAGTCATCTATCCAACTTACAAGTCAAACCAAACTGAGTTCATCTTGATTTTAAAATGAGTTAAACTTTTTTACTTGAATTCGATTTGAAATTAAACTAAAAAAATTCAAATCAAATCAAATTGAGCTAAATCAGTTTTCAAGCTTGAACCAATCCGATTCAAGTCCAACCCTGCCTATGGTCTCTCCATCAAATTCTTCTTCTCTTATTTATTTATTTATATATATATATATATATATATATATATATATATATATATATATATAGAGAAATAAATAAAATAAATAGAAAATCCATTTTCAGGCGAAAGATTGGTTTCTTGCTACTTGAGTCGGGCAAAAACAAATCCCAAATCTGATTGCTTATGTAAAAATAAAAGGCCAAAGCACTATATCCCACCCAAGGTATGTTGCAATCCCAAGTATCCTCTTTTAACTTTGAAAATCCTAAATACTCAGTTAAAATTAACGGTAATAAGGGTAAAATCATCATTTTATCTCTAATATTAAAAATAAACTAAAATATAATCTCTTTTTGCCCCCCTAAACTTTAAAAACTAAAAGTTTTCTCTAGCCTAAGTTTTAAAAAATAACAGTTTCCCCTTAGGGTTTTGTTTCTAGATCTCCGATGCCATTTTCGGCTCCATTGTCAGAGGCCTCTCCGTCCCAAAGCCTCCTCTCTCTCTGGCGGTCTCTCTCCTCCTATTTGAACGCCCAATCGACGTCAGAAGAGTCATGGAAGAAGAAGAGTTTCGTCGTCTTTCATGACTCCTCCGACATCGATCAGACATCCAAATGGGTGGAAAGAAATTGTGAGAGGGAGAGAAAGCTTCGGGAGAGAGAGGTCACCAGCAATGGAGTTGGAGATGGTGTTGGAGATCTAGAAACGAAACCCTAGGGGGACACTGTTATTTTTTAAAACTTAAGCTGGGAGAAACTTTTAATTTTTAAAGTTTAGGGAGGTAAAAAGAGATACAATTTTAAGAAGTTAGAGTTCTGTTAATTTTAACTGTTCATGAGTGAGTATTTAAGATTTTCAAAGTTAAAGGGAGGAAGGGATGGAGTATACCTTGGGTGGGGAATACTCCTTTGGCCAAAATAAAATAATAATGTGATTGTCCCCATGCCATAGAGACTGACCCTATATTATATTGGCCAAAAGACTTATTTTTGCCCAATGTTTAAATATATGATAAGGACCACAACATGCAACTCTAGCTATAAATAATCTTTAAATTTAATTGGGACAACGACAGTTTTTCAGAATTTAGCTCCACAACTTTCTATCTAAATAGTTTTTTTTTTTTTTTTTTTTGTTGTTTCTAATAAATGAATTATTTTTTAATTTAAGTTCTGATCTTCTTCTGGCTGGATACATGCACCTTTAATATATATATATATATATATATATATACATTTTCATCACAACTACATTATATTTTCTCTTTTTCCTCCACATCTTTTTTTTTTTTTTTTTGGTTTTCTTGGCTATTGGGAAGCACCTAGAGGAAAACAGAAAATATTGGAAGTAGAGTAGTTATTAGATTCAAATCCGATGTAAAGATTAGTGAAAGACTGGTTTTTTTTAAGATAAACAAAATAAAAAATCGTTTAAGATATTAAACTCAAGATGTTAAAAAATCCGATCTAAAAATTAATGGTTTTAATAGTACAAAAAAACCATTGTATGTCATATCAAATATAATTTTAACCACGATCTATTTTTCACCAAAATAAATCGTTGTTTTATTCTATATCATTCTTTATTATCCTTTGGACCTAAATATGACAACAACATATATCATTTTTACCAATCCTAAAATATTAATATATGAGATATAATTTTTTTTTTTTTTTAAATATCATAGTATTATCCTCTAGCCCAAGCTTGAGCTCGGTTCGAACAAGCTTGAAACTAGTTAGCTCTAACCGAGCTCGAGCTATTCGTCAAATTTTTTAATTAAAAATTTTGATACAAAATAACATCGTTTTGACTAATATGTATTAAAACGACGTCGTTTAATAACGAAAAATGAGTCGAATCGAATTTGAATTAAGTTCGAGCTTGGCTTTCAGGAGCTTGACGAGTTCGAGCTCAATTATATATAAACCGAATTGAGCTCTTAGCTCGGCTTGAATCTAGCCCTAATAGTAAAAATCCTCATGCTAAAAAATTTCATTTAATCGCCATATTGTGTAAAAAGTTTATGTAACCCCTGAGTTGTGTATAAACTTTATCTAACGCTTTATTAAGTAGAAAAATGTATTTAACCCCTGAATTACACAAAATAAAAATATTTTAACCCCTAAGAGAAAATACATGATTTAGAGAAAAAATTTGCAATTTGGGAAATGTCTTGACTATTTTCAGGCATTTTTCCCGATTTATACATCTATATAGTCCACAAATTATTTATCAGCTTAAAATAACATGTATTAAAATGTTTAATAGCTCATAAATATCATTAAAATGTATACATTGTTATGTAAACCAACACTATAATAATACACAATTATTCTCAAAATTAATTCCAAATTTTGAAGTGAAGATTGATTGAACTGTGAAGTTGTAGCCTTATTTGAGACAAATCTAGTTCGATATTTAGATAAATAATTGCCAGTTTTGAGAAGTCTTTGAATGTGTAGTTATTGCATTTAGGCATCAAATTATAGTAATCCTGAGGTGTTTGAATGTAATAGACATTATGGATATTGAACTTTATCCAACTGAATAAGGATAAAGTCAACATAGATAATTTTTGTCTATACAAAACCGTGGATCATGTATGGGTATGTATTATCCTCAGATAAAGATTACTTATGAATTCTATCTACCTTGAAATCTAGATAATTGTGGATTATACAGATAAGATAAACATCGGATGTATAGTTATGCATTTTATGAACGATCATATATGGTATTTATATAAAGAGATGTAATTTCACAAATTCACAACTTTTTTTTACCCTAAAAACATTAAACATGCCTTTGTATATTAAACACCTACCCGTTCGCAGATTTCTTAGCAGATTTCCTTTGTATGTTTGAGCCTCTTATGTTTATATTTCGTGTGGATATAGAGGTGCAGCCTGTACTTGGGATTCATAGTGATTACAACCATTTCTCATCGCTATTAAAGACAAAGGAACCGCCAACATTGGTATGACTTCTTCGAAACACCCTATGATTGTATAATACATGCTTGTAATATGATTTCTATAAACATATCCTATGGTATTATGATGTTTTGTAATTTTTAAAAATTATATTTCCACCATGCTGGCTGCTTTTGTGCCATAAATTTCCCAACACTTTGCAATATATAGAAAGTTATCGGATTCCTCTCAAAGGTTTAATAAACTTTAAAATTATTCATTAATATTGTTTATCCATATTATTATTCATAAAGTATATTAAGTTTATCTTTATTAATCAAGTAAGTTAATCAAGGAATTGTCAACCATTAATGCTAGTCCACCTTAAAATTTGTAACTTAGTAATTATGCAGTGACATGGAATTATTTAGTTCTGGATTTGCGTTAATCTCCAGCTTTTACCCAATATTTAAGAAAGACTAACTTTAGTCTAAATTATGAGAATTTATTGTGATGTTAATAAATGCAGAAATGGTCACAATCTCACATGTTTTCCGCGTTATAATTTGTGGTGGAGTGCCCTCACGGGAATGTATATATTGGGTGAATGGTCCAATTCAGGGAGCATCTTCGTGGTTGATGTTGTGGCTAAAATGGGTGATATAAACTCGTTTGAGAAAATGGGTGGTTCATTTTTCTTTTTTAACGAGAAAATTTTATTTGAATTGTAATATTATTTGAGAACTAATTTAAATATATCAAATATGTAAAAGCCCAAATCTAATGATCAGGTTTGACCCATTGTTAGATGATGAGCATTGTCTAGATTTGGATGACACTCGTCATTCTCTGGACGACTCTGTTCTTCTGTCATTAGTTCACTGTTCGTTGAGAAAGTGGTCAGATTTCAGGTGTGGCATCCTAAGGGGGAAAAATAAAATTTTCAAAACTTAATCAAGAGGGGAAATATTATTTTTCTAAAAAAAAAAGATATAATTTTAATTATTTTAATATTATTGATAAAATAATAATTTTATCATTTAATCCTAATAAAAAATGTGAGAGTGTGTAATAATAGATTATAATTTGATAAATATTTAGGTTTTTCTCCTACCGTAAATATATATTTATCATTTTATCAAACTTAGATAAAAAATTACCTATTTCTCTTTAAGATATCATCGTATTTAGAATCTCATTCCATTGCCAGTCTATATCAGCAGCCGTCTGCTAGCAGTTTTTTCAGGGAACCCAAACATGTTCCAGTCATGTATCTCAATTAAATGAGACGAAAAGGAAAATGAATGTCCTCCCATCCTCCCGTGCACAAATGTGAATATATTTTTTGTATCGGAAATTAATGTATTTTATGTTATGTAATTGTCAAGCATGGTCACCTTCAACAATGTGAATTGGGATTCTCCGGTCTTTAAGACCAATAGAGAAGGGAAAAAGTATTGTCAGATTCGAGTCTACTCTGATTAAGTCTAGACTACTTAATATCTGCAATATTTATAATATGGTTTTACCGATACGATTTTCTTGTGACTATCAAACGCTTTTACTTTTGAATAATTTTATATGTATAATTTTTACATATAATTTTATATATAAATAATAATATATTATTTTATTTTTTATTTTTAATTATTTAATAATATAATAATATGTTATTATTTATATATAAAATTATATATACTACGTTACTCTTTTCATTTATACGACAGTTTCATCAATTAGTACTGCTTTTATAAAGATTCAATCGGCAGAATACCGTTGCTGCCTGGAGAAATTTATGCCTTTTCTTGGCTTTGTCCAAGACAGTTTATTCCCAGGTAAAACTTTCACATCGTCTTCTCATCTTTAATGCCGCTGCTGGGGATTGCATAGTATTATAAATACTTGTTATATATCATAAAATACTGATAATTATATTTTAAACCCTCCCTCGTTAGGAGTTGACTTTGAAAATGAGTTTTACTAGTTTATGGTTATTACAGAAACCCTAAAGAGTTTAGATTGGATCTTAAAATAGTTACAACAACAAAGAATTTTAGATTCATGATTTGAGAGTGGTAATGAAATATGATATTTTAAGTTACCGTAAAACATTTTGATTGTGAAATTCAACATTTACCAAATTCCAATTTTTATAATGTTTATCATATTTTTCATCTCTTCAATAGTGTAGTAAGACCATAAAATCAATTATTGTGGCTAATTGTTCATTATTTATACACATGATTTTTCTGATGACATATTTTGCCTAACCACTCCAGAAAAGATGTTTGATCAAAGTCAGAAGTTTCGTTTTTGGTTTTTTAATCGGGAAATATTATTTAAGTTGAGTTGATTTTTCAAAATTAAACTAATCATATTAAGTAAAGTAAAATTTAAAACGAGTTTATTTAAATTTAAAATAAGTTTTATTTGAACCAATTCATATACAAACATGAAGTAAATGAATACGAATTTGAATATAAGTTAGAAAATAGTAGAGAAAACAAAAGTAAGCTCAAACCTGAATAAAAGTCGTGATCGGCTTGCTCTCTTATTATTAAAAAAAATTAAAATAAACAATATCGTTTAAGAGAGTCTAGTCAAACATCTCATATGAATTCAAGTCAAATCCGACACATCTACATGAACCCGAGTTAGGCGCAAACAAGCCAACACAAACTAATGTTACTCCATATTCGGTGAGCACAAGTCAAACCCACTTGAAAATAAGTTTCACCTTTTCAGATTTAATTTGATTGAAATTTAATTCTAATTTTGAATAAGTAAATTATAAACTCTATACCAAATAAATTAAATATTTAATTTTAAAATATACTCTAATTTTCATATTCCAAGTCTCACCTCATTTTTATTTTTTTTTAAATCTATGTGAAACAAAGGCAAGTTTATTTGACTTCATCGCTGACAAAAAATAAGTCTTGTCCTTTCAACAGTCCGTGGAGGCAAAGGCTCCTACTATGGAAGTTTTTAATTTATTGCAAAAAGACCCTTCATTAGTCTATGCTCTCTCTATTGAATTCTTTGACTCTTTAATATAATATATATTAGAAATAAATAAAATAACATATAGTTTATTAAAATAATATCCATCTCTTTTTCTTCCAACATGTGTTACATTTGATGTCAGCTTTTGTTGATTAGAAAATCCATTTACTGGTAAAAGGTCTGGTTTCTTGCTACTCAAGTCATGGACAAAAACAAATCCCAAATCTTATTGCATATATAGAAATAAAATAATAATTTATTGTCCCCATGTGTCACAGGGACTGACCCCATATAGTATAAATATAAGATAGGCCAAATGTTTATTCCCCACCCAATGTTTGACGTGAATTTAATATAATAATTTAATTAATAATATATTAAAAATAATAAAATATTATTTAATTTTTTATAATTTAAAAAAATTAATAATTTATCTTTTTTATTAAACTTTAAAATCTTATATTTTTCTTTTTAAAGTTTTTTATCCCTTCTTTTAACAATTTCACTCTCCCTTCCCTGGCATATTACCCTCCATGGTGACTTGTGTTCGTACCCTAATGAAGATAAGTCATTTTGAAAAAAAAAAAAAATGTTAAAGATATATCAAAAAATATAAAATTTTAAACTTTTATCTTAAAAAATTATTAATTTTTTTAATTTATAAAAAAATTAATAATTTTTTATTATTGTTAATATATTATTAATTAAATAACTATTTTATTTTTAAAATCAATTATTTTTGTTATTTTAATTATTTATAAGTAAAATTTTAAATTTTTAATAATTAATCGATCAAAAGTTGAATTTTCGTCCAACCTTGGGTGGAAATGTAGCTCTAACTATAAAAAATCATTTCATTTTAATTGGGACAATGACAGTTCATCAGATTTTCGCTCCACAACCACAGCTTTCCTTCCATCTAAAATATTTTTGGCTATTTTAATAAATGAATTATTTTTTATTTAAGGTCAGATCTTCTTCTGGGTGGGTGCATGCACCTTTCAAGTATATTTGCTTCGTGGAAATGCTAACCGTTAATCTTAACTGTTTGATTTATCATCAAATATCATACTCATTTATTATTAATTAAATTGGTGATTATTATTAATCCAATAGTTAATCGATTCACGATGACATTTGATCAATGACATGATATATATATTTTTTTTACTTTTTTTTTTGTGGAACCTATTTTTATATTGCATGTCTTAAAAGTCTTTTTTTTTAATTTATCCATAGGAATCATATATTAGTTTTAATAATTAAAAAATATTTTTATTATTTTATATAATATATTATAAAATTAATATAAGTTACACTTTTAATAATGTAAACAAATTATATTATCATTATAACTAGTTTATATTTTTTTTCGTTCCTAATTTGAGTTTTTTAAAGTTTTTTCTTCATTTTTTTTCTTTTTTAGCTATTGGGAAGCACCTCAGGGGAAATCACCAGATTTGGAAGTTGAGTAGTTACTACTAGATTTGCATCTGATTTAAAGATGAGGGGAAGGCTGGTTTCTTTTAAAATTAGGAGTTGAATTTCTATTGTATTTTACAAAACATAATAAAAGATCATTTACGAAATTGAGCTCCGATGGAGATGTAAGTAGAGAGTGATGTAGGAGAATGAGAGAGCGGGAGAGTTGATGAGAAGATGATGTGTGTCGGTGATGATTTGAGGAGATAGGTGAGAGCAGTAATAAAAAGCGACGCTTGTGGAGTGTGGTAAAATAAAATGCAACAATGGAGATGTGAGACGATGGTGGTGAAAGGCATATAATTCTAGCAAAAATGGCCAACAATGGCTTGAGTTCGACCACAATTGAGAGAACAAAATGGTGCAAAGAGATGATGGTGCAAAATGACCTTCTAGTTCTTTCATTTAATAGTTTTTATTATCAAAAATAATGACGAATAAAAAAATAGAGTTTTCAAACTTAAAGGGTGAAAAATTATCATTTCATCAAAACTCAGTTAGGACATAGTCATTTGACCTTCTTCAAAAGTTGAAAGTAACAATACCAAAAAGTTTGATGAATTGAGAAAGTCATGGTAGATTTGATCCTTTGCACCTTGGTTACTATTCATTGTCTCATATGTTAAAGTTCATCTATCAAACCATCATCCATTCCTTTATCATGATCAAAACACCCCCAAGTTAAACCATTTTTCTTCCGTCTATGAAACCTCTCCTCTATAGTTTTCACTAAGTTTAAACCTACGACTTTTGTTAGGTATGAATAATCAACTATGATATTATTATTACACTCTTTTTGGTTATCCCAAAGAGATTCATTACCCTCTTTTATATTATCTCATCAGACCCAACTTCAATATTAGTCATTAAGAAAAATTGATATTGTTTTTCATACACTAGATTAAAATATTTAATATTGGTCATATATGTTAGAATGTTAGTTGAATTACTTACGGAGAAGAGGATAATGAATTACTTGAGTAATATAGAATTCGAAGTAACTCTCACAATTAAAGGAACTAATGGCTTGGTGTTGTTTGACAAAAGGCAATGTAACATGAAACATCATCACCATCCTTGATATTGTAATACATCAAATTGAATATAGTGTTTCAAAACTATTTCGATAGTATGTTATCCAAAGTCAACAAGTTAATGATGACTTAATAACGCAACCAAACCATTGTATATCACATTAGATATAAATTTAACCACTATGTTTTCCACCAAAATAAGTCATTGTATTATTCTATGTCATTTTTTATTATCCTTCGTATCCAAATATGAGTATCACACATGTCATTTTGATTGATCCTATAATATTAATAGATAAGATATAAGTTTTTTTTTTTTTTAAAATAATAAAATATCAAATAAAGACCCTTATTGCTTATAAAATTCCCTTGAATGTCATATTGTGTAAAAATTTTAGTTAAACCCGCATTGTGTAATAAATAATATTTAATCCTTTATTATGAAGAGAAAATGTATTTCCCTTGATTCACACAAAATAAAAATATTTTAACCCCTAAGAGAAAATACGTGATTTGGTGAAACAATATGCAATTCAGGAAAACGTCCCTACTATATTCAAGCTATTTTCTTGATTTATGCATCCATATAATCCAAAAATCATTTATCAACTTAGAATAACACATATTAAACTATTTAATCACTCATAAATATCATAAAAATGTGTATATTGTTACGTAAACCAAAACTATAATAATATACATCCATTCTCAAAATTAATTCAAAAATTTGAAGTTACAGTTAATTTTAATATTTGGATGTAATATTTTTTCCCGTATGTTTTCAAATTCTATGTGTGAAATATTGTAAATTGTTAGGATTACCATTGTATTGAAAAATAAGGAGAAAATTATGTTTCATGAAGTTAAGTGGTCATACTGATATAAAGTTAACGTTATCAATTATTTTAGTATTGACCCCTAAAAATTAGATTTTTTTCAATATCACTTCATTTTATCTTGAAAATATATATTTTTTTAATTTCAATAAAATTATAAATTTATGTTTTAGTTTTATAACATAAAAAAATTCCACTTTGGTATTAGTAGGGGTAATTTCGTCAATATAGTGGTGTATACTTCTAGAAGACAGAATAAGAAAGAGAAGATCAAGTCGCTGTAGCTCCAACGAGGACTGACGTGTAATCGCCACTTGTCACGTGCTCCAAAATCAGTGGGCTTGGTCAGTAAAGAGCATGGCTCATTTTACCTGGCGAAACATGCATGCACCGTCGGATTTTCCGACACTTTATTCTGAATCAAGGGCTGAGACATCTTCACATTGGCCGTGCCCACTGCGTATGTGCCGCCTTACGGCGTCTATACATAAGATTAATGAACGAAAATTTTAAATTAATTAATTTAATTTTTTTAATTATGTTATACAATATTAACCTTTTTTTCAATATATTTGATATATTTCAATTTTATACCTATTTTACCCTTATTCTCAATATTAAAAACAATAATATAAATAATATTTACAAACAGTATCGTATTTATCTGTTTATTCCAAACCTACTTACCTACCAACCCAACCACCCATAAACAATTGTTGTCAACGATATGTTTGAACTATTCTTATCCATTTATCCCATTTTTATCCATCTATTTTTTTTTTTAGAAAATCGAAGTATTTTGTTTTAACTAAAAAATTAAAAGTTTTTTTTATTCGACTTTAAAATTAATGTAAATAAATCATTTCTATAACTAAATTAATTATAAAACAATAATAAAAATTATAATTTACAAATTAATAAAATAAAATTCACCACTATATAACAAAATTTCATATTTTTAATTTTAAATCTTTAAATAAAATATAAAATAATATAATAAAATATTATTTACTTGAATTAAGATAATTTTGATATAAGATTTCCTGATTTTAATGTAATAGGGATGTTACATTGGGTTCTTGGTTATGTCAGTAACACAGAAAGTAAATCAAAATTATATAACTTGAATAAAAATGTCAAATTAACTAATATTCTTTAACGAATTCCTATTATTATGCCAAAACAAAATTTAGAAAATGACCGAAAAAAAAAAAGCATTCCTGATAGCTAAATATATATTGTATGACAAATAAAAATTTAATTTTTTATATCATATATTATGTACCATATATTGTATCGTATCGTATTATATGATAGATATTTTTAAAATAAAATAATTAAATTCTAAAAATTAAATTAAAGTTTTTTTTATATTTTATATTTTGTTTTTCATTTCAATCTAATGTCACCAATATTTTAAAACATAAATAAAAGATTAAAATCATTTTATTAATTTGTTACTATCGTAGTAAAAAAAAAATGTAGACTAAAAATTATAATTAAATTTTATTATACAAAATAAGTAATGCAATAAAAGACAAAATAGAAATATTTAGTTATATATTAAACACCTCATTACAATTAAAAAAAATTATTCTTCCTTTATAAAAGAAAATAAATTCGGTTGGATGACTCAAACTTTGAGTTACATTTGAATTAGGTCACCTCAATTTGATTTAGTTTAGTTTAAATTTATTTAATTAAATTTGAACTGAATTTTAATAAGAAGATTTTATTCATTTTTTTAATCAAGTTGAACTCAAATTAAAGGATGTTTGGTTCAGTTTGGCTCAAATTTCGTTTAAATTGATGATTTTGCTTATTATTTAGCAAAATAACATCGTTTCGTTAATAAACTATGAATTTTAACCATAAATTTAAATTACAAATTCGAACGATTTGATTCGAATTGAATTAAATCATGTTATATTAAAATCAAACTCAAATCAAAGGATGTTCGAGCTTGATTTGATTTATATCCATTGTAATTATATGTCTAATTTAGTTTTACTAATATAGAATAATACATATTATATTATATGATATACACATTATACCATATCAATTTTTGATATATTTTAAGGTATATATTATTTTTAATATAAATCATATGATAAATATCACGAGTTTTATAAAAGTGATAACAATGCTAGCATTCATGATGCAATAGTGAAAAATCATAGCACGTTCATAATGTGTTATGATTTGGGAAGGATATACTAAAAATATATTCAATTCAATCCCCTGGAAGCAAAATAATTTGATAATAATTAATGAAAATAAATAAATTTCTCTTATAGATAATTAATTCCAAAAATAGTTTATAAGTTTGAAGGGCATTCTGTTTCCAACTGCCTAATGACGGCGTCCCAAAACAATCAATAAAATCCCCTTCTCCACTCATTAGGGTTTCAAAATTCTCACTCTCAAATAATTTTCTCCAAATTTCACTATTTTTCCAACTCGAAATTTCTTCCTTTCATTTAATCATGCCCGCCACCGACTGCCAGGGCTCATCGGCGCTGCCTTTCTCCAACCTCGGCCGTTCCATTCTCAGTCTCCGCCGTGATCAGGCCGTGCACTCCATGAACGACGACACCGCCTCCGGAAACTCCCTCGAGGTCGAGTTAGAGTTTTTCCAGAGGAAAATTTCGGACCGCTTGATGGACTTGTCCGGTTCGGACGAGTTGCTCTCGCTCTCGTGGGTTCAAAAGCTTCTCGACTTGTTCCTTGTATCGCAAGATGAGTTTCGCGTTGTTTTATTTAATAATAGGTCTCAGCTCCACAAGGGGCCAATGGATCGGCTCATAGCTGAGTATTTTGAACGGAGCGTGAAGGCGCTTGACGTTTGTAATGCGATTCGTGATGGGATTGAGCAAATCAGACAGTGGCAGAAGCTTATTCAGATTGTTCTTGTTGCTTTGGATGATCGGAGAATGCTGTCTGAAGGTCAGGTTCGAAGAGCTAAGAAGGCTGTCATTGATTTAGCGATTAGCATGCTTGATGAGAAAGATTCCGGCACGACTTTGGCTCATCGGAACCGTTCGTTTGGGAGGAATAACGTGAAAGAGCCTCACTGTCGGATTTTGGGGCATTTTCGATCATTGTCATGGAGTGTTTCGAGGTCTTGGTCGGCTGCCCGACAGCTGCAGGCTATTGGGAATAATTTGTATGCTCCAAGGGGTAATGAAATTACGGCTACAAACGGGCTTTCCGTTTTGGTGTTCACCATGAGTTCAGTGTTGTTGTTTGTAATGTGGACACTTGTGGCGGCGATTCCTTGTCAGGATCGTGGTTTGCAAGTGCATTTTCCTGTTTCTAGGCAGTTTATTTGGGCGGGGCCAATGATGTCTTTGCATGAGAAGATATTGGAAGAGTCCAAGAAACGAGAGAGGAGAAATACTTGTGGGTTGATGAAGGAGATTCATCAGATTGAGAAAAGCACGAGGTTGATGAATGAGTTGTTGGATTCAATTCAGTATCCAGTGGCCGAGCAAAAGGATGGCGAGGTGAGACAAAGAGTAAAGGAATTGTCAACGGTTTTTGAAACAGTAAAGGAGGGATTGGACCCGTTGGAGAGACGAGTGAGAGAGGTGTTTCATAAGATTGTGCGAAGCCGAACTGAAGGGCTTGATTGCTTGGGAAGGATGCATGGTCCTGAATAGTTTGTATTTCAAAATTTAATTATAGGTGTCTAATGTGAAAATTGTAAATGAGTTTGTTGTATTTTGGCTTTTTGGGAATGCTTGGAAGATAAAGATAGAGTGTTTGTGGATGGCACTGGAAATAAATGGGGTAAGAGGAAATTTTTCGTTGTATTTATCAACATATATTGTGTAAAGAAAGTAGGATTTGAAATGGGATCTTTTGTGTTTCTGTTGTGTAATCAAATTTCTGGTTATATTGCATCTTGGTGCTGTAGTTGATTTTGTTTTGGCAGTTTTTCCCCAATTTTGGCTTCTGTTGATGCTATGCCTTGGCAAAGAGCAGAGTGTTACTATCATTTGTTGTTGTCACGTTATCGTTTTCAGTGCAATTACAAACTGCATCTAGTATAGATTGAGTGTTCAATGTTTTTAATTTTGGTAATGTGTATAGACAGTTGTAAAGATTTTAACTAATGTGTGGCCAAGCTACCTAATGGGGTGAATTTAATTTTGAAGAGTTGATGATTTTGGAATTCATTTTGCTTCTTGCGCGCTGACTGATTTGTGTCTCTGTGGGGTTGTTTAATCTTCTGTCATTATTTGCATGAGAAACGATGTTCATTCTCTCACTTTTACATTTTTGTGACTTCTCTTGCTTATGGGACTAATTACCTCTGCTGATATGAAGTAAGGGATCCCATCCTTGTACCGTTGTAGTTGGGTATTCTACTTGCATTTGCAGTTTCCATGGATGATCTGGTAAAATATTTGATGCTGTGTTCTATTTCCTATAATACAATGTGTCGAGGAATGAAAATAAAGGAAAATATTTATAAGTTATTCTCAAACTCCATGATTTATGTTCTGTCATTAATTATCAAACAAGCTGAAGTTTCTGCTTACTTCCTAATGAAATTCTTCTCCGGTATTCTGTGATCTGTTTTTTAGGTAGATTACTAAAGCACTCAATTGTGGAGTTCGGTAACACAATCAATAGATTTTCTGGTGTCTGTTGTTTACTCTGAATCTGTCCCATTTGGAAGTCTAGAAAATGTTGTTTTAACAGAATTAGTGGACATATTATCAATAATTTTCATTAGTTATTATTCTGTTGGATAGTCGTCAAATGACGTTTGCCTTATTGCTCCTTGTCGTATCCTTAGTGGTTAGTGATGAAGATAATGTTGTTGATCTCCATGAAAGTGTTTACTTGAACCATCAAGATGAATATAATCATATTGCAGTTTCTTTTACAAAAGAGTATAACCTTATTACTTAAATTCATGTATTTTGAAGACTGCTGGTTCTTAATTCCATATTTTCTGTTCGAATTGCTAATTAGTAAGGCAATTTGGCCTGCTCAATAGGAATCAACAGAGAAGGCTCTACTATATTGGGATAAAACATGGATTCAAGTGTTGGTTATATGGATGTGTTAGAGCTTTGTGTGTTTAATGGTCATGATAGTGGCTTCAGCACATAATTTTTGTTTCACCGTAGGCTTCCTGTGTCCCCTGCTCTTGTAGCTCCTTCAATTGATTGTCACAAATATCTTGCAGTCTCGTAGTATAAATGCTAGAATTTGCTTTTGTTGTCGACAGAATAATTTATCTACGGTCTTGAGAAAGAGCTCATAAGGACTCCCTTGTCATCGTTTCTAGTTCTTGATACAGAAAGGCATCTCAGCTGTAGTCAACGTGACAGTTTTGAATCCTAAGTTCTTCAACTTTAACTCCGTGCCTCAAGTTCATCCAAATTCATGTCTTTATCTCAGTGGTTAAAAGGGTCCCTTGCTCTCTGCTGTCCCATTTCTGAGACTCAGGAGAAGCGGTAGCCAGAGCAGTGGCCCTCACCAGAAAACCTTGTTAGCTGTCATAACTTGTAAGCTTTTATTACTCAGAAGGTTTGTTTTCTTTTCCTGGCTAGAATTGAACAGCTCAAATACAGTCTCAAGATTGGACATCAATGTTTTTGCAAGGTCGGCCACTGTTGTCATTGAGCTTTAAATTATTTGAAAATGACTTGCATCGTCTCTCTGTGTGATGCTATGCTAAGAAAGACTGGATTGTTTCATGATTGCAGTCATTTCCCTTTTGCTTAACGTATAAGCAATTATTATATCCCATCACATAATACTAAGAAAGACTAGCAGTGACATGCTATATTCTATTTGATTACTTGAATGTGAAAGACAAATATATTGAAGACTTTCTCAAAGTATCATTCTTCGAATAACATTACAGGCATAGAAATTGTACACAAACCTAGACCTAGTAAAATGAGCAGATTATCTGTGGGATCTATAGATAACTATTACGTATGCGTTTTAGATTTTTGAATTTATATTTATTTGAGTCTATATTCATTAGTTTTATCTGTAATTCAAAATTACCTAATCATATAATGATATATAATTGTATAAGTTTAAATTTATGTACAGTTCTATTGTTTTCTTCTCTCTTGTAGGATTTTTTTATCCAACCTAACTTTGTTGAAATGTCTCAATTAAAAGCTTGATCTTTTGGCCCTTTATAATTATGTAGAAAAGTTCGCTCTGTTTCCAAGTTATGCTGCTTTAACTGCTTTAACGGTTGCAAGTTGCACTTCTGATCTCGAAAATTTATGTCCATAGGCTGAGTTGATCATCAACATGCACTGTTCTTGGGCCCAAGAGTCGATTTCTGGCAGCAAATTTTTGACCCACTTCAGCTTTTAAGTCAAAATTTTACTGAGATTCGATTTTAGCTTTATTTTTCACTGGCGATTTTTCAAAGGTCAAGCTTCACCACATGGAAAAAAAAGCGCTCTCTCGATTAACTTTATACTGATGCAATCACATTCCCTTGAATTTCGGGACGTACAATGATGTTAACTTGCGTTGTTGTCATTGCCGTGACTTGACGGTGCAAAATGTGCCCTTTTAAACTGCATTCCGTGTATATCCTGTTCTTGATGGTGGCTCCATTTGAGATAAACAATTAGATAACTCTTATATGACATTCTACAAGAGGGAAAATATCATTCCAGAGTTGTGCCTTTGCTAAAGAATGAATTAACTCGAAACTTTTGACAAAACATGGTCATAACATGTAATATCTCTGGTTTAATGACTCGACTCATTATCAAAATATTGTCTACTTTAGACATACAATCCATTATGATTTTACTTTGGGTTTTACAATTCAAAACTCATCTAATAATTTAAAAAACTCGCAGGCTATCTAACCAGTCAAATTCTCTCACCCTTAACCAATGTGAGATATATAGATAGAGAATAGACAGACCCAACATCTCTTTTGTGCTTTATCGATGTGAGATTTGTCTAAAAGTATCACATACACCATTTTACGGGACTCAACGTTCTTGCTGAGGTTTGTCCCACTATCATTCAAGAGGATATACGGAGCTGTTCTAATACCATTTGTAATATCCCTGGTCTAATAACTTGACCCACTATCAAGATATTGTCTACTTTGGACACACAGTCTATTATGGTTTTGCTTCTAGGTTTTACAACCCAAAACATGTCTAACAATTTAAAGAGCTCACAAGTTATTTAACCAATCAAATTCTCCAACTCCTAACCAATGTGAGATATATAAACAGAGTACAGACAGACCCAACATTTTTTTCATGTTTTGTCAATGTGAGATTTGTCTAAGGGTATCACATAACACTTATCTGATATGAAGATATTAATAATATTTTTAACAAAGATATCGTTGATAACAATAATATTTCTTCTCATTTAAACTTAAATTATGAATACGTACGGTGATCTAATCCAATGAAATTCGAATGTACTTTTTTCAGTCCAAAGAAGTCTTATATATACAAGTAAAGAGACAAGGGAGAGGAGAGAAAAAAGAAGTACAAATTTTCTACAACTACTCTTAAACTAGATTGTTGTTTGATTACAATAGGTAAGATGACCCAAACCAATGAATCTGAGTTACGAAACAACATTCAATGGATAAAACCTATAGACATCTAAAGCAAGACTCTCGTTACGAATAACATTTGTAGTGTCTAAGGACATTGGTGTTATAACCAACCTTGATTCATAGGTTGGATGAAGTCATCAAACATATAAACCAAACATGTGTGACAACCTAATTGCCCTTTGGGCTTCTCGAGAAAAGGTGGTCAAATGTACCTAACTCAAATTATGTTAGTAAGTTTTGTTGTGTAATGAAAACGATTTCGAGTGACAATGCAAAATTGTGATACATAATCGAATCAATTTAACAACTGCACATACATAATTCAATAGTTTATTCAACAAAAAACTAAAACTTCATAACTCAACAATTCAACAATTAATTTTATGTTGGCTCGATATTGAATGGGCGTACGATAATACACTCACCAATCATTTTTAACATGAATTCAATATCAAAATAAAAGGGTTAACCAATTCAATTGAATTCATAACATACATAACAAAAATTTGCTTGATGATCACTCAAATATGACTTTGATACCACTGTTGAGTTATGAGGAAAGCTCAAGGGACAACGAAAATGAATTTAAAATTTTTGAACAAATGAAACCCCTTTTGACCCTTACAGGATCCATTTGTAGACAATCATCACATAATATATAAACAACAAAAAAAGAGGTTTAAGAAGTAAACTTGTGTTGACATCTCATTCACTTCGACAAACATGAAACTTGGTTGCAATCGCTCTCAAACACAAGAAGAGGGACGACTTTGGTATCCACATGAAGCATAGGCTTCAAGAGGCTTGAATATGCACAATCGTATTGTTAAGAGGCTTGTGCACGAGGAGGTGTTTCAAAGGCATGAGCGTGCACTCTAAGAAAAGGTTATGAAGTTATGAAATTGCGTCTACTTATATAGACACCATGTATGCCCATATATGGTCAAATTTTTGGGGCGGATATGGATAATGAATTATCCTTATCTAGGACTATGCACGTTTGTACATGACTCATGTATAATTGTACATAGGCAAAAGGTTATCCATTCAAATTTATCCTTATCCAATTGGATAAAGTCTAACCTCCATAATTTTTATTATACTTAAACACCTTATGATTATTACACTTTGGCCCCTAAGTGAAATAAAAATTGTATTTCTAGCCAAAAGACATCTCCAGACTCCAAATCTTCTATCTAAAACTAGGATTGGATTCATCTAGAATAATCTTATGTCTTTAAAGTTTGATCAACTTTTTTTTATGTGTAATTTATAGACTTTCTGTTATGTCGATAATGGATAGATTCTTGTCAAGCTCCCAACCCGTTAGTCATTCGAATATGGACCAATATTAATATCTAACAAGGCATGAGAACCACCTAATTAATGAAATGTCATTGATGGACTCTTTAACCTAAAAACAACACAGTTATTTGTATAATTTGATCTTTTTATCATACAATATATTTTCAAAGCTAAGATATAGATTTAGTGTTCACCTCAGAATTCCCACCATATGTATAGATTGATGTCTCTATCAACATTAAGATGAAATTAGGTGAAGCAACATCTTTCTTGAGCTGTGTTTTCCAAATTGAAATTGGATATATAAATGCTTAAACTATTTACATGCTGACATTCAAAATCATTGTTACTAACTCTAATTCCATTTTGAATGCATTCCCCCGTGAAGTCAAAGTAACTGGCCTAGATAGAGAGGAGGTAAACTTCGTTTCAGAGTTTTATACCATGCCTACATCATTGATGACTAAGATCCTCCCTCAATTTAATGTACACTTTTTTTCTTACTTTAAAATAATCTAAACAGATACTATTATTTTATTTTAAAATCATTCAATCTGATATTATCATCAAATTATATAAATAAATTTATGCATATAGTATTATTCATCTTAATTTCATTCCCTTTTCAGTTATTACAAGTAAATACTGAAATACATAAAAAATCTAAAGTACAAGGACATCTTTGCAAAAACCTAAATATCAGGAAAAAAAAAAAAAAAGAAAGAAAAACTTTGCACTTCCTGTTAACTGGTTACCCAACCAAAATCCGCCGCTTTAACTGTTTATTTAGGCGATTGTCACTTCACTTGTCATTTGCGCTTCCCTATATCAATGGCGACCCCGTACGAGAAACCTGAATCAATTAACCCTAGCTATGGAGACGATGAGGACGAGGACGAGGACGAGGTCGAAGACCTAGACGGAGAATCCGAACCGGCCCCACCGAGCGAGCAGATGGTAAAATTGTTTAGCCGGATGCAAAGAGACACAGTTCCACTACGCGTGCACGATGTGATTGTGAAAGGAAACACGAAGACGAAGGAGTTTTTAATCGAAGCGGAACTTGACGCGCTCAAGAATGCCACGTCAATGCAAGAGATAATCCGGGCGGCCAGTATTGTTAATTATAAACTGCGAGAGCTCGAGTGCTTTGATTCGGTCGCCATCACGGTCGATGCTGGTCCACCGGAGCTTCCGGGTACGGCAAATGTGATCATCGAAGTTGTTGAAACAAAAAGTCCACTTTCTGGTCAAATCGGAACTTTCTCCAAGGGAGAGGTATGTAATTATTTGTGCATGAATTATGCCTGTTGCCTAATTCTGAATTTGTTGTTAATGTAATGGGGAATTAGTAAAGTAGAAACTTGTGGACAAGCAGAAGTAAAATTGGCTGAAATGTGGAGAAGAACTGCATTAAATATATGTTGTGAATTAGCTGTGCAGCGCAGGCATTGATGTGGCATTGGTGATAGCAGGAAATTATGATTCGATAAGTTGATTGATGGCGTCTAAATGTTTATTGTTATAGGAACTTTAAGAAATGAGAATGAGAATTGTGTTACTGAAAGTATAAACATTATGTTTGCGTAATTGGAGAAAGTCTTAGACATTTTTTTTTTAAATAATTGATGTGTTTTGTAGATATTCATGATGAGATATATTTATCCCATTTAAGTGTTTTTACTGCAATTGCCTCGGCTATTCTTTGGTGTACTATTATAGTTCACACTTGTATTGTATCTAAGTGACGGTGGATTTGCTTGTATCTTTGTGATGTTTCAGTTTTTTTGTCTTTGTTTAATGAGCTAAGCTTGTATGTATAATGAAAGCCAGTGTGTTGATGAGTGTGTTACCTCTCAAATATTTTTTCTAAATCCCTAGAACACTTTTTTAGGCCAAATCTTCATCAGTTGAAGGATCTCTCAAGTACAAAAACTTTCTTGGTTATGGTGATTTGTGGGATGCTTCTTTGGCATATGGCTTTGATTGCTCAGCAGAGGTAAGTGCTGGTGTGTATATTCCCAGATTTAAAGGTCTAGTGAGTCCTTTGACTGCACGGGTATCATTACTATCCCAAGACTGGCTGAAATTTTCTTCTTACAAAGAAAAATCATTGGGGCTGTCACTCGGCTTATTTTCATCTAAGTATCATGACTTGGGATACAATCTTGCATGGAGGACCTTGATAGATCCATCACAAATGTCGTCCAGGTCCATAAGAAGGCAGCTAGGACATGATTTTCTTTCATCTTTAAAATATACATTTAGGTTTGACAAGAGAAATTCTCATCTGAGGCCAACTCGAGGATATGCTTTTGTTTCAACCATGCAAATTGGCGGCCTTGCACCGGATAATCGGACCCTGAGATTTTTGCGACAGGTTTAATTTTTAACCTTGTTCTTGTTTTTGATTGCACTTGTTTGATAACTTCATTGATTGCAGAATTGTTTTCTCTCTTTTTTTTTTAACACTTTCATAATACTGTAGTCATGTCAAGTTATTGACACGTACATCTGTCAGTTGAATTGTGGTACACGTGTTGTGTTGGGTTTTGTTACTGGATATTTGTGCTTTTTAGTTTCTTCTTATGTGGCCCTCTCTCTTTATTGTACAACTTAAATGACTTTACTCTGGGAGTTTATATTTATGATTTAGAATGAAAGCCACACCCTGACTTTAAACCTGATATGGTAGATTTAGTTGACATGTGTTAACCCTTCAGCATGCATGGTTCCTGTAATTGCTGACTTTGTGCTTTCATAATTTTATTAGGTGTTAGCGGAATAAAATCTAAACATTGTTTTTGTGAGGAACATGGGAGTCAGTCTTGTGGCTTGAAATAAGTGGTTGCTGTACTTATTTGCATTATTCGATTGGTTTTTATTTGAAAGTTATGTTTGCCATCTTATCTATGTGTTTCTGTAGATTTGTGCATTAATTTCACATTGAGATTAATATTTTCTAATAAATTAGTATCTTGTGGTGAAGTACTGGTGGTCTGCTCATGGGATCTGACTTGTTTCTGCTTCTTTGTATGTTTCATCGTAGCTTCAAGTTTCATGAATGATTGGTTTATGTTTGCATGGATTATGCTAGGTTCATCTGTTTTTTAAGCTTGTTGACAATGACTCTGGATCATATTAACAGGAGCTTGATCTTCGTTTTTCTGTCCCATTTGGATTTTATCATACTGCCCTAAATTTTGGGGTATCCAGTGGTGTTCTTCTCCCACTTGGAAGAGGATTCTTGAGCATGTCTTCTTCCATACCTGAGAGATTCTTTCTGGGTGGTAATTTATCTCCAGTTTGCCATTTAGGAGGGCCATTGGCATTTTGGGGGTTTAAAACTAGGGGACTGGGTCCTTCTGAGCCAAGAAGGCAAATGACAGGCAATTCCTCTGATGAGAATGCAGACCCTGCTGAAAGGGATTTTCTTGGAGGAGACCTGGCTGTTTCTGCCTTTGCAGATCTTTCTTTTGATCTTCCTTTGAGGTGGTTTAGAGAAAAAGGAATTCATGGACATTTGTTTGCATGTGCTGGGAGTGTTGCCAAGTTAACAGAGAATGAGTACCGGAATTTCTCTTTGCCAAAGTTTTTGGATTCTTTTCGAAGTTCTTTAGGTGGTGGCATTGTTTTTCCCACAAATCTATTCCGCCTAGAGGTGAGCTATCTGTTGTTAAGTTTATAAATATAAGAAAAAAGAAATGCCTTGGTCCAGGTTGCTGCACGATTGAGGAGGTTACCTAATACAGTGTCAATTGACGTGGAGGTGCTTGGGCAACTCTCCATACTGCTATTTAAAATTCGTCAGAAACAGTGTCTTTATCAACATGAGACATGTCACTGTAGCACAGTTTAAAAATTATTGGAAGTCAATATTATTACTAATAACTTCATTTCTGAAAATATCACGGTGATTCTACTAATCAAGCAATCTGCTCTAGGTCTGTGGTATTTGAGGAAGAAATTGGATTTTTATGTTATGGGTCATTCATCATAAAGTACTCTGGGAAAATATATTTTTTGTAACCGGGAAAGATGAATACTATAGATATCTTAATTGTTTTCCCTTGAGGTATCCGCAAGAAATTTCTGTATAACAACTGTTATTTTCTTTTCTTTATTTTTCTTAAGAAGAGTGGTTATTTGATTTCATTTTTTTCCTTTTTTATTTTAGGAAGACGTTTTCCTTAATTGACAAACCTGATTCCTATTTCAGGTTAACTATTGCTACATACTGAAAAAGTTTGATCATGACCATGGGAAAAGTGGCCTTCAGATTAGCATATCTGCTCCATCCTAGAAATCTTTGGCAAAAGCCTGTCATTTCAGGTAATTGAGTTTTTTTTTTCGGCTGTTTGATGGTTGTGGTTTTTGCTGGATACCTGAGTTAAGAACCAAGGAAATTTAATATTTTTTCCAATGTAATTTCATATCATAAAACATGATGTTTTAGGATGCACGGGATAGAGTTAATAATTTTGGTATCTGAGCAATTAGATGCATGTATTGGCCCCTTTCTTTCAGGGTGTCTGACAAAACCACTGAATGTTGTATTTTTGAAACATATCATTCCAGACAACCATGCTTCTTCTTTTGTTGGTTTCATGGCAAAATGTTCTGAACAGACTCTCACGTAGATACGCATTCATAGGTTGGGTAGTGTTTTAGGCTGCCCACTTCTGCTTTCGTTTTTGCTTCCCCTTCGTATTCCAAAAATATTTTACTCATGTATTGTCGTAAAATTATTCCCCTTCTTTTCAAACCCATTTGGTGGGTTTGATTTGGGTAATTTTTTATTATTAAATATGAAAGATTATTGCAAAAATAAATTATTTTAAAAATTACTAGATATAAATTAGGTAGAGAACTTGTTCTCATCTAAAGTTTGTTGCATTCTCAAATTAGTATTTATTAACTATTAAAAATCTAAATATTTATCTGTGAATTGTTAAAATTAACAGAACTAATTAATACTATCTATTTTCCTCGTAAGTTTAGAAAACTAATAATTTTCTTCTAGGATTAAATTTTGAAATGTTATATTTTTTTCTTCTTTTTTTAGGCACCGTCATCGATTGGTTTCTCTCTTCACTGTATTTTTTAGCATCAAAAATTGAACGAAGAACGTTCTTGTCATTGGATGAAGAGGAATTGTCTTCGTTTTTGTCTTCCTCTAGTGACGAAGATGATTTGTCTTCCTTCAGTGATAAGGACATTCTTCGTTTGGTTTTCGACGCTGAGAGAGAGAGAATTCGATTAGTGATGACATCAAAAAAGAGAGGAAGAAAAAGAAAGAAACCTTATAGGGAAAATGTAACATTTTAAAACTTAATCTTTAGATAAATTATTAGTTTTCTAAACCTAAAAAGAAAATGAATAATATTTTATTATTTTTTTATTAGTTAAATGATGATTTTATTTCTATAATTTAACTGATTCTATTAATTTTAATCACCTATGGATAAATGTTTAAATTTTTAATAATTAACAAGTTTCAACTTAAGAATGTAATGAACTTTGGGTGGGCATAAGTCCTTTTGACTTATAAATTATTATTATTATATTTTATAAAATTTGATAAAAATAAATAATTGTTGTGTTTAATTAGAGAAAATAAAAGAATATTAAAATATTATTTTAAATACCTTTAAGTATAATTATTATGAGGTATTTTTTATATTAATTAAAAATGTGAATATTTTTGTTTTAAAAAATTGATAAGTTAAAATAGTAATATAATAAAATTAAGATTATTTTGATAATTTTTTAATATTTAAAGAGTATTAATAATCAAATTGTCTTTTATATTATCTTATATATCACAAATAATTGATTTTTTTTTTTTATAAATTATAAAGCAAATAAAATAATAGAAATAATAAAAAAAAATCACAAAATAATTATTTTATAGCACCAGCCAAACGAATATTCACAAGCAATCAACAGTACTCAATATCTAGAATTTAAGTCGACGGGATCCAAGATTGAAACAAAATTCACAGTACCACGGACTCACAATTTTTTAACGCAGAGTCGCCGGAGAGGATGAACCGCCGCAGGAAACAATTATGGGTTTACAATTATGGATTTGTTTTGAGCCAAGGTGGGTTTCTCCAGTTTCGGCCCGGTATCTAAAAGACGGAAATATCCTGAACTCCACTTTTCGTTCCATATTAATATAACATGATCCCTTCGAGTAAAAAGACGAACAGGCAATAGCAGGCAAATCTTCCTGTGGCTCAGAATAAGTAATGGAGAAAGGAAAGAAAAGTGGCAAATCTTCTCTCAAATGTAAGAAGTTTTGCATCTTCTTTCTGATTCTTTATTTGTCTCGTCTCCTATAAATTTTAGGCTGAGTCAATGTGGTGGCCATCACTTGATATTCCATAGCTTCTAGGACAACTTTCAGTCTTTGTTCTTGTAAGCTTCCAATTTAACATGGCTTATATCATGTTTGAAATTTGAGAAAGACTCTTTCTAAACGATCCCTCATGCATGGGTCTTTTGTTTCTTCTTTCCATGTTCTAAATCATGTGAATAATTTAATGAAATAATTTTTGTATATATTTGTTTATTGATACATTGCTGAATTTATACATGAAGCCTATGAGATATACAAGGAAATATGGGAAAACACTGTACATCATATAATAGGAAAGACTATATCTACAGTTTTATTGACTTGAAAGACAAACATTAGAGGCAGTGGATCTCTCTCCATTCAAACGGGACATTGATGAGCTTATATAGATGAGTTTTTTTTGGACTGTCTACTAATTAGATTGTGCTGTGAATCATAAGCTACTCTACTGTACTATATTGTGAATTATAAGCCAGTGGACTTGTGTTCTGAAATGACCTTTACCAATTGATCTAAGTTGTTTGATTCATATTTAGAATACAATTTTAAATGGATCAAGCAGTCTGAACATATAGTTTGCCTTGGTTAACTGTCTTGTGAAGAGCTACTAGTGATGCTTTTGGGCAGAGATGGAGATCCAGAGATTTTTTTCTTAATTGGACATATTTTTAATTTTAGTTTTAGTGTGAGCTCAAACATCAAAACAACACTGTAAAATAGGGATTAATTCATTAATGAAGCAGTAACGTTTGAGTCTCAATTACTGGACAAATCAGCACTCGTAAAATGTTTGAGAAATCCACATATATACACTTCTTGATTCTGAGTTTTCTGATGCTGTTATCCTACAGGATTGTGAGATTGAGAGCAGCATCAGTTGAGTGATCTAAGGAGTGCGTCAGCCTTTCTGCAAGCTTTCACAGACCCATCAGCAGCCAAGCTTTGAAGTGAAGGCCTGCTCCAAGGATTTATTAATAAACGTCTTGCTACCTCTTCTCCTCCATCCTTGCACAGTCCTAACAGGAGAGTTATTGAGTTATACTCTGCTTTTCCTTATCTCCTACCGCCCCTGGGAGCAACCTTGAAGTAAAGCTAGTATCTCTTGAGGGCATCATCAGTTATACCCTGCCTTGTCATCCATTAACAGGTCAATGAGCTGAGGAACTGCTCTTGCCATAAGAATACTATCCTTTTTAGGATTATATACTGCAAGATTGAAAAATGCAGTTGCAGCATCTTTTTTTCCAGTTGTTATGCCTTCTTTCGGGAGCCCAAGTAGGGCTGGGACTGCTTTAGCATGTGCTCCAATTGAAGCCTTGTAATCATCTATCATCGACAGGCTATGTATGGCTGCTGCTGCAATTCCAGAACATCTATGATGTTATCCATTGCTCCAGTGGCCACTATTAAGATCTTATTGTTGTCGAAAATTGAGAGATTGAGATAGTGACAGCATTTTCTTGTATTCTGGATCATGGGAATTTAGTACTGTCACAAGGAATGGAATGGCTTCTCCCTTAGCAATTATACTTGTGTTGTCAATACCGGTTCTTGCAAGTAATCATAGCTCATAAGCAGGCTGCCTCCGAATGTCTACTGAGCCTGTTGCTAGTTTTCCCATCAAAAACTGAGCTGTCATTTTTACAGCCTCCATGGCAACTTTGGTAGCAGAAATGTGATCATACCAAACAAACAAGGTTATTGTGTTCATTCATCATCATTATCATTCTCAGCATACGAAATGAACTTCCTGAATCATTTATTCAGATTTACACTATAAAATGCCTTTATATAAGTTACTGGAATGAAAACAATTTGGCAAATGCTAATTCTTTATGTTGTAATGGTGTTTTCTGGCATCGCTCTTTTCTCTCTGGCAACTCAAATTCCGGCTACCTAGCACTTTTGAACTTTATCTCTCTTTTTTGTTTGCTCTATGTCTGCAGAATAAATGTATGAGTTACTTTATCTGTCTTTTTTGTTTGCTCTATGTTTGCAGAATAAATGCATGAGTTTGCCGTACCTTCTCTTGGGCAAGAGGCCAACTTTTATATATTTTTCATTAAATAACATCAGTCACATTGTGCAATCTTCATGCATGGTTGTCCAAATGATTTCATCCATCCTTATCATGTCTCATGATCTCTAGGGACACATTTTATTCAATAATTGACCTCATGCATGGTCGTATACTTCTTCATGCATGGTTGTACATGGCAACTAACATAAATTTTTATCTTTTTATCGAGTGTACGAGTGTGTGGCCTCATCATGAACAGACATACATCATCTCATACTTTAGAATAAATTTACACCACATGATGGAAAAAAGTGTCCTTTCATCACATGTACGGGTGTGCATTTCTTGCATGCACAATTGATTGCATACTTTCGCAATAACACAGGCACAAAGATTCATCAAACATGATAAATGGCAAAAATACTCTTTGGATGTATTTATAGATGTGACGGTGAAACAAGGTCTTGTTAGTCCACCAATTGACAATTGTCATACGTGGGTTTTGTTCTTTTTGGCTCATCTTGAAACATTACACTCACCCTTAAGTGCAGCACTCATTACATAAACTTATATATTTCTATTAGCCTACGCTTACCATACATGGGTTTGGCTCTTCTTGGCAAGGATCTAGCCACATGTTGACACTTGTTGCGCATGGGTCTGGCTTGGCTTAAAATAGGGTCTAGCTCATTATCTTCTTGGCTTAGCCTAAAAGATGGTTTAATGGCTCTTCTTGGCTTAGCCTGAAAGATGGTTTAATGACTCTTCTTGGCTCAACCTGAAAGAGGGTCTAGCCACTAGTTGACACTTGTCATACATGGGTTGGCTTTTCTTGGCTTAACTTAAAACAAGTTAGGCCTTCAAGTGCAATACACAATACAAAAACTTGTATATTCCAACACTGCCATGCTACACTTGGCTAAGCTTGAAGCATGTTGTGAGCTAGGCTAGCCTATAACGAGTTCTGATACCATGTTAAAAATCTTAAACTGTGTCAATCAACTTTATTAATTATAGGTTTTAACATGTTTTGGGTTTCAATTATTGAAATAACTTAAGTCAATTTAACTTAAATACCCATTGCATTATATACCTTTTTATTTTTCATTTTTGTTCCTAATGTAAGGCTTACATATTCCATCATGTTGCAACAATTTTATATGCTAGTTTTGATTAGGAGAAAGTGCAGCATCTTAAAATATATGAGAAATGATCTTTGATAAACAATTCAGTATAGTTCTATCAGAAAAAAGCAAATAAATTATTGATTCAATTATGAATAAATAATGTCACAGTTTGTGTAAAAAGTATGCTTGATTTATTACAACCTCGTAGCTATAATTTAGTTTATCTTTTCTTAGCTCTAATGAAATGGAAAGCAAACACTAAAACAGATACAAGTAAGGCTGATCCTGCAACAACAAGAGGACGACACGTCTTGGAACTTTTCCCAACATGCTTCTTCACTTGGGCTGCTTCCTCAATCAGATCTTTCTGCTTCTCCAATTCCTGAGATTCATTTTCCTCTACTTTTTCTTCAGATATTTCTTCTCTAGTTATTTTTCCTTCAATTTCTTTCTGTTGAGTTTCTTCACTGTGTTGATCTGCCAAGTTATTCGGACTTGAAGTTTTTTGCTGCTCAGGTTCCTGATGGGATTCAAGTTTTGCTGATTCTAGCACTTCTTTTCGAGGTTCTTGCCTTGGTGATTCTCCAGGGATTTCATCTTCCAGTTGGTAGTTCTCTTTAGTTGTTTCTTGATCTTCAATAGCATTGGATGGTGAACTTGGGTGTCCTGTTGGCGCAGTCATTTGATTGTCTCCAGGAGTTTTAGATCGAATATTATCCGGACTAAGAGCTTGTCCTTTCAATTCTTGCAACTGTGCTCTTTCTTCAGGAAGGTTTTCTCTTTGAATTTCTTCAGTTGGTGGGGATTCTGTTTTCTGTGAACCATCGCTCTCTTGCTTAGATGCTTCCACCTTTTTAGCACTCGCCTGAGACTCAATTTCTGGGCCTCTATGTAATTTCTCCGCAACCTGATCCTTTTTTCCCGAGCTTTTACCTTCAGGCTCCATGTAATCCCAAGCTTTTACCTCTCGCTCTTCAGAAGCAATTTCTTCCCTGGCTTTTTCAGGTTTCTCCTTTACTGCCTCTCGAGTATATTCTCCTCCGGAAAACTCTTCAGCTTTTGTTGCTTCAGGTTTTCCATCACTTACTTTATCCGAAACCTGACGAGAATCCTCCAAACCTTCGTTCTTTTGTTGTATAGTTTCAGGAAACTCCCCTTTTACAACCTGGTCAGTTTCTTTCTTGTCTATTGGCCTTTCAGACTCTTTCTGAATTTCCTCTTTTGCTTTCTCAATTCCAGGAATTTCATCAGATTCAGTTCTTGCTCTATCTTCCTCCTCTTCGTTCACTTCCTCGATCCCAATCCCACGAATTCCTTTCTCCCACTTAGGCATAACAATTGTCAGAGTTGATGTTTCATCATTAAGCTTGGCCTTAATTTTACCTAATTTCACCCTTTCTGGAATCCGAAAAACTTTCCGAAAAGCCCTTATCTCCACCTCTTTCCTGCACAGAACCCAACCCGTCAACACCATCTCCTGAACAGGCTTCTTCCCACTAATTGCAATTCGGTTCCCAGCTTCATTTATCTCAACATCAATGTTCTCTCTTCTGAAACCTGCAATTTGTTTAATCATTCTTGAGCATTAGAAATGAGATTAATTAAAAGAAATGGAAATTAACAATACCTTTGAGATGGCCAGTGAGGATGAACTTGGATTCAGTTTCTGTAGACATGAAAAGAGGGCCAGAAGAGTCTTTTGTGATCCTAAAATCTGCCATTTTGGAAGTTGAATCATCCCTGTTATGAGTGATTTTGAGTGCCAATTCAAGCTCCATTGCTGTCCTCTTTTTTGGTTCCCCAAAACTGTAATGATTTTTGCTAGTAATAATGGAGAAATGAAACAAGACATGAAGATCAAAAGCATTTTAACAGGCTTAGTTTACAGAAATTTGTGGTGTTTTTTCACAAGAGAAATGGATATATTCATTGCTTCCCAAATGCAATCTTTTTGCCTTTGGTGGGAAGTCATGGTTTCCAAGCAAAGCAAAATTGAACAATTTCATGTCATATGTTGCTTACATTTCACATCCGAGCTAGAACCGGTTCCAAATTCAGAACAACACGCTTTTTATATTATTTGTTAAGTGCAACGTCTCAGGTGCTTCCGAACTATCTAATAGTATATATTAGATAATTTTTTCTTTTGGTTTTTGTTATAATGTCACAAAGTTCTCCCTAAAGTTAATCTTCGAAGCGCAACCAAATGTGGCAACCACTTATCGAGCCCCAAGTTCACATTTTAGTGAAATCTTATTTGAGAGCTTTGATATCTTAACAAGGGACTAGCAATCAAGCCACTCTAATTCTACCATTTGTAAAGTGAAGGATTCTCTTCAATTCAAAATTGCAATTGTAATTCTATCAAAAGAGGAACCCAATTATAAATCGCAATTGTAATGCTCATCTAGCAAAACAATAAATTCTCTTTAAACAATACGTTGTTGATATAGATATAAGTTTCTCTCATTCAAATTATAAATAAGATTCTAAATTCGGAGAGTTTCAAATATATTTTTCTCTCTATGAATCTTGTATATAAACACAATAAACACTCCTGTTGTACAAATTATCTTATAATATTTTTATACTACACTTATATTAGTGTTAACATTGTGGACAGAGGCAATCTGACCTTCAAGCTTAACCATGTATAAAATCTTATATTTTATCTATTTTCTTACTTTTTCTAATTTATCCTCTCACACACAACTGTAGTAGATTAACTTAACTCTTCTCATATGTTAATCATTTCAACTATAACATATCTTACATAAAGCTTTGAATCACATACATTAGTTGATGACGAAATATTGTATCAACAATTTTATAAAGCTAAGATCCAATTTTGGTATATTTGAAGTTACTATCTCACATCACATCCAATGGATATATATTGAATGTTAGACTTATAAGAATGGATAAATAACATCACTTAATAAGTTAAATATTTTAGATTGTATGTAAGCTTTTAGATGCGACACTGAGTGATTTTTCTCCTGAATCACTCAATCTTAGCTTACTAATAAGCTAACGGAGTGGAAGTATCATAGTGTTATACAGTAATCCATAGCCCACATAAAGCCTACTCGATGCTCATCTATGAATAAGTTCAAAATGTTTTAACAAACAACTAGTGATCAAACAATACCTATTCAATTCTTTGCGAGAAAAAAGTAAGTCTATTCAAATCGAGATAAGAATTACACTCTCTCTGATAAAGGAATTTATCAAGAATTTTCTATAAATATTCTCATATTACACATCAATCAAGAAGATATCTTCAACTTTCAAATAAATATGTCTTAAACTGAAATAGGAATATATCTATTATAATCACTGAAAGGTCAAAAATTATAACCCTGTCAGTTTGGATATAATTTATACTCAATAATCAACTATACAATAATAAAACATTACTCATCCTACAGTGTTAGTGTGTAGTACCTTCTCCCAAATATGTCCAAGGAAAAATAACAGGCAAGGGCCTTAGGAATTCAAAATGTGGTCAATGTTCCAATTGAGAAAAGCAAGAGAATAAAGAGGTGGGTCTCAAGAGGCAAAAAGGAAAAAGTAGGCAATCAATGGCATGGTAAACCAAATCTAATCACAGCTACACATCAAATCGCTACTTACTGATAAATGATGATTCCAAAGTAAAAATCAGAAAACATCAATCACTCTACCATACAATATGGTGAAAGTAAATTACATATTCTTATAATAATCATCTTTACTCTCTCTTAATAACCAAACCTACTACTGCTGATTACTACCAAGTAATTGTTTAATTGCTTTTATACAAACTTTAAAAATACACCCTTTTGAGGACATAATTGGATAATAATTCCAAATCACATAATGATACATAATTTATATACTCAATTATGTCTAAAGTATGTATATATAGGATTGCTCTTTTACAGATGACAGAATTTTCTTTTTACAGCATCAGGAAAAGGAAAACTACAAAAAAGATGACCATTTGACCTGCAAGAAACCCCACCGCCACCTGCATTTTCCACCCAACCAAACAAACTTTATGAAAAACAACTCCCAATCAACTATCCGTCAAACTATTCCCACTACATTTGTCACTTTTAACAAGTACCAATTAAGTTGAGAGTAAAAAAATGCGCAATTTGCCTCAAGTTCAACCCTCCATTTTCACACACTTTCTCACTTGAAAAAAAGAAAAATCATCTATATATGAAATATTGAAAATCTAGTTATAGACATTGGATTTTTCCGAATTAGCAGTCCTGACATGAGAAATGAACTAAAACAAAGCGATTCAATAAAATTTTCTGTGGCAAATTGTTTAAAAAAATTACTGCATTTCTCACTAAATAATGAAAATAAGAGCAATATGTGCGCGTTATTTTTGAGTTAACAATTATATATATAGATGATATATTATTATTTGATTAAGTAATTTTAAATTAACTATAAAAAAATATTTAATCACATGATTACACATTATTTATCTAATTGTATACTAAAAAATATGTATATAAAGTTTTATTGATTAAATAAATCTCATTTGTTTCAGAACTTACACAAACATATTTTGAAAGCATGATAACTGTAAAAAACTTTGACATTATATTAACCCTCTTAGTCTCAGAGATTTGTGAAATACATGAATAAATATTTGAGTCTTTATTTTTGTTAGTGTAAAATTTTGAATTTAATTGCATGAATGTACCTGTCTAGATTGGCCTGAAGTTGGAAGAGGTCTTATGGTAGCTGAATCCACTTCACCAGTAGGCAAAGGAATGGCAGGATTACTATTAATAAACGGCATGCCGCCTCCTGCATCCGGCACCAAAGATGGCACTGTCACAGGAGCAGTAGCGCCATGGCTCAACGGTGCTGAACCTGGAGAAACAGCCTCCTGGCGGGGGCGGAAAGGCCAGGGATATGCTGGAGAAGACGAAACAACACCACCTGAAACTGGTGCCGGAGCATCCATTGGAGGGTGCTGTGGAGAAATGGTACTTGCATTTTGGGGTAATGAGACCTCTATGGCGAGCTTTTGAGAGGCTTGGCACGTTTTGAAAGAGCCATTGTTGAACGTGAAGTAGAAGAAACCAGTGCGTGAAGGATGCCACTTCATAATTTGAGTTCAAAAAAAATATTTTTCAGCCAAATTCCTAAGCAGCCACCATAAAAAAAAAAAAAAAAAAACAAGATTTTTGAGACACTTGCCGTATAAGAGGTGGAGTTGGGCTCGGTGAGAAGAGTAGCTTGAGTGAAATTGCAGAGATTACAGGCATTCTTGTTCTTAAAAATGTAGAGGTTGTAGTTATACTTGTGTTTGAAAACTGAAAGAAAAGAGATAAAGTGGGAGTCAGTTATATAAGTAGGCAGAAAAAACAAAGAAAACATGAAAACAAAACTACTTACTGATGAAGTCTCCTACATGAACGGTTGGGCTCTTCCACTCTGAAACACCATCAACAAGAATGGCTGTGGACTGAGAAGGTTGAGATAAAAGAGGGAGAACAGAGAGGAAGAAGAAGAGAAGGAAGGATGAGATCTTCATGAAGTGAAGTGAGGGTAGTTTTAGTAAGGTGAAAAAGATGAAGAAGGGTGAATGATATGATTAGATTTCAAGCGGGTTGAGGCCTTTGTGACTTTATCTCGCTGGCAGGCAACTGGATCACAGAGAAAGAAGAAAAGGTTTTTGCACATTAAAGAAAAAGAAAAAAAATTTTGAGAAATGTGGATGCCTAACAGTAATGTTACCATTACCATACAGTTTACCTTCAGATTTTGACATATTTATTGAATGAAAATTCTTGCAGATAGTATTTCCCTTAAAACCTGAATTCTTGTTTACTAAAGCATTGAAACACATATTGATGAACTCTCAGGGTTTTTTGAGTGGCAAAAGTATGGGATTTCGAACATGAGAGTAAGTATTCTAATCCCTTTCGATAATATTTCAAAAACAAACTCTTAATTTACGTGGGTCTTCAACAAAGAAGAGCATTGAATGAACATGGAAGACAGAGATGGAACTGGGAGATTGTGACTGATTTATTATTTTTTAAACAGTAAAAGTTGGAATGATTCTGTTTGTGAAAAAACAAACCTCTTCAACTTTAAAAAAGGTGAGATGATGAGATGAAATGAAATAAATTTTGAATTGAATTGGGTTGTCACTGTAAAAAATGGTGGGGATTATTATTCTAAAATGATTAGCTTTGTGATTATTAGTCTTTTAGGTACAATAGCAAATGTTTGTTTCTGGGGAGGTGGGGAATCAGGAATCTAATTCACTTTCTTTTATGAAATCTTTATCTTTTCTTCACTTCTTTATTGCTTTGTTTAATATATAATGGTGCTCATATTTTGAGGTTTTTTGAGGGAATAAAATTTGACTTCTACAGGGAAACATTACTGATAAATATGCAAGTTGGAAACCAGAAACATGTCCATATTACAGACAAACTGAAAGCAGAAACACTTATCAATTTGTGTACCATGGAGAATTAACTAAGAATTCATGAGTTGTTTATTTATATAAAAAAATATATATGCCTTTACGACACACAAGATGAATATTCCCAAGATTCTCACACTAAAAACTTTCCCGGAAAACTACAAGGCAGGATGTACTATCTTAAAAATTTAAATAACTTAAAAACAAGATTTAATTGCAGAGATATACAAGATTCTTCTGAAGAGAACTGCTCTCTCAAAGGAGTAGAATTCTCTTCATGTCACATACAATATTATTTTTTTAATCCTCTCTCTTCCTAATTTTCTAAAACAGAGGACCTGAAAACAATTACAAAGGGGTAAATATTTTGTCAAAGAAATGGTAGTGTTGGAAGTAGGGGAAATTGACAAAGACAAGATTAATATGACAATAAGAACAAGAACAAAAGGGCTTCGGGAAAATGACATAAAGTGACTTAAGATACTACAAGATTTTTCTCAGTATTAAAGACAAAAACCAACACTTGCCCTCCAATTTTTATTTCCTTGAACCATAACATTTTATATATATAAAACAAATTCTAGAGTATATTGAAAGAACAATTAACAGTAAAAAGATAATGGGAATGGGATTGAGGGTAACGCAAGTGCTTTTGAAAAAGGAGTAATGCTATATGTTGGAAATTAAATACATGATTGAATTTACATACCCGAAATATAAATTGAGCTATTGATGATGATCCGAAGCTTGATCATGATCTGAAATGTGATGATTAGATTTCAACAATCCAATTTGCTTTAATGTACTGTCGAGATTAATTCTCTGTGTGTTCTTTTTTCTGTGAAAAAAGATAAGAGAGGAGAACAGAATTTTTGGTTTCTATGCTTTAGTTTATGTGCTTGGGGAGTTGAGAGTGGCAGTTTTTGGGACTTTAAATATAGTCCCAACTAACCTCAACTTTTCTCAATTGCCATGAGCAATATTGTAAAAATGTTATTATTTATATTGGACATAAGTCGAGTCAATCAATCATGGGTGAATCCAGTTTAATATCTCTCACTTACACATGATAGATGATCTGGACTAAATACTTATACATAGAAATCTCACACAACAATATATTTCATACTTATAAATGTATAATGTGACTTTACGACCAATATGCATTTGAGAGTTAATTACTATACATTTGTTAGAAATAATATAGTCATTTCAACCTAAAATATATATATACATACATACATAAATAAATAAATAAATAAATATATATATATATATATATATATATATATATATATATATATATATATATATATATATATATATATGTAAAACTAAAATAATTTGTTAGTCTAGTTGTACTCTAAACTTATTTAATAACACCAACTTTAATCCATAAAAAATAATTGTGTTATTTTCTTATGTATCTATAATTAAGTTATATCTCTCATATAAGTGACAAGATCGGTTGACCAATGGACATACGTAATAGATAAGTCTTCCCCTTTTACTTGAAATTTTTAATTTAAATTTAACTATTTTTTTAGTCATGTTTTATAAATCATATCACATGTAGTCAAATGTGTTAAACTAAAATAACAAACACTAATAATAAATATCGAATAACAATAATGAGTCTAAGGATACCAACATGAGGTAAGCCTTATGTAACAGTCCTCTCCTAAAACATACCCTAACACGGAATATGCCCAAAGAGACATAAACTACTTGATTTCTTAATTAAAAACAACGCAATTCAAGAGCATGTAATTAATTCACTTATATTTAAAAACGTGCAAAATGTGTAAATTGAATAAATACTTTAAAATCCTCCATTATTACAAATCAAGTGTTTGAAAGCAATCAAAAATCCATAACATGCATAATTAAAAACATAAACATATAAATGACATAAATTCTGAAAATGTTGATTTTGCCTTTTACCCCTATGCAACAACTTGACTGAACCGCTAGTCTTTCACATGCCCTGTTACTCATCTTTACCTACAAAACTACAAAAAACAAAGCGTGAGTGAAAACACTTAATAAATAAATGACCTCTTGGCATATAGCAAAACATAACTAAAATTGGCGTTCTAATGCTGGAGATTTTACATGGTCATAACTTGGCACCCTTATGCCTTAAAATAGGTAATCTCACATAGTCTAGTAAGGCCTAAATTGAACTCGACATATATGAAGCTTTAGTGAAAACAAATGACACCTTGCATGTCTACTCATTATTATGTCTTGTGCACAAGCCAAACAGCTAGTGGGCTAGCTAACTGTGATACCCTGGTCACACAGAAAAATCTAGTGATAGTCCCTCCATTGCCGCGTATGCTAACTGTGGAATTGTTATCTAAAAATCATTTTTGGATGACCTTTACCACTAGTACGTATATGATGCATCCCATTGACCACATGTACGTATGTAATGCATTCCGTTGACCATGTGAGAAACTAACTGAAATGTCACAATCCTTTACCGTGCACACCTGAACTATATGGCTAATGCACTTTGATGCCAAGTACATGATGCACTTATGGGTATCTATCTTTCATTAAGCCCTATCGTTTTCACATATCTCGCTACTTACACACTTAGCTAGTAGTTATCTAGATGTGTACCACTTACCTTAACTTTCCTAATTTTTTACTAGAATTTGACTCAGTCAGGGTCTATCTCGTCTTCCATATAGTCAGATACTTATTCTATGTCTAACTATCTTTTATTACCTTATTAAGGTCTTTTATTCTCTCTATTTCCTCTTTCTCCTATATGTACACAACTTAAAGGTAAAATAGTTTTTTCCTCTTACTAAAGTATCTTATGCATATGTCTCTTAACCTTTCTTTCCCATGACCTTCACTTACAAAGGTGTGTTCTTATATCTTTCTATGCTTCTCCTTGGACTAAACACGGGGGCAAACTTTGTAAGGAACGAGCGTCTCTCTAATTTGATAATACTTGGTTGTTCTTCCTTTTACATCTATTGTTGGAGAAGTCATACACGGGGTGAGTATCCCATAACACACAATTGTGTAATGACCTCCTCAAGTCGAGCATGCTTATGCTTTATTGTTTTTCTTTTATTGGAAAATTTTGACACACGGGCTTGTGTTATCTACACACAGTCGCGTGTCACAAACCTGAGTTTCGTTCCTTACTGTTATCTATGATCTTTTGGCAAAACTCTGACAATCCATCAATCAAGGCTATCTATGTTAAACCTTTAAACATCCTAAATATTTTTTCTTTAACTTGAATTATGAAATACAAGGTCAAATTACCAAATCTTTAACACATTCAACAAGATTTCATGAATTCCATAAGCTTAAGACATATAATATGATGTACATCAATTCTTACATTTTATTGGCATAATCACAACATAAACTCTCTCGTAAATCATCAAGAACTATTATACAACGACTTCAAATTACTATTATACATGAGCAGCAAAGATTCATAAGTTTTACACAAAAATATTGAATTACAAAGCCAAGAAACCACCATGCTTAATACTCAAAATAATTCCTTGGCTGCACCTTAAAATTCGTCCCACAAAGAATTCATAACAAGCATCACACAGATTCTCCATGGTTTTCATAGCATGGCCAATTCCATCCCCTTGGGATTTCATCATGAATAACACAAAGTAAATAAATTCCACCCTTGCTACAACTTCAAGATTCATGCAAATAAAATCAGCCCCTAAAATCACACTCACAAGACAACAAAAAAATTCCCTAGTCTCACAACTTTGCATGGGTAAGCCTTCCTACAAACTTAGAACATGTAACCATGATCGTTAGCCAAAAATCTGCATGCCACCATGTTACCTACACAGCAAGATTCTAGCCTTAATTTCTTCCATATGGACACAATTCACACATGGAAAAAGAATAGCTCAATTGCTGGAAGAATTCTAATTAGCTCCATGAACGACGACCTAACATATTAGTACGAACAATATAAGACTACACATACCATGTGGGTGACATTAAAGGAAAAGCTTGGAGGAATCATTGTCTCCAAGCATGGGTAGTTAACTATCAAATTCGACACTTATAAAAAGGTCACCAATAAAACGTTAAAACGATATCTTAGAAAAATGTTAAATATGATAATGGAGCTGAAAACGATTGGGCATAACCTAACAGATGAACAACAAGTATAGACTGTTACACAATCTTTTCTTAACAGTTAGGAACATATAAAGGTCAACATGACCCATAATGAAAATATCAAGACCTTCTCAGACATTTCACGTTATCTTGAGCTAGAAAACAAGAACCTAGAAGTAGTTGGGCGGGTGCTCATGTATATATTACTAAATCCAATTCTAAGATATTTTCTAGCTTCAAGCGAAAACAACATAATTCCAAGAAAGAGAAGGAGATTGTTCAAGGACCGATGAATAAAAACAAGCAATTAAAATGAAAAAAGGGTAAACGCATTGGAAAAAGAGATAAGACCAAAATGACTTGCTATAATTATGGCAATAAGGGTCATTTTACCAGTGAATGCACGAAGCCAAAAAAGGTATTGTCTCATTCTATCTCAAATTATGAAATTTATATTTCTAGTATTGTTTTATTAATTGAATCTTATTTATATGGACTATAAACTCAAGAGTCACAAACTATGTAGCTTGCGACAAAGGAGCTTTTGTAAAGTTTCATTGAATCTTAAGAGAGACACGATAAATTTATGTAAGCAACAATACAAAATTTTAAATGAAAGGGATTGACACATGTAAATTAGTTTTATGAGGTAATCAGACCTTATATCTACATAAAGTACTATAAGGACCAGAAATTTGGCAAAATTTGGTTTTTATGTTTGTTCTTTTAAAATTAAGATATAACTTACATTTCTCTGGAGCAGGACTGAGAGAAATGTAAATTACATTCTAACTCTAAAAGAACAAGCACAAATACCAAATTTCACTGAATTTGTGGAGCATATGGGATTTCATGTAGGGATAAGGTCTGCCACCTCACAAAACTAATTTGCATGTGTATATCTCATTCACTTTAACTTTTGTATTATTACCTATATAAATTCATCGTATCTCTTTCGGGATTTGACGAAACTCTACAAAAGCTTCCCTATCACGAGCTATATGGTCTATAAGTCTTAACTCTATAGTCCACATAATAAGATTCAATTAATGAAACAATACTAGAAACATAAATCTCATAATTTGAGAGAGAATGAGACAATACATTTTTTGGCTTTGTGCACTTACAGGGTAAGTAACCTTTCTTGCCACAGTTATAGCAAGTCATTTTGGTCTTATCTTTCTTTCCAGTGCACTTACCTCTTTTGCATTTGAATTACTTGTTCTTATTCATCAGTCCTTGAACAATCTCCTTCCCTTTCTTAGACTTACGCCACTTTTACTTGAAGCCAAAGAATTTCTTAGAGTTAGACTCAGCAACATATGCATAAGCACATAGTCTAGTTGCTTCTAAGCGCTTATTTTCTACCTCAAGATGACGAGCAATGTCTAAAAATGTCCTGATATTTTTATTATGGATCATGTTGACTTTCATGTTTTCCCAACTATCGGGAAGAGATTGTATAACAACATGTATTCACTGTTCATCTGTCAGGTTATACACAGTCGTTCTCAACTCTGTTATCATATTCAACATTTCCCTCATATGTTGTTTCATCATTTTATTGGCAACCTTTTATAAGTGTTGAATTTGATAGTTAACTACCTAAGCTTGGAGACATTGGTTCTTCCAAATTTTTCCTTTAATGTCACCCACATGGCATATGTAGTCTTATATTGTTTGTACTCATATGTTAGGTTGTCATTCATATAACCAATTGGAATTTCTCGAGCAATCAAGCTATTCTTTTTTCACATGTCCTATGTGTCCATATCATGCTTGTGTTAGATATTATTATGATGTTGGCTATTAGCTAACTGGGGCTATTTCATTTCTTGATTCATGACCTCCAAAACCTCTTGTTTGTCAAATACGTAATGCATTTTCAAACATCAGATATTATTATTGCCCCATACAATTTCTCTCTTATTCAAATCAGCAATAATATTTTTATATGTTATTGTTTATATGACTACATAGACATATTAAACACAACATTAACTAATGAATAGATATATAGATATATATATATATATATATATATATATATATATATATATATATATATATATATATATATATATATATATATATATATATATATATATATATATCTATTGTCACAATTGTGCATTAAAATTAAAAAATATCTCCCGTAAGATATATAATTAAAAGTTTACTATATTTTCAATAATCTTTTATGGTTTAAATGATCAATATTTTAAAATTTAATCCAATTGTGTCAATGTTAATTCTATAAGAAAATTTTATTAAATTCTATCAATCTCAGAATTCCCACAAAACAACATAACAATTGTTGAATGAATAAACAAATAGAAATAACAATGATGTGTGTGTCTGTAATGCAATAACATTCATCACAAGAAAAAGAAATTCTAATGTTATAGGATTATACACATGAAACCTTATCATTTCAACTATGACAAGGGCCAACTTCTAAACTATTCTTAATCGATGCTTATAAGCATTAAAACATGGAATTCTAACTATTAATTAATCTTCATAACTATAGTTTGGTCTCCAATCATTTTGAAGAAAAACCATTTCTTGTTTCCCAACAATCCTTGGAGTTACTTTATCCACGATAGAGTTCTTATATTGTTTGCGATACCTTATGTGTCTCGCACTTCATTGATTTGAGAGAATAGAAAAAGCTGTGGATTTTTTTACATTTATCTTCACTCTTTAGCAAGTTGTAATCCTTCCACATAATCCCAAAAATTATTTGCTTTCTTGTTTCAGGCAAGATTAATTATTGTAAGAGTCAAATGATCAAACATAGACATCAATAGAGCATATATCCTCTCATTTTGGGTTAAGAATATGCACTTATATTTTAAATTTTTATATCTCTCATCCATAGTCCCAATGTGTGCATTTAGATTGTGAGATGACATCATCCTAAAGTTTAGATAATAGGTCTTAGTCAACATATTCATCCTATACATGAAAAATTGACAAGAATAAATTACACATGCATAATAACACAAACAAATATATATTAACATGTTATTTTGCACTATATAATTAAACGCATATGTTCAGAAATACCATTACGAGTTTGCTTAAGACGAAAAGAGGTCATTCAAGCTTTTATGTGAAATGGGAGCCCCTAGATTTGAGTCTACATGCCAATTCGAGCTTGAACGCATTGCCACGCATTGGAATTAGCTCTCACATGTTGCCATGTGCTAAAACAGTGTTCCTACATACTGTCATGTGCTAGAACAATGTCACACATGCCAAAAAAAAAAGTTCTTCACATGCCATTGAAGGACTTCGATCGGTGGCCAGTCAAACATGGACGATTGAGTAGTCAACCAACCATTAGGTGTTGACTCAGATTGAGCTATCCAATTGCCATGTAAGTTGACCCATTGACCAACGGGCTTAGACAACATATTAACCAATAAGTCAAATAATCAAGTTTTTCCAACTCAATTGCAACCCATATGTGCATAAAAAATCCTAACCTTTCGATCAGTTCAATTGGTTGTCTTCCAACCATCGAACGACAATGAAAGGTTGGGGCTTTTATAAAGCTCTAGCCAACAATCCTACTCAAACCAAATTCCAACAAAAACTCCGTGAAATCTAACAAGACTAAAGCATTAAAGGTAACGGTTTTTCAATAATTTTTGGCTTTGATTTCATAGATTTAGGGCTAAATTCAACGTAATTTTAAATGCAAATCATGTAAAAATCATTCAAGATTCCTCCTAACATGATTCAAGTCACCAATTTCATATAATTCGCATAAATTGAATATAAACCCCAAATCCAAATTTAATAAAATTAGGCCATAAAAATCAAGACAATCCATAATCAATTTCCACATAAACACAAGCATGATTTTAGGTCAATCATCAACCTAATTTCCACGTTCTGATACCAATATTGAAAATTAAATATAAAATCAAGTTTACATACCTAGAATATAAACGAGTGATTGATGATGATCCAAAGCATAATGATTAGATTTCCACAACCTAATTTTCTTTAATGTACTGTTGAGATTAATTCTCTGAGTGTGATTTCTTCTATGAAAAATGATAAGAGAGGAGAACAGTATTTTTGTTTTCTACATTTTAGTTTACATGCCTAGGGAGTTGAGAGCGACAACTTTTGAGACTTTAAATATAATCCCAACTGCCCTCAACCTTCCTCAATTGTCATGAGCAATATTGTAAAAATGGGTCAGATCAACCTCTCATGGGTGGACCAACCTCAATATTATAAGTATCCATTTTAAATACAAATAAATACACACATAATATGTCACGATGAGATTTGACGTTATTTTATCTTTAATTCAAAATTACCTTAATATTTGATAATACACATCAAATATATAACTATTCATATACTCAAAATAAATATATTAATTTTATTATTAAAAAAGTATTATTATCCCCGAGACTTAAATTTTGATTGTGATAAATATAATATAAACTAGCTTCCACAGCTGCCCTTCTATTTCATAAAAATTTCTCAAACCTCCCCTTTGCATCGTTTATTAATAAGAAAGATAAATCTCCTTCAATATCCTTCTTCAATGTAAACAATACTGCATAATAAATGGACTTATAAAGATTATAAAAAAAAAAAATCTATAAAGCGAAATTTCCCTGCACTCCCTTTTATAATCTCTCTCTCTTTAAAAGCTTCTATAACAAAAGTTCCCCTACCTCTGGCTGCGCAAAAAATCCGTACACCTGCAGCACAAGATACCTGCTGAATTGTTGGGTGTTCATCTTCAAAAACTTAACTGTGATTAGGCACAAGGGTTGAAATCAAAATAAGTTGGTTTGATAACACCCTGACCTCTCCTTTATTTTTTTCCTTACTAGTTACAGTGGCTTGTACTTAACCGCATTCACTAAGAAAGGTGTGGGACAAATTTTTAAAATGTCAGGGGAGTTGTAAGATACTGTTCTAACCCTGTAGGGTGTCAACAAAACTCAGAACTTAAAGGCAGTTAAGTGATAATAACCCTTTGAAAAACAATAAAATTATATACACTTATAACAAATATTAATTTGGATATCAATAATAATATCTTACTATATAACTAAATAATTTTGAATAAATGATAAAATAATATCTAATTACACGATAATATATTATTATTGATGTTTAAATTAGTACTCATTATAAGTGTTTATACCGTCACTCGTTAAAAAAAGGCATATGCAAAAGAAGAGGGTCAAAAGTGCTTATAAATAAAATTTTCAGAAGCAGTTGCCTCGGAACAGGAGGACAAAACTTTAGATGAGCACCTGCAGGCTGCCGCTCTTTCATTTCCATCAACGGGAGCATCTACCTGGAGGCTACATCAACTGTTAAAACACATTTATTGTTGCTGGGAAACTCTCCTATTCTTAGTTATGCCTCTGTATAAAGGTTTACAAGAAACTAAGATTTGATTTGAATCAAGTCAAACTTAAGCTCAACACAATTTGCAAAAATAGAGCTTGAGCTCAAGCTCGTTACAAACAAGCTTAAGCTTGACTCGTTTCGAGCTCGAGCTTTAACTAACTTATTATTAAAATGACGTCATTTTAATACGTATTGATCAAAATGATATTGTTTTATATCAAAATTTTTAATTTATGAATTTAACGAACAACTCAAGCTTATTTAGGATTGGCACGTTTCGGACTCGCTCGAGCTCAAACGAGTTTGGTTCAAATCCAGCCGTACAAGAAACTAATTTCAATCATATCGATGACGAGAAAAAGGAATCAAACTGATCTGAATGCAGAAAATTTATAAATCTACAGATTCATATTGAACTAGTAATCAATATAGATTAGCAAATAATTTGGCGTCCTTCGCTTGATAGAAATTGGGTTTTCTCAAGTCCCAAAGCTTTATTCACATGTCAGAAAATATTACATGAGATTTCCCAGAATTGGCATAAATTTGTCACAAAGGAACAAATTTTCCAGAAAATTCACAAAGTAAATCTCACCAATCTATACTGTGTTAAAGAGTTGACATTACTCATCCACACATAAATACAGCATACTAATCTGGAATCTTTTGTTTCTCAAAACATATCAGCAATTTTAAGAGACAAGTTATGCATTGCAACAACCCCTAACTACATAAATCTACTTACTCCATATACATTATCTCACTAGGTGCAATGCATCTCTCTCTCTCTCTCATTTAATGGTAAGGAATTCTCAATGACTCAGAAAACAGAATCTATTTTCACCTGTATTAATAATAATCAGTTCTACTGCTCTCTTACGATCATCTGGTTGAAATGGTACGTTTAAAATAAAGATATTTCACTGAAATGAAGTTGGAGCCATACTTCATACCTAGGTCAGCAAAAGGTCTTTGTTTTGCATTACACACCGAACAAAACATGACCTACCACTCCATGGTGCGAACTCTCCGAAGAATACGAGGTTGTCTTTGCTTCTCAACAACTGGAACCACTTTTTCCATGAGCTACAGGAAAAATCAACAACAAAATCAGATATGGAGTAACTCACTTTACTAGGTCCTACTAATTTAATGTCTCCCATCTATCCTGTTCCTCATTTTTTCTCAGTAAGGACAAGATAAAACTAAATCAAACCCAGTTTCCTTCAAATCATAATATAAGTAAACCAGTTTCCTTCACATAAGCTCTTCTCACAGTTTCTAATAAATGAAATTAGTAAATTTTACAGGGGAACCCATGCAAACATAATTTTCTTAAGCACAATAAGATGTTGACGTAGGAGACTCAAGAATAAAATTGTACACCACAAAATTTATTAGTCGGGGAACATCTAGAAAACTTTCCCAGGCCTAAGAAAAATAAAACCAATAAACTCAGGGATGTAAGTCGAGGGCCATTTCATTTTATCAATCCCTTGCATTTGTTCAGGTCCAACAATCATCAAAATCCAAACATATGACAACAATTACATGTTCAACAATTTACTCATACAATAAAAAATGCATATTGAAGACAAATGGTCCTTAAGGTTAGATTATTTAAAGAAAAATACTTCCAAGGATGACCTAACTAGATTCATAAGTACTTGGATAAGAGATAATGATAAATTTTGATAACGCCATGAGAGTTGTATCATAGATAAGGGCTCTGAAAGAGAAACATGTTGCATCAAAAAACTAAACCAATCAAACCTATTTAACTTTCTACAGTTTTGTGTTCATGCAATTTAAAACATTTGTATTTGATGAAGTTCAGAGATTTATCATAGCACAAAAACCAAACTAAAATAATTAATAATATATACTATTACAAAATTAAAAAACATTAAAGAAGATAACATGTAATAATCAGTTATATTTAATTTACAAAACTAATTTTTTTCATTTAAAGTGATCCAAATCATAATGATTACAGATGATATAACATATTAAGATTTTCTAAAGTTTGTATGCTTACTAACAAAGCTATCATTCTCAACACATAATTGTTCAATTATGCTGGTCCTTTATTACAAATATACTTGCAAACCTGAATATAGCTCAGATGTGTATATCTCCTGTTTAATTCCTGAATTACTTCATCATTAACCTGAAGATTATTTCCTCATACCAAATGCAATGATAGGCCATTTTGAAGAAGAGGATAAAACTCTACCTGCTTATACCTTTCCTTGGTCCTCTCAGCCTGCACATGAAGATTTTGGTTAGTCAGGATTAAGAAAAACCAAATTGACAACACGGCTTGAAGAAAACTGACACAGAATACATGGTCCTAAACATCAATTGAAAAAAATAGTACAACTTGAACAAATGACAACATATTTCTGTTCACTTATACAACACAAATTTAACTATCATATAAATCAAACTGGACATAAGTAGAATCTAAACCATATTGCACCACCAAACAATAGAGTATAAATATATACAAATTCAATATAACAACATTTTTTGACTGCAACTGAATCAGTAATAACTCACCTACCGACCTACACTAAGTTGATATATATTTTTTAAAGTATGAATCAGATGCAAAAACATATAATAATGATAGAAAATGTTATAACAAAGCTAAATTTATCTAAGGCTCTCATGGCTACTCTCATTGAGACATTATGTATCAGTTTCAATAAAAAGGGGAGGTCTGAACAAAACAATAAAGAGAGTGACTCATAACAAAAGTTCTTCCATTTTTAAACCCATTTCACCCAAAACTACATCCATCCTAACCAATCAGACAAACAATTTTCAATCTCTTTTTTAAACCTGGTCTTCTCTCCTACTTACTGGCATTACAAACCTCTATAAACACCATAAACAATAAGAGAAGTGTAGTGTAACATGCATACACACTATTTCTGGAAACAGTGACATAATCATCATCACATTGTCTTTATATACTTCCAGACAAACTTAGGAAATCAAAACCAAATGTGCATCAACAGAGCCAACAGAAAACGAATATGCATTGGATTGGCTCCTTGGACCATCTAATAAGAGGAGCCAAAAATTTCCTATCAACTTAATTGATGAAGTTTGAGAGATCCAGAGGGTTTCAAATTTCAAATTTCAATTAGGGACCAATGGCTTAACAAAAGAACAGAGCATAATGAAGAAATACAGCTTTTGATGTTGTCATGACATTGTCACTGTGATGGTCCAAACCAACTTATTCAATGTGCATTAAAACAATGAGGTTTAGTTCTCCAAGAAAAGGTTAATGAACTAAATCAATTCATATTTCATAACCGTAAAGAGGTTCTTGACTTTGCCATCTGTACCTAACATTACAGAGACTGACCAGACAAGTCAAGGCACACCAATATATGGAATTGAAAAACATGAGATCGAGGAGACCTAGAATATGAAAATAAGAGATTAAAAGGGAAAAGCATATTTCTTGATAGTAAAAATACCAAATTACTTAAAAACTTAGGGATAAGAATACATTTGTGTTTCATAACTTGACCAAATAACCCACATAGAATAAGATATATAGCAATGTCACAAAAGGAACACAAATGCACTATGTTTGATATCTGCTTTTAGTGTATGATCCACTCTTCCATCCAAAAATAAATAAATAAATAAAATCATACAAATATGCACAAATATCTAATATATGTGCTTACACAGCAGAATACCAGGCAGCTAAGCATAATTGTGCTCACACAGCACAATAACATTGAACTCATAACTAGTGAAACCATTTGAAAATCTACTGATCATAAATGATACTATTTGAGATAAAAATTTATATATTTGCTAAATTGCCTGCCACATAATTTCAAATTACTCATTAATCTTGATCAATATTTCTCCAATGAACAATGGCAATTTCTCAAAATGGGTTACCTGAAATCAAAACAGAGAATAACATAACCAAACAACCAAAGCATAAGAACCTCAGATACTATATAACTATCACCAATATAAAAAATGTAGTATAGAATGTAGCTAAAAGCACAATCAAATAAACAGTAATCCTTAATTCAGATCATTCTACCAGTAGAATTACCTTCTCTTTCAACAGACACTCATTCTCCTCCTCCAACCTCACCGCCAATGACTCCAATTCCACTTGATAGGCCTGCAAAAAGTAAATAAACAAATAATATAAAAAAAAAATTTCCTAAGAAACAAAATAATTTCCAAAAGAAAAAGCACAATCTTCAACCTGCTTCCTTTCCCTAGACCTTGCAGCGGACTCACGATTCTTGATCATCCTCCTCTGACGCTGCTGCGCCGCCTTATCCAAGGGCTCCAACATCACTCTCCCTCTCTTCCCTCTTCCTCCACTCATTCCACCACCACTACCAATCACTTCCACTCCATTTCCGAACCCCACAATCGCTCCCTCCACTTGAAAGGGACTCGGCGACGGGGCCAGATCAAAAGCATAGACCCCGCCACTCAAACGCTCCGTAATCGGCAACTTCACATCGACGTCAGCTCCACTTTCCTTCTCCACGTCATCGACAGCCCCGGTCTTCACCAAAAAATCCTCCAACGTCATCATCTCCTCCGGCGCCTCCTCCTTCATCTCCTTCTTCTCCCCCGAAACGATCTCTCTCCACACGTCATCTACACTCTTCCCCAAACTCATTGAAACGACACCGTTCTGCTCACCACTCTGATTATTAGTCCCATTATTACTACCAATAGTATGATCGTCCGTGTCGATCAACGTGATCTGCGCGTCGAGCAGAGTGGCATCCGTCGTCGTCGACGACATTGCCGTCGAGTTATAAACGTCGCGGAGAATTCCGTCCACCGTCATTGCTGAAGAGGGCGTTTGCTGCTGTGGTGATTGTTGTTGTTGAGTCTGCAGTTTTATAGAAGAAGGACGTTTGGAGAGATCCGAATTCCGCGAATTAGAAGATTTCATGATTTTAGAGGACGCCATTTCAGGAGTCCTCTAGTGAAAGATTCTCTCCCTTTGGAATTGGCTTCTTCAACGTGCAATGTTTGAATTAAAATAAAAAACTGTGTTTTATAGGGTTTGGGAACTGTTTTGGGGTCTCTGGTTGGTTTTCTGATGCTGTTGGGATCAGGGAAACTGGCTAACTGATGACTCAGTGAGTGTGATGGAGCGCGTGGAGTTCGTGGTGGTGCCGTGTTAGAGTGACGGTGGTGTGTGATGGTTGTAACGAAAGGGAGAGATATAGGCCGTGAGATTAAGAATTGATGGAAATGGATGGACAAGGGATGTGACATGTGGGTTTCATGTGTGATTTTTTATTTTGAGAGGTTAGGTTAGGGTGTCGTGTGGATTTGATAATGGTCGGTAAATTATTTATGATATTTGTAAAAGTGATGGGCTGTGGATTAAAGTGGCCCATTGTTAATTCAAGGCCAAATGTCTATTCCCACTCAAGGTTTAGTGTAAACCCACTCACTCCCATTAACTTTTGAAAACTCAAATATTCACTTATTTATTAGTTTTGATTATTACAATTAAGAGTAAAATCATTATTTAGTTAAAATATTAAAAAATCTAAAATTTTATTACTTTTTTTCTTAGATTTAAAAACTAACAAATTCCCTTTTACCCGAGTTTGAAAACTAACAATTTAGCTCTTAGGGTTTCTCTTTTACTTTCCTTCTCTAACAAGCTTTCTCTAACGATAGACAGCCTTCTCCCTCTACCACGAACAACCACTGATACTAGTAGCAACTTCCTTTACCATGGATGACTATCAAGACCGATCGAAATGGCTAGATTTTTATGCACAGAACTTCTTGAAAAGATAAAAAGTCAATCTTCGGTGTCCTTGGTCTTCTGGAAACTCAGATCAACATTTCCCAAAGATGAAGGATGTCGAAGATCAACATTTTACGACAATCTTTGTCATGATTCATTGTCATTTTAGGAAGCTTCATGCACGAAAATTTGGACATTTCAACCAAATTTTTGATGGTTTTGCACTGAAAAACCGTCGGGGAGGGAGGAAAAATGTTTTCAGAGAGGAAAGCTAAAAAGAACGATCATTGAAAAAATGGAATAAAGTTTTTAAGGTGTAAGTATAATATTTCAAAGTTTGGGAGGACGACTATTTATTCTAAAATATAAAACCCTAAAAATGATATATGATAGGGGTGAAAGATTAATTTTTTTAAAATAAAGTTAAGGGGGAAATGACTAATTTTTAAAACTAAGGGAATAATTTTTTTAATAAAAATCTTTAAATAATAATTTTATTCTTGATTATAATAATTAAAACTAATAAATGGATAAATATTTGAGTTTGTAAAAGTTAATAAGGTGAGTTGGTTTACACTAAACCTTGGGGGAATAAAGTATTTGGCCTTAATTCAAAAAAGAGCAAAGCCATCCAGGTGATTTGTACGTTGGATTTCTTGTACCTGTGTGCTAATTGATCTCCACGTCACTTTTGTAATTGAGTCTTTTGTAATGCATAAAATTCCTCCAATCAAGTGTATGTAATTAAATATATAATTTATTACAATTAAATATATAATTGATGTTTTATTATATAATTAAATAATTTTAAATTAAAATAAAAATAATATTTGATATATTAATTATGTATTAGAAAAGTGTATATATAAATTATTTATTTTAATATTAATAAAATTATATACATTTATTTTAAACATATAAATGGGTATATATTTGATATATATTATTAAATAATTAAATAATTTTAAATTAAAAATAAAATAAATTTCACTCATATACACTTAAAAATAAGTAGATATACTATTGCTTTTTCATGTTATTGAAACTTATTTGAATATTTGTATATATGAAATTAGATTAGACTTTAATAAGAAAAGAAAATAGATAGGATCGGATTGATTTAAAAGGCCAAAGGACTATTTCACCCAAGTTTAGTTGCATTTTAAAAGTCATACCCTTGAGATTTGAAAAACTCGAAGTCTTATCTGTTGATCAACTAAAATTAAAATTTTTCGTTAAAAATAGAGATAAAATCATTATTTTATTAATAATATTAAAAAATAATAAAATTTATTATATTTTTTGTCTTAAGTTGTAAAAACTAATATTTCACCCCTCCTAAAGTTTTTTAACTTTAAAAAGTCACATTTCTCCCCTCCAAAATCTTAGAATTTTTTTATTCCCCTCTGACCACTATCTTCCACAATCTAGAAAGGACGACGACAAAGTCTCTTCGTCGATGAAGAGATTCTAGATCTCTTTGTCGATGAAGAGATTTGGACTCTAGATCTCTTTGTCTTCGTCGATAGTGAAGGAATTTGGTAAGAAAATTAAAAATTTTAATTTATTTTCACATCATATGTAACAATGATATTATAAAGTTTACATGGTTTTTCAAGAAATAAAACATAGAAACATGTAAACTATTTTGTATCTTGTAATTTGATTTGAAATTTAGAAGCTTGAATCACTAAAATAAGTGATCTCTTGACTTGCACCCTTCAAGGAAGAAAAATGGAAGAAAGGAGAAGCTTTTCCCGGCAAAGAAGAAGAAGAAAAGAAAAATGCATATATTTCTTCATTTTTGCCTCACATTTATTACAATAAACTTGATATTTATCAAGTTACAACATGTGCTTAATTTTCATTGGTTGAAAATTAAGAGAAATTGGAATTTGACACATGTTAATTCATTTATGCCCAAAATTATTCATTTTAACTTTCTAAACAATTTAAAAGGTGTAAAATGACAATTTTGCCCCTTTTCCAAATCTTATTCGAAAAACACAATTTTTATCTTCGGAAAGTGCTAGCTAATCATGGATAAATATTTTTAGCTTCATAACACCATTTTCTTCTTTGAAATATAAGTGTGACCTTCAAGGTTCATAGTGACGTAGTCGTGGGTCTCATATCAAACGATACGTTTCATTATATCATTATATAACCTAAAACTGTCGTTAACCGATATACTTTATTTTGCGCTACAAAATGAAGCTTCCATTGATCATGTGGTATCATCTAGCAATGTCCCATGACCCCTACATCACAATGAAATACAAGCTTCACATAATATCAAATGAACATTTCTTACTCACACTTACCATGTAGTCCAATCCCTCCGTCATTACATCCCGATTAAACTTGGATTCATGGAATGTCAAAATCCAATATTTAATCTTTTCGAATATCAAGTAATATATCATAACGTGTCACATCGAAACTCTCTTCATGTGCTCTTTTATCTACACTGGCCAGTGTATTAGATTTTCATGTTTCTCGATATTCGTATGGGAACTCAGGAGCAGTCGAGCTGATGGATCCCTGTATGATCATCACTTGTCCTCTCGCTCAAGCAACATATGATCAAAGCGGCTTCTGAACGAGACATGATTAGCCTTGTGGTATACACCGTATGAATCATACGTTCCGGAACAAAGCACAACTGTGATATCTCAAGTCAAAGGATCTATACACTAGTATGATTCACGATGTATCATTGACTACATATTAATGTCCATGTGATCATCGTTCAGCGGTCACGTTCGATAAACAATATAATATAATAACATTTGATCAGTTCTCTAACTATCAAATGGTTCCATTGTTTACCCATGTGTATATCTACCATGTCTAATGTCATCCATTGATATATTGTGGTGATATAGCACACACCCACTATACAATACTATTGCCCAAATAGATTGTCTATGCAGGGAACGATTTGATGACGTTTATTAAAACTCATCGGGACCTTTCACATGTCGTATGTATATAGTTAATATAGATGTAATATACAACTACAACATAGATATAAAAGTGATATAGAAAACATGTGAAGTATGACAAAACTTTTCTTTTATTAATAATGTATATGCAAAATATAGAACCCTTAAACCAATTAAAACGATTGGTTTTTAGGGCATATTCTAACAGATAGATCTTTTCGTCTTTGACAAAAAGATCTGTTCCAATTTTTTTTAGTGCATAGACCAACTGTTTAGGATGGATAGAGAAAGTCGTCGGTGTTAGAGATGATGATAGGAGAGGTGAAGAAAAAATTTAGAGGAGAAATATGAGTCTTTAAAATTAGAAAACTTTAAGTAAGAGTGAGGTTATTAATTTTTAAAATTTATGAGAGAAAATATAATAAATTTTGTATTGTTTTAATATTATTAATAAAATAATAATTTTATCATTACTTTTAATAAAAAAATTTAATAATAATTACATTAGAGGTAAGAGTTCAACTCTGCGAATATAATTTTAAGGACACACCTTAAACTTGGGTGGGATACAGTCCTTCGGCCGATTTAAAAGTTCAATCCATTTCTGCCTATTATTAAGAGGAACCACTTGAGCTCCATTGCTGCCTATCATTAAGACAGCAGTAGTCATAAGTTTAAAACAGTTGGTTCACGATTCACGAAACCAAATTGCACAAATTTTTGTTGTTTCCTTTCTAGAAAAAAAATGAAAATTTATTATGATGAATCAGAGAAAAACAAAATTAATTTAATGAATGGCCAAAATTTATTGGATCTAATAATTAATTTTATGAATAATTTTAAATTAAAAATAAAATAATATTTAAAAAGATTTATAATTAAATATATAATATAATTTATTATAATATAATTAAATATTAAATAATTATTAAGCCAAATAATTTAAAAGTTTTAAACTACTTTGATGCCCACGGGTTTGAAACTTACTCTTTTGTGGGTTTTATAAGGAGATTTTATAACTCTTATCAATCAAGCTATCTTTAAGGTTTATATTGTATATTTTGATTTAGCATATAGTTACAGATTTCAATTTTTTTTTTCAACATAAACAACATAATTATTAGATTGAAACTACATCTTAAAAAATTCCTTAATTTCGGATATATTTTTGTGAAGCAAAAATACATTTTGTTGTGGACCCAGTCTCACAAATCACAGTCTCCCTTATTTTAGAGTATATATATTTTTTATATTTAATTTTTGTCATTGTCGAGAGATGAGACATGTTGACGTGTCCAAGCGATGACATATTTTAACATATCGAATGGTCCTTTCCTTTCATCAGTATTTATATATTTATTTATTTTTTATATATATGCATTTTTTAGGTGTTTAGTTTAAGATAAACATTTGACAAAATGTTTTCATGATTAAAATTAATTATGCTCTCTATCACGGGGTTAACTTTTTCTTAGGCAAAGATACACAAATTTAGCCGCACATGACACAGTCAAGTCTTATACTTGATTAAACAATTTTCGCATCTAATCAAATGCCACTACTCAAGCAATTTGTCTTTTCGGTAAATTGAGAAACGACAACCTTAACTTAAACTGAATGTAAAAACCATCACATAAACATCAAATACAATGTTTAAGGAAATGCAAATGCAGATTACAAAGCTCACTTACACTTTTTTTGCACACCTACTCTTGCACGCACATTTAGCACATATTTTAAGACTTACTTTTTTTGGTACACTCACTAACACAATGACACCTTTACAAAATAAACCATTTGTCACCATTATACAGACATAGGACAGTAATTACACTTAGAGAGTTTACATTGTTCAAATTCAAACATAGGATAAACAATTTCTTAGAATCCTAACTGTTGCCCAAATAACTCCCATATTAGCCAACTGCTTCTCACCAACTGTATCTCAGTCAACCATTTATCAGTCTTCAATGTTTATCATGCATAAGTCATTACACTTATGCTCCATGCCCAACACATTTCGCTTGTGTTGCTTAGCTCATCTATGACCAACCTCATGTCTCAGTCCAATCTTATTCTCATACACTCGCATCTACGTTCTTGCACGTCAAGTCACCTGCTCATGCTATGCTCTCGATTTCTTTTGTCACTCGAGCCTTTTTCACATTGTCCCCTTGAAGGAATTATTGCAATAATATGATTACCTACTCATCAAACATGTGTGTCGCTCCCACACAAACCTATGTTTACACCCTTGTGCTTCTGGTTCTACATATATGCACCCTAAGTACTTATGGCTTAGCCCTGCGTCCTTACGATTCTGTTTCCGTTACTTAGTGCCCATGTCTTCCCCAAATGTCTTTAACTATGTTGATTTGTCGCCCTGCAAGACCCAACGACCATATCCATGCATTGTCTTTCATGTACATATTCCCTACACCTGCACGCATTATCTAACATTCCCCGTGTGCTTCTGTCTTATGCTTACACACTCCTATGTGTTTTCTTTGTGTTGCGTGCCTCTACCATGCTTCTGCCTATATGTCTTTGCACACGTGGCTTTGTTCATGGCTACCTCAATCCACAATCAACCTCTACATATTGTAAGACATGCCCAACCATGTCATCTTTTGGTCTTTTATCGAGCCTAGTATGCAACCCGACAAACCCACTCATATTTGATTATCGAAGGTATGACAAACCTCTCCAACTAAAAGGACTCAATGTCCTCATTAAGAGTTCAAGTATCTTCTCACTTTTATCCTAATCTAGATTAATGCTATCGACATGCACTTACACAAAATTGTATCCCAACAGCATGTGTAGCCAATAATAATGCCTTGGTTTTAAGAACCTTCTTCTAGTAAAGAAGTCATTACCAACCCTTTTGGCAATCACCCAAAATTAGTCACCCTGCAACGTGCACCTTCATTCATTCAAATAGTACAACATTGTCAACAATTGCTTTTCCTCCTTGGAATATCATATCTCAGGATCATCCAAATAAATGATGATAGTCTTAAGCTGTTGCTTGTCATATAAAAATTTTCTATAAACTTTATTCATGTTCACCCGAATATGCACCACCAAAAAAACATCTTCTTACAAGTCTTGCTTAGGTTCAATAGCCAATGAATTTAGATAACATACATTAACCCTTCTGACATTAAGATTAATTTTCAAACCTTTGCCTTCTTTGTCTGACCCATGATGGCACGATATGAATGATTAGTGTTTCTCTTGCATCACCATCACCCCGTCAAGATGTGGCATTGTTGCTAACTTGGCTTTCATGTAGAAATCAACATCAAGAATCATGGCATAATCATCCAAGTTAATCACCAAACTGTTTACCTTACAAGTGCAATGCCTCACTGTAACTGTAGCCTCATATGCAATACCATCTATTGCTTGCAATTTTGTTGTGATCATCTTCAAGTAGTTTAGACACTTGCTCATTTTCAACCTATATTCATGCTCCACCTTTGAAGATATGAAAGTATGTATGGCACCAGTGTCTACCATAGCCATAATGTCTAACATGTTTGTCTTCACCATAACATGCATCAATTGTGTTGCAGTAATAACACCATTACCCATATTTATTTGCACCAAAATTGTGTTCAAGAGTTAGAAAGGGCTAAAAATAGCAATTTCTTCTATTTGTTGTTCTTGCGCCTCTTTGATTAAAATAGCATTCAATCACTCTCTCTTCAGACACTTGGTTACCCAATGTAGACCATCATAAATGAAACAGTATTTTATCCTCCTAAAACTATCACTCTATTAGAAAACAGTTTGCCTATTAGACTTACACTTCTCATACTCATAAGCTTGACCATCCATCGTATGCTTTTCAAACTTGCCCCAATTTTTTTCATCTGTCATTGGTTGTTTGGACTTTGGCACCTTTTGGTCACCATTGTCTTTGTAATCAAGTAACCTATCAGCGGTGACAATTGCACTTGACAAATCTTGTACAATTTGCCTTCTCAGTTTGGTTTGTGCCCAATTTTGTAGCCTTAACATGAAATTAAACAACTTGTCATCCTCTAACATGTTGTTTATATCCAACAACAATGAACTGAACTTTTTCACATATTCATGCACTAACCCTATTTGCGTCAGTCGTTTCAACATGTCGTGCTTAACCCATGCTATATTACACGACAAGAACTGTTACTTCAGTTCTTTCTTTAGAGACTCCCACATCTTTATCTTTTCTTTCCCAACATTTTCATCCTTTTTAGATCATGTGTGCCACCAGAGTTTTGCATCTTCGATCAGATACATCGTAGCCATTACCAATTTCTCTACATCAATTATATGTGTGGCTGTGAAGTATTGTTTGATATCTCATATGAAAATTTTCTAAGTCCTTGGCACTTTAGTTCCCATGAAAAGGCTTCAATTTTAAGATTTACATAGCATAGGTTCCTTTAATTTGACCATTAGTACTGTCAATTACCTTATGTAGCATCGTTATTTCCATATCCATGTTATAATTCTCTTGGCGCAGATTATCCAAATCTTCCACTATTAAGTGTGAAAAACACCAAATGACTAATAATCTTAGAAAATGGTGAATAAGATTATTTTAAAAACTTTTGGCCAAATAAAATCTTTTAAGGAAATTTATAATAAAACACAATTAAACAGAATTCAACAAATTTACTTAAGCAATCAAACATATACAAAACTCAACAATTTATCCAAAGTCATACAATACAAATATATGCATAAAGTAAAGAGAACAAGGAAAGGAAATGTTCAATAATTTATAGTGATTAAGAGTTTTCTCTTTCAAGTATTCTACATCCACTTCTTCAAGTAACCCGCTTGAAGTTTCATTCATAAAGATAACGTTATAATAGTTCAATAATTTATACAAAACTCACTCATGAAGTTTCACTCTTTACAATAATTCTTTAAGATTTTACCCACGTATACTAGTTCTTCGGGATTGTGGCCACTATAATAGTTTATTCGAGATTTTCACTCAAAATTGTTTGAATACAGAAAAGTGAATATGAAAATGCCTTTACAAGGTTGATACAAATAATTGAGCACAAGAGTTTCTTTTAAATGAGTGAGTTGTAAACTTTGAAGAGAAATTATACAAGGAAATGAGTATAAAATTTTACGTATATGATCTCTCTAACCTATTCTCCATTAAGGAGTCTTCAACTTATGATCTTGAATGGTTGGAATGGCATATGTGACCGCAGGTTGGGATAACAGATTCATTGAGGTTCAAAATTAGTACTTTCTTCATGAATCTATGACCCACATGGGTGTGTTTCCAAGGAACATGGGTGTGTGTCATTTAAAATTTCACTTTTCATGATCAGTCAATTATTCAGTTAAAGCTCCCAATGGTAAGATTTTTTTCTCAAAAAATGTATGCATGGGCAACACTTTCTTAGCACAGGTAGCTTGCTTCATTTCTTTATTTTTTGTAAAAATTCCAAAGGCTTAAACAACTTGTATGCCAACCTATACACAAATGAAGTACAGGTTTGATTTTACAAAGGGCACAATTAGCACAATTAGGGCATGGCTGGATAAGACTTTGATGAAGTCTTAATTTGCATGGCAAGACATGCCCTTTGCACGGTTGGAATCTTTGCTTTTCAAGAAAAAGCACGACTAGAACTATGAAGAGCATGACTAGTAATTTTAAGAAGGAGCACAACTGGAATGAATCTTGCATGGTTGGCATGATTTTGTATATACACGAGTGTGTGTCTTGTTAGAATTCAATTGACTTTGCCCAAAATTGCATGCAAAAGTTATACGGTCACTTCTCCTCGTGTTTGGCTTGACACACGAGTATGTATGCTTTGTTTTTTGTATTTTTCAATCATGTTCACTTGGTAATATTTTTCACACATTCATTTGACAATGGTAAACGTTCAAATTTGTGTTTTTAGCATTATCAAAACACTTAGGAATCCAACAATCTCTTCCTTTTTGATTGATGACAAAAACTAAGGTTGAATAAAAAATTTTAACAAGCAAATAATGTCAAAAAATACTCTCCCTAACTATCAACTTTTAGCACAAAATCAATTGATATGTTTATTAAGTTTGAAAAATCCAACTTGTCAATTGTGAGTTTATTAATATGTTTAACAAGTTTGAAAACCTTTTCAATTAACAAATTAAAATTTTAATTCAATCTTTCTCTCCCTTCTTTGGCATTAATAAAAAATAGTATTAAGGAAAAATAAATTAAATCTCAATTTTCATGCGATTTTCATATCAAGGGAAAATAATACCAATTTAAAATTTAAAAAAAGCTCCCTTAACTCAGTGTTTATATGCTCCCACTCACTTTAACAAGCGTAATTACCAACTTTTAGTGTTAAAGCAAGTTTGTTTGGTAAGATTTTAAAAAATTTTGACATGATGTCTCATATATGTTTTATAAATCTTTTTTTTTTAAATAATAAAAAATATAAAAAAATACACTTCAATAAAATCCATTTAATCCAACCACCTTTCCAACACCAAACTTCAATTCAATAGCAATCAACTCAATATCAATATTACTTATAACACATAAAACATTATTTATCAATATCCATCATTTTCAACAAATTCAATATCCAATTAAACATAAGACAATAAACCAATTTTCATCAAATATAGGATATTAAACAAATATATAATCCCACGTCAATGATATTCAAAGTACATAAGTTAAACTCATAATACCAACAAGATAATCAATAGTGATATTCAAAGAAAATATCAAAAACATCATCAAGATGCTAATTTAACTACATCAACTAGGTATCTATACATGGTTTCAAAATTGATACCTAATCATCAACATGTCATGATATAAACAAGACAATATAAATAAGATAAACATGATAGTCAATAAAATAAACATGATATCAAGTTTGAGCACAAAAAAAGTTTGTTACTCAAGATGTTATGATATGCAATGTGAGTAAACAAATGAAAAACATAGAAAGGTATCATGGCTAAGGTGGGGGAAAGTCATCTCTTCGCCTAGATGCTTGATAACTATAGAAATTTTCTCTTAGACTAGTGAGTTGTCCCTACATGTCTCTTATTACCTTTTACATAGCAAGTTGGGATTCCTCAATGGCATCATATCTTACTTTCTGAGAAGACTCTATAATGATGAATCTACCCTTCATATACTGAATCAGTTGATATACGCTACTAGAGGCATATCCTCATTAACCTTATCAGTCCTTGACCTCTTACTCAGTCTAGAATTGGATTCAGGCATTATGAGAACACTAGACATAGCCAACACCTCTTGTTCTTCCCCAATTGGTTGTTCATCTAATTGCTCATCTCCCAATTGATTTTCTTTATTATTTCTTCCAGCCATGATTAAACTTCATCTACCATTTTGACCTATTTCAATTACTCTCATTTTTGAAAGTGCATCGGTGTTTATCTAGTGGTTTGCTTTGAATTTCCTCGGTTATGCTTTATCACTATCCTTAAAAGAAATTCCCAAATTCAAAGCAATGAGTGTGACAATTATGGCGAACTAGATCTCTACCTTTTCATCTCGAATCTCAAGCAATTTATAAATTAATCATTTTGTCGTATCTACTTGTCTTCTATCTATGCCAACCTTCAACAAAACCATATTTCACACGGATACATGTCAGCTTGTACTCTTTATCATATTCAACGTATGAGTTAACATTGGATTAGGGAGGACAACTGATGGGTAGAGACAACAAATCATCGACGAAGAGAAGAGAAAAAAATCCTAGTGGAAAATTATTATTTTTTAAACTTTGGATGGAAAAAAATTGTGAGGTTTTTAAACTTGGGAGAAAAATATAATAAAACATTAATTTTTTAAATTATTTTAGTAAATAACAATTTTTCTCTTAACTCTAATTGAAATTTTTAACAAAAAAATTGTTTATGGGTAGATGCTTAGATTTTTAAAAGTTGAAAGATGAGACTTTAGAATTTTACTATACTTTGGAGAGGAACAAGTCTTTTGGCCTATTTTTTTAATTTCTTTCATACTATAAGTATGTATTATATAGTTTTAATTTTACAATGAATTTTGATAATTTATTCAGAAAAATATATAATGTTCACATTTCATGGATTGGCCTTCTGTGTGAGACATAAACCCAAAGCCCAAACAGCTAGTTTCTGCCATAAAGTATTTTTTTTTTCCATTGGGTTACAAGTTACATGATAGTTATGCAAGAAATATAATAATTTGTTTATCAATAAAACTATATGTACATATTTTTTATATATAATTTAGATATTATATAATTAAATATTTTTTAATTAAATATAAAATATCATTTAATCACATAATAATACATACAACCAGGTGGAGTGGCGAAAGATGTGTCCTCTGGATTATTTATGTTGAGATATCGATTTCTCCATGCAACAATTTGCACCGTGTATCAGACAAATTAGATGAGATATCAACTAACAATCATACCTAGAAACAATAATTCACCATCACTATCACCTGTTGGAATTTTAATGAAGATGAGGAATAGGAAAGGGAGGGGAGAAACAACGAAAGAATATCAACACTTCGGCTGGATTTTTAAGGCGGTTCTGGGTTTTTGGATAAGGGTTGAGAAAGTGAAGGAAAAACTGGATAAATGGTTACAATTGGAAAAGGGTTTGGGTTGTATTGGGCTTTTGGTGACGGTGTTTGGTGGGGTTGGGAGAGAGAAGGGAAGAGATATTTTACTATTTTTACTGTTTTTAATTTATGTAAAATGACTATTTTATCCTTAACAGGTTTTCATTCATTATGAAGAAGGATGAGTAAAATTATGAAATTGATATTAAATTTATTACGACTCTGATTGATTTAATTCTGAAATGATCGGGGCAACTGGTCTCGCGGTGTTTCATTGCTAGCCTGACCTTACAATTGGCGATAGCTTGCTTGCCCATACAAGGGATGACAACTATTTTTGACATGGAAAATGATAATTATTTTCTTTTAAATTTTCAATTCTCTTTAATTGTGTTTGACAGTGATGATTTGTTTGGCTCGTAAAGACAGCCCATACATACTATGACAACAAAATTTTGGTGATGAATTAAATTTAAATGTCAACTCTTTAACCTAAATAATAATAATAATAATAATAAGTTTTATCTCAATCTTAAAAATATACTTACAATAGATGAAAAACTCGAATACTCTTTTATCCTTAAACTTCTGTTAAAATTATCGTTAAATATAAAGATAAAATTATTATTTAATAATAATATTAAAAATATATAATTTTATCTCATTTTCCTTTAAGTTTTAAAAATTAACATTTCACTTTCAAATCTCAATTTGACTTTTTTCCCTTCAAATCCTTAGATTTTTTTTCTTTAGATGACCGGAGGCCTCGAACTTTGTTAAAGGACCAATGTTGTCCTTCATGTCATCTAGTATAGATGATGCTAGTCATCCTCTAGACAACGATGAGTCCTTCATCTGTCATAGGGCTATCGTTCACTGATGAAAATAGTCGGATTCAGGTTTAGTATCCTATAAGAGAAAAGTAAATTTTTTTAAACTTAATTTTGGTATAAATCATTAGTTTTATAAACTAAAAAGAAAATTAAGATATAATTTTAATTATTTTAATATTACTGATAAAATGATGATTTTATTTCTTAATTTTAAAGAAAAAATTTTGGATATATCTTAATAACTAAAATTTGAATAAATATTTAAAATTTTTAGCAATCATAAATATATATTTATTATTTTATTAAAATTTAAATAAAAAATAATTCTCCGACCCTTATAAAGTATGAGGGACGATAGCTAAAAGTAAGGCTGTACAACTATTGTTGACCACCATCAGATTTGTTAATTTTCTATTAGGAAAACTAATAATTAAAATTAAAATCAATGATTCGGTATCAGTACCGGGTGAATATTCTTGAATCTTGATTAGAATTTAAAGTTGTGTTTATATTAGATATTAATTTTTGCGACGAAAGTAGGCTTAAGTCTAGCCGGTAAGGTTGTTCTAGCTTGATTGACGGCGTTAGAACAGCGCGTCTGCCTGCCAACGAGGCTGGCCGCTGTCCTAACATGCCATTACTTACTGGCATTGCACGTGTTTTTAAAGTCATTTTAATTACTGTCACTAACTATTTCTAGCGCACGTTTTGGCAAAACACAAGTAGCAACGGATTCAAATTTGAAAAATTATACTTACCTTTCAAATCTTATTATTTTATTTTAAATATATAAATTAGAAAATTTAATTATAATTTTTTAATCAAATTTAAATCAATTATTTTTACTTCAAAATTGAGCTTTTAAATCTTGAGTTTATCAAAGTCAAACTTGATATATACACAATCAAGTCAAACTCAAAATAGTTCAAATCAATTATAACTTTAGTAGAAAATTTATATATAAGTTGCATTAAATAATATTTTACTCTTTTAATTAATACATAACTTATCGTATATAATCATATATGTTTGACATTTATTTTTAAATTTTATTCATTCCAATGAAACCTGTTACATATAATTCAATTAAAAAATTAGGTCTAGAGGTATTATTGTTAAATTATTTATCTTGTTTGGTAAGTTTATTTTATCTAAGATATAATTGTTATTATATATGTTATTATATAATTATGTGTTATTCTATTTTTAATTTAAACTTATCTGATTACATGATAACACATATAAATATATATATATATATTTAAAATAAGTATATATAATTTTATTATTATACATAAATAATATTATTTTATAGTTAAAATTTGATTAAAAGAATTTAGGTTTAAAGATATTTTTTAATATTTGAAAGATGTGTGTACGCAATGACCAAGTAGCCCTTCTTAGGCATTATGATTGCGAGGCAGACTTTAAAGTATAGTATAATGCAACTCAAATCATAAAATTAAACTAAATTATTCAAAAATTATAATTTAATTTTGATTAACAAATTAAAAAAACTTTATAATTTAAGTTAAAGTTTAAATAATTTTTAAACCAAACTAAACTATAAGTTATAATATTTTTAATATATATATATATATATATATGTTACAAAGAAATTTTTAATAAATAATTAGATATCTTATTTATTTTTATATTTAATTTATCATTTTTTTATATATTATTTTATGTATATTTTATGCTCTAAATATCTATAATTTTATTATTATTTATTATAAACAAAACATTTGAAATGTTTTTAGTTTAATTTAATTTGTTTTAAATTTTAAAATGATAAAATTTAATTTAAAATTTTTTAATTTATTTAAAAAAATTTCTTAAACCGTATTAAATTAGGCCATTCCCACCTGTACTGACTTCGGTTTTGCATTCCATTAAATCTACAGCTTGTAATGGATATTAATTTAGTAATTAGACAATACATTTAATTCAAAAATTTTGCCCTTTTCTAAAATGATGTTTTAATTTTATAATATCAATTTTTTTCCTACTTGCTCCCTCTACAGTTCTTATCTCTGTAGTCTCTCCAACCTTCCGTTTTGAAACACTGTGATTAACCAAGTTTCATGCTAAAACTGAATTGCGCTCTGTTGAGGAAAAAGAAAGGAGTTCTTTCAAGTACTTTGGTTGCTGTTGTGCAAGTAATTTATGAGGGTATTTTGTTTGTTTGTTTGTTTGTTTTGACTATATTTTTGAATACCTAACTATCAATTCCAGTTGTCATGTGCCTTGCTTCATTCTTGTCGTGAAAAAGGCGAAGTTTTTACTTTAGTTAGACGATTCTTGCATTCAGTTAGTGTCTAATGATCTTTAAGTTTTGACTTCACCTAACGTTCTAGCGGTTTGATTGACTGGCGGGTGTGTGCTGGTTTGTTTGTTTGCTTGATGGGGTTAAGTATTGTTTAGCATTTATATAAAGTTAATGATTCCAATACTATATTTCTGAGCCGTCTTTGAATTCTGATTCTGGCAAGTGGGAATTGTTGCTCAACGTGTCAAAGTTTCTGGGTTCTTTTGGTTTTACTTCTTGATTAAGAATTAGTGAATATGGGTTGAATGTCGGAATTTTTTATTGAAGGGTTTTAGAGTTGTGAGTTTAGTAAGTCACCGATTATTGCTGGTTGAGATGGAGGATTTGGTATGAATGATTGCTTTAGAATTATGACGCATTGTTAGAGGGCTTTAGAGCTGTATGTTTGGTTCTTTACTGTAGTATTGCACTTTTTGAGTTTTAATAAGTGCTGTTAAATTGAAAAAAGTTGGGTGCCGAGAATTGAAATTTGGGGGCTGGCGGAGTTTAGTTATTGAAGCTGTGGTTTGTAAAATGGGGAGCAATGGGTTTAATCATCCATTACAAAATTCAGAGAAGGGGGAAAGTGTTAGCCGGAACAAGAAATTAAAGGAGTTGGAGCAGACTGATGGGGCTGATGAATCAATCAAAGTGGATTATTTGTCATCAGAAGAAGACTCCAGTGCAGGCTCATTTGGTGAGGAAGAAAATCAGGGGACAAGTTCATCAAAGCAGCCATCAGTTTTGGAGATTTTCAAGGCTAGAGACTGGAGTGTTAGTTCTTCACCTCGACGAGGTTAGTGCCCAGTGACTCTTAATTGTAGTTCCCTTTGTTCTTTTATATGCATTACAGGTTGTAATTGATGTTGTCCTCTTTTTGAAGTAACACTTCATAATAGCTTTCTCTCTGGATGTGAAATTAGGTATCAACAACTTATCATTATTAGTTAAGTTCTGGTACTGAATTGGATGGATGAATTTTAAATGATGGCCTAAAATGTGTTTTGCTAAAGTGCACTGAAGATCTATTACAGAACTATAGCGTGTAAGTGGATCTAGTTTTTTGTTACTACTTTATCTGAGCTAGAAGAAAGTGACTGTAAGATTAGCAATATATAATTAGAGTGCTGACATTCTATTGAAGTGATTAACTAGTAATATCGTGGAGAATATAGATTGCTTGTTTGTATTCTATATTCGTTTCTAAATTTGAGGTCACCTATTAGTAATACTAGAATTGCACTTTGTGCTGTCTTTCTTTAGGTTATTTTGGTAATAGCTTAGCACTGAATCCTTCAACTTTCAATATATTTTTTGTTGACTGTTCTGCGTAAAGAAGCTGCTAAATAATTGAGGAATTTTTTGTTTTCCTTTAATACAAAGTTTATTATTATATTCACTGATGCTAAAAATCTATTCTTGAAGGCTTGGATCATTGCACCACTGCACCTATAACTTCTCGTGACAATCCATTAGTTGATGATGATGAGATCATATATTCAAGGTCCTTGACAGAAAAGAAGACGGTACCAAGGCATGACCTGAAATTGGACAGACTATCAGAGCGTGAAAAGGTACAAAATTACATGCATTTGACAAGTTTTATGCCCTTGCTCATGAGAGCCTGAACAGTTAGACACAGAACTGAATGCACAAGACTATGATTTTCCATATTCCTGCTTTTTCACAAACACTGGTATACATCATAGTGCAAATAAGTCATGAACTAGTTTTTATACATTGGAAACATGGATTGGATTCATTTCTGTAACTGCATACTGTGAATGCTTTTCCCTGTTTACTTACTTTTGGGGGGATGATGTTGGCCTTGTTTTACATCATTATACACCAATTTAGGGTGTCTGGAGAGTTTGACATTATAAATTTACTGATGTTATATATTCATTTAATTAGCAACTTGGGTGACTGTGGCTACATATCCATTTCTTCGCTTATTACAAGTTATGGCTGGCTCTGTTACATATAGAACCATTAATTGTGGCCTTTGTGTGAGCCACTCATCCTTTAATGTTATTGAGGAATGCATAACAGTGCTTATTTTGTATTTCTGTCTTGTCTCAGTGTCTGTCCTTGCGATTGTTTTGAATTTCCTTTTATTTTCATTCCTTTAATTGTTTAGGATTTATTCTTATCTTTTCCCTTCAGAAAAAGCTGATTGTGGAACTAGTCAGGATCCAAAATGATGGCACAGTTGAAGTTGATTTAGATAAGGGCAAACCTGTAGCTTCAGAACTATTAGAGTTTCAGCCTGTTGAAGTGACACCTGTCTCTTTTGAGAATACCAGTTTTTATGAATTAAAAAAATCAATCCCAAGATTGAAGATTGCCATGCTTGTTGTTGGGACAAGAGGAGATGTACAGACATTCCTGGCTATGGCTAAGAGACTTCAGGCATGTTTGACGTAATTTATTTATTTTTGATCTTTCTCTCCTATGCTATAAATTATGTTCTCTTGTTGCCTTTTCTTTCTAAAAATTGTGTTAAACACTTTTTTGTTGTTTTTACTGTGATATTCTGTTCTTATTTCATTGGTTTCTGTCATCTCATGTTCATATTCACAATATATAAGTATATGGCATTTAATTCCCAAAAGGATAGCTTAGTTGGTGGTCGGTAAGAACTTTTATTGATTTTTCTTGTTGGGGGGTTGTGGGCAAGGGTACTAGTTTAATTTGTGGTTGAGCTTTAGAGGATGTGGGATAGGGTGTGGTACAAGAGGTTCAGCTTCTTTTAGATTCATACTGGCATAATACATGTATAAATTACATATCAGGACTACTAAAGTGCTCTGAAAAAAAAAAAAATCTATGGATCAAGTGTATTATGTGTTCAGAAATACGTGGTTTCAAAGATATGCATATTATAGTTCACTTCCATTATGCAATTTATAATTCAGAAGGCCGAGGAATTACTTAATTGCAGTATTCTGCTGTATTTCATCTGTTTCTCTAATATGTTCTTTTTGATAGGATGTTATCTAATGTGGTTCTTTTTTTTGGCATTCAGGAGTTTGGTCACCATGTTCGGTTGGCAACACATGCTAACTTTAAAAATTTTGTGAGGTCAGCTGGTGTAGAGTTTTTTCCTTTGGGTGGTGATCCTCGGATTTTAGCTGGATGTAAGGTCCTAATAAGGGATTGTTCTCGTTTTTGTGCTTTATTTTTTATTTTCCAATTATTTCTTCAATTTAGAGATCTCTTTGTTTTTAATTTTTGTATCTTTTGGTTCTACTACATTTTGTTTTAAGTGATCACTTTGTAGGATCCTTTTTTGTCCTTGTATTTTCTTAAGTTTTAACACTTATGTTTTTTATATTAGATATGGCCCGGAATAAAGGTCTGATCCCTTCTGGACCAGGAGAAATATCGGTACAAAGAAAGCAACTGAAGGCCATTATAGAATCTCTTTTGCCGGCATGCACAGAGCCAGATATGGAAACTGGTGCACCTTTTAGAGCTCAGTCAATTATTGCAAATCCTCCTGCTTATGGTGAATTCTCTCACATGCTGTGTTGCTTTAATATTATCATCATCCCTTGAATCACTGCTGTGCTAATTTTTTCATGATTCTAGAGAAATGTGAAATTTGATAGATGTGCATCTACCTTGTGTATGCGTTTTATGAGTGTTTCACATTCCTTTGAAATTAGATCTGGATATCCCAATATTTTGGGAGGGGAATTGGTTTACTTTTTCTCCATTTGATTGGGTTTTATATTTATATATATTTTTGTGCAACATTAAATTTCAACATGTTTCTGGATGGCAGGGCATGCACATGTTGCTGAAGCTCTTGGTGTACCGCTTCACATTTTCTTCACAATGCCATGGACGTGAGTTTGATTATCCTTGCTTGTTAATAAAGCATAAGTATACTGTTTAAATCTCTAACGTATTAAACTTGTTGTGCAATTCAACTGAGAAGATACTATATGCAAAATTTCATTTTCGGTTATGCCTTCTTACTTCTATTTTCAATAGGCAGGCCAACTTATGAGTTTCCTCATCCACTGGCACGGGTACCCCAAAGTGCTGGATATTGGGTATGTTTACTGTTTGATATGAATTTTTGATTACTTTATTGGTTATGCTTGATTACTTCATTGACAAATTTACCTGTTCATTTGTCCTTTTCTCATCCAGCTTTCATATATAGTAGTGGATTTACTGATATGGTGGGGCATAAGGAGTTATATTAATGACTTCAGGAAAAAAAAGTTGAAGCTTCCTCCTATTGCATACTTCAGTACATACAATGGATCAATAACTCATTTACCAACTGGCTATATGTGGAGTCCTCATCTTGTGCCAAAGCCAAGTGGTAGGGATGCCTTTTTCCCTTTCACATCAATGTTATAACTTGATATTTGTTCATTTAAACTGGGCTGTCTTTCACTGTGGTCAACAGAGTTATTTTTATGTATATATTGATCCACATCTTGCTCTGATCGGTGTTGTATTTTCTTCTTCATGCTCAATCAATTATTGTCTGGATGAGTGTCCATTGCTCCTATGGTATTAAAATTCAGAATCATGCTGTGTTTCTTGGCATATTTGTGAATCTTTTGCTTAAGCAGCATAGAGGATGGTAATATAAGATGTTACATCTTCCTTTGCTCTTTCTTGCTCCGATGGATGTAACTTGCATGGAGGAAACTAATTCACCTCTAGAAGTGTGTATCTTAATCTATTGGACCATTGAATACGTCAATGTTTTACCTGCTGACACAGTTCATTTTATCTCCCCCAGGTCTAGTTTACCTAGGTTCTAGCCTGATAGAACAATAAAGTCTAACCCTAATATAGATCCAATTTATTCACCCTATAAAATAAAAATCACATCCTGTCTACACTGAGCAGAATTCACTTTATCAGGGAACTTCCACTCTCAAACTAAAATTCATCCTGATGGCTGAAAGTTTGTTTGGTATAAAACAGAAGTATAGAACTATCAATGTATTAGATCTCCATGCATGTGCTTGTGTGTGTAAGTATATGGCTTCTCTGATATCAATATTGTGTAGTTATGCTATGGCTGCAATTTTGCATCTCCAAACTTGTTTGTTGTTTAAATACCAGCACAATTTACCACTACAAATTGTGTGGCGTAAAAATCATAATGTTATTATCATTCTGGAGTGAGTTCTTTAATTGGTGAGAACTTGAATAGAGAAATTTTTGAACATAGTATCATTCTCAATATCTTCTCTTGACAAAAACATTAAAGCTATCACTACTCCCAAAAAATTGATCTTCTTAGTTTGCTATCAACTTCTTGCGTTCTTCCAATATGAATTAGTTACTTCTGTTGATACATTAAGTTTCCTATCTAGGTCTTACTTATATTCTTTTATATACCTATGCAAATATTTATGCCTTCTATATTTACAGCTTTGACAAGTTGACTTCAATTAACTACTTGCAGATTGGGGACCTCTAGTTGATGTTGTTGGATATTGTTTCCTAAACCTTGGGTCGAAGTATCAGCCACAGGAAGATTTTGTTCAATGGATTGAAAAGGGACCAGAACCTATATATATTGGGTTTGGTAGCATGGTAGATGACCTTACTGATATCTTTGCTAATTGATTTATATTGTGACGTGATTTGTCTGTCATCTGCTATAGCTTCACGAAATCATATTTTCCCTTGAATTTGATGAAATATTATGAAATTATTTCTAAACCTCAGCATATAATTTATATTCCCAGCTGGTCTACTCTTATATCATTTGTGAATTAAGCAGTCTTCAATTCGGTTTGCATTTTGCACCTCACATTTGTTGATCAGAACTCATATATGTTTTTGTCACTTATTATTGATTGGTTGATTATTAAAATGACCATCTACTTATAAACATGTAATATTATTTTTTTTTTCCTACTTGCTTCTTAGCCTCTTGATGATCCCAAGAAAACTACAAATGTTATATTGGAGGCACTAAAAGATACGGGACAAAGAGGAGTAGTTGACCGAGGTTGGGGAGATCTTGGAAGTTGTAAGTATCCTTTTTATTTGCCATTGTATTTTACTCACTTATTGATATATCAAATTCTATTTGGCCTCTCGAGTAATTTACGATATTAGGTTTTAATTTGTATTATTACTAGGAATATATTATCAATTAGGAACATTAGTTTATTAGGAATTATTATTGAAATTAAATAATTTTACCAATTAAGATTAGGAGTCCAATTAGGGATAGATATTTAATTCAATAAATACTGGGGTGTAAGGGAGTATTAGGATGAGCATTTGGGAATCTAATTTTAGTGTAGTGTTGTATACCGGGAGGTAGAGCACCATCGGTAATCTCTTGGCAAAGTGTTGAAGATATTAGTTTCTTGATTGTAATCTTTATTCTTTCCTTCAATAAAATTCAATACATTCAATGCAAAATTCAAAATTGTTTCTTTATGATCAATAAGTGTCAACCATACAATCCATGTTCACAATAAATGATATCAGAGCTGACGATCCAAAATCTATAGTCAATATCAGAATGGACGATTGGGTAGAAGCATTGAGAAAGAATTTCAGGAATTAAAATAATTGTGAGAACAGAAGCAAAATGAACACAATAATCAATTTTAGAAAGCCAGGCAGAAATCTGAGTGGAGCAGCGGATTGTGGAGATGTTGACTCTGTTGGCGGTATTGGGGAATAACCTAACCGAACAACAAGGGATCACCGGATCCACTTCTGTCGATGAACAATCGACAGTCCATTTTGTCCAGCAAGCCATGATTCCAGCTGCACCACTTAGCCATCACCAGAATCACAATTGGCTCCGCGCACTACCCACCATCCACCTAGCCAATTCCATCAACATCACTACCTATCCACTCTATATTACATATCAACAGATCACTCGCATATCACCCACAGCCCACGCTTCACAGATCCAACCCTGGATCATTACCAAAATTACCTACAACAAATAATTTCACAACCCTCTTACGGTCCAACCTCACCAATGTATATAGCCCCCCTTCATCAAGTTACTGTCCTCAGTCAACCAAATGCATGTCAACACTGGCTTATTTACCAAGCAGCCACCTCCTTCACCAATTTGTGAGTGGAATGTCAACAAGCTGCTGGGCCTTGAACTGTTGCCAGGGAACCTGACTTTTCGTAATATAGCCTTGGGGACAAGGCTGTTGTTAAGGGTGAGGATGTGTTAGCCCCTTAGGTAATTTAAGAAAATTAGTAATTTATGATGTTAGGTTTTCATTAGAAATATTAGTAAGAGCACATTATCAATTAGGAATTTTAGTTTTTTAGGAATTAGTATTTAAATTAAACAATATTACCAATTAGGTTAGGAGTACAATTAGGGTTATGTTCTAAATTCAATAAATAGTAGGGTTTTCGGGAGGATTAGGATGAGCATTTGAGAATCTAATTTAAATGTAGTATTTTATTCTGGGAGGTGGAGCACCACCAACAATATCTTAGGAGAGCACTGAAGATATTAGGTTCTTAATCTTTATTCTTTCCATCAATAAACTTCATTACATTTAATACAAAATTCAAAATTGTTCCTTTACAATCAATAAGTGCCAACTGTACAATTCGAATTCGCAACAAATTCTCACTGCATGATTGAAGAATATATTATCTATCATAGTATTTGGGTTGATGAACCTCCAATTATTCATAATACATATTCATAATGGGGTTGGTTATAAGTTCTTGTTAGGAATAGAAATCCCATTCTATTTTTGTTCTATAATTACTACTATAGGTCAGTTGTCTTTCATCATTTTATTAGTAGAATTCCCATTCTAATATGTTTTTACTAGCAACTACAATATCAGAGCCTAATTTACCAAGTTGCCTTTAAGTTGAATCCCTTGTCTTCTTAATAAAGTTATAGAAAGGGTTATGTTCATGGTTGTGGTTGTATTGATTCCACATGCCTTACACATGATTGGGCATATTAGAGCTTAAAATACCATTGTTGGGCATTTGCATATAATATTAAACTCTATGAGTACTTTTAGAGTTCATTTTCATTGTTTAAACTATATCCATTACATAATTGAATGTTGGATTCGAGTCGAGTTTGTTCGAGCTCGAAAATGAACTCGGCTCAAGCGAGCTCGAGCTCAAGCTCGAGCCTGAGAGTTAAATATTTTCAAGTTTGAGCTTGAGGGGTGTTCGATTCGTCAAGTTCGTGAGTCTGGAAAATTTTCATATGAATCGACTAAAATGATATAATTTTGATTAATATACATAAAAACGATATCGTTTAAACATTTTTTGAGCTTGGCTTGATCAGCACTATAACTGAACTCAAGCTTGAACAACTTTGAGGGGAGTTCGAAGAGCTCGAGCTCGAGCTTGGCTCAGCTCAAATCTGGCCCTTATTGAATGGTAAAGATCAAACTTACTAATAATCCTTGAGAAAACATATGACTTCATTATTCTAGTGTTTTGACGGTAATAGTAATTTTAGCATTCTACAAATGAAGATTGTCGTGAATGAGTAATATCATTTTTAGAACTTTTTTCCTAGTGATTGCAGCAGCCAAGCATTAGCATATTTTGGCTTTTCATCTAAGTCAATAAGAACTTGTTAATTATATTAATTGTATGTTTAAGAATATAAGTGCACAAGTTTGTTCCCATTTTTTACGATAAATAGGCCTGCATAATTTTTCTTACAATATATTTCACATTGTGCAGTGACAGAAGTTCCTGATAATATTTTCCTTGTTGAGGACTGTCCTCATGATTGGTTGTTTCCTCAATGTTCAGCAGTGGTAAGTCTTCTAAACTTAAAGTGAACTTTGGGACATGGATGCAATTCACCAGATAGAGAATTATGATGGCTGATACCACCGCCTATATATTTAGTGAGAGGGGAAGAGCATGGAGCAATAAATGAATCTTTCTAAACATGAAAATCAAAAAAAAAAAAAATGGTCTTCAGTGTTGAGAATTGTGATTAGTTAAATTTTACATAATGAAAGAAAAAGCAATATTAATACAAAAGCTGTTAAATATTCTTTCTCTCTCTGTATTAGAAAATTTATACAAAGAAGAGATTAAAAGAGCATATTAACTTATCAAGCTGTTGGGATCAAGTATCAAGATTTATTGTGAAAAGCAACAATCATTATATAAAAAGTGAATTTGGTTTTGATTTCACTAGGTATTAGAATTAAGGTTGGGGAAGTGAATTTTCTATAATTATGCGCATAAAATCCCATTAATGTTGAAAATATATTGCCCCAAATTTGCAGGTTCATCATGGTGGTGCTGGAACAACAGCAACAGGACTAAGAGCTGGGGTAACATTCTTTTTACTTTGGGCTGTTTTCATTTATTCTTCCAGATTGTATTTCTGAATGAATCTTTTTGCTTGGTTCATTGCGCCTAGTCCTTAGGTTATTGAAGACATAAATGGAATGGCTGATCGCTTGTTTAGAAATTGTATTGCTGGTTGGTTTTGTCTAACCTAGAAATTGTTAATTGCAGTGTCCGACAACTATTGTTCCTTTCTTTGGAGATCAGTTCTTTTGGGGTGATAGGATAAAGGAGAGAGGGCTTGGACCTACACCGATACCAATTTCTCAGCTTACTGTCGATAATCTTTCAAATGCTATAAGATTTATGCTACAGCCCGAGGTAATGTTGCATTTTGCATTGTGTGTCTTTTATTTTTCTCTATTGTGCTATTTGAAGGCTATTATATTTTACTGTCAGTTTAGGTTATATTAGCACATGATACATAATTTACCTTTCTATTTTCATGAACTTAGTAGCGATAATCGAGTGTGCTTCAATACTTAAAAGAACTTTTGTTTCTGAACTGGACATTGATTCTTTCAGGTGAAATCTCGAGCAATGGAGTTGGCAAAGTTAATAGAGAATGAAGATGGTGTTGCATCTGCAGTTGATGCATTTCATCGGCATTTACCTCCTGAGCTACCGCTGCCTCCCCCGTCACCGGAGGGAGATGATGGCCCAAACCCTGTTCAGTGGTTCTTTATTCAACTAGGAAAGTGGTGCTGTCAGCCTTGTGGTGGTGTGTAAACTTCATAGTGAACTTATAGCTTGATATAGTTAGGCATTTTTTCTCAATTATTCTATTGCTATCATCTTAGTTGATTCATTCATTTCATTGGCAGTTTTCTTCTATCGGCTTCGTTTCCTTAATGTATCTCTTATACCTGTTGGATTGACAGAGAAAAAAGATATACAAGTGCATAACAGTGTAGATTTGTCTCATAAACAATATCACATTGCTTGTCTTTATTCATGTATTGTGAATCTGAAGTACTGAGAGGTTGATTGTCAAATCCACAACTGGGTTGTTTCATTTTTCATGTCTTCTACAGTTTGACATCCATTCCGAGTGAAAGAATTCTGCACTTGGCTGGTATAACGGTTAATGACATATTCTAAGAACATTATTGTGAACATAGCCGAGTGATGGTTTGTGTGAATTGCAAAGTCCCATGAATTATCGGAGCTCAGACTTGAAAGGCTTGTAATGCTTGTAAACCCAGAAACTTTAAACTCCATTCCGGTCATTGCAGCATGCACTCAAGAGCATATTATATGGTTATTGTCTGAGAATGGTAGTTGAGTGAATACATCGTTAGGATCAGCAACACATTACTGAAACTCACTCAAGAACATAGAAACAGCAATACCAGGAAACTGCAGCACTAAAAAGTCTTCATTTTCATGGAATAATAGTTTATATTTCTGAGAAATCTAGATGCTCGTTAAGCAGTTTTAGCTAACCATTTGCACCCTGAGAACATATCTATATCCAGATATTCTTGAAGTTAAACAAAATAAGAACCTTTGTTTGTTGCCAGAAAGCATTAGAACAGCAGTAAGATTGTTTCTATAATGTTAAAAAGGATGTTAATTCAGAATTTTGAGTTTGCAAATGAAAACACTTGTGTCAAATTTTGTGTATATATTTGCGATCTTGAGGGTGGCAACTGCATGAATATTTTGGTTAATTATTACGCCATGGAAATCTGTTATTGGGACAGTAAATCTTTAGTAAACTATATGAACTCCTAAATTTTCACATTTACCTCTTAGATTTTAATATCTCTACCGGTACTTCGATATTTTATTTTTATTCTATTTTAACCCCTAAATTTCATTTTATGGTGAGTAGAGATAATAATTTTGACAGGAATTTAAGGTCTCAAACCCTAATGGAGAGAAAATTTCCTAATAGAAACAAGAAAGGAGAGACAGACAGAGATGAGGAAAAAAATATCTTCGCAATCAGGATGAGTTGGGGACAAAGATATATATGTTGCCTCCTCTCCTCACCCCATCTCTGCCCCTTCGTATTAATATTTTTACCTAAAATAGTAACATATTTTTATAATTTTAGATTATTTATGTTTTTTCAATTTATTTATATGTTTGTTGTGCATATTAAGATGATTGATATATGATATTTAAAATAGTGAGTTGATTTTAATTTTAATTAATTTTGTTATTTAATAATTTATATTATATTTAAAGGGTATGAAGAAGAAATATTTTTTCACAAAGATGGGGATAAAGAGAAAATTTTTTTTCAATAAGAACAGGAGTAGAGATGGAAAAAGAATAGGGAAAAGATTTTTCTTTACGAAAAAGTGGTGAGAAATTCTTATTATTCTTGTAATAGAGACGAGAATTGATATATTTTATAAAAATAGAGATGGGGATTGAAATCTTTTTCCTGTCTCTCTCCATTGCCATCCCTAACGGGACTATTCGCATGAATTTGATTTTTATGCGTATAATCGTGTTGAAAGTGAGTCCCATCCCCATGTTATTTTTACCTAGTGCAATGTACATGCGGCCAATCGGAAGCTGGGTTTCTATTAAGAGGTTTGTGTAAATTTTTTCATTAAATTTTCTCACAATTTCGTTTTTTAATAGACAATTTAACGTATTTTTGTTATAATAATTAACTTGAATCATTTTGGCACATGAATATACGAAGGATAAAACAATGTAAAACCATAAATAAAATTATAACAAGAGGGCAAAAAGACAAAGATAAAACTATGTGAAATAATTTTCGCTATATAATTTATATATATAGTTGATTTGTTATTATCTGATTGAGTAATTTTAAATTAAAAAATAAAATAATACCTAATCATATGATGATATATTATCTTTGTATATAAATTATATACCAAAAAGAGATATATATATATATATATATATATATAACATTGTTTAAAAAACAATTAAATGATTAGGTGTCAAGATGTAATCTAATCGAATAAAATAGTGTTTAACTTAAACTCCGTTGATTAAATTTAGAAAGAGTTCAAACTCTTTATTAATTTTAAAATTATTAATTTAAATATTATAACTTTTATATTTATTTATTATTCTTATATTTAAAATAAATATTTTAGAACCGGTAAATATATAATTTAAAATTTTGACATTAAAAATAAAACATAAAAATTGTAATATAATATGGTTGACATGTTAAATCTATTAAGTTTGTACAACAAATATATATTTTTATACCAATTTTTATAATAACTTTCTCCTAATATGCTTTTTGAGTAATGTCAAAAATTGTGTATTTTAATTAGATATTATAATAATACTAATTTTATTTTGACGCTAAAATTAAATTTGTCCCAAATTATAGGATATGATAATATGGATAAGAAAAAATTAATCATTAATTAACACTAATAATAAATTAAGGATAATATTATGTGTATTTATTTTTGGTATATAATTCATGTATATAGTGATATGTCATCATATAATTAGGTAATTTTAAAATATGTATCATTATATAATTAAAAAATATCTAATCATATAATAATATTTTATCTATATATATAAATTGTATATTAAAAATAAATACAGATAGTTTTATTGATAAATTAATTAAATATTATCGTTAATGAGTTATTACAAGAGTTGGGTAGTTGGACTTTGGGCTATAACAGGCATGACGCAGAGTCATGCGGTTCCGGGCGGCGGCCAGAACCTGCGGGGGCCTCGGCGTCGCCGCAATATCCTATGTCGTAATTGACTAATTGCGCCACATTTCGCTGACGTGGCACGCGCGTTTGCAGCCGTTGCTCTGGACCGTACTGGCTCTGATTGCCGTAACTCGCGTGCCCTTTTACAAGCACTGGAACGCTGAGTTCAAAGCTGCAATTCCGTTTCTCGCTTCTATGATTTTCATGCTTTCCGCTCTACTGTTTGAGGCTCTATCAGTACGCTTTGTCACGGCCGTGCTTGGCCTCGATTGGCATAGGTAATGTCACTGACTTGACTTTCTTTTTTTTTTATTTGGTTTTGTGTTTTTTATTTTGAAAGAAAGTTGAATCGGGTCGAATTTGGTTTGTATAGTTTTTTCTTTTTTTTGGTTCTGGGTCGAGCTTTATTTGTATTCTAGTTTTGGCTTTTATGTGTGTATTATGTGATTAGTTAAGCTTGATACTTTGTGGGTCGAATTTGGTTTGTATCTCCTTTTCCACCCAGATGGTGAATTTGTTGAAAGTTATTGTGGCGTTGTTTATATATCTGTTTATTTGCTGTGGCCTGAGTTTGGTTTTTGTTAGTTTTAGATTTTGTTTTTATGCATGGAGCTCGATTCTTTTTGGTTGACCTTATTTTGTTGGAAGATGAGGTTTTAAGGGCATTGATTAAAGAATTTAGATTTGATGTGCTTGCAAAACATCACTCTTGTTTATAATGAATTTCAATGCTGCCATTTGTAGGCTTGATGAACTATAATTAGTTTATCGATCACGATTTCTTTAAAAGATTTATTTCCAACATGCTTGTTTGCTTTATAACAATGTCCCACTGTTTATTTTGCATGCATATTTGAAGGAATTTTGCAGTAATAAGTTTCAAGGTATATTTTGGATCGCCATAATGTTAATAAATTTAAATTTTGGGGTCTTACATCCATGGGTGGGGATTAGTTCATGGGTGTGGTTGACTAAGAATTGAGACCATTGACTACTGATAAATATTTATTGCTACGGTAGAAATTTATGCTTCTCTCTTTCTGTTCTCTCACTCAGTCTCTCTTATCTTGGTTATCTTGTTTAAATTGCATCTTTACCAACACGACTGGAACAAAAAAGCTAGTGCCAAGGACTCACTCTCAGAGTGGCAGCCACAAAGGCATCCCCTTCTACATTCACTGGTCCTTTGAGTTCCATGCAGCTAAAACATTTCTTGTTTCCATATTGTTCATGCTTTCTCACTCCATCGATTTCCATTGTTAATGGGGTTGTTCATTTTTTTGTGATTTTAGCATTATTATCTGGGTAGGTGTCGGTGTACAATGCTTTTTAAATTGCTTATATGACTCAAATTTGTACCTGTTCTTAGTGACTTTGTCTGAGTCTCTCTTAATTTAAATCCAAGGCAGAATATTCCAGGCAGCTAAGGACTCGGACATGGACAAGATCAATGAGCTTCTCAAAGAGGTTGAGTTGGGCCGCCAAGAGAGCCAGCACAAAGGCCTTAGCAAAGGCATGTGGTTGTTCCCCTATGCAACAATATTCTCAGCTCTCACCATCGTTCTCCTTGCCTTCACATGGACAAGTGATGGATGATTGATTATCGATTAATTGTCATCTACACGGGTTCTGACTCTGGTTTTTGAGGCTAGACTTTACTGTATTTGTATAAATGCAATATTTTGTTGTTACAGAAAGTTTGATGGGGGTACTTTTTATAGATACTCCTGTGAGAAATGGCCCTGGAAATGAGCCAATTATGAGGCTTTACCACGTTAGCTAATATTATCCGAGCTTGAGATGGATCCTTGAACATTTGTTGGTCACTTTCTTTTTAGGGAAATTTTAAAAATTAGGCAAAATTAAAGGGGTCTAAGCGAAATTGCCCAAAAAATTCAGGTTAAAGCAAAAATGCCCAGGTTTTGTGAAATGACGAAAATGCCCCCATATATAAACACAGCAAATTTTCACTGTGTAATTCAAAGAAAATTCGAATTTTTAACGCATCCCACGGCAATCCCACGGCGAACGTCATTTTCGCCGATTTGCTTACTTTCCGGCAACCGAAAATGGAAAATAATGTTATCACATCTCCCGTAATCTTGTTTGGATCAAGTTATTACTCATATTATTGAGATTTGATTGAGATATTTCGATTTGAAATTTTAGGGTTTACAGTTTGAACAATGCTTAAAATGTTTTGATTCTTGGTTGTTTTTGTTGAATTAATTGAGGGGTTTTGTGTTATACAACGTGTAGATTAGATTTATGTAAAAATCGGTGGCTAAAACGACCAAAATTTGGCCGGAAATGACTGCCGAAGCGATCGGCAGTCGACTGGGAACAGTGTTTCCCACGTCAAAATCAATATCCCACGTTCAGCCTAATTTCGGGGGGCGAACTTAGCTTTTTAAAACAATTGGGGCGACGTGGGAAATCCTTAGCCCACGTGGGGTTTTTTTGATATTTATCACGTCAACGTGAGTTTTGCAAAATTACGAAAATGTCCATATATATAACACAGCAAAAATTGCTATTTCCCACGTTAATATCAGCGAAATTACTGTGTATTTCTCTGAAATTTCAAAGCATTTTCACGTCACCACGTTCATCCCACGGGGGAGCTGATTTCCGTCGATTTCCGTCGATTTTCTTGATTTCCGGCACCCACAAATGGCAAAGAAGGTTAGTATATCTCCCTTAATATTGTTTGGATCAAATTATTGCTCATATTATTGAGATTTAATTGAGATTTTTCGGTTTGGAATTTTAGGGTTTACGGTTTGAATAATGCTTAAAATGTTTTGATTCTTGGTTGTTTTTGTTAAATTGATTGAGGGGTTTTGTGTTAGACAACGTGTAGATTTGATTTATGTGAAAATCGGATGCTGAAACGACCAAAATTTGGCCGAAAATGACTGCCGAAGAGATCGGCAGTCCGACGTGGGAACAGTGTTTCCCACGTCAAAATCGTCCAGTCCACGTTCAGCAAAGGTTGGCTGTTTTTGGGGGGGAAAAGTAGCTTTTTTAAACTATTGGGAAGCTGGGGAAATTCCTTAGAACACAGTGGACCTTTTAGATTTTCAGTTTTCATGAGGGGGTAAATTGATATTTTTCTTATCTAGGGTTTTTGAATGTGTACTTTTCGAATTTTATATCCGTTTTTTCTGTTCTAGGGTTTTTCAACTTTTAGAATTCGAATTTCAAATTCGTTTTTTCGAATTTCATCGTTTTACGCGATATAGACTCGTATTTTTAAGATTTCCGAAGGATTTTTCGATTATTCCCATTCTAGGATTTTTCAACTTTTAGATTTCGAATTTCAATTCCGTTTTTTCGGATTTCATCGTTTTACGAGATATAGACTCGTATTTTTCAGATTTCCGAAGGATTTTTCGATTATTTCCATTCTAGGGTTTTTCAACTTTTAGAATTCGAATTTCAATTCCGTTTTTTCGGATTTTATCGTTTTACGAGATATGGACTCGTATTTTTCAGATTTCCGAAAGATTTTTCGATTGTTCCCATTCTAGGGTTTTTCAATTTTTAGAATTCAAATTTCAATTCCGTTTTTTCGGATTTCATCGTTTTACGAGATATGGACTCGTATATTTCAGATTTCTGAAGGATTATTCGATTGTTCCCATTCTAGGGTTTTTCAATTTTTAGAATTTGAATTTCAATTCCGTTTTTTCGGATTTCATCGTTTTACGAGATATGGACTCATATATTTCAGATTTCTGAAGGATTTTTCGATTGTTCCCATTCTAGGGTTTTTCAACTTTTAGAATTCGAATTTCAATTCCGTTTTTTAGATTTCACCGTTTTACGAGATATGGACTCTTATCTTTCAGATTTTCGAATGATTTTTCGATTGTTCCCATTCTAGGGTTTTTCAATTTTTAGAATTCGAATTTCAATTCCGTTTTTTCGGATTTTATCGTTTTACGAGATATTGACTCGTATTTTTTAGATTTCCGAAGGATTTTTTGATTGTTTCCATTCTAGGGTTTTTCAACTTTTAGAATTCGAATTTCAATTCCGTTTTTTGGATTTCACCGTTTTACGAGATATGGACTCTTATCTTTCAGATTTTCGAAAGATTTTTCGATTGTTCCCATTCTAGGGTATTTCAATTTTTAGAATTCGAATTTCAATTCCGTTTTTTCAGATTTCATCGTTTTACGAGATATGAACTCATATTTTTCTGATTTCCAAAGGATTCTTCGATTGTTGTCATTCTAGGGTATTTCAACTTTTAGAATTCGAATTTCAATTCCCGTTTTTCGGATTTCACAATTTTACAAGATATTGACTCGTATTTTTCAGATTTCTGAAGGACGTTTTACGAGACATGAACTCGTATTTTTCAGATTTCTGAAGGATTATTCGATTGTTTTCATTCTAGGGTTTTTCAACTTTTAGAATTCGAATTTCAATTCCGTTTTTTCGAATTTCACCGTTTTACGAGATATGGACTTGCATTTTTCAGATTTCCGAAGAATTTTTCGATTGTTGTCATTCTTGGGTTTTTCAACTTTTAGAATTCGAATTTCAATTTCGTTTTTTCGGATTTCATCGTTTTACGAGATATGGACTTGTATTTTCAGATTTTCGAAGGATTTTTGGATTGTTGTCATTCTAGGGTTTTTCAACTTTTAGAATTCGAATTTTAATTCCGTTTTTTCGGATTTCACCATTTTACGAGATATGGACTCATATTTTTCAGATTTCTAAAGGATTATTCGATTGTTTTCATTCTAGGGTTTTTCAACTTTCAGAATTCGAATTTCAATTTCATTTTTTCAGATTTGATCGTTTTACGAGATATGGACTCGTATTTTCAGATTTCTGAAGGATTTTTTGATTGTTGTCATTCTAGGGTATTTCAATTTTTAGAATTCGAATTTCAGTTTTGTTTTTTTGAATTTCATCGTTTTACGAGATATGGACTCATATTTTTCAGATTTTCGAAGAATTTTTCGATTGTTGTCATTCTAGGGTATTTCAACTTTTAGAATTCGAATTTTAATTCCGTTTTTTCGGATTTCAACGTTTTACGAGATATGGACTCGTATTTTTCAGATTTTCGAAGAATTTTTCGATTGTTCCCATTCTAGGGTATTTCAACTTTTAGAATTCGAATTTCAATTCCGTTATTAGGCAGTTAAATCTTGTTTTTTAAGTTTTGTTATTTCCTTTTTTATTATTTGGTATTTTCCATCTTTTATATTTTTTCCACGTATACATTTGTTTACATATTTGTTTTTACTCATGTCTAACAAATTTTTTACATTGTCTCAGGATATTTCTCGCAAAAGAAGACGGGTTGACAGCGAGCTGCGAGTCCCCGACGAGACCAGACACTTCCGGGCAGAGGCGATATGTCGTGCACAGCGTGCCGCATTATCTCGGATTACTGCTACATTGACCCCAGATCAGCTACGACTATTTGGGAGGACATGTTTCGGGTATCTCCTTCGTTTACCCAAAACCAAATTCTCGGGGATGTTAGTTCATGCGTTTCTACTCCGACAGCTACATCGACCCTCTGCCAGAGACGAGTTTTGGTTTAGGGTTAGTGGGGTTGATGTGAGATTTAGTCCGTTCGAGTTTGCACTAGTGACAGGTCTATCGTTTAGTCGACGGACTGATGTCTCTTCATATATACCTCGCTCTTCCGGACATAGGATCAGAGATACTTACTTTCGAGGATTTTCGACGGTGCAGTATCACGACTTAGAGTGTATTTTCTTGTCGAGGCCATGGGGGGATGACGATATTGACGCTGTCAAGATGGCCTTATTGTATATTCTTCACCTTGTTTTGTTGGGGAATGATCGACGAAAGAAGGTGTCCACGGATTACTTCCAGTTAGTTGATCATTTGGACGGGTTTAATTCCTACCCGTGGGGCGTTGTTGTGTGGCAGATGACATACGATTCTATGTCACAGGCGAGTGAGAGAGTCTGTTCTGGACGGATGTCGGAAATCCGTAAATACGACCTTTACGGATTTCCGTTCGCATTTCAAGTAAGTTTTATATTATCATTTATATATATTAATTGACAAAAATATAAATTGATTTATTTACATCGTAAATGATTATATTACAGTTTTGGATATACGAGACTCTAGAGACGTTACATGATTGGATTGACCTTGTCGATCTCTATTCGTCCCCCCGGATGTTGAGGTGGCGTACGCGAGACGTCCCTAGTTGGACTCATATAGGGCGTATTTTCACTGGTGATCCGGTATGTACTAGTTAATTAATAAGTCGATTAATTCATTATATGTTACAATTATTTTGACTTAAATATCTTCATCATTAGGAGGATGTCACATTCCCTCTTGAGCCATCATCGATTGAGGAGGGTTTACCGTGGTACGCTGAGATTCGTGAGTACACCGGTTTACCCGATGCTGATTCTTCCTCATCTTCTTCGATTCCGATCGCTACTAGAGACGAGGCTTCTCCATCCTCATGCCCTTCAGATGTACCCGTCGAGACTTCTGAGACACATGAGGAGCCCATTCAGCATCCTGTTATGGATCAGTCGATATGTTCCCCTGTTGTTCAGAGCCCACGGACAGACCATCCTGCAGTGGAGGACCACCCTGGACTGGAGGACGATTCTACCCATCATGCCACCGAGCAGCGTCCCCCATTCGTATCACCCAGTTTTTCTACATTAGATGCTACATTAGCGCACTGTGGTGCTACGATTTTACGTGAGATATCGAGTTTTCGTGACGATATCTCTTCCTAGATGACCCGATTACGTGACGATGTCTCTTCCCAGATGACTCGATTAGAGGATCGTATGACTCGTTTGGAGGACATCGTCACGCGTACATATCCAGCCTCCGTCGCTCAGGTTGTAAAACCACTTTTAATTTATTACTTATATAAAATGTCTACAGTGTTATTATTCTGACAACTATTATTACATTTGCATAGGAGAGGGCCGAGGATATCCCATCGACATCCCCTATTGATACCGCAATACCATCCTGTCACCCACACGAGGTCCGTATGATATTTCAAATTTATATTTATTGTTAAATGACATTATTATATTATAGTATTGTTATATATGAAATGTTACTAATTAAGTTATTATTACTAATATCTTAGGGTAGTGCCCCGGAGGACGCACCGGTTAGTCCTTCTGTTGCGTCGATCGAGGGTTCTCCCCGAACACCTTTCCCGGAAGTTCAGGTTAACTTTATTTTTAAATCGTCATTGATTGATCTATCTTTTCAATTATATTATTTATTTAATGATGTTTTGACTGTTTTTCAGGACGAGCGATTATGGTTACTTGCTGATATCCCGAGCTCGACCAAAAAAATTATGGATATTGGTTCACAGGAGGAGGACTTCCAGGAAGACGATTTTGAGGCCATCCCTATTGAGGTATATCAATCATACTTAGTATATAAATAGTTGTATATATTGGTCATTGAGATGTTCAAAATTTGTATTTTCTAGTCCACCGAGGGAGCACGCGTGGTGGACTTGACCGTGCTTCAAGATTCTCCAGCTAAACCTCCTCCCGCATACGTGGAGAAGGTAAGATAAATCGATTAATGCTAATTGTTACGTAAGATGAATGATGAATTAATTATTTTTTTGGGATCATACAGATGATTCGTACAGCACGTGGCCGGATCGTCCGGAAGGGTCCGCTGGTTCGCACCCCGTATACGAATCCACTCAAAGGGAGGGCGAAACAGCGACCTACGGCCTTTCCATCCTCTGCCTCTGAGCGTGAGGAATCTTTCCTCACGTGGTACACCAGCGCCGCGACTTCCGACTCACATGATGTCTACTTCATCGGGTCGAAGTCAAAGCACAGCTTCTGGAGGCTTGTTGTAGAGTTGCGCGAATGGTTGACCGACGATGTGAGTTGTCTATACTATATAATTTGATAAAAAGTTAGATATATTTATTAATAACTAACACATGAACTTGTTTATACCATTTTAGCATGTGGATTCCTTTTTGGCTTTATTACGTCGGCAGCAGGACGATCACCAGTCGACTATCTCACAGCGTTGGACGACTGCCCACACATTCTTCGGAGGCCATATTGAGATGGCCTGGAAGAGTTGGCAGACCACCCCGATTGGCGAGTTTGAGTTTTCGGGGCTCTTCACGAGGATGGTTGATGCAGCGTACACCCCGGGATTGTTATACAAACCATGGGGGTTGGTCGATCAGGTATAGTTTATATATATTTCTATTGCATTCAAGATGTTTCAAACGACAACGATAAGTAACTAAAATGTCTCATTGTTTATAGGTTTTAATCCCTATAAACTTCGAGAACGCGCATTGGGTCGCCGGAGTTATAGATTTCCGTGAGTGGTCGATTACGGTGTACGATTCAGATATTTCATATTCGGGGAATATAGGGACTCTGGAGCAGCGCATGCGACCGTACATGACCTTTATTCCCGCGTTATTAGAGGCGACGACTTTTTGGGCAGCTTCTAGGAGGACTCCACGACGTGATCCCCTCACTTTACATCGAGCGTCGGATGTTCCTCAGCAGGGGTTGGGCTCCGGTGACTGTGGCGTCTTTATGTTACGATTTTTTGAGTGTTTGGCATTGGCACGGAGCTACGTTTTTCCCCGAGAGTCGTCTACCTCTATGCGTCGACGATTAGCGACGCAGTTGTATTTTCATTGTATCGAGTAGCTCACGGATATATATTTATCGTTATTTCTATGTTTAGATGTATATATTTATTGTATGTTCATATGTGTATGATATATTTTATTTATGGTTATATATGGATGTGTTGTGTATTTGAGTTCATTTTTTAAATAATCTTGTCATAAAAAATCAATAAAAATATATAATTACTCAAACATTTACACACTTGAAACAATTAGAGAAAATATAGTAATGATGAAATAAATTAACACTAAATTTATTACATCAAATGACAATACAATTACATATTTGAAACAATAATAAAAATATATCGGTTAGATACACCTGAAGTACAACAATGAAGAATCATATAAAAAACAAAATTGAGTATAAGCATGTCAAGATCTCGTTCCTTTGCCTTTTGTATGTGAACGCTGGGGGGCGGAGCTCGGGACTGGTGCTGGGGATTTACATTGGGTTCGTGTATGCCCCGGTTCATGGCAACGACTGCAAATCCTCGGTGTAACAATTTCTCCTTGTGATGGACGTCGATTTCTATTGGACGGACGACCTGGACGACGACTATCAAGGACGGGGGGCAATATAACTTTGTCTTCCGGTGAGTGTAACCAATCACATTGATTTCCAAGAGGATTGATTGGTTCCTCATATATTGCACGATAAATATCGGTGCGGAAGAATGGATGAACCCATGCGTGCACATTCGTTAGTCTCATATGTCGTGCAACGGCAATGGCATGCTTGCACGGAATACGTGAAAGCTGAAACTTTCTACACGTGCATGACATGTCACCAAAGTCCACAATACCCATGAATCCACCAAATCCAACAACCTGATACCGAGTAGGTGTAATCGGTCGAACATCCAGACTTGCAGACTTTGAAAGACGATTATTGATCTTATCTTCCGCCCAAGGGGTGAGGAAGTTATGACATTCACCTATAATCCAGAAAAAATATTAAGAACACATTTGGTAATATGATTAACAAAGTGGAAAAAAGTATATGAGACAATTTTTAATTAATATCGATTTGATACTTACTTGCATGAGTTCTCCTCTCGTAAAACCATCGTTGCATTGTACCACGAATAAACTCCAAGAGCATGGTTATAGGTAGGCCCCGTGCATGTCTGACAAGGGCATTAAATGACTCAGCAATATTTGTGGTCATGATATTGTATCGATACCCTGGAAAGTACGCTCTACTCCAACGGTGAAAGCCGACATCCCGTAGATAAGCTCCAGCTTGGGGGTTCATTGAGTCAATGGATTGCATCATTTGCCCAAATTCAGACTCTGTGTATGATTTAGCGGCTTTCCAATATGCACCCGCGACTTGTAAGAGGGAAAAAAATATGAAAACTCATTGTAAGCAAAATGTTTGAAAATGATAAACTGTTATAAATTTAATAACTTGTTTACAATATACCTTTGAGTCCCGTTTATACTTTGCCCGCATGTTACACAGAAGGTGATGACAACAACATCCATGATGGACATCTGGAAAGACTTCAGCCATTGCCGAGTAGATAGCATGATGTCGATCGGAGATTATTGCAAGCTCAGAGAGGTCAGGGATGCATTCTTTAATTCTCATAAGAAACCAACACCACGTGTCGTGATCTTCTTTTTTGCCGACACCGAAACCAATAGGGTATATTTGATTATTACCATCAAGAGCCACCGCAATAAATAAATGCCCCAGATATCGACCTTTAAGGAAAGCGGCATCAATGCAAATAACGGGGCGAAGATATTGACTAAACGCACGAACGGAACATCCTAACGCCATGAAAAAATTTGTAAATCGATGCTCATCGTCTGTTTCAATAGCAGTAATAGTGCCTGGATTAGTACGTTGTAAATTGTAGCAATAATCTGGTAACAGCATAAAAGATTCCTCCGGTGAACCTCTCAATGAATTGATAGCCCAATTTCTTGCCCGCCAAGCCTGTGAGTAGGAAATATCAATTTTATATCGGTCGGCGATGTCTACAATTATTTCTTTAGGTCGATAAATTCGATCAATCATCACAAACTTTGATCTCATTAATTGACCTAAAGCTCGGGCCCCAGCTTGTCTGTGATGTGGCATGATTTGATCAACTAAACATGTGTGGGTAGGATTCATAGAGTTGATCCCCCACACATCACCGACAGTGGACTTGGTTGCATGTATATACCACTTACAATTTTCACCCTTGCATTTAATTTCCCACCGTTTCTTGTCAGACTTTTTGACACCAAATTGAAATCCTTTTAGTAAGGCGAATTGTCTCGTGGCGTCAATCAATTGGACTTTACTGTGAAAAATATCACCAATCTTGACCCCATTCTCCTCTCGGATTGATCTGGAACCACTTGATGATGTTGCTGGTTGTGGAGGAAAATCAGGAAGCCACCTAAATGGATCAGTGGGGACATTGTCAAAAAATGGCCCAGAATAATTTTCACCACCTGAAGTAGGATCTTCAAGCCGTAAACAATCTATACCCTCGGTTACTGATGCCATATACTCAGGCTCTACATCGTCTGAAGGAATGTCAGGCATATCATTTCCATCGAAGTCACCCCAATAGGGAACTATATCTTTTTCTCCATGAGCCCATGAGTTTGCAATATATAATGGGTCATTACTGAAATCAATCAACTTTTCCAAATCGTATTCTTTTTTGACCCAACTGCTTTCTTTTTCATCTTCATCCTCATCTTCTTCCTTCTGCCCTTCAATTGAGGTACATGTAACAAAAACAGGAATACATTCCTGAAAGTATTGGGACATATCAAGAAGACCTTGCACATCTTCATCATTTTGGATCTGGATGGGACAGTCGAGCTCAATTTTTCTTGGCTTCATTGATACTTGAATGTAGTTTTTCGTTGGATCAATATTGCAATACTCCGTCAAAAGCTCAATAAATCCCTCGAATGTTGTTCCATAAGGGATTTTAATCAATTGTTTGGCTCCTCCAACATATTTCATTGTGTTGTTGCGACCTTGAATCCATTCTCCCTGGTAACGAACCGATGCATAACTCTCCATTTTAAATATCAATCCTACAATAACAAGTTTTTGAAGATAATTATTCAGGTATAAAAAAAAATCAATAATAACTATGTAAATCAGCCGTACAATTATTAATAATTAAAAAAAACTCCTCATATTTTTCTAATATGTTATTTATCCCCCTATAATTATTTAACAATTTATATAACACTTTCGTATGTTATCTTATATCAAAATGCATCTATCTGTTTGTAACGTTCTATTTAAAACGTTCTTATAATATCTATACTTTGAAATAGATATTCAAATTCTATACTTTGAATTACTTTTAAATGTCAATAATAAATAATTTCTGCAGAAATCTGAAAAATACTAGTGGATATATCCTAAAACGATAAATAAAAAAAAACTGAGCTTAAATTCGAATTCTAAAAATTGAAATACCCTAGAATGGTAATAATCGAATAATTTTAAAAAAATCTGAAAAATACGAGTTGATATATGCTAAAACGGTGAAATTCAAAAAAACAAAACTGAAATATCAATCCTAAAAGTTGAAATACCATAGAATGACAACAATCGAAAAATTCTTCAGAAATAAGAAAAATATGCATTGATATATCATAAAGCGGTGAAACTCGAAAAAACCTATAATTTTAATTATAATGCGCCTACAATGTTTAATATGAAAATACGCCCTAATTTAAATAACATTTCACTTGACACCCTTGTATGTCGTCTTGTATCAAAGCAATCCCTATATATTTTTAACATGTTATATAAATCCTGTATATATTGTAAAATATCTAAAACCTCTATTACAATATAAAATATCCAAAAACCCCCTATATTTATCCTAAATTACATTTAACCCCACATACTTGTCAAATATTACATTTAATCCCCTATTTACGACATAAAAACTTTACTTAACAAATAAAATGAAGTTTTAGGGTAAGATTGGCATAAATACTTTTTTTTGATGAATAGTATTTTTCGAATCGAATTCAGAAATACGAACTTTCTTCGTCCGAACAAATCCCTACTAATTGATGTTAACAAAAAAAATGAAAGTGAGAGTGAGTGTTTGAGTGATATGAGAAGTGTGTGGAAATAAAATGAGTGAGGAGGGTTTATATAGATGAGGGGAAGGGTATTTTTGACATTTTAGAAAAAGTAATAAAATATATAAATAAATATGAAAATGCCTTTATAATGTAAAATATCCAAAAACCCCCCATATTTATCCTAATTTATATTTAACCCCACATACTTGTCAAATATTATATTTAACCCCCATATTACGACATAAAAACTATACTTAACAAATAAAATGAAGTTTTAGGATAAGATTGGCATAAATACCTTTTTTTGATGAATAGTATTTTTCGAATCGAATTTAAAAATACGAACTTCCTTCGTCCGAACGAATCCCTACTAATTGATGTTAACAAAAAAAATGAAAGTGAGAGTGAGTGTTTGAGTGATATGAGAAGTGTGTGGAAATAAAATGAGTGAAGAGGGTTTATATAGATGAGGGGAAGGGTATTTTTGACATTTTAGAAAAAGTAATAAAATATATAAATAAATATGAAAATGCCTTTATAATGTAAAATATCCAAAAACCCCCCATATTTATCCTAAATTACATTTAACCCTCAATACTTGTCAAATATTACATTTAACCCCTATATTACGACATAAAAACTATACTTAACAAATAAAATGAAGTTTTAGGATAAGATTGACATAAATACCTTTTTTTGATGAATAGTATTTTTTCGAGTCGAATTCAGAAATACGAATTTTTTTCGTCTGAAAGAATCCCTACTAATTGATGTTGAAAAAAAATGAAAATGAGAGTGAATATTTGAGTGATATGAGAAGTGTGTGGAAATAAAATGAGTGAGGAGGGTTTATATAGATGAGGGGAAGGGTATTTTTGACATTTTAGAAAAAGTAATAAAATATATAAATAAATATGAAAATACCTTTATAATGTAAAATATCTAAAAACCCTCCATATTTATCCTAAATTACATGTAACCCTATAGTGAGTGAGGAGAGTTATATAAATGAAGGGAGGGGTAATTTTGTCATTTTAGAAAAAATTTTAAATAAATAAATAAATATTAAAATCTTTTATAGTGTAAAATATCTAAAAACCTCCCATATTTATCTAAAATTTCATTAAAACCCCTATAGTGAGTGGGAGAGTTATATAAATATGAGAGAAAGGGTAATTTCGGTATTTAAAAAAAGTCATAGGCATTTTTTTTTTAAAACAGTGATTTTGGGCATTTTGGCTTAATGGGAGGGCATTTTGGCTATTTTTTAAAATTTCCCTTCTTTTTAACCGTTGTTTCTAGGGCTTGGCTTCATTGGATATGCATTAGAATACAATATCATTAATAAATAGATTAATTAAGGTGTGTATAGTTAAATTTGATACAGTTTAATAATTTTTTCAGACTAAATTAAAAAAATGATTTAGAAAAATTTCAAACCAAATTAAACCATTTTAAGTTTTAAACTAAACTAAATTAAAATGAAAAATATAATTTTGTCTAGTTTAGATTAAGATTTGAATTTATTAAAATCATTTCATATTTAATAAATTATAATTGATAAATATAGTTTTTTAAAACTTGAATAAATATGTAAAATAAATATACAATAAACAAGTGATAAAAAAGCAAACGATATATTTAATTGCGTATTAAAAAGTTATATTTAATATAGTATTATATATATGAATTTATTAAAAAAAATGGTATATTATTTGATTTGTTTTGAAAATCATCTAAACTATAGATTGTTTTTTTTTTAAATTAATCAATCAAAATCAAATTATTCTATAAACTAGATCAAAATAAATTATAATTTTTAAATAATTCAATCTAAATTTATAATTTAAATCAAATTATATATACTTTTACAATTAATTATAAATGTTTTAATTAACAAATTCTTGAAAAATTATGTTGTGTTTTAGAATTTTTAACATTTGTCAAGACTCCTAACTGATGTGATTTTATTACTAGGCATATAATAATAATAAAATTATATTTATATGTATTATTATAAAATTAAATAATTTTAAATAAAAAATAAAAAAAATATTTAATTATATAATAATATATAAAATATATATATATATATAATTATATATTTAAAATAAATATATATAATATTATATTTAGATAAATATCTAAAAAATAAATAAAAGGGAATCATAATTGATATAAAATACGCGTGGTGTTGAAAATTTTCCAAAGACAATGGAGCCCAGTCTGCGCCAAAAATGTCAGAAAGCAGTGCGTTCAAATAGATATTCTTCCCTCGAGATAGTTAAGTAGAGCCCAATCCAACCACCGACTACTCCGTTTTGATCAACCAGTCATTTCTCTGCCATTGGATCTACCATCAACAATTCCCACCCCAGCAATCCCACCTAATTATCTACACCCTTCCACACAAAACCCACCCCTCGCATCACAACAGATCTAGTAATCTGCTCGTACACGGTTATCTTCGCTTCACCTCCTTCCTCCTTCGAGCTCTGCAAAATTCCTCCTTTGAGCTTTGCAACATTTTCTCGAGATTCAATTTAAAGATTTATGGCGATTTCGGTTTCGGCTTCAACGATTCCTTCCTTGAACACTAAAGCTTCTGCTTCTTCTAGAAACCTCTCCAAACTCTCGTCTCTATCTTCTTTGCGGTTCCCTGTACAGTTCCGTCAGATTGAAGTTATTAACAACAGACGAATTTCATCGCACTCCAGGCATCGTTTTCTTCCTCCGGTACTTAAAGTTATTTATTTTGTGTTTTGTTGGGAGTAGTTATTGTCGTTGTTGTTATTTTTTGCTCAATTGGCAGAAGAATGTTTTTGGATGAATATATTTGTTTCAGGATATAAAATTATGTGTACTGTAGAGATTCATAATGTATAGTGAATAATAGTTTGTTCTACAAGTGGAACTACCAACAGATTGCAGAAAATCTCTATAAATGCAATTACTTGTTTGGACAAAGCGATTCAGTGAAAGAAAATGACTCGGACACTGAATTTCTACAATTTTCAAGATAGTATGATATTAGTTTTGACTTGTGATACTGGCTTGTAGTCGATGAATGATTGGAAAGATCCATGTATAGGATTAGGGCCGAAGTTGTTAGCATCAACGCTTTGTGGTGATGAGTTCCAGAGTAATACTGGTTGGCTTCCTTAATAGCTATGTATCTCTTAAATTTGTCATGTGTAGGAAGCTTTTGGGCTATTTATAGATATTTATAATTCGTCTCCAAAATGAGTCAAATTGTACCTCAAGTTTCAGGAACCATTGCCTTTTTAAATCCTCTTTTTTTTCGTGCAAGAGTGATGCTATCTCATGCTAAAAACTTTTCACACGTCGTATTCAGTTTCAATCTTGAAGAGCCATCAAGTGTTCTCTAATTTTGCCTTACATAGGATGGAATATATTTTATCTTTTATGGGGCCTCGGCTTCTAGAAATGCTGATGTGCCTGAAAATTGTCAAGGATTATGTATCACAGTTTAAGAGAGTATTAAGTATATCTTGGGAGCTGTGACCAGTAGCCATAGATGTCAAAGTGTTGTGCTTGTGTTTTTGCAAGTGCATGGACTCTATTTTCTGGCTCATTAATGATTTGTTGTCCTCACAATAAACTAATATCTTGAATTTTAATCCCTTATTTTCTGAAGGTTGTGATTTCTTGACTGCAAACTGTTAATTAACTTATCCATCCATACTCTCTTTAGTATGCCATTCAATGTTAATTTTGTCTTTTATTTTTGCCCAACAATTTAGTAATTTGCTGATAGTGATAAAGTTTGACCCTAAGTTCTGCAAGCATGTGGTGATGTGCTTTATATATCAAAGTAGGAAGTCAACATATTTACCCTGTATTGTGGGAATTCATGCAAATATTATCTGACTAAGGACAAAAGCAATAAATAACATGCTTATATCTATTCTTTAAGCTTTGAGGTGTTTTATTTTTGGTTTCTTTGTTTGAGGGTGTATAAATGCTCAATTATTTGGATTGACTTTATTGGCTGTTGGTATTAGGCTTAGGCCTGGCTTTGTTGGATGCTTGGTTGGTGACACTTAGCACATTTCACAAATTATGATTTGGCTTTATATATTCTTTTTAAAATTTATTTGGATTTGGGTGACTTATGAAGTTCAAACTGCCTTTGTTAAGCAATCACTGACAGGTTGTCGGATGAAAAAATCACTGTAGGTTGAGGCAAAGAAGCAAACATTTTCCTCCCTTGATGATTTGCTGGAAAATTCTGATAAACCTGTATTGGTTGACTTCTATGCAACATGGTAATTTCTTTTCTTCCTTACTGCTTGTTTCTTTCCACGGAAAATAGTTTTTATGGTGTGCAAAAATATTGAATTTACATAATCACCCTTTTGAACACACACACACACAATGCAAATGTAGAGTTTTTTTCTTGATGGAAAACGTTAAGTAGATAGATAAAGGAAATTGTAATTATTTTGGCCATTGGCCGCAGAATCTCTAGTGTAGAAAATAGTAGGAAATCAAATTTGTTAAATTGTGAATTAATATTGAAAAGCAAAGAACTTATGCAATGGTTTCCAGGTGCGGTCCCTGTCAATTCATGGCTCCAATCCTTGAAGAAGTCAGTGCAGCTCTGAAAGATATAATTAAGGTAGTGAAAATTGATACTGAGAAGTACCCAAGGATTGCTGATAAATACAGAATAGAGGCCTTGCCAACTTTCATTTTGTTCAAGGATGGGAAACCCTTTGATCGCTTTGTAAGTTGAATTAATACTTCTTTTTTTTGTTTTTCTGGATCATTCAATCTGGGAGATTTTTTCCTGTGAGTGTGTGTGTGTTTATCTGTGCAAATAAAGTTTTTTCTTGTTGGAAAATGTTAAGTGGAAAGATGAAGGAAGATTGATTTTTTTAGCCATTGGGCCAAGTGTTGTAAGTTTGCATTTTTGGTCAGTTGTCTGAATCATGAGGATCATGACCGGTGGCTTCTGACCTGATCACTAGGAGTAATTCTCGTTACATTAGCTTTCACATTCTTGGATTCTGTTATGTTCGATGCATAAGTTCTGGAGATGATCCAGAATAATTGGCATTTGTTACTTGGTATTGGAGATTCCTTACATGCCTAAAGAAGCAGTTAATGGTTTGTGCATTGTCTAGTTTAAGCCACTGGTAGACTGCATCGGCAGCATGCTTGTATTTTATTGTCATAATTTTTTTCATGCCTTTCCTATTATTATTTTTATTTTTTAATTTCCGTGTTGATCATTTCTCAGGAGGGTGCTTTAACTACAGATCAGCTCATCCAACGAATTGAAAATTCATTAAGCGTTAAACAATAATCCGGTGGGCATTTCAGATTTACTCCTTTCATATTAAGTGTAGAAACTGAAACATTCTCTCTATTTGATCATGCGCTTAAATAACCTTTTTGCCTTTCGTCCTCCCATGTAGATGGTCAGATTCTACTGGTAACTGGTGTAGTCAAGTTGTTAGATTGGAACATTGAATTGAGTAAATGAAGATTTGACAGGTGATAACCCTTTCTTCTCTTGTGTATTTGAATAATTTGGTATTGTATGAAAAAAAAGAGTTCGTGATGTTTCTTCATCTCATCGATCTGCGAAAACATAATTTTCGATGAGCTATTTGTTGGGCACCTGAGAATTTGCACGATGCTTTTTGGTTTCAAAATTCTGATGCTGAATTCAACCACTTGGCACTCTTGCGCTCGATGATCTATAGAGAGATAAATTAGATCTCGATTTTAGTATTAAAACTTTCGTTATAAATATTTGGGATGCCTTCTTGACGAAAAGCATACAATTACATGATTTATCACATGATTCCATCACTAATTTTGTTGCAATTAATTTTTATTTAATGTAATTAATGAAATAAGGTTTCCCTGTTGTGGATTACATAGTAAAACTAATTAATAGAAGGTTAGATTTTTACAATTACAAGTTACTGTTAAGAATTGTTGGCCATGTATGATCCTCTTTTTGTTTGTTTTTTGATAACAAGAGAACTCTATTCAAGTGCAATTATCAGACCCGTAACTAATGAGTTTGATAAATTAGAGTTTTACAAATATGATAAAAACTTGAATCAAGAGTTTTTTTTTTAAATTTAATATTTTACTAGTTTTATTAATCTTTGAGATTGAGATCCCTAGATAATGATAAAAAATTGTATGTATATATTATAAAACAAATTATTTTAAACCTTTCAGTTATATTACCATGAAAACACATTTTAATAGGAAAAAGGGCTATTTTTTATCCAAATTTTAGCCAATCTCAAAGTCACACCCACGGGAGATAAAAAACTCAAACTCTCACTCATGGTCAAACTGTCGTCTAAATTTTTAATTAGAGATAAGGTTAAAATCGTTATTTTATCTGTAAAGTTTAAAATTTCAAAATTTTATCATTTTTCCCCTTCAGGTTTTAAAAACTAATATTTTAACCCATCCTCAAAATTTGAAAAGTTTAGATTTCACCTATAGGGTTTGCTTCCTTCTTCGGCCATCATCGACGATCGATTCTTTCCACTGATCTCCCTTCTCCGGTTATAAAGGACGACGAAAGGAGAACCTCTGTCTCCCAGATCTGAATGATGAAACATCGTCTAAATTAGGAAGAACAAACAAAGGACGACGCTTCGTCGTCGCATCTAGACGATGGGACAAGCGACAAAGAACAATGAAGTGTTGTCCTTCGTTATCTGCGTTGTGTGAACCGTCGTAGCATCAGGAGAAGGAAGAGGTCGAAGATGACGTTGAAAGATGAAGTTGAAGAGTGGGGGTGAAACTGTTGTTTTTGAAAGTTATGGGGGGTGATTGAACTTTGAAAAATATGAAAACCTTAGGTTTGGGAGTAAAAATGTTATTTTACAAAGTTTAAAAACTTTAAGAAAGATAAATAGTGGTTTCTAAAACCCAAGAGGTGAAAAATAATAAATTTTATAATTTTTAATATAAACAATAAAAATGGTTATTTTATTCTTTTTTTTAATAGAAAAAATTAATAAAAATTTGGTCATATGTAGGAGTTGGGGCTTTTCATCTTCTGTGAATGCAGATTTGAGATTGGGCTAAAATTTAGGTCAGAAATAGCCCTTTTCCCATTTTAATAAAAGTTGTTTGTTAGCAATACTGGAGTCGTCAACAAAATTAGTCCTATTGCTTGATTTTATCAAAGATCGCGTTATGAAAGAAAGAAATGCCTAATTTAAAAAATATAGAAGAAGACAAACTTCTTACTGTACTACTTTTTTAACCGAATCAAATGAGAGGAGTTTTTAATTAAACTAACATATTTTTACCATCCTAAAATATAAAATATTTAAAATATTTTTAGGATTTATATTTATTCAACCAAAACTTATCCAATAAAATATAAATTTATCCAGTTAAGATATAAAATTTATTTATTCATCTAATTAAAACTAAAATTTGGGGTGAAATAAAATAAAAAGGTTAACCAAGTGGTTGATTGGTCGACAAAGAACCCAGTGATCCAATTTACTTTTAAAAAATTGGTTGGTCAATCAATTTATGTTTAAAAAGTGGTTGGGCTGGTGCTTGGCCAATCGGCTAATCCAATCAGTCAATCTCAAATTTTATAATTTTTTTCTTTTAAAGAAAAAATCAATTTAAAAAATAACTATATTTTTATAATAAAAAAAAGATGGTTATATATATAGATAAAAGACCTATATATGTGTTTTACAGAGTGTATGCTTTGTTCAACATTGTAAATATAAAAATATAAAAAGATTTTTAAGCACTAACTCTTTAAATAGTTTATTTTTCTTTCATATTGCTGTGTAATTACTGAAACATGTAATTTAAAAGTTCACAAAGGCTATAAGGGAGGGAATTGAACTCCATTACATCAATGTTTGACCCTTGTGAAATTATTAATTAAATTTTAGTCAAAGTTGATTTTACTCATTTTATTTATAAAAATGAGAATCTTGATAAAAATGCATTTTGCCTTCAAGAGATAAACAATAGAAAAAAGATGATGATAATAATAATGCATGCTAAAAAATGGGTTCAGTCATGTTGATGTGGATGTATGATATGTCATGCTCTAACCATAACATAATTTAATCATCCCAATTGATATATAGTTGCAACATAATTTTTACTTTCAAAACTGTCACTTTTCATAACTTATGCATGTTAAAAATTCAGGGGAAATTTGATTATAAATACTTAAAAGTGGCATTACAGTTTGAGATTTACATGTCTAAACATATTTAATGAGATATTGGAGAGAATTAATTATTTGTTTCACAAAGGTGAAAAGAAACTTTTTCAAACAAAAAGAACCTAAAAATGATAAATCATCAGCATAAGGAGGTGCCTGGACAAATCATGGATAAGTCCTAAAAGAAAAATCACTTTTATCAAAGTTAACGCTCACGACTGGGTGGTTTATCTTGGGTTATTTTGCTGCCCGCTGTTGAGTTCTATCTTTGAAGAAACTTAGATAGATTTCCAAGATTGGTTGTTACATATTCCTTTGCTCCCATTTGTAAAGGTTTGTGTATAAAATTAAAGTTAAAATAATACTTAATTATATAATGATATATTGTTGTTTGTGTATAAAATTATATACGAAAGTTATACATATAATTTTATTAATTGTGTTTTAAGATTATAGCAAAATGGATAAATAATTTTTTAAAATTTTGTGTTTTTTAATTTGTTATAAAATTATTTAAGACCAGTTATTTATAAAGTTTTGTCCCTTTGGCAATTATCTCATTTGATGTATTATAGTATATATAATTAAAATAAATAGTCAAATAATATTAACTTAAATATGTTGTTTAGGAGCATAATAGTACTGGTGGATTAACACAAATACAATTATACATAAATTTTTAAAAAATAAAGATCTTTCTTATCGAGTTGCATATATATACATGACTTTTGCATTTAAATAATAATGTATCGTAATGTGATTAAATAGTTAAAAATTAAAGATAAAATAATATTTAATCAGATAGTAACACATCATTATTAATACATAAAATTATACACATGATTTTATTGTGATATAAGTTGTTCACCTAAATCGTAATATGAATATTATTTTTACTTTAATATGGTTATTGAATCATAGCTTTTGCATGCCTGTTTAAAATATATATACAAGTGAAATCTGAATATAAATCATAAAAAAAAAGGACTACTAAGCACTATCTTTTTAAAAGTATAGTTCATATTTTCCGTCAAATATGAAGATTCATACTCATTATATATCCACAATTTTCATTATGAGATATGGGAGGAAACTGAATTCTATTACATTAATTTTTGAATGTTTAATAAAATTAGTAAATGTTTTTAGAATTCATTTACTGGTTTTAATATATTGTAGTCAGGAAATCAAGAAGGTGGTCACACCTAAAAGTTTTTAATATTTTCAAAGGGATGGAAGTTGTGGATATTGATTCACCTTAGCTCCCAATTCACCCATTGGTGTTTGTCATTAGTAATATATATATATCAAGTGCATAAGAAGAAGACACTTTCAAGTGTTTACACATATGAATCCTAGTCTCGCTGGCAAAGCTATGTAAACGAGGAAAGGTGTTCGACAAAAAAAGTAAATAATACATATTTTAAAAAGATGTTGACTATATTATTTGTGTATTCAATTGCGTGTTTACAATTTTTTTTATTTTCTTAAATATACATGTAACAAAATTTAATATATTAAAAATTCTCTAAATTTGAATCATAAGAAGTCGATCATATCTTATATTAAAGTTTAGAAATTTTCATTTTTTAATATACTCTTTCAAGAATGGCTATTTTATTAAACTCTGTAAATTTTGAAAACAAATCAATTGGGAGATCAACCGCTCTACTATCCCTAGTCTCTCCGCAACTCCTTTCTCTCCTCTGAGCCGCCCTCTATCTTCTCTTCCTCATACAATTTCCTCCTTCCATGTGTTTCAACCTCCTCCTAGGGTTTATAATAAGAAATTCATTTGGATCTCAATAGAATAATTATCTAATAAAACTATATGTTTTATCAGATTCCTTATAACAATACTTTAAAATTAAATTCTTAACTTAAATGTTTTAGTAATTGTTGTAAAACTAATCATTGAATATAGGATTTCACATGAAGGGGTGGTTCGGAGGTTTTCTTGTTACACAATAAAACTATATATATATCAAGTTTCGAATATTCAATTGAGATTTGATAATGTATTATCATATAATTAAATAATATTAAATTAAGAATAAAATAACATTAAAAAACATAATGACACAACATCACTATACCTAATTAAATATTTAAAAATAGATACACCCAATTTTGCTCATAATTATCACCGGCTAATATTGATTAATTAAAGTCAAACCTACTGAGCAAATAACAGCAAAAACATTAAAGAAGGAACCACTAATTAACACTTATCAAGTTAATGACATAGTATTAGTTTATTTGTTAAAATCAACACTTAGTCATCATATTTACAATTAACTTAGCCCATTTTCAAAATTTGTGAATTTACTAATAAATTTTAAATTATATATTTAACACAAAAGATAAGTCTACACCATGAATCCAACCTAATTCAGCAAATAAGAATTTAATTCAGAATAGGATTAGACTATAATACTGTAAAGAACAATACTATATGTATATATTTTTTATATATAATTTGGGTATACAGATTATATGTTATCATATAATTGAGTATTATTTTATTTTTAATTTAAAATTATTTAATAACATAATCATACATTATCTGTATATTAAAAATGTGTACATATAGTTTTATTGTATTGTGAATTTATTAAATTGTGGTCAAAGTTGGTTTTACACATTTTATTTGTTGATTTAGTTTATAAAAGGAGAATCTTGATAAAGATGCATTTTGCCTTCAAGAGAAATACAATTGAATTTTCGCTTGACTGTGCCATGTTAGTGATAGAGATGATGATAATAATGCATGCTAAAAGGGTTGAGTCATGTTGATGTGGATGTATAATATGTCATGCTCTAACCATGATATAATTTAATCATCCCAACTGATTGTAAAATTGCCACTACTCATAACTTATGCATTGTAAAAACTAAGAGGAAATTTGACTATAAATATTGAAGTTAAAATTTGGGATTATTCAAACATTTTGAAATTTATATGTCTAACCATATTTAATGAGATATTAGAGGAAATTAATTTAGAACAACTTTAGCTAGATGATTAGGGTTAAGGATATTACATATTTTGTTACATCATTTAACCTTCAACTTTCAAATTCAATATTTTTGTTAAGAGTTCTTGGAGTTTCTGCCTCCAATACTACATTTCCTGTCAAATGGCTTGGTGCAATTTCGATTCTACACTAATTTTTCATTAGATATCTTTGTAGTTACTATTGGTACAAAATTCTTATTAAAACTGAAAATAATATAAATTGATAACATTTTTTATATCATGCATCAATTTACTGATATTATGTAACACCTTTGCTAATGATTATTTTTAATGAAGAGTTTGTTCAATTACTTAGTTTTCACAAAAAATCCAAGTAAATTAAACTTGATTCACTATGTTTTAATCAAAGGCTACTTCAAACACAATTATGCATCTCTAACTCTTGATTTATATGCCCATCAATATTCACCACCCCTCTCTCAATTTCTCCTTCAGCTAGAACCCTCCATTTACTCTCTCTTTTAAGTGATGAGTTCTTTGCTCACATAAACCTTTTATTGTCAAGCAACAAAGTCTAAATTAAAGGTAAGCAAAGATGAAAACAGTAGCAAAATCTTCTATTCATCTTCAACCTCATCAATAGAAATTGAAAATAATTGAAAAATCAGTCTATTAAACTTATTCAGATGATCATAGAAACTCATACATTTTTTTATCTTCAAAGGATGTAGATACATCTTCAAACACAATTTGTTAGTCAATGCCTTCAATGCATAAATTCTCCCAAGCTTATCCCACAAACCATTTTGTCTTAGTTAAGACATTACATTTTATCTCTAGGAATAAGACAATCTGATGGTTATAACAACTTTCTTCTAAATTCTATTTCAATGCACATTTATCATTCTCTCAAAGCTTAATTATCATCGTCTAATGTTTGATCTAACTCTTACTACACTAAGAGATCTCAAATTGTATTTTGTTATAACATAAAATTATATTTTTCATCAAATTGATCTACAGTTTATTACACTACCACATCTTGAATTAATCATACTTTACCACTACATAAAATTACTTTTCCTATCATATAAAAAATCTCAAACTTAAACATTCTAGAATATCTCTCAACATTTTGAAATACAAGTTTCACATAAACTAAGATTTGAACTCTTATCTTGAATTGAGCTCTTCTTTAGATCAATCACGAACCTTCATATTGATACCAGTTGTTGAGCACAAAATACGTAACACCAAACCTGTGAATATTAGAGCAAACCTAATAGAAAAAAGAGCACACAAATATATTTGATTTGGTTCAACCCAACCCAAAGAGGTCCAAATCCTAGTGAAATCTATTTGCAAAAATCTCACATTATAAAGAGATATCTTGATAACTCACTTCACACATTATAAATAAATTTAACCAAATTTAAAAAATCCCACACTTGGTAGAAAAATTCTAACAACTCACCTTACTCTTTGTAAATAATTTTGAAAAATATAATTTTCTTTTATTAAAAATATAATTTTGAAAAATCAATTTTAAAATTAAAAATGTTGTTTAGTTGAGCTCGAGCCTAACCCTTCATGGCTCGAGCTCGATAATATCCTAAACCTATATGGCTCAAACTCAAGTCATAGCTACTAATTTTGGGTTTGATCGACCCGAGCTAGCAATCCAAACATAACCATAAATGCCAATTTGTAGAATATTTTATTCATTGTATTTATAGTTGTGATATTGTTTTGAGTTAAAAGAGTCTTTTTTTTTTAAGAATTGTTTGTTTATACTTATGTTAAATGGTAAAAACTTTCTCCTTGATCCAATTCACATCGTTCAATGCTTAGGATGTGATTGTTCATCGACAAACTACAAGAGTAATGACCAAACTATTCAACTATTGTCAATCATCTAAGAGCTCAAATAGAAATCCTACTACTAAAAACTAATGGGAAAATCTCCATATGGTAGAATTTCTCCTTGAAATATACAAGATTCTTTTCCTATTCCATCTCATGTTACAGAGAAAAACAATTTTATCTTATCATATCAAGATCATATTATCATACTAATTATATTATTATTAGCATAATTAGAATAGGTATAAATTTTTAGGTTATATTTGAATTAAGAATATTCAAGTACCTTATTTGCATGTAACTGCACTTCTCCGTCTATCAAAGGATCACCATAGAGGAAGGGAAACTAAATAAAAACTCAAGAGAAGTTTGAAAGCAAAGCATTCACACATTTGGCAAATTAAGTTTAATCTAACCCTCTATTAAGAATCCTTATGATAAATAATTTGTATATCAAAGTTTCGAAAGTGTCATTTTCTAATAAACCCTTTCTACCATGGCTATTCTCCATATCTCACAAATTTTAAAGGCCAAAGAACTTATTCCTCCCCAAAGTATGCTATTTTGGAAGTTTTCGTCCATTAGTTTTAAAAATCTCATTTACCTACCTATGAGCAGCTAAAATTAATTGAGTCAATTGGTGATATTATTTCCCTCCAAACCCTAAAAACTAACAATTTTCCTTCAACACAAGTTTTTAAAAACAACATTTTCCCGCTAAGGTTTTCAAATTCAATTTTCCAACGATGAAGAGGCTTCTCCAACGATCTCCAGGCAACATCTCTTCCTCTCTGACGCGTTCTCCTTCTGATCATCCTCTTTTCAACGTTGTGTGGCGTCATCATCGACAAAGATGAACCGTTTTCATCTCTGATGAAGATAAATCGTCTTCATCCAAAGACTAAGATGAGGCCTTTGTCGATGATAAAGACTCTTTGTCGTCGAAGAGTTTTCGTTGATGACGATATCGCACAGTGTTGGAAGGAGGATGATTGAAAGGAAGGCGTGTTAGAAAGGAAGAGACATTGTTTTGAGATCATTGGAGAAGCCTCTTTATCATCGAAAAATTGAATTTGAAAACCCTAGGAAAAAATACTGTTTTTGAAAATTTTGGTTGGGGGAAATTTTAGTTTTTTATAGTTTGGAGGGAGAAATAAAATCAAATGTAAATTTGTTTTTAATATTAAATATAAAATAATAATTTTATCCTTAAAATTAAAATACTTAACTATTTATAGATAAATAAATAAGATTTTTAAAATTAATGGAAAAAACTTGTAAAAACAGTAAACTTTGGTGGGAATAATTCCTTTGGCCGATTTTAAAACCAAATCAAGTGGCAAGCATACACAGCGAACCCTAGTCCAGGTCAACTTAGAAATGGAAACGGAGATGGAGATGAAAATGGTAGCAAATGAAGACATAGAAGAAGGCGAAGACATAACTCCACCTCTCTCTCCTCTCTCTTACTCTCTTCAGAACTCCTCTCTATTTTCCGCTGATCTTCGCGTCGCCCTCCGCCTCCTCTCCCTCCTCCAATCACCTCCCTCCACGTGTTCTCAACCTCGTCTCTTCGGCTTGTTGACCAACCGCGACAAGCTATTGTCTTCGGAGGAGCCGGATGTGTTGTTAAAGATTCGTGACGGTGCGCAGGAGATGGCGAAGGCCAGAGGAAACTTTTCAGGCGATATCGTTTTGGAGGAAGCTGCCTTGTGTTTGGTGATTACGAATGCTGTTGAGGTGCAGGATAAGAGTGGGCGCAGTTCAGGAATTGCCGTTTACGATAAGGAATTCTCCTGGATCAATCACAGTTGCTCTCCGAATGCTTGTTACAGGTTCTTGCTTCCTGAGACAAACTACACGGCGTCCTCTCAGTGCCAGCTAAAGATGCGGATTGTTCCTCGTGTAAAGTTCCTGTAATCATAAAAATATGATATCTGAAAATCCATTTAACAGTTAATGAATTTTATTACATTTAGTTTTTTTTTTTTTTTTTAAATTATGAAATGAGAATTAGAGGTATTGATGTTGGGTGCAGGGAAAGATTGGTGTCTGTAGCTCTAGTGAATTAGCACAAGGTTGTTAGTTGCTTTATGGTACAAGATTTTGGGAGTTATTTGATTAAAGTTTGGTACTCATTTTTGCTGTAATTTGTTGTTGAAGGTTGTGAGAGAAATGATGGTCCGAGAATCATTGTTAGGAGTATAAAGCCGATAAAGAAAGGCAACGAAGTGACTGTTGGTTACACTGATTTATTGCAACACAAGGTATATCCCAGTTTCAGGCCATTGTTGTTGATTGTGTAAGGTAACTTGTGTATATAATGTCATTTGTCATGTTAACTTTGGTGAATATTTTAGTATTGGAGTCATTAAAAATTCAAGGTGCAATTAGCGTTTCTAGTGATGAAATTGTTGCTTAATTTTATCATGATCATGTTATGGAAAACATGCTTGAAATGAGAGTGTAGAACCAAATAATCTTAATGGCACAAGGATGGCAAATGAGGGGGAAGGATAAATTTGGTGGGTTCACTTTTCTGCTGTAGATCAATGTAAGACCTTCCAATGTTCTCAATGGATTGTGTTTTATTGATTATATGATTCTTCAATATTGTGTATTCCATATACGTCACCTTGATTCATTTCTGTATGTCTTACTCCATGATTCATTTCTATATGTTTTCTTGTTTGCAACATTTGTAATTGATTGTTGACTTGTTGCGATTTTGCGTACTTTTTGCAAATTAGCTTTTCTAATTATTTGCCAGTTCATAATTTGTTTAAACCAATTGTTTGTTTAGGCAATGAGGCAGGCAGAGCTGTGGTCAAAGTACCAATTTGTGTGTTGTTGTAGGCGATGCACTGCATCACCCTTAACTTATGTAGATCGGCTTTTGGAGGTAAAAGCTTTACTGGTTGTTTTAGATCCAGTCTTATAAATTTAGCTCTTTCCTCAGTTTATATAATATCATTTATATTCTTCGTATTTTCTTAATTGCTTTCAGTTTTACCTCTTAGCACGATCATTATTACATATCTAGATTGTATGGAAAGCACTTTTTCAAGTTTAGAAATGAATTCTTGTCACAGTATTCTCGTATTTTACCTCTATAAACCTCATTTGAATTAGAAAAAAGCTGTGCAGGAAAGTGACTGTACATTGTCTCTTTATTTGAGATATGGAGTTGCATGAAATTTATAGACTAAGTGTTTTGAAAAGTATTTAATTCCATGTGTTTTTTTTTTAAAGGAAATTTCTGTTTCTAATATGGAGTCTGTGAGCATTAGTTCTGATGACAACTTCCTTATGGATGAGGCAAATCAAAAGTTGAATGATTACATGGATGAAGTTATATCCCAGTATCTATTGGCTGACAATCCAGAATCTTGCTGCAAGAAGCTTGAGAACATGCTTATGCAAGGTCTGCAGGTTGAGCAGTTAGAAAGCAAGGCTGGAAAATTACAGTTAAATTTCAGGTTGCATCCCCTGAACTATGTATCTCTGAATGCATATACAACACTGGCCTCTGCATATAAAATCCGATCAATTAACTTATTATCTCTCTGTTCTGACACTGATGAATGTCACTGGGAAGCTTTCAACATGAGCAAAACTAGTGCAGCATACTCATTATTGCTTGCCAGTGCTACGGACCATCTGTTTCAGTCTGAATCCTCACTGATTGCATCTGCTGCGAATTTCTGGGTAAGTGCAGGGGAGTCCCTATTAACTCTTGGTAGAAGAAGCTCATTGTGGAATTTATTTGTGAAGCCAGGGTTGTCGATGTCAGAAATTTCCCTTCAGGAATCTAAATGCAGAAAGTGCTCACTTCAAGTGGATTCATTTATACTTCAAGCTCAAAGTGCCAGTCTTAAGAACATATTGAACAAGCTTCACGATTGTATCTCAAATTTGACTGGAAAGGTTTGGAGTTCCCTAATACATGGGTGTCATTTCTTACAAACGATTCAAGATCCCACTGATTTCAGCTCGATTGATAAATCTATATCAGATTTTAGCTTACATTCGAACAAAACCAATGACGGTTCGAGCTCCTGGATGGAGGAAAGTATTTCCAAAAAGAAAGAGCACCAGTATACGAATGAAGAAAGGGTGAATGTCTCTCTGCTTGGTGTCCATTGTTTATTTTATGGAGGATATTTGGCAAACATATGTTATGGTGAGGATTCCCATTTGACTTGTCATATTAAAAATGTTCTGTATGATGAAGAGAAATCAGTACATTGATTCATGAAAGAATCTGAATTGAGAGGAAATGTTGAATATGAATTGCTTCCGTGCATAAACCGAGAGTCTTCCTAGTTAATTAGAATTACCTGGTTTGCCATTTCAGTATTTTAGATGAATAACTTAAACAAATATGCAGAGTAGTCACCTTATTTATACACTTGGTTTATGTATTTTAGAGGTTGATACGCACCGGGTGCACTCTGGACACCTCTTGGTTTGAGTTTTTCTCAGATAGAAAATGGTTTAGATCAAGTTTGTTGAGCTAAAATTAAGAGTGATTCGAATTCAGTTTGAATAAAAACAATTTGGTTTGATTCATAATTCAATTCAATAATTCAAATTTATAGTTTGAATTTATGAGTCATTGACAAAACAACGTTGTTTTATTCAAATAATATATAAAATCATTAATTCAAGTCACGAATTTGAGTAAAACTGACTCATGAATTCAAAATATGAATTCAAGTTGATCTGAATTATAAATTCTAATCGAATTAACTCAAATTCAAATTATTGATTTAAACCAAGATGAACACTTTTTGATTTGAGTTTAATTTAATTTCCAAAATGAATCAAATATTTTGGTTTAAATTTAATTCAGATTTAAATCAAATAAATTCGAATTTAGTCGAAACGAATCAAATTGATTTTCAAAACCAGGTTGGTCTGGTTTGGATGGAGCCCTACTAAACTAAGTTTTTTTCTCTTCGTCTACTAGCAACTAACCATAATGATTTCGTTGTGGAAGAATGTTTTCTTTCTTTTAAGCGGTTTGCCATTTCTGTATTTTTTCATCAGTAACTTAACAAATTAAACACTTTTTTCTTGACTTAAATGCTGCATTATTAAACCGCTTAGTAGCGCTTTGGATTCAGATATTTAAAAATTATTTTAATAATCTATTTTTAATTATTTATATTATCTTATTTAATTTATCAGTAATAATATATTACAATAATCTTTTATTACCAATGGTAATGTGACAGATAATATAGGTGATAATCTAATTATCACTTTCATCTTAAATATTAAAATATTACTAAGGTAATCTTGATTTTATTATAATTATATTATTATTTATTAATTTTTTGATACAAAAATAAATTTATTTTTAATTAATATAACAAATAATATAAAAAATATTTAAAAATAATTATATCCAAGGACATTTAAATAAAATAATTTACTACTATTCTTTTATTACCTTTAATCAAATAAATAATTATTTATACTTATCTATTTTTATAAAATTATATCAAATATAATAATCATTTATACCTAATAATCTTATAAGTAATCTATTTTTAAGATAATCTTTTTATTTTAATAATAAAATATTATTCAATCAAACGCCCATTAAGGGTTCAATCACATCAATGATTAAGTAATTGGCCTAATTATCATAAGATTTTCACTTTAAACCATTTTTTCTCAATTGTTTTTTGAATTTTGTCTCAATATCAGGGCCTTGCGACACTTGTATAATTTTGCAATTGGAAGTTACGGGTAATACCAACAAAATACCAAGACGGAATTTTAGCCTATTCTAAGCACAACTCGGCAAAGGTACGAAACTCATGGCCTAGTGACTACCGTTGTGCCTTCTTTATCAAATAGATGAACAAAGTGAGCTTGAATTGGGACAAAACTGTACCAAAAGGGCATACGATGAAGTTGAACAGGATATTATTAAGCTTGAGCTCGGCTTAATTAGATTTATACAAAGTTCAAAATTAGCAAGTTTGGGAGTTATAGGCTCAAGTTTAAGAGTTGAGCAAATTCCTGACTCAAGTTAATATAGGTAAATCTTTGTAATTAATGTATTCATCTATTATTCATTATATTTAAAATCAAAGAATAAAATTTTAAGAGTTTAAAGAATAAAGTTTTAAACTTTTGGAGATTTATTAATATTATATTTGAGTTAAGTTATGAGTTCGAGTTCAATTTAATATGAATTGAGTCAAAAATAGCTTATAAGCAACTCGACTCATTTGTAGACTAGAGCATATCTTATGAAATCATCCATCTAGACCATAAATTTCTCATAAAAATAAATAAATAAAAGAGAAATATGAAACTACCAAAGAGTTTTCTTAGTGAAAATAGATTTGTCGACTAGGTTGAGCATGTTCAATCCTTTGTCCGAAAAATTGGGCCTTATCTTTGGGTCTGCACATTTGGACCTCAAAATTTTGGTTTAGGTTTGATGCACTAAATTTATTGGGCTCCCATAATTTAAAAAAATTGGAAAAACCCCTATGATTTTAAGAACTTGTAAAAACACTGTTGCCCCGTTGGAACTTGGAAATTCGATCACATAAATCTAGCACCTCTAGCCACACATGAATACAATAACATAATAGCTTAACATTTTTTCCAAATAAAAAATTTACGGAATAATTAGAATTTTAATTACTTTGGTTATCAATGAAATAATTAAGTAATACATTTACAAGGTCAATAATTATAAAATCAATCATTAGAGTTGAAATTTTATCTATTTAATATAATTAATTCAGTTTAAAAAAATGATTTAATTTAGATAAATTTTCTCGATATCGAAAAAAATACTTGGTTGTAAGATCTGACTAAACATTGTTACACAAAAATAAGAAAACAAATAGTTTTAATACAACGTGAAAAACATTGGTAGTGCTCACTTTGCATGCAATAGTTATAGGGTTCAATCCTCTGCATCTCTAGATTTTTTAAGGTCTAGGTTTAAGTCTTTATCATGCTTATAAAATCTTGATTTATTTAGTATAGTGGTTATAGGTTCGATTACTGTGCGTCAAGTTTACTCATCCAATCATTATGGGCATGCTCTCTGATTATAAAAAAAGATAAAAGCATGAAAGTTGACAACAAAAGTCCAAGTACAAGTAGAGCTAACAAATGTTAGGTTAGGTTGATACAAATGAAGGTAAAATGGGTGTTAGTTGAAAACAGGTTGAGTTATATGAGTAATAATTTCTAAAAATCGTATTCAAACTTACTGATACGGTTGACTCGTGGGTTAGCATTAATATTAATTTTTCACTATTTTTCTTTTGTTATTATTTCATAATTTTTAACATAATAAATTTTTTCATTTTAAGGTGAATTTGAATTTATTTTATTTTAAGAGGAGAAAAGATATATAAAATTATGATAGATTTGTTGTAAATTTAATGTTGAACAGGAAAAAGAAAATGAATAAAAAATATATATAAGTGACCTGTGGGCATATTAAATCTATCTCCAAAAATTCATTACCTTGAGTTACGGATCTAAAATAGGTATAAATTCAAAAATATAGAACTCAAACCTTTAAAAAGACTGATTATAGGGTGTCACTCCAAAATAATTTTGAGAGATACCATTTTTGTTTAAACACAAGTTCAATAAATGATTAGTCTACCCAAATGTTTGAAATATTTTTTGAGCCCAATAATCAAATTTTGGACTTACCAAACCCAATTGAAAGACCTAAATGAAACAACATATCAATATTGTAATTGGGATTAATTCGTACTGAATTTGGTACTTGAAAAGATTGTGAAATGCAGGAACAATTATTTCCCACACAAATTTTGTTGTAAAAATATTTTCTCACCTTTGAAGTCTAAAAATACGTTTTACTTAACCATTGTCCAGTTTCAGACATTAGTTTTAATTGATTAAAAAACACTTTCATTGATTTCGAAATTTTGTTTGTGGTTCGTGGTAGTGAGTGTGATGGAAAAAGAGTAAGGTTGATGGTGTGGTGATGATGGTGTTAGTGTTGGTGTTCGTGATAACGTAAGTGTAATGGTAAAAGAGTGGGATTGATTGTGCTGGTTGGTGGTAATAGTTATGATATGTGTCATGGTGGATGTTGGTGGAATAGTGGTAGGGTTGACATGTATTTTTTCTTTCATCTCGAACTATCCTATTAGGCCTTCTACAGTTTGGTCTACTGTAATACTTTATTCTACCCTAGGTTTAAGAGAAATAAATCTGATAATTAATCTCACAATAATAACAAAAGTGACAGAAATAAGTGGATTCATCAATGTTTGTTGTCTTTGAAGTAGGAGGGGTGGAGGTTTCATAACATAGAAACTCTTGGTGGAATTTATTGGATAATTAAACCTTAATTAGACCAGTTGGTGACAAATTAAATCTCATAATTGTAATGTAGTCCACTTATCCATCCACATTCATGAAGCACCACCTGAAAGTCAAACATTTGACCAGTAGGTACACGTGTCGACGATCCATAGTAGATGGTTCCCCACTCCCGCCACTATTTAGCTGTCAATCATTTTCCTAAAGATAAAACGTGGCCACACGATCTTGCTTATCTGGGGCCCAGTTATTGGTTAACCTAATCCAAAGTCCAAACAAAATTGCTTCAACTGGTCGCTCACTGACATCAACTGCTCCAAATAACTACTTTACCAGCTCCCGCCAGCCAACATTTTGGATCTGGCTGCCCTCAGTCTCTTTGACTACATTCAATTTAGACAACTTTTTATTATAATTTTTTCTCTAAATTAATTTGGTTTTATAGCATTACTTTTTAAATTTAATCATAAAATATAGGGCAAATAATTCAAATTTTGGATTGCATATTAATAATAAAATAATTTTAATATATAAAAATATGATCAATATAATATAATATTAAAATCTAATAAAATAATCTTAATATGTTAGTGGTGGCATAAATGAGATTGACATCTTACCTTTGCTCTAGATTCATGAGTCATGTGGATCCACTTAAACAGGAACACATCTATATTTATTTATTAAAAATAATAAAATTAAATGAAAAAAGAGAGAGAGAGAGAGAGAGTGAGGATATTTTCACAGCATAAATATCACAAAATTTATATACTTTGAAAAATAATATTTTTTTTTATTGTTAATAACAATATTTTTAATTTTAAATTATAGGTAAAATTCTAACCGTTATCGTGGATATGATTTTTTATTTAATTTTTCTTAAATCGATAAAAATACTTATTTTCATCAATCCCTATATAATTAATATTTTACTATTAACAATCATATAGTTATTGATTAAAGTTGAAAAAGAATAGAAGAAGCACCTGGACTCTTTCGTGCTACTTGCATATATTATATTATTAATTAATGTATTTATAATTTAATTAAATATTAAAGAAAGAAATTTTCTCTTGCCGACACACAAGTTCCAAGTGGCAGTCAAAATGACCCTACCACCGTCTCTCACATGACATTTTGAGAAAAAAATGGAGCAATCTCAGCCTTTAACTTTGTAAACCTTCGTTTTCTTTGTAAAAAATTTGTAATTGGTGCTTCGATTTGAAGCCCATGTCCCCTTTGCGTTAAATTGTCAGATAATTCCCACACACGTATTGGTTTGGGTGTTAAATATTATTATTATTATTATTATATTTTTTAAAAATTGATAAATATAAATATAAGGTTTTTAGATAAATTTTATATTAATAAAATATAAAAGAAATATTAAACTTGTATATGTGTATCATATCAATTAGAGATGTTAAAATATAATCGACTAAATAATTTATGTGTTTCTTAAATTATCAAAACATGTTCTGGATTATAAAGTCTAAACACAAAATTATAATAAATTATAAAAAAAATACTAAAATATTATTTTATTTAAATATTTTTTTAATATAATTTATTTTACTTATTATATTGACGATAATTAAATTATCTTTATATTAAATTTTTTATTATTTAAAAAATTAAACAAAATAATATTATTAATAATAGAGTATAAATTTATAAAACAATCTTTGAATATTTGAACCGGAGGCCCTTAAATATAACACATGGTACATCTTTATGATGATCCATTCTCCAATCACAAGATTGAACATTTGTTGGATAAAATTTTTTATATATAAACTTAGGGTGCGTTTGGTTGAGGGTTTATAAAATTACCTTGGTAATCTATCTTTTATTTCCTTGTTTGATTTGTCAGTAATAAAAGATTACAGTAATCTTCTATTACCAATGCTGACGTGACAGGTAATATAAGTGGTAATCTGATTACTACCTTCACCTTAGGTATTTAAAGATTATTGGGGTAATCTTGAGTTTATTATAGAAAAATTATTATTTATTAATTTTTTGAGATCAAAATAAATTTATTTTTAATTAATATGATAAATAATATAAAAAATATTTAAAAATAATTATATTCAAGGGCATTTTAATAAAATAATTTACTAGTAATCTTTTATTACCTTTAACCAAACACAATAATTATTTATACCTATCAAATTTTATCAAACATAGTAATCATTTATACCCAATAATCTTTTAAGTAATCTATCTTTAGGGTGCGTTTGGTTAGGGGATTTTATGATTACCTTGGTAATCTATCTTTTATTCCTTTGTTTGGTTTGTCAGTAATAAAAGATTACAGTAATCTTCTATTACCAATGCTGACGTGGTAGGTAATATAGGTGGTAATCTGATTACCTCCTTCACCTTAGGTATTTAAAGATTACTGGGGTAATCTTGAGTTTATTATAGAAAAATTATTATTTATTTATTTTTTGAAATAAAAATAAATTTATTTTTAATTAATATGAAAAATAATATAAAAAATATTTAAAAATAATTATATTCAAGGGCATTTAAGTAAAATAATTTACTAGTAATCTTTTATTACCTTTAACCAAACACAATAATTATTTATACCTATCAAATTTTATCAAACATAGTAATAATTTATACCCAGTAATCTTCTAAGTAATCTATCTTCAAGGTAATCTTTCTATTTTAGTAATCAAACATTACCCAAACCAAACGCCACCTTAAGGTAATCTTTATATTTTAGTAATCAAACATTACCCAAACCAAACGTCCTCTTATAGTAATATACTAAAATTTAAAATTTCCAGTCTTTTTAAGGATTAATCTCATTTATAGTGTTAGATTCAAACTAAGTTTGTTTAAGTTTGAACTTAAACTCAGTTCAAATGAGTCTAAAATAAATTAAGTTCAAATGAGTTTAAGCTCAAATTTAAGTCTGAAAGTTCAATATTTTCAAACTCGACTCAAGCTTTAGAATGTTTAACTCGTTAAGTTCACGAACTAAAAATTTTAATACAAAATAATGTCATTTTGATCAATATATATTAAAACGATGTCGTTTTAATAACGCGTTTATTAAAAACTCTATTTGAGCTCGAGCTTATCTGTAGCGAGTTTGATGAGTCCAAACTCGAGCTTAATTTCATATAAATTGAGACAAATTCGAGCTTGATTTAGCTCAAATTCAATTCTACCCATCTATATTAAACAAGTTACTTTGTTCCATATTGTCCAAAATTATCATATACTCTTAAAATCACCCCAAAAAAAAAAAAAAACCTTAAAGAACATAAAAAAAATTCTGAGATTTTAGAAAAGAAAAAGTACTCAATAGATCAAAAATCATTGAAACATTTGGCAATTAATGATGATGATTGAACTGATTACTTTTTTTTTCTTTTTTTTTGGGTTTTTGATTGGTGTAATATTTTATTGCTGTAATTGTTAGTCAATGCACTCTTGATATTATTTTGGATACTTATGCTTGAAGCTCTTAGGTTGCGCAATCAATTCACCAATTTAATAATAATTTAAGCCGGTCCATCATGACTTAATTCTTACTTAAAGTTTTGTTTAAAGCAATGTATTTTAATTTTGTGTGTGGGATTGATTTTCATAATTAAATTTTACGCTTTGGTATAGCTACTTTTAAAGGCCAAATTTAAAACAATTTCTCTATGCATTGAATTATAATTATATAAAAAAAAATATGTTTTCTTATAATTGCTATTTATGAACACATTTGATATATTAACTTCTAAAAGCAATAATAAGACAAAGCATGAATTTAATTTCATGTAAAACAAACAACGCCCCCCCAAAATTTTTTCTTGACTTAAATGCTGCATTATTAAACCGCTTAGTAGCGCTTTGGATTCAGATATTTAAAAATTATTTTAATAATCTATTTTTAATTATTTATATTATCTTATTTAATTTATCAGTAATAATATATTACAATAATCTTTTATTACCAATGGTAATGTGACAGATAATATAGGTGATAATCTAATTATCACTTTCATCTTAAGTATTAAAATATTACTAAGGTAATCTTGATTTTATTATAATTATATTATTATTTATTAATTTTTTGATACAAAAATAAATTTATTTTTAATTAATATAACAAATAATATAAAAAATATTTAAAAATAATTATATCCAAGGACATTTAAATAAAATAATTTACTACTATTCTTTTATTACCTTTAATCAAATAAATAATTATTTATACTTATCTATTTTTATAAAATTATATCAAATATAATAATCATTTATACCTAATAATCTTATAAGTAATCTATTTTTAAGATAATCTTTTTATTTTAATAATAAAATATTATTCAATCAAACGCCCATTAAGGGTTCAATCACATCAATGATTAAGTAATTGGCCTAATTATCATAAGATTTTCACTTTAAACATTTTCTTCTCAATTGTTTTTCGAATTTTGTCTCAATATCAGGGCCTTGAGACACTTGTATAGTTTTGCAATTGGAAGTTACGGGTAATACCAACAAAATACCAAGACGGAATTTTAGCCTATTCTAAGCACAATTCGGCAAAGGTACGAAACTCATGGCCTAGTGACTACCCTTGTGCCTTCTTTATCAAATAGATGAACAAAGTGAGCTCGAATTGGAACAAAACTGTACCAAAAGGGCATACGATGAAGTTGAACAGGATATTATTAAGCTTGAGCTCGGCTTAATTAGATTTATACAAAATTCAAAATTAGCAAGTTTGGGAGTTATAGGCTCAAGTTTAAGAGTTGACCAAATTCCTGACTCAAGTTAATATAGGTAAATTTTGTAATTAATGTATTCATCAATTATTCATTATATTTAAAATCAAAGAATAAAATTTTAAGAGCTTAAAGAATAAAATTTTAAACTTTTAGAGATTTATTAATATTATATTTGAATTAAGTTATGAGTTCGAGTTCAATTTAATATGAATTGAGTCAGAAATAGCTTACAAGCAACTCGACTCATTTGTAGACTAGAGCATATCTTATGGAATCATCCATCTAGACCATAAATTTCTCAAAAAAATAAATAAATAAAAGAGAAATATGAAACTACCAAAGAGTTTTCTTAGTGAAAATAGATTTGTCGACTAGGTTGAGCATGTTCAATCCTTTGTCCGAAAAATTGGGCCTTATCTTTGGGTCTGCACATTTGGACCTCAAAATTTTGGTTTAGGTTTGATGCATTAAATTATTAGGCTCCCATAATATTAAATACCCCTATGATTTTAAGAACTTAAAAACGCTGTTGCCCCGTTGGAACTTGGAAATTCGATCACATAAATCTAGCACCTCTAGCCACACATGAATACAATAACATAATAGCTTAACATTTTTTCCAAATAAAAAATTTACGGAATAATTAGAATTTTAATTACTTTGGTTATCAATGAAATAATTAAGTAATACATTTACAAGGTCAATAATTATAAAATCAACCATTAGAGTTGAAATTTTATCTATTTAATATAATTAATTCAGTTTAAAAAAATGATTTAATTTAGATAAATTTTCTCGATATCGAAAAAAATACTTGGTTGTAAGATCTGACTAAACATTGTTACACAAAAATAAGAAAACAAATAGTTTTAATACAACATGAAAAACATTGGTAGTGCTCACTTTGCATGCAATAGTTATAGGGTTCAATCCTCTGCATCTCTAGATTTTTTAAGGTCTAGGTTTAAGTCTTTATCATGCTTATAAAATCTTGATTTATTTAATATAGTGGTTATAGGTTCGATTACTGTGCGTCAAGTTTACTCATCCAATCATTATGGGCATGCTCTCTGATTATAAAATTTGACATGTATTTTTTCTTTCGTCTCGAACTATCTTACTATAGTTTCTACAATTCGGTCTACTGTAGTACTTTAATCTATTCTAGATTCAAAAGAAATAAATCTAACAATTAATCTCACAGTAATAACAAAAGTGACAAAAATAAGTGCATTCATTAATGTTTGTTGCCTTTGAAGTAGGAGGGGTGGAGGTTTCATACCATAGAAATTCTTGGTAGAATTTATCGGATAATTAAACCTTAATTAGACCAGTTGGTGACAAATTAAATCTCACAATTTTAATGTAGTCCACTTATCCATCCACATTCATGAAGCACCACCTGGAAGTCAAACATTTGACCAGTAGGTACACGTGTCGACGATCCATAGTAGATGGTTCCCCACTCCCGCCACTATTTAGCTGTCAATCATTTTCCTAAAGATAAAACGTGGCCACACGATCTTGCTTATATGGGGCCCAGCTATTGGTTAACCTAATCCAAAGTCCAAACAAAATTGCTTCAACTGGTCGCTCACTGACATCAACTGCTCCAAATAACTACTTTACCAGCTCCCGCCAGCCAACATTTTGGATCTGGCTGCCCTCAGTCTCTTTGACTACATTCAATTTAGACAACTTTTTATTATAATTTTTTCTCTAAATTAATTTGGTTTTATAGCATTACTTTTTAAATTTAATCATAAAATATAGGGCAAATAATTCAAATTTTGGATTGCATATTAATAATAAAATAATTTTAATATATAAAAATATGATCAATATAATATAATATTAAAATCTAATAAAATAATCTTAATATGTTAGTGGTGGCATAAATGAGATTGACATCTTACCTTTGCTCTAGATTCATGAGTCATGTGGATCCACTTAAACAGGAACACATCTATATTTATTTATTAAAAATAATAAAATTAAATGAAAAAAAAGAGAGAGAGAGAGAGAGTGAGGATATTTTCACAGCATAAATATCACAAAATTTATATACTTTGAAAAATAATATTTTTTTTTATTGTTAATAACAATATTTTTAATTTTAAATTATAGGTAAAATTCTAACCGTTATCGTGGATATGATTTTTTATTTAATTTTTCTTAAATCGATAAAAATACTTATTTTCATCAATCCCTATATAATTAATATTTTACTATTAACAATCATATAGTTATTGATTAAAGTTGAAAAAGAATAGAAGAAGCACCTGGACTCTTTCGTGCTACTTGCATATATTATATTATTAATTAATGTATTTATAATTTAATTAAATATCAAAGAAAGAAATTGCTCTTGCCGACACACAAGTTCCAAGTGGCAGTCAAAATGACCCTACCACCGTCTCTCACATGACATTTTGAGAAAAAAATGGAGCAATCTCAGCCTTTAACTTTGTAAACCTTCGTTTTCTTTGTAAAAAATTTGTAATTGGTGCTTCGATTTGAAGCCCATGTCCCCTTTGCGTTAAATTGTCAGATAATTCCCACACACGTATTGGTTTGGGTGTCAGATCGGTAATCTTTTATTATTTTCAAAACAAAATAAATTATTTAAAAAATTATTAAATATTATTATTATTATTATTATTATTATATTTTTTAAAAATTGATAAATATAAATACAAGATTTTTAGATAAATTTTATATTAATAAAATATAAAAGAAATATTAAACTTGTATATGTGTATCATATCAATTAGAGATGTTAAAATATAATCGATTAAATAATTTATGTGTTTCTTAAATTATCAAAACATGTTCTGGATTATAAAATCTAAACATAAAATTATAATAAATTATAAAAAAATACTAAAATATTATTTTATTTAAATATTTTTTTAATATAATTTATTTTACTTATTATATTGACGATAATTAAATTATCTTTATATTAAATTTTTTATTATTTAAAAAATTAAACAAAATAATATTATTAATAATAGAGTATAAATTTATAAAATAATCTTTGAATATTTGAACCGGAGGCCCTTAAATATAACACATGGTACATCTTTATGATGATCCATTCTCCAATCACAAGATTGAACATTTGTTGGATAAAATTTTCTATATATAAACTTAGGGTGCGTTTGGTTGAGGGTTTATAAAATTACCTTGGTAATCTATCTTTTATTTCCTTGTTTAATTTGTCAGTAATAAAAGATTACAGTAATCTTCTATTACCAATGCTGACGTGGCAGGTAATATAGGTGGTAATCTGTTTCTTAAATTATCAAAACATGCTCTAGATTATAAAGTCTAAACACAAAATTATAATAAATTATAAAAAAATACTAAAATATTATTTTATTTAAAATTTTTTAATATAATTATTTTAAAATATAATTTATTTTACTTATTATATTGACGATAATTAAATTATCTTTATATTAAATTTTTTATTATTTAAAAAATTAAATAAAATAATATTATTAATAATAGAGTATAAATTTATAAAATAATCTTTGAATATTTGAACCGGAGGCCCTTAAATATAACACATGGTACATCTTTATGATGATCCACTCTCCAATCACAAGATTGAACATTTGTTGGATAAAATTTTCTATATATAAACTTATAGTAATATACTAAAATTTAAAATTTTCAGTCTTTTTAAAGATTAATCTCATTTATAGTATTAGATTCAAACTAAGTTTGTTTAAGTTTAAATTTAAACTCAATTCAAATGAGTTTAAGCTCAAACTTAAATCTGAAAGTTCAATATTTTCAAACTCGACTCAAGCTTTAGAATGTTTAACTCGTTAAGTTCACGAACTAAAAATTTTAATACAAAATAACGTTATTTTGATTAATATATATTAAAACGGTATCATTTTAATAACGCGTTTATTAAAACCTCGATTTGAGCTCGAGCTTATCTGTAGCGAGTTTGATAAGCCCAAACTCGAGCTTAATTTCATATAAATCGAGACAAATTCGAGCTTGATTTAGTTCAAATTCAATCTTGCTCATCTATATTAAAAAAGTTTCTTTGTTCCATATTGTCCAAAATTATCATATACTCTTAAAATCACCCAAAAAAAAAAGCCCCCTTAAAGAACATAAAAAAATTCTGAGATTTCAGAAAAGAAAAAGCACTCAATAGATCAAAAATCATTGAAACATTTAGCAATTAATGATGATGATTGAATTGATTACTTTTTTTTTTTTTTTGGGTTTTGATTGGTGTAATATTTTATTGATGTAATTATTAGTCAATGCACTCTTGATATTATTTTAGATACTTATGTTTGAAGCTCTTAGGTTGCGCAATCAATTCACCAATTTAATAATAATTTAAGCCGGTCCGTCATGACTTAATTCTTACATAAAGTTTTGTTTAAATTAAAGGTATGTATTTTAATTTTGGGTGTGGGATTAATTTTCATAATTAAATTTTACGTTTTGATATAGCTACTTTAAAGGCCAAATTTAAAACAATTTCTCTATGCATTGAATTATAATTATATAAAAAAAAATTTTAGATCTCCAATTAACATTCAATTTTAAAAGGAATTTGATTCACAATATTATTACGAATTTCAGTATTTCTAAAAATTAAAATAAAAAAATTAATTAAAATAGAGTAATACTATACGTATCTATTTTAAATATATAAATTTGTATATACTTATGTGTATTATTATAAGATTAGTGTTATTTTATTTAAAATTCAAAATTACTCAATCATATAATAATACATATAAGTGTATACATATTTATATATCTAAAATAGGTATATATAATTTTATTAGATAAAATAATCTAATTTTATATGGTCTATATGGTATTAACCAATATTCTTGATATTATATTAATATAGTTAAAATTAATGTTTGTTTTACTTTCACCTCTGACCTAAAGCAAACCCTAGCCACACAAACATTTCTTTATCCACAATTTCATTTAAAATTCCGTTAAAAATAAAAGAAATTTGATAATAAACTCATATTGATTCAAATGAGTAAACATTTCATTACGTTGTTTCTTTTTTTTTTTTTTTTCAAGAATTGAATCCAAATTTGAAAGATTTCTCGGAGTAGAGGTCATGAATAACTTTAATCTTATTCTTTCATCAATTCTTCATCATTGTTGTGTAGTTTAATTAGAATTATAACACCATCTTTGGTTTTGTTTGAAATTTTGATGAAATCGTGGGTAGGAGCGATGACACACCTACCCTATGTTTTTCGCTTTTACCCTATTTTTTGGGTCAATTCTCAATTATCATTATTAATATTAGTATGATTATTAACCTTATTTATATGATTTAGAGTTCATTTTTATGCAAAATATACAAAAATCTTGGGTAGGATTGAGATATGAGTGGTAGGAGCAATTACTCTACCTCGTTATTTCATCAATTTTGGTTGATATTTAGCTCATTTTAGTTTTAAAAGTAGTATTTAACATTTTATTTGCTTCAAATTTGCATTAATATGAAAGATTGATCTGATTTTGAGTTATAATTTGTATAAAATTAGATGAAACCGAGGGTATAAGTATTTTGGACATGGTAGGCGAGGTAAGTGTGATAGGGCTAAAAGGTAAGGGTGATTGCAAATATGTAATAATATAAGGTTTTTTGTATATCACAAATTATGTTTTAATATATATTTTATCATACTAAATGTGTTGAATCATCATATATTCATGTATTATGGCAAATGTTGTTATACCAATTTTGTTTTGATGATCGTAGGAATTTTCTTTTTATAAATGGTTAAAGTAGTATTCCTAATTAGGTATGCAAGACAGTGGAAATTCAAAGATGACAACACGATGAGATACATTGGTAGGAGTCAAAATTGGTGATTGGGCAATGCACTACAAAAGAAGATTGGTTGAAACTTTGAGCTCTCATTTGAGAATCAATCTAAGGCAAAAGTGTTACATATTACAATGAATATTGAAAATTCAATCAATAGATTGTCTCATAATTTCCAAGATGATTGTGATGTTTAATGTCTGATACATTAGCTAGAAAAATGAAACAAGTGGCATCTCTTTATGTGACAATCAATTGTAAGAAAAGAGGAAGAAAATTTCAAGAAGCATAATATGAGGAATAACACACAAATGAACATTCCACTTCAGCAAAAGAGGTAGCCATAGCGTGACCTGAAAGAAGATGAAAGGTGTAATTAAACGTTGATATTGATGATAAAGATCTTGAGGACGGTATAGAGTTGTTACTGACCTTTGAGGAATGGGGGGGAAGGGGGGAGAGGAGAGGAGGTTGGTGGGGGGTGTGCTGTAAGGGGAGGGGTGAAGGGAGGGGTGAAGGGAAGGCAAAGATGGATGATATTCTGGTGGAAGATCCTTAGTTTGATGAAGCATTAATTCATACTGAAATAAGTCCACATATAATGGGTATGGATTGGAGTGGCATAGCCTTGTCTAATGGAAGGCATGAAGGTCCAGTTATCATTGTGCAACTTTAGTAAATGTTCATGTCATTGTTCCTGATTCAATGCATTAGGTTTTGTTGTCTTTTTCGAATCTTCCTTATGATGGTATTAGTGATTGTTCTACATGATATGATATCAGTTTTAAAGTACATGGTATATTTTTTACAAAAAAGAAGCAATACAAGATGTATTTTAAAGATATGCATTAGAAAGTGACTTTTAATACAAAGTTTTGCAATTAACCAAGTCTCGGTGGACGATCAAATGTTTATATGAATAATGTCAATAGCAGGCATATGCAAAAAGGATTAAAAGTTGGGCATTTATGAGATTATCAATGACACTTAATGGGATATCATCATATGTTACATCCTCAATACTAGATGTCCTCATTGAACTAACATGTGGTCCAATGGTTTCAACATCCTTGTAGCCTAAGAAGTCTATTACAAGTTAATACCACTCTACTCCTTTTTCCGTACTCATTAGAAGCAAAAATTGTATTAAATATCATGATAAGTACATATTGCCTCCATAGGTCTATCACTAGACCTTTCCCAATAAGTCCTAATAATACTTTAGTAAAAAATTAACAATTTGAAAAAAAAAAAAAAGGCAAATATTAACATATTATCTCTAAATCAAAAAAAATAGGCATATCCTCTCAACTTTAGATGTTTTAGTCCTCCATTTAAACATATAGGAGATCTTTCCATATCTTAAGCTCTTAACAAATTCTCCAATGTTTTGTATGATCTTGTAAAACTAAACCTACAAAATGAAAATTTGTGCTTTTTGTTGGTCAAATATAATAGAAAGGAATAGTTAACAAATAGCCAAAAATTCTTACTTGAAACGCTAAAGGGAAACACATGAGCACAAAATTAAGCATCAAGGGGATTTCTATATAAGGTGGATATCCACGAGTAACGTCATCATACTTCCTTTGCATAACTTATCTCATTGAATCAACCGTCAAATTCTACACTAGAACACCCAATGGGTAACAAGTAAAGGTATCCAAATTATCTATTAAAATGAGAAGGTGGTCCAAACCACCTATCTATTATATGCTCCCATAAGGCTATGATGAAGAAAATAAGGAAATACCAACTTGACAACATCCTCGTTGATGTCTCCCTACCCATCTTTCCCCAACTTACCTTGAAAACTAAATGCAAATCTCCATAACTAACTCAACTACATTTGGAAAAATATATTAACTTCAATTATATAACTCTTAGACACATATGACTATATGTTGTCTGGTGATTAAACCTCAATTTAATCACTAAGGTGAACTCCAAGTGGCTAACACATACATCCACTCTATTTAGGTGAAACCAAAACTCTAACGAGGGTTTTCCATGATTAATTTGCCAAAAAATCACCAAAAGGAGGAGTACAACACTAAATCTATGCTCCTCCATATCAATAAACTGCCTAAAGTAACTCCCCCTGAAAAGTTACCTTTGACTCCTACTCAACTTTCCTTAAATTTTTGCAATGGTGTCCGTCTGCTCTCTCATAGTTAATTGCATTCTAAAATAGTGCGCTTCATGGATCTATAATATCATCCTTTGAAATTAATTGTATATACTGAGCAAATAGTTTTCTCTTCTCCGGAAGTTGATCTATGAAATAAAACAATAAAATTTATATTATATTAAAAGAAATAATTTAAAAAAAAATAATATGTAAGAAAATTTAAGAAACAGACATTTTATAAAATGAAAATAAATATAGAAAAAATTAATTAAAAAATATAAAATATCATTTTATCTATCCCCTGTTAAGTGTGGTTGGACAAATATCCATTTGTTGGTAGGCACCACTCCGATCATTTTAACCCTTGCTTTTACTGAAAAACATTTTATTCATTTATATAATCCACAGAGTTACGATAGAATCAGCGTGTAGAGGTTATATTAATTAATTTCTATTAGAATAATCAAAATATCATTTATTATAATAATAAGAACAGTAATAATAATAATAGAGTCTTTGAATACGGACCCATAACAAATATTAAATATTTATTGCCACAAAGTGTCCACCCACGGTATAGCAAGATTGAATCTCAGAAAATCTTCCCACCATCACCTATAAATACCCTCACTGCCCCACCAGTGATCAGACAAATCTCTTCTCATCATATTTTCTTTGTTAAATTTCCTGTGTTAAAATTCTCTTTTGCAATCAAACTTTAGTTCACCATGTCTGAGGAAAAGCACCACCACCACCACCTCTTCGGCCATCACCAAAAGGAAGAGGACAAGCCCGTCGACGTTGTCTACACCGAGACTGGCTATGGCGAGGTGTCGCCGCCATCTGACTACGCTGAGGTTGACTACAAAAAGGAGGAGAAGCACCACAAGCACCGAGAGCACCTAGGCGAGCTCGGTGCTGCTGCAGCTGGTGCTTACGCTTTGGTATAATAATTTCAATTCACTCAATTTTTAAAATTTTTTTAGAATCCAAATTGTTCACTTCACTATCTTCTTTTTTATTGTTATTTTTCAAAATTTTAATTTGATGTATAATTTGAAACAAATTAATTTCATTTCTCTGGAAAACTTGTTTTGACAGCATGCGGGCTACCACATACGATCGATTTGAAAAATTGATTTCGGATATTTAAAAAAATATAGAAATATTTACAGATTTAAAATAGTCAAATTTGCAATTTTCCTAAATAATACTTTTTGACTTTCTGGTTTAATAGTTGTAAAATTAACCATTGGAATTAAAATTTTACCTGCTCAGTATGATTAGTTTTTACCTTAGTAAGGCGATCCAACTCAGGTTCCTCAAAAAAAAAAAAAAAAGGTTAAATTTGCTTGATTCGTTTTGGGACCATTTGTAGTAAATATATGTTAGTGATCCGAGTATATTGATAAATCTGATCTTTGATAATTGATATATATTGAAAATATTTCAGCATGAGAAGCACAAGGCGAAGAAGGATCCAGAGCATGCACACAAGCACAAGGTCGAGGAAGAGATTGCAGCGGCTGTTGCAGTGGGAGCTGGAGGATACGCCTTCCATGAGCACCACGAGAAGAAAGAGGCCAAGAAGGAAGACGAAGAGGCTCATGGCAAGAAGCACCACCATCTCTTCTAAGCGTGTGCTTCTTAATTAAGATTATTGTTAATTAATTATGTGTTCATTTTCCGTATTTTGTGTTGTGTTTGTTTGTTTAATATCACGTACGTACGTATGTATGTATGTATGTATGTTTGTACCAGTGAGCAACTGCCCTAAATAATATCTGAGTGTGTGGGTCGCTGCTTTGTGAGTGCTCTACTGGGGATGGCTTCAGCATTTGCCATTTGTTGTTTAATGTTTACAATAATAATATTTCAGATCTTTTTTATTAGATAGTATATTTGACTTTATCTCTCATTTCATCATCTTACTAATTAAATTAAATTAAATCGTCATTACAATCTAATCATGATTTAAAAATTGGGTAATGATATATAAAATATTAATAATGTTTTTAATTAAATATTACTTTATATTTAATTTAAAATAATTTTTATATATAATAATAAATCATCAATAATATTTATTTTAAATATAAATAGTTTTATCATAAAAGATATTATTAAGCTGGCTTTGAAATGAAATAATTCCTTCTTAACTCTTGGAGTAATAACATCAAAAAGAAAACTTAAAACTTAAAACCATCTCCAATTTCATGAATTTATTATATATTTAGCATACAACAATTTTTTGTGAATTTTTCCTTTGAAAAAACAAGATTGATAATTTAACTTTGGCAAGGAGATTTAGTCTTACTCAAGGTTTAGTTCATTCTCAAACTCTCATTTATTAAGTTTTAAAAACTTAAATATCCACTCGTTAATTGTTAAAGTTGATAAAATATGTTAAATTTAAAGGTGTAATTATCATTTAACTAGAAATATTAAAAAAATAAAATTTTATCTTATTTTCACTCCTTAGTTTTAAAAACTTATAATTTTCCCTCAAACCTAAGTTTTGAAAATTTATATTTTCCCTTGTAGTTCTTATTTTTCTTTCCCACATTTTTTAGCCACTGAAACTATCTCCGATCGTCTTCAGTTGTTCCCCAATCTCTCTCCTTTCTGACATTCTCTCCCCCCAGGCATAGATCAGACGAAGATGATCCTGAAGAACATTTCTCTTGAATGCCATAGGGTCTCTCGAGACAACCACGAAGAATGTCATCTTCGATTTGTCTGATTTGTTCTTCATGGTTGAAGAACGGAAGGTTGTCTTTGCCTTACAGGATTTGGCCAATTGGACCTATTTTATCAAGTCTTCTGTCGTTGAGAGTGACAGAGAGCATCGAAAAAAGGTTATCGGTATCGGAGAAGACGGCCAAAGCAAATTTTCTCATCAAAAAATGTATTGCTTTAGGGGTTTAGGGTTATAAGGGGACAATGCAACTTCTTAAAACTTAGGTTTTGGAGGAAATTGTTAGTTTTTAAAACTAAATAATGGAAATAAGATAAAATTTTATTTTTTTAATATTACTGATTAAATAACAATTATATCCTTAAATTTAATAGATTTTGTTAATTTTAATAGTTGACAAATAAGTATTTGGGTTTTGAAACTTCATAAATAAAAATTTGTGAATGGACTAAACTTTGAATGGGAGTAAGTCTTTTAGCCTTTAACTTTTAACAAATTATAGCTGGTCATGCATTAACAAGCAATAATAGAATGGGTATATTAATCATGGATATACTAATTTAATTAAAAAAAAACTGCACACTAAGAGTTAAATGATCAATGGCCAACAAAATCAAAGCTCATAGTTAATTAATTATTAACCCATCAGTTCACAAAGAGAAGAGAACGGCAGAATACTTTTACTACTGTTGATAAGTTAGCCGCAATATGGGTTTATTGCAAATGAGCTCAATTTTAATTAATTTATCAATATTAAAATATTAAAAAAATGTATCAACTAATTGACATTTGAATGTGAGGTTTTGCCTTTATTTTCGTCCATTAATTTTAATTATATCTTATCCAGATTAAGCAAAGGCAAACCCACTCAGATTTACAAATCTATTCTCTTGTCACCATTTCAATGTAAATATACAGTTTTATGTTTTGATTATCATTTGAGCCTAAAGTTAACCTTTGAATTACCATACTTAGTAGTATTATATACATAAATAATTTATAAAATTTTACAAAAATAATGACATATTATCATGTAATTGAATAGTATTAAATAAGTGATAAAATAATAGATAATTATATTATAATATATTATTATTTATGTATAAAATTAGACTTATTATTCATGTAAGTTTTACTGTTTTCCTATGGGAGGACTAATCATCTCAGCGTGAAAATTATTTGACTTGCAAGAGAGGTTGATATCATACATAATTATACTTATTATTTATGTTTGTTAAAGTAGCTTTACATAGATAGATTCAAACCTGTGAATTATTATTAGGTGAGATTATCTTACCAGTGATATTCATACTTATCTTTTTTTACTGTTGAGGATTTTAACCCTATTTGCTCAGCATCTCCTCAAAACCTAATTACTGACCCACTTCTCCTTTCCTATAAATCAACCTTCCTTTTGTTTTTGTTCTTGAGTTTTGGATATTCTCTTCTTGATACTCTACTTTTGTTTTTTGTTTTTTTGTTTTTTTTGTTTTTGACCTTTTGAAATTTTTTACTGTTGAGGATTTTAACCCTATTTGCTCAGCATCTCCTCAAAACCTAATTACTGACCCACTTCTCCTTTCCTATAAATCAACCTTCCTTTTGTTTTTGTTCTTGAGTTTTGCATATTCTCTTCTTGATACTCTACTTTTGTTTTTTGTTTTTTTGTTTTTTTTGTTTTTGACCTTTTGAAAAGCTCATTTGCAATTATTTGGTTTTGAAGTTTCAATAATCTAATATCTTAGTTAGCATATACAAAAAGGAAAATAAAAATGGTGTAAAAATTATATAGATATAATATAATAAATGGGAAAAATATATTTATTAAAAAATTATCATAAAATTCATATACAAAATATAAAAATATACAAGTTTAATAAAATATATCATCAATAATATATTTTAAAAAATACGATAATATCAATTATAATTTTAATATTTTTTATATATCTATTAGTTAATATTAGTATAACAATTCAAATATTAAATATTAAATTAACTATTAAACTAAATATAATATAATTTATAATCAAAACTAATATAACAATAAAATATTAAACTTCATCATCCACAATTAAACTATTAAACTTATGAGAAGTTTTTGGTTTGAAACATCTCTGCAGTTTTTCACACATTACAATAAAAGTTTGAAAATTTGCTTCTAACTTTTTAACAGAGAGAGCTCAAAAAAGAATTTTATGCAAAAGACAATGAAAACATACATTTTTCAGGAATTTCAAAAATGAAGAATGGAGCCCAAACACTGATCTGGTGAAGAAAAGCCAATGAAAAACATTTTTCTACTGCTATGAAAGTCAAAAAGTAATAGAGAGCAGGAGAAGTTAGAGATTTAGATTATGAAAAATTAAATTTTTATTTTATATAATTATGATATTATAGTAATTAATTAAAAATAGAAGAGACATTTTATACATTAAAAATTCATAAAAAATAAAATATATAAAACGATATAAATATTTGTTTAATACGAAGAACATATCAAATACGTATTTAATATGTTTTTAGTTCAAAAATTTATAATAGCATATTTAAAACACGAATTAAACGAGAACACAAATTAAAACAAAGAATTGCCTAGAGCGCTATCATTCTCCCGTTTGGTCTATAATCCATAAATTCATACTTGGTTTGTAATATATAAATTCACATATGAAGCAAAAAAGTAAAATAAAATACATAAATCTTGACAATACGTCCTCTAAGAACAAATATTATCTTTCATATATCACAACATATTCCATTTTTTTATAACTTGATGAATAAATCTTATATTTATTATAAATCCCAAATGATTATTAGTCTCAACAAAAATCTACATATAAAATGAGAATAACAAATCAACCAAATGAACTGAATATATTATCAAAGATGTTTATACATCAAATCATATGATGAAACACAATCCCATAAAGATTACTCATAAAACCAACTCTCATTCACAATACATGATCTGTAAAACTTTTTGGCCTTTTGTTAAAGAATCAACAATCATCAATTTAGTGTTAAAGTGTTTAATGATAATTTGATTCTCTTTTATATGTTCACTAATGGGTAAATATTTAATATTGATATTTTTACTTTGATTACCACTTGTTATTTTCACTCAGGAAAACAACTGTCACAGTAAATCTTCATTGACTTAATAATAAAATTCATAATTCAAAGCTCAAATATGAAATGCTTTGACCATACACTATGTGATGTAACCTTTAAACATGAGATGAACTTGATCTCCATAATAGATTTAACAATTAATGATTATTTGACAATCCTCATAGACTCTACTAGAAAATATGAAAATGTATCCGATATTAATTTTTTTGAATCAACTCAGCAAAATCCAAATTAGAGTAACCAATTGCAAGGTTTTCAATGCAATCTAAACATTCAATCAAAAAACATAATATTTTTGCACAAAAATCATTCCCAAGGATCAAAATGCAATTATACATGTAAAATGAACAAGTTAGAAACTTCATACTAGCGTTCAGTGACTCATTCTCTTTGAATCCGCCATGAATGTCCGGGATGAAAGTGCTTTTATTTTATGGGAAAATCAAATTCATTATTCCAATTTGGTATGGGGGTAAATCAAATGGATTTCATTTGATTCTCTTCATGCTTACTTAGTGATTTACCTTTGGTAGCTTTATTAAATTACCATTTATATAATATTTTATATCAATCACACTTAATAGGATTTGTCTGATTCAATGTAATCAGTTCTGATGTAATATAACTGTTTGACTCAAATAAAATTCTTCATCACCAAAAGAAAATTGGTCTTTTTTCATGTATTATTACTGGCGTTTATTATTGAATTTCAAAGTTTTATAACTGATGACTAGTAAAACAACCAAATTACATAACCCAAAACATAAAACACTCCTATAATTAATCAATATGACTCCACACACACAATTCAGACAACAAAACCACACTTAAATTATTCAAATTATCTTAAAATAAAAACATCCAACTCCAAAGCATGCATGCATTCATGGAACCAGAGTCCTCATCCTCACAGTCGAAACCCTAGACAACCCAACGGCCTCTTGCGGAGGAGGAGACGTTTCACGGTCACAATAGCCTTCGAGGATATCTCCCTCTTCATCAGTAAAACCCAGAGTATCCATCATGTTCGGCCAGCACTGGTCCACAATTATACGAATGGCTTCGCAGCATCCATGGCCGAGGTACGTCTCCCCGTTCATAAAGAAGAGTATGATTTCTGAAGTGCACGCTTGAAGCTGAATTAAAGAGTCCCAGCAATTCGATGCCTGATCACCATCATCCCCAACAACCAATTTCAGTCGTGCTCTGAGATTCGATGAGCTCGAGTTCAAGAGCGGCCTCGCAGTGGCCACATTGGAAACCAAGAAAAAGGCTGATAGCACAACAATTAAGAAGAGTTTAATACAGGAGGAAGAAGAAGCCATTTTTGTGAGTAATGGCTACTAGGGAAAACTAGGGTTTTATAGAGACATTTGCATAAAGTTGAACGTTATGGGAATTTGGAAAAGCCTTAAGATTAGTGCTTAATTAAATTCTATTGCGTCGTTATGGGAAGTTGAAGAGGCCAAGGAAGAAATGTTTAATATTATCATTAATTTATATATAATAGGGTAAAGCAATTGTTATTTATATTTGTATTTATTTTTTTGGGAAAAGAACTATTTCCCACCCAAGTTTTAGTATAATCTCCAAAGCATACCCACGGTAGTTGAAAAATCTAAATATTTACCCATCGGCTAACTTCTGTTAAAATTTTTTGTTAGAAGGAAGAGTAAAATCGTTATTTTCTCCCTAAATCCTAAAACCATAAAAATTTATAACATCCCCCCCCCCCCCCCTTCAAATTTTTTTGATAATAAATGATTGTTCTCTCCCTCCCAACAATGGCTCTCCCTTCGGCTCCAGACAAAACCCTTCGTCTAGATGACGACAACACTTCCAGATTAAGGGTCATTGTCTCCGATGTCTACCCTTGGTTTGGATGCATCGTCCTCATTGCCCAGACAATGAGGATTCATCTGGACGATGCTTTCATCGTCCAATCGAAGGGTTTCGTCTAGATTCTTTAAATCTAAATGAAATCCAACCGAAGGGAGAGGGATTTTGACTAAGAAAAGGCGTTGAAGGGAGAAAGTAACCGTCATTCGTTGGAAAATAATAAGAAATTTTGAATGGGGGAACATGTCACTTTTTAAAATTAATTCTAAGGGGGAAATTTTAGTTTTCCAAACTAAAGGGGGAAATGTTATAAATTTTTAAGGTTTTAGGGTTTATAGAGAAAATAACAAATTTATCATTCTCTCTAACAGAAAATTTTAACAAAAGTTAGTTTATAGATAAATATTTGAATTTTTCAACTATCGCAGACTTGTTTTTGATAGTGGACTAAAAATTGGGTGGAAAATTATTCTCTTCTCTTAATTTTTTACTTTGGTTTATGTGATAATTATCATCATTATTATTAATAATTATTCAAATACATACATAAACTCTCACCCATGTCTGACCTTTTATTATCTTCTTCTTTATTATTTTGGGCAGTTACCTTAATACTCCGAATTAATTACATATTAATAATACAATTACAAATTGTATGCCTCATGTTACCTCAAGCAATTGATTAGATTAACACGAATTTGGGATAATATGTTTCCAAAAATTTAAGATCAAATTACTCTTAAGAACAAAGATAGAGATAAACAGATGAAAGATGAAACTCGATTTCCGTGATGTTCATGTGCTTGAAGTATTAAAAAAAAAAAAAAACTAAATTTCTCAAATCACAAAAAATGCTTAATTTGTAGGTAGGTTATGTTAGGTCTAAGCCTTTTTGTCACATAGCCTTTCAACATTGTTTCTCATTCTTGTGGTAAGTCTGCCTCAATTTCCTCAAAAGTCTTAGATTCATCAAACTCAAACTTGGGTGCCTTAGTTTCACTAACATTTTTCTTCAGTCAATTGAAAACCAATGTTTTTAAGACCGAATCAATAATCGAATCCATTATTTTATTGATTTATAGTTTGATCGGTTTAATCAGACAATTAACTGATTCAACTTATTATCAAATTATTATGTATTTCTTAAATACTATCAAATATTTATCACATTTTTTAAATTAAATAATTGACACTCATTACATTAAAAAAATATATAAATTATTAGTTTTAAATAGTTTTTTTGGTTCAACTAATATCAAATCAATATTTATGCATCAACGGATTAGATTACGAAATCAGATCAAATTATAAATTGATTTATTATTTAATTAATTAAATCAATCGATCCGATCCAATTTTAAAATCTACGCTATTCTTCCAATTTAAGATCCACAACACAAGCCTGTAGCAAGTGCATCAATTTGGACTAGGCCCATTTGTTTTGTTGGCCTCCAAATGTTTACAACAAACACATTTCAAATTTCTCCTATTACAATTTCATGATAATTTGGCATTCTGACTATTAATATATACAAGTTTAATATAACATATCTACTTATATTCCTGTCATTACCTTCTTGAAATCAGAAAGAATTGATGACAATGAAGCTCAGACTTGCGATCTGATTCTACCCACGCTTACAGCTGAATGCATTCATTATATTAACTTAGAAAATTTAATTCTATATAAAACCCAACCCAAACCCACAATTTTTTTCCTTCAATTAATTGCAGAAAATTTTTGGGTAAAAGAATCCTTGAATGGTGTTCATTATGTTTGCTTTTTCTTACTTTTTTTTTTTTTCCATCTTAAAGAAGAATAAAGATAAAGCATAAAACTCAATTCCCGAATCATGTGATCGAAATATAAAAAAAAAAAAATACCAATTCCTAAATGCACAAAAATGCTTTACTTGCTTGTTCAACATTGTTGTTGGCACGCCAACCCTCAATTTATACATGTGATGATGAACCCTTGAGGCTTAATCTTAATTATCTAGCCATTCTGGAGATTAAGAAAATTAGAAAAGGCCAAATTGAAGATCTTGATCTTTCTTCTCATTGGCGTTCATCGTTCTTAGGCTCAAATTTCAGGAAAGTTATGGCTCAGACTCACACTTGGCTCTTGGAATTAGTGACATTTGATCAGCAGAGTCTTGGGTTAGGTTTTCTTTAATCAAACTCCAATACAGGCTCAATTGATAAAGTTGGGATTCCCTTGCTGGAGTCTGGGTTGGACCGTAGCTCAATTGATAAAGCCCATTTTTGACCCTATGACTAAAGGTGCCAGAGGAGTGCACTTTTGGCATGACCCATATCAATTTGTTACGAGAAAAAAAAAAAAAAAAAAGTCATGCCCCGGTTTGTTAGATAAGGCATATCAGTTTTGATACACTCCACTAAATATATTTAAAAACTATTAAATATGAATTAAAATTTAAAAATATTATTAAACATACGGTCAATCTATTAAAGACTCATGAGAATACGATTTTAAAAATTTTAGATTACACCTCGGGTTCTATGTTTTTGCTACCCCAACCTAACACATAAGTTCAATAGATCACGTTGAGATCAGTCTAACTTGTTGACATCTTTATATATGTCTTATTCTAAAACCAAGTCATTTGTTATAAACTTGTCACTTCATTAGCTTATCAATATTTCATAAAACATAATTTGAGACATGATTATCTATATTAACAGCACTTATGTTTTGAAAATTTATTTTTATTAGATTAATTTTATTATTTTTGTGGTTGAAAATTTAAAAATGCCATTCCCAATTTTTTTTTTTAAGTAAGTAAATATAAATATTAACAAGAAACAAAAGAAACCTCCAAAAAGAGATCTTAGGGACATACCCCCAAATTGTTCCCGCCATATTTTTTCCCTTGGAAGACAGGCGGGCTTTGCCAACTTAAACAGAACAACATCAACTCCCAAAATTATAAAACCAAAAATAATAATAACTATTTTTTAATGACGTCAAAACTATACACCAAAAGTCTAGCGTGACAGCTAATGAGAGCGACAGCCAAGTGACTGCAACAGTAATTAACTTCTCCTCCGAGTCCATTTTTCATACGTCAGTCTATATCCACCGTTAGATCAATTTCAGATATACTCTACGTCAGCTCTAAATTTCCAACTTTTTTTTTCCCACCGACAAAAAGAGGGGACAACTAGCTGGCACTCAATTTCTTGTGGGACCACTATCATTATTTTTCTTGTCCTTGCGCTTACGTGTACGTCATATTCTTAACACGTGGAGATTTAGCAAGAAATGTAAATAAATTTCGTTAATATGTCGTGATTAACATTAATCATCACCATTAGCGTACTTCTCCAAAATTGTAAATTCTAGATTAAGATGCATTTGTTGTGTTTAAAAAATTAATTATGAAATTATTGAAAGTAAAATATATTTAATTTATTAAAAATAATTATGGATAAATTATACTTATGGCTAAAGTTGCCACATCTATAAACACAAGTGTAGCATATCCAAAGTTTAGGTACGTTGATCATGTTAATTAAGTACAATGGTAAATTATAGCAACTTTATAATTAGTTAAAAAGAGAGTGTGAAACGGCCCTTGATGATTTTTTTTAGAGCCAAAAGTCTATTTCCCACCCAAGGTTGGTTGAAATGGCACTCCGCACTATAGAGAAAGATTCAAATCAAACTAAATTTGAATACTCATTAATTAGAGTACTATTCAAATAAAAAACA